>NC_074673.1:56340910-56940910 GCF_029448725.1 Salvelinus fontinalis
AATTGCTACTGTGCAATCAATATCATCATTTGAAGATTATGCGGGCATCCTCCGCTGTGATTCCCAGCCCTTTGTGACACTTCCATCTCTCTTTCCTTATTCAATTAGTTGTATATGGTTTATTGGCATGAGGTAGCCTACACAGGTGCATTTTGGCAAAGCAGTATGAGAGTCTTAGATGAAAGTAGCCTAAGTAGTAAAATGACATATATTGTGCTATACTTGTCATTAGAAGCAATGTATTTCATTAAATCAAATGATTGGGTTAATTAAATTGCCAGGCTCTCTCTCTCTGCCACCCGCCCACCCACCCACAAATGCATACATTAATAGAATCGCCCAATAGTGTGTTGGAATAGGCTATTGCAATAGAGAAGTGTTTCCCAACTCTGGTCCTCGAGTACCCCCAACAGCATACATCGTTGTTGTACAAAAACATCTGATTCAACTTGCCAATGGCTTGATGATTAGTTGACAAGTAGAATCAGGTGTGCTTGTCCGGGGCCACAACAAAAAAATATGTACTGTCGGGGTACTCGAGGAGTTGGGAAATACTGCAGTAGATGATGAGATGTACACTGACTTGAGTACACCAAACATTAGGAGCACCTTCTGATATCGAGTTTTTTTTATTTAACCCTTTATTTAACTAGGTAAGTCAGTTGAGAACAAATTCTTATCTACAATGACGGCCAAACCCTAACGACGTTGGGCCAATTGTGCCATCCCATGGGACTCAGTTGCACCCACCCCTTTTTCCCTCAGAACAGCCTCAATTTGTCAGGGCATGGACTCTATAAGATGTCGAAAAGCGTTCAACGGGGATGCTGGCCCACGTTGACTCCAATGCTTCCCACAGTTGTGTCAAGTTGGCTGGATGTCTTTTGGGTGGTGGACCATTCTTGATACACACACAAACTTTTGAGCGTGAAAAACCCAGCAGTGTTGGAGGTCTTGACACAAGCCCGTGCCTGGCACTAACCCATTCAAAGGCACTTAAATATTTTGTCATGCCCATTCACCCTCTGAATGGCACACATACACAATCCATGTCTCAAGGCTTAAAAATAATTCTTGAAACTGTCTCCTCCCTTTCATTTTACACTGATTGAAGTGGATTTAACAAGTGACATCAATAAGGGACCA
Organism: Salvelinus fontinalis; assembly: GCF_029448725.1. Taxonomy (NCBI): domain Eukaryota; kingdom Metazoa; phylum Chordata; class Actinopteri; order Salmoniformes; family Salmonidae; genus Salvelinus; species Salvelinus fontinalis. The sequence goes on from NC_074673.1 coordinate 56,342,057, forward strand.
TAGCTTTAACCTGGATTCACCTGGTCAGTCTATGTCATGGAAAGAGCAGGTGTTCTTAATGTTTTGTATACTGAGTGTATACATGTGTATATATGTATACATGCTATGGTATCGTGAGCTTCTGAAACGATGTCCGTAGCATAAGAAAATAACGCGGTATCTATACCCTTTGTATTGAGCGCTCCGGTGTATTCTGGTCAAGTGCTGGAAGTTGCATTGCAGGGGTGTGACTAGGCTACTTCTGCAGTCGGGGGGGAACGTTCTCATAGAAATGCTTCTCTAGCGACTGTCTCCTCAGGACCTCGCATCGCATGCATCTCGAGTGGGAAGGCCCCTCGTTGAATGATTTCAATACAATTAGTCGAGCGGATGCGCTGAACAGGGGTGAATCTCCATCACGTTTCCCGCGGAAAGACAGGCACCTGTGCGTTTCGATGGAGAGCGGCGAGTAAACTGAAGGGAGAGCGGTGGAGCTTACCCCCCTTCCCCCTTGCACCAAAATAAAACTCCTAGGTAAGACCAACGCTAGTCTTTCATAAAATGAATCCACTTTATTTCATGTTTGTGTGCTCGAATATGCACACCCTTGTTCTATGAAGCGCCATATGCCGAGTGTTTGGAGACACTTTTTGTCTTATTATGTCTAACCTCTAACGTTAGTTCTGCATGTATTGCGTTGTTATTGTCAATAAGAAGAACAATTATATTAATTGTATAGCATTATGCCTTTATGGGTAGATCAAATGTAATTCCATTATCTAAGCAACAATCGACCCGAAACATTGATTTTGCATCCCAGACAGTGACCGCTTCTCCATGAAGCTGGCCCATGCAATGTAAATATAGTAGCATTATGAATAAGTATTATAATGGCGTAGAGGGGGTAACAGCATAATTGGACTGGTCACGAGCAACATATTGTAAATGCCAAAGCCCACATAGGCTACTAAACCTTACAAAAGAAGACTGCCGTTTTGAAACTGCATTAAAAGTCCAGTAACTGCTGTCGACTGTGGTAATTTGGTCTCAGTAATTGCAGAGTAACTTTTAGTGTACTGCACTCTGACTGCAGTTGTAGTTACACTGCACTCGGATTGCAATATGGTTTTCGAAAGGGAAAATATATATTAAGTGTTGAGGCCACAAACGAACATTCACATTAAATCTTATGTTTGTGTCGTGCCAAAACCCCTAGAGGGCGTACTTCTTCCTGACATTGTTGATTTCCTCTACCTGCGACCAGTTTGTACGTAAAACATCCTCTAATCAGGCGGCAAAGGCATCGTTTTCCTCCTTAACGCGATTAAATGGGGGGCCGCCCAAAATCTTTTTTGAAAAATAGTCATACTGTCTTAAACTCATTTCCCCACCACCATGACAGGGTGGCTCATGCGTTGTGTACAGCAGCAGGGGTAAACAACAGACTGGTGCAACCTGATTGGCTGAATGCTGTACACAATGTATTAGCCACCCTAGCAAATCAAATCAAAACCAATGTTATTGGTCACATACGCATATTTAGCAGATGTTATTGCAGTTGTGACGAAATACTTGTGTTCCTAGCTCCGACAGTGCAGTAGTATCTAACAATTCACAGTAGTATCTAACAATTCCGGGGATCTCGAGGTACGTGCTCTGCAGGGCAATTTGTGGTGGTGGAAATTGTTTTATTAAGACTTTGCATTTCTCCCGTGTTTTTCTTTCTTCTGGAGGCACACCATTAAAGCTAATTAAGGAAGAATGGAGGATGTTTCATGTACTCGCTGGTCGCGGGTGGTTAGGCCTGTATTGCCGGTTACGCTATTTGCGTTGGGACGCCAAAGACCAGACGATATACTTTGTCAAACCTTGGGGCTGTTTGTGAAAAGTAATCGAGTGACACAACGGAAGCTGTTGTTCTTTCAGAACCACACTCTAGGTCGGAGCATGATGCCATGCTACCATTCGGAAAAGTTGTGATTGTTTGTTGATAGAAAATAGACTTGAGTCATCTATTGTACCCAACAACCCACTCCCTAACAACCTATAGAAATTGACTGTGTGTGGGCTCTTCAGCACAAGATTGAACACAATTTAATAAACTCCAATCTGCTCAAATAATGGCTTCGGGGGCTGCTTATCAAAATCACTTGAAAAAAATATGTACTTTTGCATTGTCACAACCTGTCCTTGCCTCTGCTCTGGTATGAGACCTTTACAGAATTGGTTGTTGGGGCCTCAAGGAATAGGCCTGCTACTCCTGTCTGCTCGACCATTGATTTAACACCCACACACTCCTATGATGATGTGTTCCAAGCTCTCTGTTCCCGGGTTGGAGCTGGACAGAGTAGCTAGTAAAAAAAGAAGGAAGCCTGTGCAGAATAAAAATATTCCAAAACATGCATCCTGTTTGCATGAAGACACTAAAGTAAAACTGCAAACAATGTGGCAATTAAATGAACTTCATGTCCTGAATACAAAGCGTTATGTTCGGGGGAAATCCAATACAACACATCACTGAGTACCACTCTTCATATTTTCAAGCATGGTGGTGGCTGCAGCATGTTATGGGTATGTTTGGAATAGAGCTAAGCACGGGCAAAACCCTAGAAGAAAATCTGGTTCAGTCTGCTTTCCAACAGACACTGGGAGACAAGTTCACCTTTCAGCAGTACAGTAACCTAAAACACAAGGCCAAATATACACTGGAGTTATTTACCAAGATGACAGTGAGTGTTCCTGAGTGGCCTAGTTACAGTTTTGACTTAAATCGTCTTGAAAATCGATGGGAAGACTTTAAAATGGCTGTCTAGCAATGATCAACAACCAACTTGACAGAGCTTGAAGGATTTTAAAAAGAATAATGTGCAAAAATTGTACAATCCAGGTGTGCAAAGCTCTTAGAGACTTACCCCGAAAGACCCACAGCTGCCTCTGTCCAGTGTCTGTGTTCTTTTACCCATCTTTTCTTTTTATTGGCCAGTCTGAGATATGGCTTTTTCTTTGCAACTCTGCTTAGAAGGTCAGCATCCCGGAGTTGCCACTTCACTGTTGACATTGATACTGGTGTTTTGCGGGTACTATTTAATGAAGCTGCCAGTTGAGGACTTGTCAGGCGCCTGTTTCTCAAACTAGACACTGTAATGTACTTGTCCTCTTGCTCAGTTGTGCACCGGGCCCTCCCACTCCTCTTTCTATTCTGGTTAGAGCCAGTTTGCGCTGTTCTGTGAAGGGAGTATTACACAGCGTTGTACGAGATCTTCAGTTTCTTGGCAATTTCTCGCATGGAAAAGCCTTCATTTCTCATAACAAGAATAGACTGATGAGTTTCCGAAGAAAGTTCCTTTGTTTCTGACCATTTTGAGCCTGTAATCAAACCGACAAATGCTGATGCTCCAGATACTCAACTAGTCTAAAGAAGGCCAGTTTTATTGCTTCTTTAATCAGAACAACAGTTTTCAGTTGTGCTAACATAATTGCAAAAGGGTTTTCTAATGATCAATTAGCGTGTTTAAAATTATAAACTTGGATTAGCTAACACAACGTGCCATTGGAACACAGGAGTGATGGTTGCTGATAATGGGTCTCTGTACGCCTACGTAGATATTCCATTCAAAATCAGCCGTTTCCAACTACAATAGTCATTTACAACATTAACAATGTCTATACTGTATTTTTGATCAATTTGATGTCATTTGAATGGACCAAAAATGTGCTTTTCTTTCAAAAACAAGTACATTTCTAAGTGACCCCAAACTTTTGAACGGTAGTGTGTGTAAATGAGATATTTGCAAACATTTCTAAAACCATGTTTTGACTTTGTCATTATGGGGTATTGTGTGTAGATGAATACATGTTTGATTCAGACAGTATTATTTCTGAAAACACTGTAGGTAAAGATGTTTATGCAGCTATAGCACCTATGTGGACTATAGGCAGTCCTTATTGGCTTCAGTTTGGGGCTTAAGCAATAACTAAAGTGTTCCCCAACGATAATAATAGATTGCATTTCCATAGTGTTCCCTGCTAGGTCTCAAGGGATGCAAGTGTCAGCGGAAGAAGGAGAGTTGTGTTTTCACCTTGATTGATTGAGCTGGTGATTCACTGTGAGGGGGAGGCCACAGTTTCAAGATTCTCCTATCCTCTGACGTTTCAAAAGCCCTGCGCAAGCTTTCGGTGGCTCTGCCGCGCGCTGTTACTTTTAGTTAAAAGCACAGGGGGAAAAGCTGTCAAATGTGCCGGCGAAGGAAACTATATCAAAATCAAATGTATTTATAAAGCCCTTCTTACATCACCTGATATCTCAAAGTGCTTTACAGAAACCCAGCCTATATCTGGCAACCGACGCGAATGCGGCGTGGCAGAGGCAAGCCGGAATAACCGCCACGCTAGGATAGGCTATTCGCTTTTCCCAGGCACTGTGGCAGCGATGCAGTTAATTTTTATTATGACTCATTGCGCGAGATTAAAAGCAAAGTTGATTTATTAGTTGTACCGAAGCCGGCGAGAAAGAAGAGAGAGAGAAGCTGACGAAAGCACACTTGCTGTGATCGTTCTCTCTTTCTTGATCCCCACCCCACCATCCCCACCCTCCCTCTCTCTCTCTCGCAGCCCTGCATCCATTATATTTGATCAATGGTGTTTTAGCATAGAGGACCAATAAAGGGAAGTAGTACACATTCATTTTCTTCAGTAGGGGTAGCACACCAGGTCCTGTTCTTTTACATTTGTACAGATAAGCACACATTTAGTACACACACACTCTGCAGTTTTTGTTGTTGACAGCAGATTGTCTTTGATAGTGCAAGGGCTCTCCAGTTAACAGAAGAGCTGACTGACTAGTGTGCACTGCGTGTGTTTGCCCATGCGCTGTGTGGTCTCCCCTGCAAAGACACAGAGGAGCCAATCATGATGCTCTTTATGAGAGCCAACACAGCAGAAGCAGAAGGATACACACACAGTCAATCTCTCGATCTCTCTCTCTCACACACACACACACACACACACACACATAGTCTCTCTCACACACACGCAGAGTCTCGCTTTCTCACACACACACACACACACACACACACACACACACACACACACACACACACACACACACACACACACACACACACACACACACACACGCAGAGTATCTCTCACACACACACACACACACACACACACGCACACGCAGAGTATCTCTCACACACACACGCAGAGAATCTCTCACACACACACGCTGAGTATCTCTCACACACACACGCTGAGTATCTCTCACACACACACGCAGAGTATCTTTCTCTCTCACACACACACGCAGAGTATCTCTCACACACACACGCAGAGTATCTCTCACACACACACACGCAGAGAATCTCTCACACACACACGCACCGGCTGTGCTCTCTTGTTCTCTGTAGGCACTGTGTAGGCTGCAGTGTCACACAACTCCACAGGGAGGGTGTTTCCACAACAAGCTTGCTTTCTGTCTCGGAGTCGAAAGGTTATCCTTTTCATCGAACAGAAGCAAAAGAAGGAGAGTCATTGAAACATTCAGAATAATCGGTCCAGAGTTTTCTCCATATTTCTGCTTGGCACCATCTGCTTAATTTAGTACTATTCATTGATATTTGCTTCGAGGAATATTAGCAACTATTATATAGTTACTTTTCATCAGCTTGATATTGTATCAGCTGTGTTGCGTTGGATTGATGAGCTAACGTAAGATAATATGACCTACTTGAAACATCCAGTTACAAATGTACAGTTCTACGTCGAAGATGTATTGGAGTTGTACACTTGTACAGCACAAACTGAATTGCTGCGTACATAGGCCTATGTAAGTAAGTAAAACAACAGATATGGAAGTTAATGGTATTTGAGATGTGGTATACACTATTACAGCCGAGCAGTGTTAGCAACGGAATCCACATTAGCGGAAACAACCCCACTGTCCGTCCCACGGCCGTTGTTGTTGTTTTGCCGACGAAGCGGAGGTGAAAAATATTCAGTACATACTCTGGTGTTCTGTGGCACGTGCAATGATGTCAGAGTGAAACAATGTCACTAACAGAAATGTCACTTTCACCATTACGGATGACAGCTTTAAGCAGTCTCATAAAGTAAGGCGTGGGTAGGGCTGTTGTAATATCTGTCCGTCCGAGTAGGGGGATTGTTTAGTTTGTGACTGGATCGGGTCGATCTGCCACTGACATGGCCTCTCGTCTGAGGCAGCCATGTGATGTAATCCTGATAATACATGTTGTAAACAGTCATGACAGCGGATGTCAGTGGAATTGAACAGAGCAGCTAGGCACTAACCAACTACTGTGTTAGGTTAGCCATAGTTTGTCATTAATGTTTATGACCTCTTATGTCATTGTTATGCCCACAATATGAAGAGTACCAGTCAAAAGTTTGGACACACCTACTCATTCAAGGGTTTTTCTTTATTTGGACTATTTTCTACATTGTAGAATAATAGTGAAGACATCAACACTATGAAATAACACATATGGAATCATGTAGTAACCAAAAAAGTGTTAAACAAGTCAAAATATATTTTATATTCTTTAAAGTAGACACCTTTTGTCCTGATGAAAGCTTTGCACACTCTTGGAATTCTCTCAACCAGCGTCACCTGGAATGTTTTTCCAACAGTCTTGAAGGAGTTCACATATATGCTGAGCACTTGTTGGCTACTATTCCTTCCCTCTGCGATCCAACTCATCCCAAACCATCTCAATTGGGTTGAGGTCGGGTGATTGTGGAGGCCAAGTCATCTGATGCAGCACTCCATCACTCTCCTTCTTGGTCAAATAGCCCTTACACAGCCTGGAGGTGTGTTGGGTCATTGTACTGTTGTAGAACAAATGATAGTCGCACTAAGCACAAACCAGATGGGATGGTGTATCGCTGCAGAATACTGTGATAGCCATGCTGGTTAAGTGTCCCTTGAATTCTAAATAAATCACTAACAGTGTATCCACGAGAATTTTCAATCCCAATGATAATAACTATCAATCAATCAATAGCTTTGACCAATTCCGGAGGTTTGTAAGACCATGGGTTTAATAATAATTAGTCAAAGACTCAGTTTATGCAAAAGTCTAGTACAGTTTATTCAGAGAACGTTCTGAAGTTCATTATACAAAGACATCCATTTTATAGCATACTTCCACACAAACAGTAGGTATCCTTCGCACATACATACGAGTTCAAATCTTAAGCTACGCCTTGCTCAGACAGTCTGTGTTTTTCCACCATACAGATGCATTGTTTCTTTAATCTGCAACATGTTTCATAATTTTCTGCGAGCCTAACAGTTTCTCCCCTCCACGGGTGGAGACAGAATGTCCTGTAAGGAACACAGTAGTACAACTCGTCTGTCGATAGCTCCTCTTATCATTTGTTTCACACTTGTACCCTGCTTACATCCTAAAAATGAACAAACGGTCCTTGTTCTAATTCTGACAAAAACTACACACATCATCAGATTATAGTTTTATGATTCTAATAAATTTCATACAATTATATGGTTTCAGGGTGGAATATTTTTTGTCATTACCATTAAGCACATATAATTCCCTTATCACAGTGTCACCAGCAAAGCACCACCGCACCATCACACCTCCTCCTCCATGCTTCATGGTGGGAACCACACATGCGGAGATCATCCGTTCACCTACACTGCGTCTCAGAAAGACACAGCGGTTGGAACCAAAAATCTCAAATCTGGACTCATCAGACCAAAGGACAGATTTCCACCAGTTTAATGTCCATTGCTCGTGTTTCTTGGCCCAAGCAAGTCTCTTCTTATTATTGGTGTCCTTTAGTAGTGGTTTCTTTGTAGCAATTCGACCATCAAGACCTGATTCAGGCAGTCTCCTCTGAACAGTTGATGTTGTGTCTGTTACTTGAACTCTGTGAAGCATTTATTTGGGCTGCAATATCTGAGGCTGGTAACTCTAATGAACTTATCCTCTGCAGCAGAGGCAACTCTGGGTCTTCCTTTCCTGTGGCGGTCCTCATGAGAGCCAGTTTCATCATAGCACTTGATGGTTTTTGCAACTACACTATTAGTGGATATTAGTTGTGAAGTACCCATGAGATGTAGAGGGTTGAGCAAATTCAGAATAGATGGGCCAAGAACTTTAGTATGCAAATTTGACACTTCAACTGAAATGTTATTATGCTAATTCTTTCCAGAACAAGGCCTGTAATGCCACAGAGTTTTCAAACCTAGAGGCCAAACATTGCGATACTTCCGGGAAGGCATCTCAAAGCAGACTCGACAGACCAGACTAGAGTTTGGAGTTTGGCAAGTCAATGGGAGAAGTGAAATTTTTTTTTTCATCTAAAACCTAGATTCAAGCCAATGTATTTAGTTGCTGAAAATCTCATCACTACTGCCTTGTGAAAGTGACAAACTAACTTGTTTTCGTTTTCGCCAAAAACAACTTAATTTCGAAAGAGTGCCTTTGATTTGACGGCCTGCACATGCAGAGTTCGGCACGACACGACAGTCAGACCCAATTATCTGTTTCTGACCATTAACTATGCTAGCTAACGTTGTTGCTATGACATGCATGACCGGGGATTTCTATTGGAGAAGCAGTTTTCAATTGGCAATTGAAATTCAACATATGCCTGCCAATACACAGCACCAAATGACAATGTGTGGAGTCCTTTTCTTCCTTGTCTCTCTGTCTCACTCAGAAGGGTTCACTAAGGAGAATAGAGGTTTTTAGCCCAAACAGCTTTTTGTCTCTTGCTTTCTGATGCTCACTTTCTCAGTCCCTCTGTCTGTATCATTATTTCCCTCCCTTCCCCCCCTCGCTCCTCCCTCTCCCTTGTGAAGGGAAGCTTCCACTAGCCTGAACTAACCTGATTAAGCCTAGTCCAGATCAGTTTGTGCTTTAGCAAACCCAGGCTACCTCTTCAGGAACCATTCACCTTTATGAAGGGAGGGAGGGATAAGGGAAAGTCAGACTATAGATGAGAGAGACAGGCTGTAGTCTTCACAGCTGCCAGGGGCAAGTTTAGCAGAGCCCTCTCTCTCTGTGCTACAGTAGGACCCTACTAATGGCATTTCAGCAGCTGTCATTCGCCTGCACTGCGCCAGACAATTTAATTATTTACTTGGGCTGCCCTGCATTTACAAATCGCTCAGCGGAATTGAGTGATTTCTCCCCTACCTCCTCATCCCCCCTTCTATGTCATTAGTGTAATGTTCCTGGTTACTCTGAAGGCGTCCGCATACATAGGTTGGGTTTGCTTCTAGCAGAACTTGGCTAGGGGAAGCGAACATAGGTTGGGTTTGCTTCTAGCAGAACTTGTCTAGGGGAAGCGAACATAGGTTGGGTTTGCTTCTAGCAGAACTTGGCTAGGGGAAGCGAACATAGGTTGGGTTTGCTTCTAGCAGAACTTGGCTAGGGGAAGCGAACATAGGTTGGGTTTGCTTCTAGCAGAACTTGGCTAGGGGAAGCGAACATAGGTTGGGTTTGCTTCTAGCAGAACTCGGCTGAATGACTCATACTGAGGCTGCCATTTTTGCTGTTTACTGCACAGCAAATTTGCGATCGGAATTTTAACATTTTAACAAAATTACGACTTAAATTAACACTTTATTAGAGCTGATGGGAATTAAAACGTGGTGTTACAAGAACTTGTTTTTGAGTGTTGTTTCAACACTGTAGGGTGTATAGCCTTATTTGCATATTATTTTAGAGGGTGTCTTTTGTGTGAATTTTAGAGGTACCAGTACCACCCATGACTGTGTTTGCTAGTGACAGACATGATTTTTGCAGTCCTGTATCCTTCACCAAGTGAGTGCCAAATTACATTATTTATGACAATATATATAAAAAAATTCACAATACCATACTTCGACAGCCTAGTTTTACTCTAACACAGTGGTCTGAAACTCCTGGTTTACAGGCCACATCGGCAAGTCACATTATGCTGGCTTGCAAAGTGTTATATAATTCCTATGGAATCCAATGGATTCAACAATTGGAACTGTTAATCACCCGCCACTGCAGTTAAAAAGACTGCCAAGATGGGGAAGATTGATAAATGAAATAAATCCAACCAATTACAGATTGGATTAGTTTTAAATAAATCGATGTTATTTTACTTTGTGTAGTATAAGATAAATTGATGAATCAATGTGCATGCAAAAACATAGATATTAAAACAAACTGTTCTAAAAAGCAACCTGCAACAAAGCCTGCTGGGAAATGTGATGTCTTTTTCATTCTGAGAGAGTAAATGGAAATTAACTCAACACGTTGATGATTCCACTGTGATTCAAATAAAACGTAATGTATTCACCTCATGTAGTGTCAATTTCAATCCCGCTGGTGTTAAGAGATTTTAACACCCGCAAATTTACTTGTGTTGATATTGCGATACAAAAATATTGCGTTGTACTTTACCTTGAAAGACATGCTCTGTCTATATCCAATATTAAAACTTCTCTCATCTGTCTTAAAGGATCTAGTGTCATTATATGCATGCTAACCCAACACAGCATCTGCATGCGTCATGATCAGTAAATTGGTTGTTATGAGTGCTTATGGCAAGGTTAAGCTGATGTCATGCTCAACATTGTAATACAGGCTTCTGGAGAATAACCAGTTCAATAAACTGTAACACATAGATCACTCTTTAGCTGTTACTTCTACTATGAATCTATGTTTTACTGTATTATGAAGGCATACATAAGTATTTATTTTTATTTAAATGCTGGCACAAGGAGACACAAATATTTATGAATGTTTTTAAGTATTAATACACTATTGTATTATATATGACAAACCACCAATAATGACTTATGAATGTTATTATGATATTTGTGCATTTATAAAGGATGACATTATAAGGGAGCTGTGAACTGCTATGAATGTTCATAGCAAGTCTTATAATGCACTTTGAGTGATGAAGCGTCTGTATGTAATCTGTTACGAATGCACGTCTAGCCTTTATATGCACTTATAAAGGATGATATAAGGAGCACTTATGATTGCTTATGCTGTACCTAGGATTACTCTTGTAATGTTTATGCTTATGCGTATAGTGCAATATGTATGTAACAGAAGCCATTATAATGCATTCATAATGCATTATACACTGGTGCATTCAACCAAGAACAAACTAGTGTTCTTTTGTTTTTAGGCTGGTGGCTGTACAATGTCCTCAGCACAGGGCAAGGATATATCGGACTACCATATCAGCGGTGAGTCTGTGTGTGTGCGTGGCCTCGCGATGCCCCATCCATTCTGATGTTTCATGCTGCTTGGTCACACACAGCAGAGCCACCGGTTCAGTCTGTTTGTGTGTGTCCTTAAGCCAACCCTTCATAAGAACACTTAAACAAGGCTTTGACACGTTGAAAAGACCAAGGTATTCCATCATTTGCCTGTTTGCTGCTTTGAAAAGGCAAGGTGAAGCTGTCCGCTTTGGGCATTCATAATAAGTCATTTTTCTTAAGAGAGAGACGGCAGTAACAGTTGATAATGGCTCGTTCAAGTCGGAGATGTGAAATGTGTTTTCAGGTGCAAATGAGAATGCTGTTTTTGTTGGTAATGAGTCATCAAGTGACACTCCTTGTGTTATGAATGTATAGTGTTAAAGGTTTTATCACTTCTTCATTTGATGATACATTACAGTAAATAGTGGACATAATTTGTTTAACAAACAACTGTTATTTCCCCTCAGTGGTCCGAGCTCCCCCGGATTGGGAGGTAGGGGTGTTCGTGGCTGGGTTCCTGCTGTTGTTGGCGGTGGCAGGAGTCAACCTCTGGAAGTTATGGAAGTCTGGCACCTTTCCTGCACCCTCACCCTTCCCAAACTTTGACTACCGCTATCTACAAGAAAAATATGGCAACTCCTTCTCAGAAGCGCGGCAAAAGGTCAGAGTTCATTTAAACCCAACGACTAACTTTATACAGTTGGGTTATGTTGTAAACTGGCTACTTCCTATATTTGAGCTCTTATTGGTTGTAATATTATATTTTAATCTTTAAGGGCGTAAACACTATTATTTCAACAGAACGTCTTGAGTTGTTCTATTGTTACATTGAAAGATACTGATCGAATTGGTAGTTTTGTTCATTTTTTAAACATCTTTAAAGAACAAAAAATGCTGTCCTACCTTTTGATGTGGCTACTGAAACATACACATTAAAAGACTGTAGAATGGATGTGCCTACCAATATCACCAGGTGATGGGATTGTACCCCTCTCGAGCATGGCCACATGGTGAGTTGTCTGTCTGTCTGCCTGCATTGTTTTCATGTTTTTTTTAAGAAGTGTCACTACTAAACATCAAATATATTTCTGGGACTAAAATATATGTTTGCTGGGATGTACATTAGTTAGCTGGGGATTCTATGAAGTAAAAAATAAGTACAAGTCATCCAAACCAAAATGGACGGTTACAACTGGAACAATTAACACCATTTAGATATATAAGAGGTGTCCTCTTTGTATCTGTGCCATTATGGCGTCTGTGACAGCACGGGCAGCGCCATTGAGGCAATTTCTATTTTTATGCTGCATGTGCCATGGTCTACCAATTGAGTTACAGAGGACCACCATGTGGGGTAGCGGACCAGTATCACAAAATGAAAAAAATCCTTAGTGGTATATTGACCCATTTTTTGCAATAAAAATACATGGGTGATAAATCATTTTTGGGGTAAGTGCTAGAGCTTGGCAATATGGAGCAAAACTCATAAATGCAATACATGTAACTATTTTGCTCGATAACAACAAATACCACCCAAAATTTTTTATGGACCGTTACTTTACATTAGCGGCGGGTCTCTTAGACATTATTTTTCCAGTGCCAAGAAAGACAACTGAGGCGACAGCGTCTGTTTTTTATTGATTGCTACGCTAAGGGATGGTACATTTCTTTCAAGGGCTTAGATGCCGCAAGAGCTCTTAAATCAAGGTAACGGTCATTGAGCTTGCTAATATTCTAACTTAGAAACCGATAATGAGCACCAAACACAAATGAAGGCATGATTGTTAGCATGAAATGTCCCATCATTTAGTGTAGCAATCAATGAAAACATATGTGCTGCTGCCTCAGCCACACTGTCAATCTATCATCAATATGTAGAGTATCTCATGATCTCAATAAAACAACTTTTGTTATGTCGTGATCAAGAGATAAATAACTCGTGATCGCGACATATCGAGGGAATACATTTGCAATTCGTATGTCCTCTCTGGACTTCCGTGGTTTACGGAGAATGGCGCTGCGACAAACAGAAAAACATCCAGGCGCCGGCAGCTCGTTGATGAACGAGGTCTAAGGAGAATGGCAAGAATGGTGCAAGCTAATAGGCGTGCCACAAACAGACAAATAACGTCGCAGCACAACAGTGGTGTGCAAAACGGCATGTCAGAACGCACAACTCATCTGTCCTTGTCACGGATGGGCTACTGCAGCAGACTACCACACCCGGTTCCTATCAGCTAGAAACAAGAAGAAGCGGCTCCAGTGGGCACGCGATCACCAATGCTGGACAGTTGAGGAGTGGAAAAACACTGCCTGGTCTGACAAATCCCAGTTCCTGTTGGGTCATGCTGATGGCAGAGTCAGAATTTGAGTTGCCCCTTACTGCTTGGTGTCTACGGTACAGGCTGGTGGTGTAATGGTGTGAAGAATGTTTTCCTGGCACACGTTAGGTTTCCTTGATACCAATTGAGCAACGTTTGAACGCTACAGCGTATCTGCACATTGTTGCTGACCAGGTGCATCGCTTCATGGCTACAGGGGAGTCCGACCCGGTAACAGTTGGGTGTACCTAATAAACTGACCACTGAGTGTATATCATACGGATGTGGTATTCTACTGGTGATCTTAAACATTCTCCAATCGTTGTTGAGATCTGATATTCTGCGCAGTGCCAGACGAGATGTTAAGCCAATGTCATAGGCCTATCGTCAACCAATCAAATTCTTCTAATCCTTTTGACTTAAATTCCAGCTCAACTTGGAGAGGACAGTTAGGCCTAACTACTTTCAAAAAGCTTGCTTCTGATCAAGAGCTACAAAAGAAAGTAAATAGCCATATTAGACTGAAAGATAAGGTAATTTTGTCAAACTTGTGAGGCTTTCCGGACATGCTCATTAGTTGCTCATTCAACATGTTTGCTGTTACTTCACTCAACCTCCCTTCCTAACTCTATTACAATTCCTGACACCAACCAGAACTTTTTCCTTGGCCAAATCTTCCCAAATTTTTATGAAATATCCACACCTGGTCTCTCATTTCTGCATGACCAAATGTTATTGCGAGGCAAAAGAGTAGGCTAGGTGCGCTTCAATTGCTCGTTCGGTGCAGCAGATTGCAGGGGTGTAGTACTGCCTGGGTGCCATTTCTCACTGTTTGCCTGACATGTTGGAAGACATGTGCTGAAACTTTTTTTTGCACACTTCTATAGAATGACCCATACAGAATATGCAGCTGATGTGCCATTGTTATCTCCACCATGGTAATAAAATGACCGTTTGGCTGCTGCACAATGTTTATATCATATTATTAAATTCCCTTTAATTTGCACAACAAATCTCACTTGTGCCTGCTGTGCAAAGCACTCTGGGACATGCAGTGAAGAGGTCAATGGATAGCGACCAAAACAATGAAATGCCATGTTAACACCACCAACGCGTCCTCTCGTAGGAAATGGATCAGCAAAAAAAGAAACGTCACATTTTCAGGACCCTGTCTTTCAAAGATCATTCGTAAAAATCCAAATAACTTCACAGATCTTCATTGTAAAGCGTTTAAACACTGTTTCCCATGCTTGTTCAATGAACCATAAACAATTAATGAACATGCACCTGTGGAACGGTCGTTAAGACCCTAACAGCTTACGGATGGTAGGCAATTAAGGTCACAGTTATGAAAACTTAGGACACTAAAGAGGCCTTTCTACTGACTCTGAAAAACACCAAAAGAAAGATGCCCAGGGTCCCTGCTCATCTGTGTGAATGTGCCTTAGGCATGCTGCAAAGAGGCATGAGGACTGCAGATGTGGCCAGGGCAATAAATTGTAATGTCCGTACTGTGAGACCCCTAAGACAGCGCTACAGGGAGACAGGACAGACAGCTGATTGTCCTCGCAGTGGCAGACCACGTGTAACAACACCTGCACAGGATCGGTACATCCGAACATCACACCTGCGGGACAGGTACAGGATGGCAACAACAACTCCCGAGTTACACCAGGAACACACACTCCCTCCATCAGTGCTCAGACTGTCCGCAATAGGCTGAGAGAGGCTGGACTGAGGGCTTGTAGGCCTGTTGTAAGGCAACAACGTCGCCGATAGGCACAAACCCACCGTCGCTGGACCAGACAGGACTGGCAAAAAGTGCTCTTTACTGACGAGTTGCGGTTTTGTCTCACCAGGGGTGATGGTCGGATTCACGTTTATCGTTGAAGGAATGAGCATTACACCAAGGCCTGTACTCTGGAGCGGGATCGATTTGGAGGTGGAGAGTCCGTCATGGTCTGGGGCGGTGTGTCACAGCATCATCGGACTGAGTTTGTTGTCATTGCAGGCAATCTCAACATTGTGCGTTACAGGGAAGACATCCTCCTCCTTCATGTGGTACCCTTCCTGCAGGCTCATCCTGACCGGACACTCCAGCATGACAATGCCACCAGCCATACTGCTTGTTCTGTGCGTGATTTCCTGCAAGACAGAAATGTCAGTGTTCTGCCATGGCCAGCGAAGAGCCCGGATCTCAATCCCATTGAGCACGTCTGGGACCTGTTGGATCGGAGGGTGAGGGCTAGGGCCATTTCCCCGAGAAATGTCCGGGAACTTGCAGGTGCCTTGGTGGAAGAGTGGGGTAACATCTCACAGCAAGAACTGTAAAAAAAAAAAAAAATATCCCAATGCCCCAGGGCAGTGATTGGGGACACTGCCCTGTGTAGGGTGCCGTCTTTCGGATGGGACGTTAAACGGGTGTCCTGACTCTCTGAGGTCATTAAAGATCCCATGGCACTTATCGTAAGAGTAGGGGTGTTAACCCCGGTGTCCTGGCTAAATTCCCAATCTAGCCCTCAAACCATCATGGTCACCTAATAATCCCCAGCTCATTCATCCCCCTCCTCTCCCCTGTAGCTATTCCCCAGGTCGTTGCTGCAAATGAGAACGTGTTCTCAGTCAACTTACCTGGTAAAATAACGGTAAAATAAAAATAAATAAAAAATAAAATTCAAGCAGTCCTTTGTCATTTCGCATAGCCAGAGAGAAGTCCATACATGACAAGTCACAGTTCACAGATATTTGAAGTTCATTTTCTGTATTTCCTCCCGGCTAGCACAAAACTCTTCATAGAGTTGGTCCATAATGACTGTCTCTGTCATTTTGAGGGCAACCACCACCTGCTCCAGGTCAGTGAAGGAGAGCTCCTCATAGAGGCTGATCGGTTTCAGTTTCAACATTACATTTTCTGGTGAGAAATCAAACCACTTGTCAGTGTATGTAATGACAGTGTCATAGAACTTCAAAGTCCTGTTGCTGCTTGGACCTTTGTGCCGACAGTTGTGTGTCCATCAGCTGCTTGGTCTGGTATCCAAAAAAGCTGTCCTGTTTCCACTGAAGCATCTTCATTTTGAAATGTTGGACTTCCTCGTAAACATCTGTGATGCAGAGCATTGTTTCCTCCAGCTGGAAAAAGCACAGATAAATCTCAGCGGCTTCTGTTTTTTCTTCATACTCAAAAATACTCTACAAGTCTCCCCAAGGGACCTGACGTACGTAGTAAGAGCTGGCCAGCTTTGCAGGAGACGATCGACAGCTGGATGAAGAGAGAGCCATCGTGCGCAAACATGTCGCAGAATTTCACTCCGTTCAATGTCAACAACGGCAAAAAAAATGCACGCAGTTCCTCTCTTCGGGAAGCAGATACTGAGAAGTGGCTGTAGATCTTTAAACAATTGTCTCAATATCCACTGACAGCTGATCGCAGGCCTTCTTGCAGGCATTATGAGCTACGTGAGCTGGGCAATTAGCTTTCAGAATGCGATTGTTGGCACTGCTCAATAACTGGTAAACGGAGAGGTGTTTTCCAAAGTTGACATTGGCATTATCTGCTGCATAGACTGTGATGTGTCTAATATCCAGTTCATGTTTTTCCAGACAGTTCGTCAGAGCTTGATGTATGCCATTTGCAGTTTCATCACTGTCTTCATAAAAGGCAAGTAACTTGCGCTGCACGCCATCAGACACTGAGAAATATCTCACGCACACTGGACACATGTTTCTATTTCCCTTGTTTGAGGCGTCACTGGCAACTGAGAAATACGCGGGCTCGCCTACGGTCGGGGACAGATCATCCAAAATATCCCGCACGGTCTTTGGTCCTGAAACATTCATTGTAATCATCTCCGCTTTCGTTCTTCCCAAGTGCGTCTTCTTCGCAACATTTGAGTCATGAAACAAAGGCACCTAGGAGCTTAACAAGACAGTCGGTGCTGTTGTAGCTGAGTCCGTGTTTAACCGTATGGTACACATACGAGGCGTCGCTTGCCGCAATTTTGTTATTTTCACGAAGAATGCACCGATATTGCTGGCACCCTTAGCTAGCGTGGCCTTCTTGTGCATTTCTGTGGATGCATGCTGAGTTAAGTCATTCTCCCCTCCGTGGCCAATTGAGAATTCCCGACGGCATAAAGTACAGAAAGTTTTCGTCGAATCACCACTGACAGCCTTAACCCACGTCTTTGTTGCTTCCCATTGTTTGTTGTAGCTGCACAGTCTTTTCTTTTTTTGCAGGTTTATCCATATTTCCTTGATATGCCAAACCGACCGAACAACAACAGAAATTACTTTGCAGGAATTGGCGTGTTTACGCTATACTGTGATTGGATGAATATACGGGACAAGGGAGGTCCTGTATGGAACAAATCAATTTAGCCCAATATAAGGGACATCCCGGCTAATAAGGGACAGTTGGCAACCCTAGTGTATGGTGTTGTGTGGGCGAGCGGTTTGATGATGTCAACATTGTGAACAGAGTGCCCCATGCTGGGGGTGGGGTTATTATGGGATGGGCAGGTATGACCTATGGACAACAAACACAATTGCATTTTATCGATGGCAATTTGAATGCACAGAGATACCCTGACGCCCATTGTCGTGCCATTCATCCGCCAGCATCACCTCATGTTTCAGCATGATAATGCATGGCCCCATGTCGCAAGGATCTGTACACAATTCCTGGAAGCTGATAATGTCCCACTTCTTCCATAGCCTGCATAGTCACCAGACAATGTCACCCATTGAGCATATTTGGGACGCTCTGGATCGATGTGTACAATAGCGTGTTCCAGTTCCCGCCAATATCCAGCAATTTTACACAGCCATTGAAGAGTAGTGAGACTACATTCCACAGTCAATCAACAGCCTGATCAACTCTATAGGGAAGGAGATGTCGCACTGCATGAGGCAAATGGTCACACCAGATACTGACTGGTTTTCTGATCCACGCCCCTACCTTTTTAATAGGTATCCGTGACCAACAGATGCATATTTGTATTCCCAGACATGTGAAATCCATAGATTAGGGCCTAATGAATTGATTTAAATTAACTGATTTCTTTATATGAACTGTAACTCAGTACAATCTTAGAAATTGTTGCATGTAGTGTTTATATTTTTGTTCAATGTATGTACAATGACATAATCCAAACATTAGGAGTTGGAGCTGAAAAGCGCCTCACGTACACTGCTTAGTTTTTTTGTTCAATGTCTGCGCAGCCAACATGCCCACACGCTCTATATATGTAATGTGTACAATAACTATGAATTTATGCTATGATCCTCCTATTCTATGGAATGCCCACCCCCCTCATATGTTATGTCTGCTAAAATGTTTTATTTGGTTCTTCAATGATGGAACAGATGAGATCAACTTTCATTCGATATCAAATCAAATCAAATGTTATTTGTCACATACATATGGTTAGCAGATGTTAATGCGAGTGTAGCGAAATGCTTGTGCTTCTAGTTTCGGCAATGCAGTAATAACCAACGGGTAATCTAACCTAACAATTCCACAACTACTACCTTATACACACAAGTGTAAAGGGATGAAGAATATGTACATAAAGATATATGAATGAGTGATGGTACAGAACGGCATAGGCAAGATGCAGTAGATGGTATCGAGTACAGTATATATGAGATGAGTAATGTAGGGTATGTAAACATATAAAAGTGGCATTGTTTAAAGTGGCTAGTGATACATGTATTACATAAAGATGGCAAGATGCAGTAGATGATATAGAGTACAGTATATACATATGAGATGAGTAATGTATACAAGTAGAGACCAACAAAATGTAAAGAGGAGCTGGGTTTGAGAGGCCTATGCTTCCACCTAGTGTAGTAATAGCAGAGGTGTAGGCATCCTGATAAATAAGAATACACCATTTCCCCTTATATCCCAGCAAATGGACCAAGACGGCCATTTTCTAATATTGAATTGTACCTTACATGGTGAGAAATACACATTGATTTCATTGTATATCCCACCAGGGGCAAATCTGGTGTTTTTAGATAGAATTCAACCTACAGTAGATCAAATCCAGACAGGAACTATTTAGCAGGTGAACTAAATCATACATTTGATAAGATTGGCAGATGTGTCATTGTACCACAATTAGAATCCCTCCACAGCATCATAGAGGATCTAGATACTTTTTCTAACCTCTACTGGATTAAAACCAAATTATAATGTATTGCATTACAAAAAAATGGCATTTTTACATTACCGTGTAGTTTACAAATAAAATGGTCGGACGGGGATGTGGACATACTCGGTATACATATCCCGAAAGAAAGAAATGATCTCACTCCAACACATTTGAATAGAAAGTTAGCAAAAATAGATATGATCTTGCTACCATGGAAAATACATGTCTATTTGTGGAGAAATCACCCTGATTAACTCTTTAGTCATATCATAGTTTGCTTATGCTATTTGCTTATGGTTTTGCCTACACCTGCTTTTTAAATTATATGAACAAAAAATATTCCATTTTATTTGGAACGGCAAGCCAGACAAAATTAAAAGGGTCTATTTATTTAACAAATATGAATTCGGAGGGCAGAAATTATTAAATATTAAAGCAATAGACCTCTCACTAAAGGCATCAGTCATACTAAGGTTATACTTAAATCTGAAATGGTTCTCTAGTAAATTTGTAAAAATGGCACACCCATAAACTCAAATATACTAATTGATTAAAAAATAAATAATAATATATATACATATATTTTTTTAAAGGTATAATCTTTGTAAATTATATCATAAATAGGACTGGTGGAGTTGTCACACATGCAGCTAACACAGACATATGGAAATGTCTGCTCTACCAAAAATTACAACCATTTGCAGCATTACCACAAAAATTGAAGAGGCAAGTGGAAGGGGGAAAAGTAAGGAACTTGTCTGTAAGCCCTGCATTAAAGACCAAACATGATACCTCCCGGGTGGCGCAGTGGTCTAGGGCACTGCATCGCAGTGCTAGCTGCGCCACCAGAGTCTCTGGGTTCGCGCCCAGGCTCTGTCGCAGCCGGCCGCAACCGGGAGGTCCGTGGGGCGACGCACAATTGGCATAGCGTCGTCCGGGTTAGGGAGGGTTTGGCCGGTAGGGATATCCTTGTCTCAGTATGTAATAAAATGTATGCACTCTACTGTAAGTCGCTCTGGATAAGAGCGTCTGCTAAATGACTAAAATGTACATCTAAAATGTAATGATTAAAGAAAATTGTGATAAATAAAAATATATACCAGTTTCATTTAAGGACCAAAAAACTGTCAGCTGTGCCATATAAATTGCAAAATAGTTGGGAAGAGATTTTCGATGTACCGATTCCATGGCACATGGTTAATGAATTGACAAGCAAAACGACGCCGGATTCAAAACATAATTTTTTTCAAAAAATTCATGCAACCAATAGAATGTAATATATATGGGGGATGCAATCTTCCCAGCTCTGCAGATTTTGCTGCGAGGAGGCAGAGTCATTAGATCATTTATTTTGGTACTGTCCATATGTAGCTCGTTTTTGGTCACAGGTCCAGGAATGGCTGAAGATTTGCAACGTTTACCTAGAACTAACACTGCAGATAGCAATACTGGGTGATTTGAAAAGTCATAGTCAATTGATCAATAATATTATTATTATTTCAGCAAAAAAAATTATATTTAATTTATAATCTGTAGAAGCTATGAGAATAGAAAGGTTCAGTACTTTTGTGAAGCATCACAGCACAGTTTGAAAAATATATGGCAAACAGAAATCCAAAATGCATGGTGTTAAGAGATAGATGGGAGGGGTTGAATGGAGCTGAAGGGTGGGACAAATAACAACAAGATAACAAATGTAAAACATACAGGGCCTGCCAAATGTTTATAGGTTCAGAAATGTTGTGAAATAGCACAGTTTTCAAATCTAAATCAAACTGGACGGACATCATAACGAGAGGAAGGCCAGGACTATAAACAAACAAAATACAATCTATTTTACAATAGTTCTGTCTGTAAAATGTGTATAGTATGTATAAACTGAAAGTAGAAGCCTAAATGTTATTGTTTATTAGTTTACTCCATTTGGGGGAAGGGTGGTAGGGTTTGCGAGGAATAATAAAGGTATATTCTAAAAACAAAAAGTGTGCATAAGTATGTTTGTACAATTGAAATCGGAAGTTTACATACACTTAGGTTGGAGTCATTAAAACTCGTTTTTCAACCACTCCAACAAATGTCTTGTTAACACACTATCTTTTTGGCAAGTTGGTTAGGACTACTAACCTGAGTCAGGTTTGTAGGCCTCCTTGCTCGCACATGCTTTTTCAGTTCTGCCCACAAATGTTCTATACGATTGAGGTCAGGGCTTTGTGATGGCCACTCCAACGCTTTGACGTTGTTGTCCTTAAGCCATTTTGCCACAACTTTGGAAGTATGCTTGGGGTCATTGTCCATTTGGAAGACCCATTTGCGACCAAGCTTTAACTTCCTGACTGATGTCTTGAGACATAAGGATATAAGGATGACGGTGTTGCAATTGTGGTGGGGATCATGATCCTGAGTTCCTGGAGTACTCTGTAAGGGTGAAGGAGATTGAGGTGGCAAAAGTTAGAGTGGTCAATCGAATCTCCTATGGGGAGGAGATTAAAATAATTGAAAAAACAAGTGAAACTAGTGGCGATATGGTTGTGGACGCTCCACAGCCTGTAGTAAATGTTTGCTGCCAGTCAAAAGATAACCTTGTGTGTTAAAAATATGGATGTTGTTGCGTTCTTTGCCACAGTTATAAACTGTATAGCACGAGACTCAAGGAAGTCGAAGGAACTGGACATTATAATGGCTGCGTCAGAAAAGTTTTTGGGACTCAAGGATTTTACATCTGAAGACCTGCAAGCACCGGAAGACCCACCCTCTCAGGTTCCCTTGAGCCTGTGTAGGGATCAGATCTGTTTTATTTATTTATTTAACAGAAAAGTTTAGTTTTTGGGGAATCCTATTTCCATCCCGCAGAGTGGGTGGCAGGATGCTCATTAAATTGTGTGATCACCAATATACCATAGAAGAAGAAGTAAAACATTTAAATTTCCATTTTACAATAGGCCTTTAATTTGGAAATTCCTGTGGATAAATGTGTTACTAAGGTTGTTATGAATAATACTGCAATAATACTGGTTTCATAACAACTTTATGTATACCCCCTTCATATAAAGTGTTACCTAATAAAATATTACTGAATTTCTTAGAACTTGACGCAAGAGTTGATGTGTAATTTTGCGTTGTTTGTATCCTCAGAGAGTGGTCGCCAACAACCACAGACGGGCCTCCGCCTCCACCAACCTGAGTCGTAAGCCCAGCCTGCAGCTGGTGGACACCCCGGACGGGCTGCGGGATCTGGGCCACCTGGAGCTGATGAGCCGGGACCTGATGGACCCTGCCGCTGGGGTGGTGCCCTTCAACCGCTCCATGTCCACCGACTCTCTCAGCTCTATTTCCTCCATCGGCAACAATTTTGGCCACGACTACACAGTGGGGCAGCTGGAGGTGACCCTGGAGTACGAGGCCCGACCAGGGCCTGGGCCGGGGGTGCTCCACATCGCCCTGCACCAGGGCAAGGACCTAATGGAGAAGGAGGAAGGGGACTTCCCCGGCTGCTTTATCCGGGTGACCTTGGTTCCTGACGAACTCAACGTGGGCGTCACCAGGGTGAGTGTGTGCATGTGTGTGTGCATGTGGTAATAGTCTTTTAGAATGATATTATCGTATTTTATTTGGGCTTTGCAGAATGGTTCTGTGGTATCATATTTCACTGAAGATGCAACACTAATGATGTTCTGGAATCATTCTTGTAGAAAATGTTCTCAGAAACCAGACAGAAAATTCTCTCTGTTTTGAATGGACAAAGCCATCGATCACATCATATCTAGTTTTAATGTAATTAAAAGATGAAATATTTACCAACCAACAAACACAAGATAAAAAGCACCCTAAGGAAAGCAAAGCTAAAAAGATGTGTTTTAAGATCTCTTTTAAATATGTCCACAGTTTCGGCCCCCTTCGGGTTCTCTGGCAGGCTATTCCAGAGGCTAGGGGCATAGTAACTAAAGGCTGCCTCTCCATGCCTCTTGGTCCTAGGCTTTGGGATAGTTAAAAGGCCAGAGGACCTAAGGGGGACCTACTGGGTATATCACTTAAAAGCATGTCTGACATGTATTGGGGTGCACAATCGTGGTTTGATTTATAAACCAATAGAAGCATCTTAAAATGTATTCTAAAACTCACAGGCAGCCAGTGCAGAGACCTTAAAACCAGTGTAATGTGAGCTCTCCATCTGGTCTTGGTCAGTACCCGTGCTGCAGCATTTTGTATGTTTTGCAGTTGACCAATGGATTTCTTGGGTAGACCAGACAGGAGATCATTACAGTAGTCAAGCATGGATGAGTCTCTCTGTATCAGCCTGAGAGAGAAACGGTCCGCACCGTGGCAATGTTCCTCTGGTGGTAAAAAGCTATTTTGGTCACATTCCTATTGTGTGATTCTAAATTTAGTTCAGAATCTAAAATGACACCTAGGTTTTTTTTTTACCTGGTGTTTTATCTTTATTGCCCTTGAATTCAAATGTGCGGATAGATTGTCTTGATTTAGCTGAAGGAAGTTGTGAGCACCATCCAAGTGTATTTCAATCACTAATACATTTACATTTGACATTTTAGTAATTTAGCAGACTCTATTATCCAGAGCGATTTACAGGAGCAATTAGGGTTAAGTGCCTTGCTCAAGGGCACATCGACAGATTTTTTCCCCCACCTAGTCACATCAGGGATTTGAACCAGTGACCTTTTGGTTACTGGCCCAACGCTCATAACCACTAGGCTTATCCAATAGGCTACCTGCTGCCCACTAATACAGTCTAGTAATGAATCCGTGGAGCTAAAATCCTTTGGTGACACAGAAATGTAAAGTTGTGTAATGTTGTGTAGTGCTGTGCTTTCCGATAATGCTGCCAAGGGGTAACATATAGAAACTGAACAGTACCGGACCAAAAATCGAACCAGAACTGGACCGGAGAGGCCAACCCACCTCTCCAGTCTGTCCAGAAGGACATCATGGACAACAGCGTCGAATGCAGCACTTCAATCTAAGGACAGAGAGCTGTTTGGCATCTGTGTTGTCTCTAAAATCATTTCCCACTTTAACTAACGCTGTCTCTGTGCTGTGGTGGGTACAGAAAACAGATTGGATTTTTTTTTTTAAATTACAGTTGGCACTTAAAAGGTAATTTATCTGTTTGAAAATCAATTTCTCCAAAATGTTGCTTCAGAATGGAAGGTTGGATGTTGGCCAAAAATTGCTAAGAGTTGAAGAATCTAATTGACTTTTTTTCAGAAGGGGTTTCACCATAGCAGTTTTTAACAATAGCTTGCACTTCAGATATGCAATTAAAAACTGTTTTGAAGAAGGTGGCGGGGATAGGATCAAGAAGGCAGGTAGAAGGCTTAAGTTGGGATATCACTTTCCTGAGTATGTCTCTGTCAACCAGGGAAAATAAATCCACAGTGGCTTTGCATGACAGGCTAGGGCACATATCATCAAACTTATCACCAGGTCTTGCTTGACTGATACCCAGCCTAATGTTGATTATCTTATCTCTGAAATATGACGCAAACTCATCACATTTAGACGTGGAGGAAAGTTCACATAGGTTTGCGGGGTAGGATTTATTAGACCATTAATGATCGAGAAGAGCACTCAAATTATTCTGATTAATAGTGATCAAGTTAGAAAAATGACCCCGTCTGGCATTTTTAATTGCCTTGTCCTATAAGCCAAGTTGCTCTCTCAGATATCATAATGGACCTTCAACTTTGACTGTCTCCACTTCCGCTCTGCCTTTCTGTAATTTCTCTTTAATTGACTCATTTCCTCACTCATCCGAAGGGCTCTCTGTTTGGATGTGTCCTTTTTCAACTTTACTGGAGCTATGGCATCAATGGTTGCCCTTAATTTACTAATTTACTATAGTAAAGGTGGTGGAGTATTGTTCATACATTCAATAAATTATGTAGCAATGTCAAAGGTAAGATAGCGTTTCTTAATAATCTGTTCAGTACTACCCGGTGCTATGGGCAACAAGGTTGTAAAAAATACACAGTGGTGATCAGATAAAGCAACATCAACAATAGAGGATATGTCAATAGAAAGCCCCTTGGTAATAACCAGGTCCAGAGTATGGCTGTGGTTTTGGGTGGGCCCAGTAGAAAGCCCCTTGGTAATAACCAGGTCCAGAGTATGGCTGTGGTTATGGGTGGGCCCAGTAGAAAGCCCCTTGGTAATAACCAGGTCCAGAGTATGGCTGTGGTTATGGGTGGGCCCAGTAGAAAGCCCCTTGGTAATAACCAGGTCCAGACTATGGCTGTGGTTATGGTTGGGCCCAGTAGAAAGCCCCTTGGTAATAACCAGGTCCAGAGTATGGCTGTGGTTATGGGTGGGCCCAGTAGAAAGCCTCTTGGTAATAACCAGGTCCAGAGAATGGCTGTGGTTATGGGTGGGCCCAGTAAAAAGCCCCTTGGTAATAACCAGGCCCAGAGTATGGCCGCGGTTATGGGTGGGCCCAGTAGAAAGCCCCTTGGTAATAACCAGGTCCAGAGTATGGTTGTGGTTATGGGTGGACCCAGCAGAAAGCCCTTTGGTAATAACCAGGTCCAGAGTATGGCAGTGGTTATGGGTGAGCCCAGTAGAAAGCCCCTTGGTAATAACCAGGTCCAGAGTATGGCTGTGGTTATGGGTGGGCCCAGTAGAAAGCCCCTTGGTAATAACCAGGTCCAGAGTATGGCCGTGGTTATGGGTGGGCCCAGTAGAAAGCCCCTTGGTAATAACCAGGTCCAGAGTATGGCTGTGGTTATGGGTGGGCCCAGTAGAAAGCCCCTTGGTAATAACCAGGTCCAGAGTATGGCCGTGGTTATGGGTGGGCCCAGTAACATGTTGGATAAAGTCCATAGAGCTCAAAAGATTCATAAATTCAATGGCCTTGGGGTCAGTCTCTTTGTCAACATGAATGTTGAAATCTCCCAACACAATGATTTTATGATAGTTCTCAAGGACAATAGATAATAGTTCAGATAAATCAGTAAAGAACATGGGGCAGTGCTTTGGTGGCCTATACACGGTTATGGCCAGCACTGGTGGCTGACATTTAAACAGTATAGCATGATGCTTAAAAGACCCAAAGTCGCCAAACTAAATGTCCTTACAGCTGAGAGCATTAGTAAAAATAGAGGCTGTCCCCCCATCCGTTTTCCCTTTTCTGATAGAGTATGAAAAGCTGTAGTCCGGGGAGGCTTCAATAAGAGCAGCATTACAGTCTGACGACAGCCATGTTTCAGTGAGAAACATGCAAATCAACTTTGAGCTCAGTACTGAGGTCATTCACTGGAAAGGTTTAACTTGTGATTGCTCTAAAGTTTAAAAATGCCATATTCAATGACTGTGGGCATGTGCCTCGAGGTAACCAATGGAATAACAACCAAATTATTAACGTTACAACCACGTTTTCTGACAGTCTCCAATCTATCAGAATGGTAGGAGATGAGAGTTTGTATAAAGTCACTAGAAGGTGGAGTTAAAGGGAAATAAATGAGGTTACTCACAATAACCATAGTGCCATTTCTACAGGAGTTCATATACTTTACAAGTCCTCTGTTGCTTATTCTGACAGGGAGGACTGGAGCACTACCAGACCCTGTCTGTCAGTCTCTAAAATAATAATCCTGGAACCCGTTCGGTTAGGATGAATACTGTCTCTTTTAAAAAGTGCTGGTTGCTCCCACAACAACTCAGAGTTGTCACAAAAAGAGGGAAACAGAGATAATTATTATCTTCCCTGTGCTAGCGAGGGTGTTTAAAACATGTAGTTCTCCCTCGGATCGCCTCAAACAAAGGCCGTTAAAACCTACATGAATGACAAGGGTGTCAATATTGGAGTAGTTGTCCGGAACCGTGGGCAGGAGGGAGTTGATGTCATGGATATGGGCTCCTCCTCCTATGATCCTCCACAGATCATAGGCAGGCCAAACTCTTTCACCATCGAGCTGCCCACCATGATGGTGGTCGTGATGGGGAAGCGACCTGCTGAACTGCGGTGTCCGTGGGGAGGGTGCTGCTGGCTGTTGGTGTACACCCAGGATCAGTGCTGACTCCCGGGGCTGTTAGGTTCGTCTCAAGTGGGGCGAAGCTGTTTGATAGCTGGATCAGATCTTCTCGGATAGATGAAGGGTGGCCAGACTGCCCTAATCTCCTACGCCTTGCGAGTGTCCAGTCTCCACTGGGCCGCGGAGTTGAGCTGAACATCTGTCCATTGGATTGAGATCAACGCCGTCCGACTAATCAACAGCTTTGCTATAGGAGGCATTGAAAACTGAGATTTGGGTTTGCTTGGGTTACAGCAAGGTCGGTGTACTTAGAAAGCAGGTTATCCTTTTCTCACAGCCGAGCTGACAGCCTTAGGATCTCTTCCCTAAAGTGCTTGATGGTGGTGCATTTAGGGCAGACAAATTCATATCTATTTCCCAGTTGCACCTTATCTTCATCTTGTGATTGTGTGGAAATCATCTCACACCTGAAGCATTTGTGCCCAGCCGTGGATAAAAACATCTGTGGGCTAGCACTGCTAGTGTTAGCCTGCTCCGTTTTAATGATAGCTAGCAGCTAACTAATACTTAACAGGAAATGGGGACACAAACTTGCGGTCCCAGCTGTCAAAGCTGACCGCGTCGCGGAATCCGTAGCAATACAAACTTAAGCTTTGATTTAATGAAAACGATTTAATAAAAGCAACAAACCGAGTGTAGACATTACACTGGTATGTTGCTGGCTGTGATGACGTCTGTTGCGTGATGCCCTTGTGCGTATTTTTGATACCATTAGTTCCTATGTGAAGTATCAATAGCACATTGAAGCCAACTGAAGTCGGTTATGATGGCCGTCTCATGGAGACATAACATGTGCAGTTTGAGCTACTCCAGGAAGTGATGTTGCAGGCTAGCTCAGTGTTGCCCCTCTCATTGAGTAACTCAAGTTGAAGGCCAACCGGGGTACTGCAGGCTTCCATTAGCAACTAAATTATCCTGAACTTCTTCAGTGTGTGATTGTAAAATAATCGCTTCAAGGACATACATCAGGTGCATTAGAAGCAATTGTTGGTACCATAATTGTCCTCAATATGTTTTTATTGACACGAAAATTGTCTTTGAAGATATGGGGGATCCTGTTTTCCACTAACAATGCCTGCAGTACCGCAGTCGGCTTTCAACTTTCGTGGCTTCAATGGGAGGCGGCAGTCGTTCTCATCTGGTTTTGGTAACTTTTCTTGTTAGCTGAGAAGTGTTGATAACCCAAGTTTGGAGTCAGAGTGAAAGAGCAATGAGTCCCTTGGGTTAGAGTTTTGAGCCTTCAGCTCGATGGGCTAATCCTATTCTTGTCTGATGGGAAAGTGCATTTTGATTTTCAGCACCAAGTCTCCTGGGGATTCTTACAGTAGGTTTGAGATGGAATAAAGGGTGAGTTTCTGTCACACAGGAGGCTACATCCGCAAACATGATAATTGCAACCACAATGCACCACAATGTACAGTAACCGCCAAAGTCTCCAGGCTTGTCACCCCCTGCACTGCAAGATAGTCAGGATCAGAGCAAATCACTGTGTTAATGCATTCACACTGGCCACAATGATAGCCACTGTGCGGCTGACTCAAGGAATGTGGGAGACCGGGGGGGAATGCTGACATCAGCTGGATCTACTGCTCCGCTCGGCACAATCCACAGGGGAGCAAGCTGTTAAGCCTGGCTTCTCTCTCTAGATCTCCGACGGTTCCTTTTTCCCTCAGTCACACTGTTTAGTGGTGGTAATCTCCATAATTATAAATGTTCAGACTGTCACATATTAGAGATGCAGGGAATGCTCCATGTAGGAAACATTATATTCACACATTACAGGCCAAGGAGAATGTGTTCATTGTTTTGGATGTAATTTACATCCAGCCTATTTACAGTTAAGTGGTGTTTCAGATTCTGCAGGTATTTGAAGTAGGGTTGTAATTAGAGGTCGACCGATTACGATTTTTCAACGCCGATACCGATACCGATTATTGGAGGACCAAAAAAAGCCGATACCGGTTAATCGGCCGTTTTTTAAAAATGTATTTGTAATAATGACAATTACAACAATACTGAATGAACACTCATTTTAACTTAATATAATACATCAATAAAAACAATTTAGCCTCAAATAAATAATGAAACATGTTCAATTTGGTTTAAATAATGCAAAAACAAAGTGTTGGAGAAGAAAGTAAAAGTGCAATATGTGCCATGTAAGAAGCTAACGTTTAAGTTCCTTGCTCAGAACATGAGAACATATGAAAGCTGGTGGTTCCTTTTAACATGAGTCTTCAATATTCCCAGGTAAGAAGTTTTAGGTTGTAGTATTATAGGAATTATAGAACTATTTCTCTCTATACAATTTGTATTTCATATACCTTTGACTATTGGATGTTCTTATAGGAACTTTAGTATTGCCAGTGTAACAGTATAGCTTCCATCCCTCTCCTCGCCGCTACCTGGGCTCGAACCAGGAACACATCGACAACAGCCACCCTCGAAGCAGCGTTACCCATGCAGAGCAAGGGGAACAACTACTCCAAGTCTCAGAGCGAGTGACGTTTGAAACGCTATTAGCGCGCACCCCGCTAACTAGCTAGCCATTTCACATCGGTTACACCAGCCTAATCTCAGGAGTTGATAGGCTTGAAGTCATAAACAGCGCAATGCTTGAAGCATTGCGAAGAGCTGCTGGCAAAACACACGAAAGTGCTGTTTGAATGAATGCTTACGAGCCTGCTGGTGCCTACCATCGCTCAGACTGCTCTATCAAATCATAGACTTAATTATAACATAATAACACACAGAAATACGAGCCTTAGGTCATTAATATGGTCGAATCCGGAAACTATTATCTCGAAAACAAAACGTTTATTCTTTCAGTGAAATACGGACCCGTTCCGTATTTTATCTAACGGGTGTCATCCATAAGTCTAAATATTCCTGTTACATTATACAACCTTCAATGTTATGTCATAATTACGTAAAATTCTGGCAAATTAGTTTGCAATGAGCCAGGCGGCCCAAACTGTTGCATATACTCTGACTCTGCGTGCAATAAACGCAAGAGAAATGACACAATTTCACCTGGTTAATATTGCTTGCTAACCTGGATTTCTTTTAGCTAAATATGCAGGTTTAAAAATATATACTTCTGTGTATTGATTTTAAGAAAGGCATTGATGTTTATGGTTAGGTACATGTTGGAGCAACGACAGTCCTTTTTCGCGAATGCACACCGCATCGATTATATGCAACGCAGGACACACTAGATAAACTAGTAATATCATCAACCATGTGTAGTTATAACTAGTGATTATGATTGATTGATTGTTTTTTATAAGATAAGTTTAATGCTAGCTAGCAACTTACCTTGGCTTCTTACTGTATTCGCGTAACAGGCGGGCTCCTCGTGAGGCAGGTGGTTAGAGCGTTGGACTAGTTAACCGTAAGGTTGCAAGATGAATCCCTGAGCTGACAAGGTAAAAATCTGTCGTTCTGCCCCTGAACAAGGCAGTTAACCCACTGTTCCTAGGCCGTCATTGAAAATAAGAATGTGTTCTTAACTGACTTGCCTAGGTAAATAAAGGTGTAAAAAAAAAAATACCGATTTCCAATTGTTATGAAAACTTGAAATCGGCCCTAATTAATCGGCCATTCCGATTAATCGGTCGACCTCTAGTTGTAATGTGTTTCTGGTGTTTGATATAGGGAAGAGTCCAAGGTTACTGTTACGGAATATTATTCAGGTTTCATAAATCCACTATGGGCTTTCATGAAGAAATTCAGCACAGTTTGTATGACAATTTACCATGAAGACTATGGTGTTAAGATGCAGGTTATGTTGTGTTATGATAGCAGCCCTGGCTAATTTGCATTTTGTTGTTGATTTCTGAAAGCAGGAATTTGCCCTGCCGTGTACAAAGATGTCATGTTTCTGAGTCTACCTTTAACTAGGCATATACTGTATGATACAATGTATATATTGAATACCAAATTCCTTTTGGTATTTTGTGCGATGCACTTGAATATTACTTTGTTAGGAGCAGTTGATTTCAAGTTAACCTTATGTGAACCATTATAACTATTAGTAAAATCTTTATCATTTGTTAACGTATCTATCATCGCCAGTCATTTAAATCATGAACAACGGACCACATGCATTTACTAAATTTAATCCCGCTACGTCCTCAGGTGAGCCATCAAACAGGCTCTTTTGATAGCTCTGATTCTCGTCGGATGTAGCAGGGTTTATAAACTCACTGATTACAAAGGGAAACCCAGCCATGAGCTGCCCAGTGAAGCGAGCCTATCAGATGAGCTAAATGCCTTCTATGCTTGCTTCAAGGCAAGCAACACTGAACCATGCATGAGAGCAACAGCAGTTACGGACGACTGTGATCTCGCTCGCCGTAGCCGATGTGAGTAAGACCTTTAAACAGGTTAAGGTAACCTGTCTAAATGACTACCGCCCGTAGCACTCACATCTGTAGCCATGAAATACTTTGAAAGGCTGGTCATGGCTCACATGAATACCATCATTCCAGAAACCCTGAACCCACTCCAATTTGCATACCGCCCCAACAGATCCACACATGACGCAATCTCTATTGGATTGCCTGGACAAGAGGAACAATTATGTGAGAATTCTGTTCATTGACTACAGCTCTGCATTAAACACCATAATGCCTTCCAAGCTCATCACTAAGGTCAGGACCCTGGGACTAAACACCTCCCTCTGCAACTGGATCCTGGACTTCCTGAC
Organism: Salvelinus fontinalis; assembly: GCF_029448725.1. Taxonomy (NCBI): domain Eukaryota; kingdom Metazoa; phylum Chordata; class Actinopteri; order Salmoniformes; family Salmonidae; genus Salvelinus; species Salvelinus fontinalis. The sequence goes on from NC_074673.1 coordinate 56,374,516, forward strand.
GGGTGGTGAGGGTAGGTAACAACACATCTGCCATGCTGACCCTCAGCACGGGGGCCCCTTGGGTGCATGCTTAGTTCCCTTCTACACTCTCTGTTCACCCACTCCAACACCATCATTAAGTTTGCTGATGACATAACAGTGGTAGGCCTGATCACCGATAAGACCGCCTATAGTGAGGAGGTCAGTGACCTGGCAGTGTGGTGCCAGGAACACAACCTCGCCCTCAATGTCAGCAAGACAAAGGAGCTGATCGTGGACTACAGGAAACGGAGGGCCGAGCATGCCCCTATCCACATCGACGAGGCTTGAGTGGAGAAGGTCGGATGTTTCAAGTTCCTCAGTGTCCACATCACCGGGGCCAAGTTCCCTGCCATCCAGGACCTGAAAGATGCACCAAGTCTGGAACCAACAGGACCCTTAACAGCTTCTACCGCCAAACCATAAGACTACAAAATAGTTACTCAAATAGTTACCCAGACTATCTGCATAGACCCTTTTTGCGCTAACTCTTTTGACTCATCACATACGCTGCTGCTGCTGTCTATTATCTATCCTTTTGCCCTAGTCACTTTACCCCTACCTATATGTACATACTGTATCTATCTCAATTACCTCGTACCCTTGCACATTGACTCGGCACTGGTACCCCGTATATATAGGCAAGTTATCTTTACTCATTTTGAAATTATTCCTCGTGTTAATATTTTTGTCTCTGCGTTGGTGGGAAGGGCCTGTAAGTAAGTATTTCACTGTTAGTAATAATGTTTATAAACTAACCGGCCGACCTGTTTAGTCCTATGTTTGTTGTGTTGTTTGAAATAATCCAGATCTATAACTAGCTCACTAAAATGTTTGGATTGTGATGCAGGTCCAGAGGAATGCTTTCACAGTCGTGTTCGACGAGCGTTTCTCCATAGCCCTGGATCCATCTTGTCTGGAGGAGAACAGCCTGCGCTTCGCTGCATTCGGCATCGACGCGGAGGAGAGGAACATCAGCGCCGGCCTAGCAGAGCTCAAGCTGTCGGACCTGGACCTTTCTATCAGACCCTTCAATGCCTGGCTCTACCTGCAAGATGTTAACAAGGTAAAATCAGCACCTTTGGGTTGGTTGTAGTATTGCCTTATGGTGCTGATGGCCTGTGGACTGCCGCCTACAGCACACATGTCTCAGTGTCGGCGTGGGTTGGAATCTGGCCCACTGCCCATTTGACCTTCTCCTCCTGTCTCTCCCATTATCTCTCGTCCGTCTACCCTTAACAACAACAAAACACGTGTTCATTTTGCAGTTTCACATGTGAAATAGCAGTTTTCACACATTGAGCTAAAATTTCACGTGAAACCATATTTATATATGTTATACATTTAGAGTTATCATGTTAACACCACCTTTCCAACTGGGAGGTGGAAACATGGTGTCACTGTATAGCCTAAAAACATGGTTTAAACTGTAATTTTGATATCATGGATGGTCAGGCCTTGCATCCATAGTGTATGGATTTGAGTGGTTGCATTTCACCAGCCCCATCCCACAGCTGTTTACTGAAACTGTGGCGGGGAGGACACTTTGCTAATGTTACAGTTAAGGATTGCCGCTTTAAACACCTTTAATAGAGTAAAAGTCTTATTATATGTTGAAATCCTCCAGTGAGTTACTTTTGTGCCATTAATATCAAGCAAAACTTCTGAAGTTGAGAACAAATTTATTAGTATTGCAAACAAAAATAATGATATTGAAAGAAAAACATAAACCCAAAAGTATTGATAGCAAAACAAAATATTGCAAGGAAATCCTTTTGAAATGCGAGAGCAAATTAATTGTAAATGGATACAGAAAAATAGTTTTCGGTAATAAAAATAAGATAATGCAATGAAATAAAACACCTCCCCTCTTTCCTGCAATTCTCTCTATCTTTGGTTATGTTACCCTGGCCTTTAATTTAGCTGAAAATGCAACTACTTTCCAGCAACATAGCACCCTGCATCCCACTGCTGGTTTGCCTCTGAAGCTAAGCAGGGTTGGTCCTACTCAGTCACTGGACGGGAGACCAGATGTAGCAGGAAGTGGTGAAAATAAACCTATGAAAAGTAAACATGAAAACAAAATGTCACGTGGGGAAATTATTTTTCACGAAGGAAAAACACATGACAAATGTACATGTGAAACTTCACAGGACTTTGAAAACCACGTCTGACTCGTGAATATTTCTAACATGAATCATTTTTTTCTCATTTGAAAATGTTCACATGATTTGATCACACGTGTCCGAAAACCATGTGTTTTTTTTCATGTGATTTTTGTAAGGGTAATAAAGCATATAAAATATACGTTTTAAGGGTGCTGATGGCATGAAGCGGAACATGAGACATGGAGATAGGTGGCTTTCTGAGGATAAATCATGGAAACAGTTTCGTTTTTATAGAATCAGTGACTGTCGTATCTGTGCAGTGTGCAACAATGGCCTCTTTTGGCTTGTGTTGTCTTTAGGCCGTGGATGCAGTTGGGGAGATTCTGCTGTCCCTCAGCTACTTGCCCACCGCTGAGCGCCTTACAGTGGTGGTGGCCAAAGCAAAGAACCTTGTGTGGACCAATGACAAAACCACAGCAGGTGACACTACTTCACAGCTTGAACTCTTATGTTTGTCTCTATATTGCATCCTGTGTGAGCACCTATTCACATTAATACTACATATTACCCAGTCATTCAACAATTTATCTTTCTATTTTGCTTTTTGCAAAGTGATTTGCCAATATTTTCACTAGAATTTATGACAATGTCTCAAAAAGTGGGTAGATTTTCATCAAATTAAATATTTACCATCACTTTACCTCCATTATGCTAACGTGAAAAGTTAAATATGAAGAACAATGGTGTCGCATGGGTTAAAACATCTCCTTTTTTGTTTTACTTGTATCACTGTCTACACACACAGACTAATATTTCTGATGACACTTTTGGAATTGAAATTGTTTGTGAACCAAGCTGTCACAATCTCTCTGTTAATAGATCCCTTTGTCAAAGTGTACCTTCTGCAAGATGGCAAGAAGATCAGTAAGAAGAAGACCTCTATGAAAAGAGACGACACCAACCCCATCTTCAACGAAGCCATGATCTTCTCTGTGCCTGCTGTCGTCTTACAGGTGACACTGGGAAGGGATGGTACCATGGTAGGGAATAGACAGCTGAAAGGATTGTTTAGTCAAATGAAATTTGCTCTAATCAAATGACATTTGACTTTCTGGCGGTATTTTGGTTGAGCCGTTGTTGCTAGACTGCGTTACCACTGTGAACCACATAGGCTTCACTGTTGACCCTCTCTGGAGTACTAAAGTGCACTAATCTTATAGTGAATACAGTTATAGTGGTCAACCGTTTATAGTGATCAAATTGTCCTGTACTGATTTGATTACTATAAGAGGATTGCCCTGTACTATGTTGGGACTGGTGCTGACACTGTGCTCCCTCTTCAGGAACTCTCCCTGAGGATCACAGTGGCGGAGGGCACCGACGACGGCAGGGGCGAGAACGTGGGTCACGTGATTATCGGACCCGAGGCGAGTGGCATGGGCATCACCCACTGGAACCAGATGTTGGCAACACTGAGGAAACCTGTGTCCATGTGGCACCCTCTGCGGAGGACCTAGTACCCCTCCATCTCCCTCTGTACCATACCTCCGGTCACCAGGGTTGGGCTCAATTCCAATTCAACTCACTCCATTCAGGGGATACATTGAAATTTCAGTTTGAGAATTGAAAAAGTGCCATTTATTTTCAAGGAGGATTTTCCACTTCCTAAATTGAACGAATTGGATTGGTATTGATCCCGACCCTGCCGGTCACTCCTCTTTGCATGGTGCCTACTGTAGTACTATTTTACTGTCCTCCAGATAGGGAGAATAAAAAAGGAAGGGGTAAAATAGCTTCTTTTTCAGGAAACTAGTCATTTGTCTTTTGAAACCAGTCTTACTCTGCACCTAGTGGTATGGGAGACTAATTGACAGGTGGCGTGGTAAGCTTTATCAGATTTGCTTGTGATCATTTGTAAAATGTGAGAGTGACAAACTTTTCCTAGTATGGTTTTTGGTATGTATCATATCTTCTTGTGCTTTTTAAAATCCAGGTTCTCAAATCCAGGTGATATCAATTGTAATTTGTAGCAATTGTAACAGGGTGCCCAAATCTGACCTAACAGGTATATAGGTACTATAACTTGTTGCATTGTACGATTTGTATCATAATAAATGCAATACAAGTTGCAATGTCATTCTGATAAAAACAGTGTTAGGAATGTAAATAATGTATAACTGCTTCGTTTTAGTTTTATTCATTCAAATATGAATATATATTATTATGTTACTATTATTATGGTATAATGTTGATAATTAGTGTGCACTTTCATTGCATATTCATAATCATCAAAAAGCCAATACTAGAGTTACACAAACACATTATCAGGTGAATATTAATTCAGTAGATCGATTTACTATTTACTATGTCTTAAAAGGTATGTCACCCAATGCATTCCACAATGAAGCCATATCTCATGCTTATGTAGCCCTTATAAACGTGTAATAATTGTTTGTGGATGCATTTAGTGGTCAGTTTTACCCATTTTATCCTCTATCTGCTTTAAACTGCTAAACATAACCTTCTGGACTCACTTTTGGAGTAAGAGCACCATATTATCTAGGTGAATGCATAAAATACTAAAATGGGCTTTATCGATGTTGACCTCGACAACCATTACTGTTGACTTGGATGTAACTGATTATTTCACTTGGTTGCATTGTGAGGGGATGCAATGAAGACCTTTATTTGCTATCTGTAACAATTTGGCAATAATGTTTGTACAATAGAATGTGAATTAACAAGTGACCTCCCCTTGCATTGTATAAACAGGTCAGATCGCCCTTATTACCTTGCAAATGTGATTTTTATTAATTCAGTGCAAAACTAACCATGCGTTTAATGGCACAAAATACAGTATTGTCACTAAATAACCTCAACAAAAATTCTAACAAGAAGCTTGTTAAATGCTGCATCTGGGCAACCATTCCCTACCACTCCTTTGCATTCCACAATCAACAATGTGATGCAATATTTCCTACTGTGCCAAATTCATTATTGAAGCAATATTTTCATTTAGCCCACAGTGAGCATTTGCATTTTGTGATCGATGCCATGCATGCACTTGTTTAGCACTAGTTATGGTTGTGTCACCAAATATGTGTATTGTGTAAACATCGTTTCAAATATAAGAAATGCAACAAATGGCCTGGTTTGACATGTTTGTGCTATGCTATCTATGATTTTGTTATCTCCCCGCTTCTTTCCCTTTATCTCTCCCTTTGTTGCCCTTTGGTCCGAAAGTAGCTAGCGAGCTAGGTCATCCAGTCAACCGAACTAGCTAGGTTATTAGTCCAAACTGAAACGAGAGTTTCTATTGGAAATATTTTGAGAAGTCCCGCCCCGTTTCGTTCGGTTAGCCTCCGTTTAAGAAACGTTTTGCAACTGAATCGGCGGAATGAATACCCATAAACCAAGGAGGAGGAGCCAAGCCGTAAAAAGTACATAAACTCTGCTATTTAGCTAGCAAGCATATCCATTTTTCACGCATTTGTGGTTTAAAGTTTTGTTTTCACGATGGCTGATTATAGAGGGAAAGCAACCGATCAAATGAAGCTATGGAAAGAGGGCCGAAGCGCTCAGGTTTGTCCATTTCGATGATTCATTTATACAGACGCGACGATAATGTTGCGCAGTGGAAGCAAGGGGAGTTTGTTGTGAAATGGGTGAGAGGTCATCCAGGGTCCTATTCGTGTCTCCTGGCTCGACAGTTAGCTGCATCAGTTTACTATAATTTAAGAACCCTGGCACGATACAATTCCACAACATTTCGTACAAAGTCAACGCACATTTGTGTTGTATTCATTTCTGGTCGTGCATGGGGTGGGTGGTCGGGAATTGTTAGATGGCTGCTAGCGGATTGCTGCTGTTAGCTAACGTTCGCTTAGCAGGTTGAGCTCTTGCATTTTTTTTATTTTTTAGAATAGATTACTTCTAGCAACAATAATCTGATTAGACGTTCATTACATTCTCTCTAGTCGGAACGCGGCTATACCACGATCAGGAAAGCGCGGAGCCGGCGTTAGCAACTCATTTAGTATCACATTTTATTAGTCACATGCGCCGAATACAACAGGTGTAGGTAGACGTTACAGTGAAATGCTTACTTACGTACAGTAAAATAACAATAGCGAGACTATATATACAGGTGGGTACCGATACAGTGTCAATGTGCGGGGGCACCGGTTAGTTGAGGTAGTATGTACATGTAGGTACAGTTATTAAAGTGACTATGCATAGATGACAACAGAGTAGCAGTGGTGTAAAGAGGAGGAGGGGGGGGGGGGTGCAAATAGTCTGTGTAGCCATTCGACTAGAGTCTTATGGCTTGGGGGTAGAAGCTGTTTAGAAGCCTCTTGGACCTATATTTGGATCTCCGGTACCGCTTGCCGTGCGGTAACAGAGAGAGTCTGACAATTTTTTAGGGCCTTCCTCTATGATATTGTTATCTTTGGTATGGTATGCATTCATTTGTGGATGTCAAGCATCCATTTCGTATGACAAGTAGATGCAAATTAATAAGTAGTTGCAAGTTAGCTAAAATGCTAAAGTTGTCTGTGATGAGACCAAGTAAACACATGTCATTCTTTCATTCGCCATATACACAGCTAGCAATGAGGAATCGACCCAGAAGCGGCCCTCTTCCGGGGGGCCGGAACTGATTGATTCGGCCCGGAATCAAAATTAATGACTGCCCAGAATCTGCCCGTTTCAGTCGACCAGTATTCAGAATCCCCCAGAAGCGGCCCGATGCATATGTAAATAAATGTGTACGTCTATATCGGCATGCCGATGGCACGCTTCCTCACATTTAAATGTTAATTATATTTTTTGATCACAGAAACAATGAAAAAATATGGAAAATTAAATAATGAAATGTTAACTATATAAAGCAGCCCGTGTAATCATCTGCCAGAGTAGACCCAATCGGCCCGAGCCCCAAGTAATACATTTGGGCCAGATAACTCACATCGGAATTGGCCCAAGCTCAATCCCTGCATCCTAGCCATAAGTAATACTGCCGAATGCGGCCCAGACACGGGCCACATGACGTTGGCCGAGTTTGACTCTCAGCCGAGTGCCCCAACTCTCAGCCGGAATCGGCCCAGATCCACTGTGCTAGGTGGGTATTTACTCAGTCTGTCGCTAAAATTCTAATGGCTTTATATAAATGTACTGAAAGCCCAATTGTATGAAAACTCCACGAGAAAATCTGTTGGCCAGCAAGTGGGAGGTTTTGGCCAGCAAGTGGTTCAGCTTTTTGAATAAAAATGATTCTGGCCTCCGGAGTGGCGTAGCGGCCTAAGGCAATGCATAGCAGTGTTACGGCGCCACTACAGCCTGGGGTTCATGTCATTACCTGCTGTGACCGGGAGTCCCATAGGGGCGGTGCACAATTGGCCCAGCGTTGTCCGGGTTAGGCCGGGGGACTTTAATTGGCTCATCGCACTCTAGCGACTCCTTGTGGTGGGATGGGTGCCTGCAGGCTGACGTCGTGGTCAGTTGAACGGTGTTTCCTTCCGGGTTAAGCGAGGGGGTGTTAAACCTCTCTGGGATAGGGGTCCCGCTAGCGGGACAACTTCCGGTGAACCTGGAGGGTGCGCAATCCAAATAAATATTCATAAAAATTATGGATATTGAACATTTATGTACATACAAGTATCTTATATCAGTAAAAAACTTAAGTTCTTGTTAATCTAACTGCACTGTCCGATTTACAATAGGCTTTACAGCGAAAGCATGCCATGCGATTGAGGACGGCGCCCCACATCAAAATATTTTTCCACTAGCGCAGGTTTCATAAATTCACAAATAGTGGTTTAAATATTCACTTACTTTTTGAAAATCTTCCTCTAATTTGTCATCCAAAGGGTCCCAGCTACAACATGTAGTGTCGTTTTGTTAAATAAAATCCTTCTTTATATCCCAAAAAGTCAGTTTAGTTGGCGCCATCGATTTGAGTAATCCACTCGTTCAACATGCAGAGAAAGGAATCCAAAAAGCTAACGCTAAACTTTGTTAAAACAAGTCAAAATACATTTCTATTTAATCCTCAGATACCCTGAAATGTAATTACACTATAATATTTCATACGGAATGTATGTTCAATAGGAAAATGATATTAGCAGGTGTGCATTCTCTTTGTCGCGCGTGCATAGACTGAATTCCAAGTCTGTATCCCAGTACTAAAACTCATAATTCTTCCTCAGTTGGGAAGAAACAAGCCTGAAACCTTGAACAAATACTACTGACATCCAGTGGAAACCATAGGAATTGCATACTGGGAGCTAGATTACATTTTTTCCCCTATATGTTCTAATGGAAGAGGATGGGCTCAAAAAAACAAAAAATCCGGGTGGTTTTTCTTTGGATTTCCTCCTACCATATCTATTGTGTTATAGTCTTTTACATTATTTTAACATTTCTACAAACTCCAGAGTGTTTTCTTTCCAAAGGTACCAATTATATGCATATCCTGGCTTCAGGGCCTGAGCAACAGGCAGTTTACTTTGGGCATGTCAGTTGGAAATAGAGGAAAATGGACCCTAGAAGCGTGGTTAGGCAGGTCATGTTTCGGAGGACGCATGACTCGAACTTCGTCTCTTACTAGCCCGCTGGGGAGTTGCAGTGATGAGACAAGTTCATAGTCATGAAATTGGGGAGTAAAAGGGGTATAAATGTATTCCGAGCGTGCAAGGGAACCATCCCTGCAAAGCCTGTTACGCACCTCCATAAGGTAAATCTTTCTTAAGTCTGAATTGGCCAATATTGAATTGTAACAATAGCATGAATGACGCAATGAGGCCATGAATGTAAGTAAGAATTTGTTGTTAACTGACTTGCCTAGTTAAATAAAGGTAAAAAATAAAAAGCATTTGATCATTCAATGTCTTCGCTATGTATAATGTCTATTCCATTGCTTTCCCTTCAGAGGCCAGACACCCTGACCACAGGGGCTGGTCACCCGGTAGGGGACAAGCTGAATATAATGACCACAGGTCCCCAGGGGCCCCTCCTGGTGCAGGACACCCCGTTCATAGATGAGATGTCACACTTCGACCGTGAGCGCATCCCAGAGAGGGTGGTGCACGCCAAGGGAGGCGGTGGGTGTCCAGCACTACCAATGAATTTAAGACTGCCGCTGATTAACATTAATGCAATAAATACTGAACAAAAATATAATCGCACATGGAGCAGTTTCAAAGATTTGACTTAGTTATTATTCATATAAGAAAATAAGTCATTAAAAAATCATTAGGCCCTAATCTATGTATTTCACATGACAGGGGATACAGATATGCCACACACATGGTCTGCGGTTGTGAGGCCTGTTGGATGTACTGACAAATTCTCTACAATGATGTTGGTAGAGAAATTAAGTCAATTCTCTGGCAACAGCTGTGGTGGGCATTCATCTTGTCAGCATTCCAATTGCACGCTTCCTCAACTTTTATTTTTATTGTCCCTAGCACAAGGTGCACCTGTGTAATGATCCTGCTGTTTAATCAGCTTCTTGTTATGCCAAACCTGTCAAGTGGATGTATTATCTTGGAAAAGGAGAAATGCTCACTAACAGGGATGTAAACAATTGTGTACCCCCCCCCAAAAAATGCATTTTGTGCGCGTGGAAAATTTTCGGTCTATTTTCTTTCCGCGCTCATTAAACATGGGACCAAGACATTAGATGTTGCGTTTATATTTTTGTTCAGTATATGTGTCAAACTGTTTAGACAAGCAGAAATGACAGTCAGACACCACTAGATGTTTTACCTAACAGTGGAGCTTTATGTATTGGTTGGAGAAACACTACCCTGTCCTAGACATCTAGTTATCAATTGTGGGCCTACTTTTGGGACTACGCCAACTGTAAGCGGCTCTCCAGTCTAGTATTATAAAGACCATGATCATGTGACAATCTGTTGGCCCACTACACGAGAGGTAAAGTGCACCACTGGCTTTGTTTGCAGGTGTTTACTCACTGTTTACTCACAAATCTTCCAAGGAATGTGTACACAACATGGTGAAGGCAGCACATTTGTTTGTGAAGTTGAATATAACCTCACCTCATTTTGTATAATGACAAGTTCAGTGGTTCTCTTTTGAATACTCGTTTTCATGTATCACTATGGGGATTCGCCAGGATCACCAACTCTTGGAAGAACCTGTCGGAAGCGTCTGTTGCAGACAAGTAGGTAGTGGCGAAGGAGGCGTGATCCCTCACTTCCTTATAACGAGCCACTCGCCCACCATGTGGTCATTCATTCTTGTGAAAAGCATTACTCTCTAGCTCTCCTCTGCACGATTGATCCCTGTTTTCCTGCTCAACTGCTTTACAAGCGAACCATGAAGGATATCGCTGCCCAACCGTAGATCTTCAGAGCATTTCGAGAGGTTTTGTACGGACCGAAAGGTTTTCTACTTTCAGTCTCCCTTGGTAGCTAGCTTCACGGCAAGCTATTGAGACTCGGTTAGCTGCAAGGCTAACTCGGTTAGCTCACTGAGATGCAAGTCTAACTTGGTTAGCTCACTGAGATACAAGCTAACCTCACTAGCATACCTTACCTGTAACACGGTAGCATTGCTAGGTCCCTTCTCTCGTCTAGCTACGTTCATCCTTCTCAGCCTTAAGGTTCCTTCTGTCATGAGAGCACATTACCTGCGGGCTAACTCTGCTGCTAGCTAATGCTCCACTAGCCTCGTGGTTATAGCATTCTAGTGCTCATTATTGCTAGTTATTAGCCGCAAGGCTTCTAACTAGCTAGCTCATAACACTGTTTACACAAGCTACCATTTGCTAGCCACCAGCTGCAAGGCTTCTAACTAGCTAGCCTATGCAGTCTACTCGTTGTTCTTACAACTGGGATGGCTTTTTCCTCCAAGCAAGCCTTGTTCCTCACAATGGCCTCTAGTATCCCAGGACGAGCCTAGCCCAGCACTTGGATCCCCACGTTCTTGCACTTGCGATTCCATGATTGCGGGGAAGGATACCCACCTTCTATGCATCAATTGCCTGGGAAAGGAACGTGCCCAAGAGGCACTTTATGACCCTGAGTCCTGTGAGCACTGCTGACTGGGGCAGGTCTGAGGTTTAAACGAGCATCTATCTCGATAGCCCCTTTTGTCTCCAAGCCAACAGCGAAAGCTGACGCTCAGCTCCCCGCAACCTAGCGAGGTCATGGATAGCCTCGACTCCTTCCGCTCACTGTCTCCATTGGAGTTTGGGCTCCTCCGTGCCCGTTAAGGGACCTATACAACGAGAAGAGACCGGTCTCATTCAGCCGCGGTAAAGCAACTCCCGGTGGTACCCGCATGCCTCAGGGAAGCTAAGAGCTCATAGGACAAACCCCTCACGAGCATGATTCTTGCTAGGGGCACCCCAAGCCTGAACATGCACAATATGGAGGAATTTAGGTTTGGTTACGCTCCCACAGTGGCGCCGTCTCTGGCTTAGTCCCTCGCGCCGTTTTACTAGCGACACTGGGACCTCACTCGCTAGAAAGATGGTCCGCTTTACTGCCTCAATTCTTTGTCAGTAAACGTACTTGGCCCAACAAATTGGCCATCAATGTGATCTTTTTGAAAAATTGCTGGCTTATCATGCTGATCTAATGGAGGTGGTGGGGAAACAACTGGACTCAGACACCCTAGATCTAGATGCCTGGGAGGAGATCTGTGTGATTAGATTTAAACCTCTGTGCCTCCCATAGTGCCATTTAAGGCTGTGGTCGTACCACGAGCCTAGCGCTGGTGGGAGAAGGGGCTGAGCGAAGACAGCACACTCGCCAGACGTCAGAGCCTCAGACAATGATCTGGTACGTTCTGACTTGTTTATTTTATTCATACTTTTTTTTTTTTTTTTTTACTGCAATTGGTTCAGATAACCGGACATCCCCATCAGTTGGGCGCAAGAGGCTGGGGATATCTTCGCTCTTGACAACCCTCCATGGAACAGGGCCAAGACATACCAGTTACCTAGCTCTTCTACTTCCCAGCATTAGGAATACTGTGCTGAGTAAAAAATAAATAAAAGACAGGCCCTCGAATGTTGGAAGAGAGTGCCAGCCTCCTCATGCACGCTCTGGGTTGTTTTTCTTGGAGAAGTGAAATGAATAAACCAACTGTTCCTTCCTACTCTGATTTCCATGGTCCTATGCTCCTTGCAGGACTTGTTGGACAGAGAAAAAAGGTTTTCTTTGTTAAGGTCCACTAGCTGCTTTCTTGGCCTGCCAAGGCCCTGACAGTATTGCCGTTTATCCATCCCTATTATGTAGTTTTTAGGGGGGGGGGGGGGGGGGGGGGCACGTCACATACGCCCAGTCGCTAAGCCTTTAGCTAGTCCTGGGGCATGTCTATTGGGCTTAAGATATTTTCATAGCAGCGTGGAGCTGTAATATTTCTTTGTATTTTGCTTTGCTACAGCCCTTGGCACCCATACGCGAGTGTGTGGACTGTGCTTTACCAGCACTGTTTGCGCCCTCAGTGTGCCCAGGGATTTTTCAGATGAATGTACCTAACCCCATCCTTTGGCCTAGGTCGACATTTTCTTATTGTTGCACCTTGGGGCCTATGGCTTTTCATCTGTCGCCTTCCTCAGTAGGGCGTATGCTCGTTGCACATCTACTTGGACTGAATGAGAGCTCGGGCGAGGGTGTTATGTTCTTCCCTCATTGGGCAACATTATATTGTTTTATAGTGGTGAGATCGACAGCCTTTGGAAGGGCCTTAAAGGGCCCTCTTCTACAGAGGAGTTTATATCTTGGGCACTGTTTTTGGGACACGGATTGGGCTTCCCCTCGCTTTGTTACAAGGTTTTTCCCGACTGGTTGTTTCTGCACTTTCTTGGTTCGTACTCCCTCAGTTTCGGAGCCTCTTGAAGGTTGCTAATGTTTGGACTATCGTGGCTTCAGAGAATGTTTTGCGATAAAGGAGTTGGCCATATCCCCATAATGATACATCGAAACAAGTATTTGATAGAACTTAAGGTTACTTGCGTAACCCCGGTTCTCTGATAATGAGGTGAGATGTATCACCGCATTCCTTTGCTGGCAAGGGCGTGAGGAAGAGAAGCATGCTTGAGGAAGGACCAGAGAATGAGAGAGTGTCTTCTTATAAGGAAGTGGGGGGCTCACCTCATTTGCCACTCTACCTGTGTCTCCAGGAGATGCTTTTGATACAGTAGGTCCTTCCTAGAGTTGGTGATCCTGGCGACTCTCCATAGTAATACGTCATACTCATATTATCAGAGAACCGGGGTTACACAAGTAACTTTGTTTTGCACTGCCTACAATGACAGTAAAGATACATTGGTTTTAAATTAGGAGTGATAATCTACGTTAGCCTAACTAGCCGTGCCATCTCTAGTCTCGGAAACCGACCCTAGGCAACAGCAGAGACTGGCGTCTCGTTTCGGTGACGGACTCTTTTGGCAACTTCGATAAAGGGAACAAAAATGTATATCTCTTAACTAGCTAACATAAAATACAACGGTAACTGACCATGTACTGCCTCTTCCTCAACAGGAGCGTTCGGGTACTTTGAGGTGACACATGACATCTCTCGCTACTGCAAGGCCAAGGTGTTTGAGCATGTGGGCAAGACCACACCTATCGCCATCCGCTTCTCCACTGTGGGTAAGACGCACCACCACTTAGCCACTCCATTTTTTTATTGGTTACAATTGCCTACATGACATTTTTTTTGTCTTACGTAGTTGTATTGAGGTTGCTCCCTCCGGCTCTTCCATAAAACTGCTACAAACACATTTACTTGTTTCCTCAAGATCATGTGTAAAGAAGAACTGTATCACGTAGTATGTATTTGCTACCAATATTAGCTTGTTTATGATACTTTTAGTCATTACCTCTGGTTATGATTGTCTGCAAAAGCCATGTTTGCCGATATCAGAAGAATCCTTGACCGAGTTCACATTAACTCCTGACGAATAGAAAATTCCTAATTTGACCAAATAACACTCTTATAACAGCTCTAGTAACGCTCGTAGCGGATGCCTGGACAGTTATCTCCTGCCAGAGCTATACAAACAGCTTGTGCAAGAGCCCCGTGAGAACATGGTGTTGTCTACGTGATTGATGCTGTCGGGTGACGAGCAGTCCGTAGTGTAGTGACCTTGATGTGCAAGTGTCCATCACTAACCCTGACCCAAAGCCTCGGTGGGAAAACTGCTGTTGCAGGAATGAAATTAGCTGGGAATCCAAAGAAAAGACAAACTCCGTAAAACAATCTGGATTAATACTTTGATACAGTTAGCCTACATGTCCCAGAAACGTATAGGCTCCCTGAACCCACCTGAAGTTCCCTGGAATCTCTTTTCTATTGAATTGACTTGACCTAGGTCTCTAGCTTTTTCAACGTTGTTTGGCATTTCTTGTGTTTGAAATGATACAAAATAAAGGCAAAATTCAATTACTCGGCAATTACAACATCCAAAAAGACGGTGATGTTTCTTCAATACGTCATTGAATAAATATCGGGAAATAGACAATGTCATTTTTTTTCCATCTGTAAATAATGTCTTGTTTAAACTGTGAGTTTCTAATTGTCTTATATTTTGTATCTAACTCGTGCAGCTGGGGAATCGGGCTCAGCCGACACAGTGAGAGACCCACGTGGCTTTGCAGTCAAGTTCTACACTGACGAGGGCAACTGGGACCTTACTGGCAACAACACCCCCATATTCTTTATCAGGGACGCCATGCTGGTAAGTCCAGACACGTGTGAGTCAAGATTGAGCCTGTGTGCCCAGCCTAGGTTCAGGGTGTAGTTTGTGTTGCCGTGGCCACGGTTCAGGGTGTAGTGTGTGTTACCGTGGCCAAGGTCCAGGGTGTAGTGTGTGTGTGTGTTAGCGTGGCCAAGCTTCATGGTGTAGTGTGTTACCGTGGCCAAGGTTCAGGGTGTAGTGTGTGTGTGTGTTACCGTGGCCAAGGTTCAGGGTGTAGTGTGTGTGTGTGTGAGACCCAGATGTTTTGTGTGTATGGGTGGATATTATGTGTTATGGTGCTATACATGAGTTAATCTCCCCGTTTTGATATGTACCGGTACTGCATCTCTCTGATATCCCTTTGTCTGTGCAGTTCCCATCCTTTATCCACTCTCAGAAGCGCAACCCCCAGACTCACCTAAAGGACCCAGACATGGTGTGGGACTTCTGGAGCCTGCGGCCTGAGTGTATGCATCAGGTGCTGTAGTCGCTCCTCAACCAAACCTTTACATGCACGCACGCGCACACGATAGAGCGATGGATGGTTTTCTGACATTGTATTTTCTGATTTCACCCCACACTAAGCCAGATTTGAGTAACAACATGCCATTAACAACTTCATAGCTTTGCCATTATGTCTAGGAATGGTGGGTGCTGCGTATGCATCTCTTTCCTGATCAGATTATTACATCATCCTTATATACTTACGTTTTTCTAGATCCTATTTACTTACAACAGCTCAATTGCTAATGACTGAATATGTGTCTTCGTTCATGGTCTCCTATTTGTTCTCGTCTCTGTGAAGGTGTCCTTCCTATTCAGTGACCGTGGTCTGCCTGACGGCTTCCGCCACATGAACGGCTACGGCTCCCACACGTTCAAGCTGGTCAACGCCGAGGGTCAGCCCGTCTACTGCAAGTTCCATTACAAGGTCAATGCACAATTAAAAATAATGTAGTGTACAGGACTAGTGAAATGCACTACACTTAAATGGATAGAGGAGTCAACTGTACCTAATTAACTGAAGGACACAAGAGGGTGATGGTGGGAAAGAAGGAAACGTAGTTGGAGAAATTGGGACAGGGTCCATAGTAATTGATAAGAGAATTTTGTTTTCCAGCTTCATAACCCAATTTAAATATATTACTCAGTTTGCAAACCAGAATTTGTAAGATCCTGGTCGAATGAAACAGACGGAAGCCCAGCTAAATAGTCAAAAGGTTTATTCGCGGAACGTTCTAAAATCAAGAATACAAAACAATTCATTTTATATTGACTTCTCACGCCCACATATTCACACAACCATACGCACACACACACACACACACACACACACACACACACGTCCTGCTACCCAGCCGCCAGAGATTAGTGACCTTGTCCTTGAGACACACTCCCTGTTCTTCTCCCAAATCTCTAGTCAGGTCGGCAGCAAGCTCATAGACAGTCTGTGTTTAAAATACCATGAAGACATATTGTCTTTACCCTAATTCTGACTAGGACTACACATTTATTGGTTATGATGTTATACATTCTAATCACTTCCGTACAATTATATGTTTCAGGGCGGAATATTCTAATCATTCAATTAACCGATAATTCTCACCTAACAGTAAACCTTCCCATCTCAGACCGACCAGGGCATCAAGAACATGAAACCTGAGGACGCCGAGCGCCTGGCTTCCACCGACCCGGACTACGCCATCCGAGACCTTTACACCTCCATCGCCAACGGCAACTTCCCCTCCTGGTCCTTTTACATCCAGGTCATGACCTTTGAGCAGGCAGAGAAGTTCCAGTGGAACCCCTTTGACCTGACCAAGGTACCTTAGAGATGCAATAAGCAGTAATCGCTCCGCCATTTGCCTAATTTAAGTTTGCGACAAAGCAAGTAGTCATTATGTAGAGAATCATTGCACCATCTAAACCGCTGTGATATATATTTTCCATAACCAAAGATATTGTATTTTCAGGTGTTTGAAGCTGGTGTACTAAACCAAAAGGAAATACGCAAGAACGGGCAGCATAGAAGTAGCGCATATAGAACAGATCTACCACTTCTTAGACTTACTTTCAATGAGAAAGAACAATTTAGAACTCAATTTCTATGTGAATTTGGTCGGGTCGCCCCAAAAAGTTAGATATTGCAGCTTTATTTCTCATAATATTCTATTCAGTTATGTGGGAACCGCGCTCTCTTTATAGTAGGTCCATTCCCTAACATTTATCAATATGTTCCCTTGGTTTTGAAAGAATGTGACGGGAATACCTGATGTCTTTGTACTTTCTTCGCCATTTTAACCTGCCACAAAAACACATTCCCAGAATATCCAGACATTGGCAGTACTCTGGCTTTTCCACAAGAGGGGGGACTTCCTCAACGTAAACACTGAAAGATCTGACAGTGGGCTGATATCTGTTATGTTGTCATAGCATCTGTGAGCATTAGTGTGATTGGTAACTGATTGTCATAGCTGTTATTTAGTCAGGATAATTATTAGGTGAAAATAAGGGGGTCATGCAAGCCTATGTTCATGGAATTCTTTTGCACGGCCATGCACCTTGGTTGGCATGCGAGGTAGCTACACGTCTCTCTTACTCCTTAGGTGTGGTCTCACGAGGAGTACCCCCTCATTCCTGTGGGGAGGTTGGTGCTCAACAGAAACCCTGCCAACTACTTTGCTGAGATCGAGCAGCTAGCCTTTGACCCCAGCAACATGCCCCCGGGCATCGAGCCCAGCCCTGACAAGATGCTGCAGGGGCGTCTGTTCTCATACCCAGACACACACCGCCACCGGCTGGGCGCCAACTACCTGCAGCTGCCCGTCAACTGCCCTTTCAGGACCCGTGTGGCCAACTACCAGCGAGATGGGCCCATGTGCATGTTCGACAACCAGGCTGGAGCTCCCAACTACTTCCCCAACAGCTTCAGTGCTCCAGAGACCCAGCCGCAGCACATGGAGAGCAGGTTCAAGGTGTCCCCAGATGTGGGTCGCTACAACAGTACTGACGACGACAACGTCACACAGGTAGAGAACCCGTGTGTTGGGAATATTGGTTAAGTTATTACTAAACTTTATGAATTAATATATTTTATGAGTGGGGGGGGCACCAGTTGATTATTGGACAAACATTGTATTTTAAGAATATCTGACTTATGGGTTATCTTAGCTAAGACAGAACTGAGAATAATAGTAATCATTGATTTATCTGAAGGTACAGTATATCTGATGAGCCTAGTATCAGATTTGTGAAATCGTACAGTTTTCTAGAGCTTGTTTTGGGTCAGAAAACCCCCAAAATAACAAGTAAACTACAAATGTGATAATAAAAATCAATACACGAATCAATGGTTACAGGGTAAATGATGATGACACGTAATCGATACAGGGGAATGATGAATTCAATCATTTGTTTATCAAATTGCTAGAGAATGATATCCTAATTGTGGATAGAGCTACCTTTTACACAATCAAGCTTGTACTTAACAGGTGATGCGGGCGCATACTGCTCAAGAAGTATTGACTGAGTTGTGCAGTGAGCAATTTTTAAAATGCAAGTTGTGGTTCAGTCCTAACAGGAAGTTACTGAATGCCAACCTATAGAGTTACACATTACACTTAATGCCAATGTATCACTGCATTAGTTACTCCCAAAGGGGGAGACTAGAGACTCAGAGATTTGCACTGACGCCGGGTGGAGCACGTCAGAACGAGGAACGCTAGCTTCTGCCGTGGAGGACAGAGCTTGGTGGGATCAGTCTGATTTAAAGCCGGTGATCCGGAATCGTTAGCTCGGCTTCGAGGGAAAACGTCAACATACTTTTCCACTAACCCCAGCATTTTCATGTCTTCCCTGTCCGGTAAAGGGGGTTGTGCTGATGTGACACGAGGTTCATTTACTACACACCGAGCTGTGTGCACTGCACTGGCAGGGCCAATAATGATACACCCTATAAAGAAATCTTTGTTATTTTACATATTAAATGCTTTATGATTACAAATAATGAAATAAATATTTTATTGGTTATTTCTTAATGCTGATTGGTGTATGTGACCAGTGCCCTGACCCTTTGTGTATATGTATTGCAGGTGCGTACCTTCTTCACGAAGGTGCTGAACGAGGAGGAGCGTCAGAGGCTTTGTCAGAATATGGCTGGTGCCCTGAAGGGAGCCCAAGTCTTCATCCAGAAACGCTGGGTGAGTTCTCATCATCACCATCATTAAGATTGTCTAAGTCATCACTTTCATCACTAGTATCAGCAATGATGGCTGTTATATAGTTGGTATCATCTTCCTCACTACCACAAAGGCCATCTTTGCAATGTAATGTTTAATAATTTACAGTGCCATCACTAACAACACTGTTCTGACCCGCTCGCCCTCTGCTCTCACTCCCTGTTTTTCCAGGTTCAGAACCTGATGGCTGTGCATGCAGACTATGGAAACGGGGTCCAGGCCCGACTCAACGATGCCGAGCCCAAGAAGGTAAGTCCATTTGTTTGCTGTCAACAGACACCAAAGCGCATGTCAACAAGGCAACAGTAAACATGTCCCCCCCCCCCATGAGTGATGCAGTATAGTCAAAGTAGGAAAAGCACTCGCACATCTGAGTTGGCTTGTTGCAGGTGAAGAGGGATAATTCATGAAATATTTGGAGACAAATAAAGATCGAAGTGTGGTCGCATTTATTTACATGAGCAGTTTTAAGTATATTGTAGATCCTTCATGAAAATCAAAAGTTGCGTTAACTGAATGGTTTCATACACATTGTATTTAAGTAGAACTTTTAGTTTGTACTTTTTTCTTTCTATTTAGTATGTGACTGTTTTTTTCAGTTCCCCTCGTAAACAAGATTGTGTTTGACAAGATTGTGTTTTTTTTAATAGCCTCAAATCTCCTTGTCTCCTCCCACTCTCACAGGACGCTGTGAGAGTGTATACCCTTGGAGGAGCCACTGCCATCACTGCCTCCTCCAAGATGTGATGCCTTAACTTCCACCTGGTGGGGCACTTCCACCTGTTGCGCTTACCAGCCTGCTATCCAAGATCCTACTTCTAACCGTCCGTGAATGCCATAGCTAATCATGATTTAATATTCCTCAGGCTACTTACAACATTGTTCTAACGTGTTTGCTGTCCATTTTGCCAAAGTTCACACAGAAATGTATGTAGTCAGACTGCAGCCCTATGGGAGAAGATCTGTCCCCAAACTACATCTGTCAAATATACAGGTCTGCTGTCTGAAATGTTTGTCATTTTCAGTATAGTGATCCATCTCTTCCCAATTATGTATCGTTTGTGTGTCCATGCTTCATCGAAGCCCTGATAGTTAGCTTAAAAGAGGTATGTGTTAGCCTATATGCAAAAAAAATGACATTTATCCTCGTTAAACAAACCACCAATGTTTTCGAATAAGATTCATCATTATTTTGCAGTTTAAACTTAAGTTCTCTTCAAAAGTGTTCCTGTGTTAAGGCCTACACCATATTCCTTGTTTATATTAGAAATAGTTGCCGGCCATCGATCGGTGAGAATGACTGTGATTGAGTCATGAAAGAATGTTTGAGTCATCGTACTCGCAGCCAAACCAACACAGCAGTGCCTTTTTGGTTAGAAACGTATCCATTATAAAGGGTTTGCAATGACTTTTATGAATAATCTCATGTACCAAATGTCTTCTGTATATTAGTGTACAGACTCTGAATCACTAAAGAGTTGTATTAGGGCTGGGGAAACAAGAACCACTACTGTTTACTGTCCTTATCCCTTCTCACAAATCTCCCTACTCGTTTTCTATGTTCCAGCGGAGCCCTGGACTGTTAGTGTTTCTGTGCTAGGTAGCATTCCCCATCACATCGCCTGTCTGAAGAGAAGTGATTTGTTATATTAATATGCAATTGTGAACTTTGAACCACAAAATAAGATGCATTATTGAGTGCTTGATCTTTCAATTTATGCTAATATATCCAACGGCAATGCTATATGTGTGGTTTTAGTGTCTGGTTTAAAGTAGGCCTATCTTAACTCCAGGGTATGCACACTTCAGTTCTAACGCAGGACTCCAGCTGATTCTACCCATCAAGCCCTTGATTTGTTGGTGGAGGAGTGTTGCTACTGGGCTGGAACAAAAGGAAACAGCGTTGAATAACCCTAGTCCTTTGTAAATGCATTGAGGATTTTCACGAGGTTGTCATCTGTGGTGCTATTCAAGTCGTGAATGGTGGTTTGTCCTTAGGTCTCAGCATTTCAAGACATTCAGTCCTCCCTCCCCCATCTAGGTCCAATAGATTATTTACAAATACCAACTGACAGGACAGTGGTTAAGACGATGACTATAGAGTAAGCATACCACTGCAAAGACACTCAACAGACTGAGGTAAGGGTAAAGAATGGCCTATTTCATCTGTACAAAACATTCCAAGCAGGTTCATACTTAGTTTCCATCAATTAAAATTAAACTGTAGGCCTACATTGTCTGAATGGTGAATAGGTAGCTAGCATTTTCTTCACTCTAACCAGTTGATCATATTTCATGTAAGTCGTGGGGGAATGTATAAGCTTTGTTTTATATTTTGCTTTATAATGTACGTGTTTAAACTTTGTCAGTTAATCAAAAACAAAACATCTCTCAATTCATGCAAGCCATGGTATCAGAACTGGGTTTTTTAAATAATAGAACAATTATTTCTAATACTTTGTGCCTTGCCTGCCCTGGCTTAATAAAGATATGTTGGTCAATTTATATGGCGATGAATCGTTCAGATCTAACTTGCTCAGGGGCAGGCTAACTCGGGGGGCTAATCACATTTATCCTGAATGAACCAGGTAAGTAGTATAGGGCTCTGAAGGTTGAGGGTTTGTCACCAAGGACAAGCTTACTCTTCCTAACTTGTTTCATTGTAATATTTATTTCACGGGCCCCTGTCGCATGTGGGAAATATTTTTCATGGAATTCTGCCATTTATTGATGTGACATGCACTACATGACCAAAAGTATGTGTCAACATACTTTCAAAATCTTAGCTAGCAGTCGTCCTCGTGAATCACTTTGACAATCTACTGGCAAATCCTTTTCAATCCTTGTCATATGAAGAGAAATTATAGATAAAACATATCAGTGCTCAATTGCCATTAGACAAAGGTTACATATGTCAGAAATCGCAAATTCAACAATGAGTGGCACACTGAGCGTCGCAAAGCAAACACTATTGTAATGACCTGACTAGATCATAAAGGAACAATTGTCCAGACAGAGGATTGAGTTTACGAATGGACGGTTTATTAAACCAACTTTACACAGGCTACGGTTTGGCCGTAGCCCACGCCAAATAAATGAAAGAACCCACAAGCCAATCGTGACCTCTTGTGAAGCCCAGACGTAAGAGAGAGAACAAAGGCTAAACCTGGTCTTAACTTCCAATGCTCCATCTCCCTGCCCAACCCCCCTACACGCCAGGATGCCCGGCATCAGAACATTCCAGGCATTCCCGTGATTGGCAGATAGCAGGTTGATTGACATGTCGGACCCCGCGAACACTGGGTAATGGTCAGTACAACACAACCACCTACTAGCCTAACACATAACACACAGCTGTCTGTGCGGGTCGCTACACTATTTTGCTTTCACTGCCTGCTATTCGGTGGAGGGTCACTGGCAGTTCAAGCTTGTATGGCTCCCTGGGCGAACCAAAACGTATTTTTTTTTTAACATTTGGAATAACACAAATAATCATAACATTTAAAACATAAATAATACTCATAAATATCAAAAAGTAACAAAGACGAACAGAACCAAATTTGTGTTGATTTGGCACGAGCATCAATACATTACCCATCCCCCAACATTGTCAAGACTAAACCAATTCACCTTGGTGGTGTGCAGACTGGTTTTATATTATTCTTAACGATTTCGCACAAACCAGAAAAAAATGCAACAATATGTCTGTGAAACTATATATTCACAGTATTATGAATGAATTGTGGTTTATTTAGTGCCATTACATAGTGTGACTGATTTTACTAATTGCATTAGTACTGTGCAAAGTTAGATCCCCCTACACTCCCCCTACATCGGGCTTCCAGTGGGGAGACCTGAGGTCAACCTATTTATATACATATATATTTATATACATATTTATGTATATACATATATGTGTATATATATAATATATATATATATATGTTAGCTTGATGTTGGCTGTGAACGTTTCCTAACGTTAGCTAACAGTTAGAAAGGGCTGTGTGTGGCAAACAAAAATTGAGAAGATGGAGAGCAGCGGAAGCACCAGGGGCGAGTAAAGTCACTAGTTGTCAATTAACTTGTAGTTAAACGCTAGCAAATGTTGAACACGGTTAGTTATGATGCATTTTATTGTGTTGCTCAATTTACTTTTTCATATTTAGCAGAGAAACTAGCTACGTTAGCTAACTAGAAACGTATTCAGCCTCATCTTAGGTAGCTAGCTAACAATAGCTGGTGTTAGGTTCTAATTTGGGACTCATTTCAGGAAACAAGACGTATGCCTTGTTTGGCAAATGCCTTCTGGAACATGTGAACTTTCATGTGCCTTAATAACAAACTGTAAATACAAATAAAATGGTTAATTTACGAGCCTAGTTGTTTTAGCCATGGAAAAAGGCGGCAACCTTCCCGCTAGCCATGATTGCTTGAGATTATGAGTGGGCTGGATAATGCCGAGAGATGAGTTCGGTTTGGTCTGCCATGTAGCACGTTTCTGTCTGTAATATGAGCTGGTCAGTATGTGTAGGTAATTCTTTCTAAGGTGGCTTTTTTGAAAGATATCACTTAGTAGAACTGCATAAGTGTTGCTCTCCACTTTCTGGAGGACCGCGTTTTGATATCAATGGAATTGGAGTATGACATCTCAGGGAATTTAGAAAATTCTGGCATTTGATTGCAAACATGCAGATGGAGTCGAAAAGAGAACACACAGAAGGCTGTTATATTAAAAACCTGTCTCCGGATTACATCTTCAAACTAAGGGCAACCGAGGCATAAGTGACAGAGGGAGAAGCGTCCATCCATGTATACGGTTAAGAGAGTCTAGCTAGCTACATTTTCAGATATTACACATTTCTAATTTTCAAAGTGTCAAAGTCTATTTAAGTACCTCTCTTGTCTTTCTCCTCTTTATTTCCTTTCTCCTTTTATTTCCTATTGCTATTTGGTTCTCACTATTTAAATTACTTACACACACATACAAACACACACATGGAAAGAGAGCGAGAGCAGCTACTGCTGTCATGTACTGTTAATGTGCACTCATGATGCCAAAGTGTGTCACACTGGTACAAGGCCGTCTTCGACGGGCATCAGAAGACGGGGCAGGGGAGAAGGAAGTGGGAGTTCTACTCCATCATGGAAGAGGTTCTTTGGTGATCCTGCGGTGACCCCAACAGTCATTATACAGTATAATAATTTGCCATACGCAACACTCACACTGTCACTCACACCATCCCTAACATCACTACACTCACACAACATACAGCACACAATACTGATTACACTGTCACTCAACCAGCACCTCCACAGACAACCCCCACACAGCACGCTACAGTAACACTGACAGCCTCTCACCCTCTACTACAACACCTTATAACCCTCATGCCAACACCCCTCCCTGCACACAACCTAAAAAGAAGGCGAAACTGGACAACATCATTGCACCTCAGAAACAAACACTTCAAGCACAGATTGAGAGGAACAATATTTTTCAACAGTCTACTACTGCACTCCAGAATTTCATAGAACAGCAGTCTAAATCTATTTATTTATTGTTTAATTGTGCACTAATAAATAATTGTCCTGAGACTTTGCTTGATTGCATGTTTAACTGAAATCATTAATAACTAATTGTCATGGCTATTTTGGTTGTTTAATTGTACACTAATAAATAATTATCCTGAGATTTTCCTTGATTGTATGTTTAACTGAAATCGTTAATAACACATTTTTTGGAACATTTTTTATTAAAATGTAAACTTTTTCATTGAACTGTGGCTTTGCTAAACACACAAACATTTTTCTCATCTAGTCCAATAATTATTGATTAAATGTGGTTATGCACTATACTAATTTTGCTAGGTGGACGTCAGTGATGGGTGTGTGGTTGGGTATACATGTGTGTGAGTGTAGATGTGTGTTGTAGCTTATAGAATTCTAGTCAGGTTGTCCCTCTTCAGCATTGCTGCCTGTCAAACAGCTG
Source organism: Salvelinus fontinalis (assembly GCF_029448725.1). Lineage (NCBI taxonomy): Eukaryota > Metazoa > Chordata > Actinopteri > Salmoniformes > Salmonidae > Salvelinus > Salvelinus fontinalis. The sequence continues at coordinate 56,399,587 of NC_074673.1, forward strand.
CCCTTTGGAGGTCTGAGGCAGGGTCAAGGACGGGGTCAATGGTGGCCTCTTCTGGTATTTCCTCTGATCCCTCAATGTCTCCACGTGTCGAACTGTGGACCTGTTTGAAATGCTTTTGTTCATCTTCAAGGTGGATATTGTTTCTGAATGGGACAATTAAGTGCACACTCAGGGGGTACGCAGAATCCCAGAGCAGATGTTATTGCTTGGGTAGTGGGTTGGTCACCAGGTGGGCCTTGAGGTTGCTGGTCTTGTACACTCTGGCATTGTGCACAGAACCAGCATTCCCGGTAAAGATGTTTGTAAACATGAGCTGTCTGCCACTCCCCTGAACCTTTCCTGGTTGGCCCCAGGGAGACCAACACCCTATTTTTAATGGATCCACCTCTGCAAGGCACTAGAGGAGCCAGGTCCTCACACAGTATCTGGAACAAAGCTAAATAAAATCTGTTAGCTCTGTCTTTCAGCTAAAAACTCGACAATCTTAAGTAATCTGCAATTTATTGTTGTTGTTGCATTACTGCACAATTGCAATGCAAGATCTGCCAGTAGATGGCGGCAGTAGCCTATTGAATGGCAGCTTACATATGTTTACAGTGCAGAGAATCTTTAATATACTGTACAAAAATATAAACACAACATGCAACAATTTCAAAGATTTTACTGAGTTACAGTTCAAATAAGGAAATCAGTCAATTGAAATAAATTCATTAGGCCCTAATCTATGGATTTCACTACTGGGAATACAGATACAGTGGGGCAAAAAAGTATTTAGTCAGCCACCAATTGTGCAAGTTCTCCCACTTAAAAAGATGAGAGAGGCCTGTAATTTTCATCATAGGTACACTTCAACTATGACAGACAAAATGAGAAAAGAAAATCCAGAAAATCACATTGTAGGATTTTTAATGAATTTATTTGCAAATTATGGTGGAAAATAAGTATTTGGTCAATAACAAAAGGTTATCTCAATACTTTGTTATATACCCTTTGTTGGCAATGACAGAGGTCAAACGTTTTCTGTAAGTCTTCACAAGGTTTTCACACACTGTTGCTGGTATTTTGGCCCATTCCTCCATGCAGATCTCCTCTAGAGCAGTGATGTTTTGGGGCTGTTGCTGGGCAACACGGGCTTTCAACTCCCTCCAAAGATTTTCTATGGGGTTGAGATCTGGAGACTGGCTAGGCCACTCCAGGACCTTGAAATGCTTCTTACGAAGCCACTCCTTCGTTGCCCGGGCGGTGTGTTTGGGATCATTGTCATGCTGAAAGACCCAGCCACGTTTCATCTTCAATGCCCTTGCTGATGGAAGGAGGGTTTCACTCAAAATCTCACGATACATGGGCCCCATTCATTCTTTCCTTTACACGGATCAGTCGTCCTGGTCCCTTTGCAGAAAAACAGCCCCAAAGCATGATGTTTCCACCCCCATGCTTCACAGTAGGTATGGTGTTCTTTGGATGCAACTCAGCATTCTTTGTCCTCCAAACACGACGAGTTGAGTTTTTACCAAAAAGTTCTATTTTGGTTTCATCTGACCATATGACATTCTCCCAATCTTCTTCTGGATCATCCAAATGCTCTCTAGCAAACTTCAGACGGGCCTGGACATGTACTGGCTTAAGCAGGGGGACACGTCTGGCACTGCAGGATTTGAGTCCCTGGCGGCGTAGTGTGTTACTGATGGTAGGCTTTGTTACTTTGGTCCCAGCTCTCTGCAGGTCATTCACTAGGTTCCCCCGTGTGGTTCTGGGATTTTTGCTCACCGTTCTTGTGATCATTTTGACCCCACGGGGTGAGATCTTGCGTGGAGCCCCAGATCGAGGGAGATTATCAGTGGTCTTGTATGTCTTCCATTTCCTAATAATTGCTCCCACAGTTGATTTCTTCAAACCAAGCTGCTTACCTATTGCAGATTCAGTCTTCCCAGCCTGGTGCAGGTCTACAATTTTGTTTCTGGTGTCCTTTGACAGCTCTTTGGTCTTGGCCATAGTGGAGTTTGGAGTGTGACTGTTTGAGGTTGTGGACAGGTGTCTTTTATACTGATAACAAGTTCAAACAGGTGCCATTAATACAGGTAACGAGTGGAGGACAGAGGAGCCTCTTAAAGAAGAAGTTACAGGTCTGTGAGAGCCAGAAATCTTGCTTGTTTGTAGGTGACCAAATACTTATTTTCCACCATCATTTGCAAATAAATTCATAAAAAATCCTACAATGTGATTTTCTGGAATTTTTTTTCTCATTTTGTCTGTCATAGTTGAAGTGTACCTATGATGAAAATAGGTACACTACAGGCCTCTCTCATCTTTTTAAGTTGGAGAACTTGAGTGGGAGAACTTTTTAAGTGGGAGAACTTGCACAATTGGTGGCTGACTAAATACTTTTTTGCCCCACTGTATGCACAATTTGCCTCAGCATCTTGTCACTGTATTTCTGTGCATTCAAATTATTTGATTGATAAAATGCAATTGTGTCTGTTGTCCGTAGCTTATACCTACCCATTCCATAACCCCACTGCCACCATGGGGCACTTTGTTCTCAACTCTGAGATCAAAAAACTGCTCGCCCACGAGATGCCATACACGCGGTCTGCAGTTGTGAGGCCGCTTGGACGTACTGACAAATTCTTTAAAATAATGTTGGAGGCGGCTTATGGTAGAGAAATTAACATTCAAATCTCTGGCAACAGCTCTGATGGACATTCCTGTAGTCTGCATTCCAATTGCACGTTCCTTCAAAACTTGAGACATCTGTGGCATTGTGTTGTGTGACTAACCTGCACATTTTGGAGTGGTCTTTTATTGTCCCCAGCACAAGGTGCACCTGTCTAATGACCATGTTTAATAAGCTTCTTGATATGCCGCACCTGTCAAGTGGATGGATTATCTTGGCAAAGGAGAAATTCTCACTAACAGGGATGTAAACAAATTTATGCACATCATTTGAGAGAAATAAGCTTTCTGTGCGTATGGAAACTTTCTGGGATCTTTTATTTCAGCTCATGAAACATGGGACCAACACTTTACATGCTGCGTTTATATTTTTGTTCAGTCTAGTATAATTTATGAGGATGGTGTTAGTAAATTCATTAATTATTGGTAAAGCATTACTATTTACGTCCGGATACTGAAACATGTATATGCCTATATTTGGATATACACAATATAAATAGTCTGGGTAGCCATTTGATTACCTGTTCAGGAGTCTTATGGCTTGGGGGTAAAAACTTTGTGTATTAGACTTGGCACTCCAGTACCGCTTGCCATGCGGTAGTAGAGAGAACAGTCTATGACTGGGGTGGCTGGGGTCTTTGACAATTTTTAGGGCCTTCCTCTGACACCGCCTGGTGTAGAGGTCCTGGATGGCAGGCAGCTTAGCCCCAGTGATGTACTGGGCCGTACGCACTAGTGCCTCTGTAGTGCCTTGCGGTCAGAGGCCGAGCAATTGCCGTACCAAGCAGTGATGCAACCAGCCAGGATGATCTTGATGTTGCAGCTGTAGAACCTTTTGAGGATCTCAGGACCCATGCAAAATCTTTTTAGTTTCCTGAGGGGGAATAGGCTTTGTCGTGCCCTCTTCACGAATGTCTTGGTGTGTTTGGACCATTCTAGTTTGTTGTTGATGTGGACACCAAGGAACTTGAAGCTCTCAACCTGCTCCACTACAGCCCCGTCGATGAGAATGGGGGTGTGCTTGGTCCTCCTTTTCCTGTAGTCCACAATTATCTCCTTAGTCTTGGTTACATTGAGGGATAGGTTGTTATTCTGGCACCACCGGGCCTGGTCTCTGACCTCCTCCCTATAGGCTGTCTCGTCGTTGTCGGTGATCACTGTTGTGTCGTCTGCAAACTTAATGATGGTGTTGGAGTCGTGCCTGGCCATGCAGTCGTGGGTGAACAAGGAGTACAGGAGGGGACTGAGCACACACCCTTGGGGAGCTCCAGTGTTGAGGATCAGCGTGGCAGATGTGTTGCTACCTACCCTCACCACCTGGGGGCAGCCCGTCAGGAAGTCCAGAATCCAGTTGCAGAGGGAGGTGTTTAGTCCCAGGATCCTTAGCTTAGTGATGAGCTTTGAGGGTACTATGGTGTTGAATGCTAAGCTGTAGTCAATAAATAGCATTTTCACATAAGTGTTCATTTTGTCCAGGTGCGAAAGGGCAGTGTGGAGTGCAATAGAGATTGCATCATCTGTGGATCTGTTTGGGCGGTATGCAAATTGGAGTGGGTCTAGGGTTTCTGGGATAATGGTGTTTATGTGAGCCATTACCAACCTTTCAAAGCACTTAATTGCTACGGACGTGAGTGCTACGGGTCTGTAGTCATTTAGGCATTTATGGTGGTCTGCTTGAAACATGTTGGTATTACAGACTCAATCAGGGACATGTTGAAAATGTCAGTGAAGACACCTGCAAGTTGGTCAGCACATGCCCGGAGCACACATCCTGGTAATCCGTCTGGCCCCGCAGCCTTGTGTATGTTGACCTGTTTAAAGGTCTTACTCATGTCGGCTACGGAGAGCGTGATCACACAGTCGTCCGGAACAGCTGATGCTCTCATGCATGCCTCAGTGTTGCTTGCCTTGAAGCGAGCATAGAAGTGATTTAGCTCATCTGGTAGGCTCGTGTCACTGGGCAGCTCGCGGCTGTGCTTCCCTTTGTAGTCTCTAATAGTTTGCAAGCCCTGCCACATAAGACGAGCGTCGGAGCTGGTGTAGTATGATTCGATCTTAGCCCTGTATTGACGCTTTGGCTGTTTGATGGTTCGCCGCAGGGCATAGCAGGATTTCTTGTAAGCTTCCGGGTTAGAGTTCCGCAACCTTTAGCTCAGTGCGAATGTTGCCTGTAATCCATGGCTTCTGGTTGGGGTATGTACATACAGTCACTGTGGGGACGACGTCCTCGATGCACTTATTTATAAAGCCAGTGACTGATGTGGTGTACTCCTCAATGCCATCGGAAGAATCCTGGAACATGTTCCAGTCTGTGATAGCAAAACAGTCCTGTAGTTTAGCATCTGCTTCATCTGACAACTTTTTTACAGACCGAGTCACTGGTGCTTCCTGCTTTAATTTGTCCTTATAAGAAGGAATCAGGAGGATAGAGTTGTGGTCGGATTTACCAAATGGAGGGCGAGGGAGAGCTTTGTACGCGTCTCTGTGTGTGGAGTACAGGTGATCTTGAATTTTTTTCCTTCTGGTTGCACATTTAACATGTTGATAGAAATTTGGTAGAACTGATTTAAGTTTCCCTGCATTAAAGTCTCTGGCCACTAGGAGCCTCTGGGTGAGTGGTTTCCTGTTTGCTTATTTCCTTATACAGCTGACTGAGTGAGGTCTTAGTGCCAGCATCTGTCTGTGGTGGTAAATAAACAGCCACGAAAAGTATAGCTGAAAACTCTCTAGCCAAGTAGTGTGGCCTGCAATTTATCACAATATACTCTACTTCAGGCGAGCAAAATCTAGAGACTTCCTTAGATTTCGTGTACCAGCTGTTGTTTACAAATATGCACAGACCCCCCCCCCCCTGAATATCTGTAGGATTTTACAGTTTTTAAATAAAACATAGGATTTTACAGTTTTTGATGACCCGTTGGTAGGATATTCATGATCGTACCTCATCTAATTCATTGTCCAATGATTGCACGTTGGCGAGTAGTATTGACAGTTACGGCAGCTTTCCCACTCGCCTTTTCCGGGTCCTGACGAGGCATCCGCCTCTTTGTCCTCTGTACCTGTGTTTCTTCCTCTGGCAAATAACAGGGATGTTTGTAACGGTCCTGACCTGTTTTATGTTGTTTTTGTATGTGTTTATGGTCAGGGCGTGTGTTTTGGGTGGGCAGTCTATGTTTTCTGTTTCTATTCTGGTTTTGGGTTGCCTGGTATGGCTCTTAATTAGAGGCAGGTGGTTTGCGTTTTCCTCTAATTAAGAGTCATATTTAGGTAGGGTGTTCTCACTGTTTGTTTGTGGGTGATTGTCTTCCGTATCTGTGTTATGTCTTGCACCATACGGGACTGTTCGGTTGTTCGTTTCGTTTCGATGTAGTCTGTTCCTGTCCGTGAGTTTTACGTTTTAGTTAAGTAAGTTCATGTTCAGGTTTTTTCGTCTACGTCGTTTTCTTGTTTTTTTTGTAATTTTGAAAGTGTTTTGTTTTTCGTGTTGCCATCGTCGTGTTTAAATAAAAGATGGCTTATTTCCCGAATGCTGCATTTTGGTCTGATGATCCTTCTCTCCTCTCCTCGTCCGAGGATGAGGAGAACGACAGCCCTTACAGAATCACCCACCACGCTAGGACCAAGCGGCAAGGGAAAACTCAACGGAGTAAGGGACAGGAAAAGAAGGAGCAATGGACTTGGGACGATATCTTGGACTGAAAAGGTTGCTACACATGGGAGGAGATCCTGGCTGGTAGGGATCGCCTCCCATGGGAGCAGCTGGAGGCACTGAGGAGAGCAGAGGCTACCGGAGAGAGGAACCGGAGTTATGAGGGAACGCGTCTGGCACGGAAGCAACACCCAAAAATTTCTTGGGGGGGGGCTAAGAGGTAGTGGGCCAAGGGCAGGTAGGAGACCTGCGCCCACTTCCCAGGCTTACCGTGGAGAGCGGGAGTACGGGCAGGCGCCGTGTTACGCAGTAGAGCGCACGGTGTCTCCTGTACGAGTGCATAGGGCTAGATTGGGTATTGAGCCAGGTGTCATGAGGCCGGCTCAACGCGTCTGGTCTCCAGTGCGTCTCCTCGGGCCGGCATACATGGCACCTGCCTTACGCATGGTTTCCCCGGTTCGCCTACATAGGCCGGTGCTGGTTATTCCACCTCCCCGCACTGGTCGGGTGACCGGGAGCATTCAACCAGGTAAGGTTGGGCAGGCTCAATGCTCAAGAGGGCCAGTACGCCTCCACGGTCCGGTATTTCCGGCGCCACCTCCCCGCCCCAGCCTAGTACCTACAGTGCCTACACTACGCACTAGGCTACCAGTGCGTCTCCTGAGCCCAGTTCCTCCTCCACGCACTCTCCCTGTAGTGCGTGTATCTAGCTCGGTGCCTCCAGTTCCGGCACCACGCACAAAGCCTCCTGTGCGTCTCCAGAGCCCTGTACACACTGTATCTTCTCCTCCTACTAATCCTGATGTGCTTGTCCTCAGCCCGGTGTCACCAGTGCCGGTACCTCGCATCAGTTATAGAGTGGGCTTTGAGAGTACAGTGTGCCATGTCCCTGCTCCCCGCACTAGTAGGAAGGTGCTTATCCTTAGCCCGGTGCCTCCAGTTCCGGCACCACGCACCAGGTCTACAGTGCGCCGTATCCGGCCAGAGCCATCCGTCTCACCAGCGCCATCTGAGCCATCCGTCTCCCCAGCGCCATCTGAGCCATCCGTCTCCCCAGCGCCATCTGAGCCATCCGTCTCCCCAGCGCCGTCTGAGCCATCCGTCTGCAATGAGCCTGCAAAGCCGCCCGTCTGCCATGAGCCTGCTAAGCCGCCCGTCTGCCATGAGCCTACAGAGCCGTCTGCCAGACAGGAGCCGCTAGAGCCGCACGCCAGACAGGAGCCGCTAGAGCCGCCCGCCAGACAGGATCTGCCAGAGCCGCCCGCCAGACAGGATCTGCCAGAGCCGCCAACCAGACAGGATCTGCCAGAGCCGCCAACCAGACAGGATCTGCCAGAGCCGCCAACCAGACAGGATCTGCCAGAGCCGCCAACCAGACAGGATCTGCCAGAGCCGCCAACCAGACAGGATCTGCCAGAGCCGCCAACCAGACAGGATCTGCCAGAGCCGCCAGCGAGCCATGAGCAGCCAGAGCCGTCAGAGAGCCATGAGCGTCGAGAGCCGTCAGCCTGCCATGAGCGTCGAGAGCCGTCAGCCTGCCATGAGCGTCGAGAGCCGTCAGCCTGCCATGAGCGTCGAGAGCCGTCAGCATGCCATGAGCGTCGAGAGCCGTCAGCCTGCCATGAGCGTCGAGAGCCGTCAGCCTGCCATGAGCGTCGAGAGCCGTCAGCCTGCCATGAGCGTCGAGAGCCGTCAGCCAGCCATGAGCGTCGAGAGCCGTCAGCCAGCCATGAGCGTCGAGAGCCGTCAGCCAGCCATGAGCGTCGAGAGCCGTCAGCCAGCCATGAGCGTCGAGAGCCGTCAGCCAGCCATGAGCGTCGAGAGCCGTCAGCCAGCCATGAGCGTCGAGAGCCGTCAGCCAGCCATGAGCGTCGAGAGCCGTTCAGTCTGGATCTGCCTGAGTATATCAGCCGGGACCTGCCCCTTGTCCCGGTGCTGCCCCTTGTCCCGGTGCTGCCCCTTGTCCCGGTGCTGCCCCTTGTCCCGGTGCTGCCCCTTGTCCCGGTGCTGCCCCTTGTACCGGTGCTGCCCCTTGTACCGGTGCTGCCCCTTGTACCGGTGCTGCCCCTTATCCCGGTGCTGCCCCTTGTCCCGGTGCTGCCCCTTGTCCCGGTGCTGCCCCTTCTCCCGGTGCTGGCCGTTCATTTAGGGGATGTTAGTTTTAGGGTGGTCATTGGGAGGGGAAGACAGAAGCGGGGAGTGACTATGGTGGTGTGGGGACAGCGTCCAGAGCCTGAGCCACCACCGTGGTCAACTGCCCACCCAGACCCTCCCCTGGACTTTGTGCTGGTGCGCCCGGCGTTCGCACCTTGAGGGGGGGGTTCTGTAACGGTCCTGACCTGTTTTATGTTGTTTTTGTATGTGTTTATGGTCAGGGCGTGTGTTTTGGGTGGGCAGTCTATGTTTTCTGTTTCTATGTTGGTTTTGGGTTGCCTGGTATGGCTCTTAATTAGAGGCAGGTGGTTTGCGTTTTCCTCTAATTAAGAGTCATATTTAGGTAGGGTGTTCTCACTGTTTGTTTGTGGGTGATTGTCTTCCGTATCTGTGTTATGTCTTGCACCATACGGGACTGTTCGGTTGTTCGTTTCGTTTCGATGTAGTCTGTTCCTGTCCGTGAGTTTTATGTTTTAGTTAAGTAAGTTCATGTTCAGGTTTTTTCGTCTACGTCGTTTTCTTGTTTTTTTTGTAATTTTGAGTGTTTTGTTTTTCGTGTTGCCATCGTCGTGTTTAAATAAAAGATGGCTTATTTCCCGAATGCTGCATTTTGGTCTGATGATCCTTCTCTCCTCTCCTCGTCCGAGGATGAGGAGAACGACAGCCCTTACAATGTTGGCCTTGTCGGGTCAAAAGTTTAGACACACCTACTCATTCCAGGGTTTTTCATTATTTTTTACTATTTTCATGATTCCATATGTCTTATTTCATAGTTTTGATGTCTTCACTATTATTCTACAATGTAGAAAATAGTGAAAATAAAGAAAAACACTTGATTGAGTAGGTGTGCCCAAACTTTTGACTGGTACTGTATTATGAGATATAAGGGACGTACTGTATAATGTATGTAATAAACATTCCAATACTACATGTGTCACATATATGAGCATATACACTACTGGTCAAAAGTTTTAGAACACCTACTCATTCAAGGTTTTTATTTTTACAATTTTCTACATTGTAGATTAATAGTGAAGACATCAAAATGATAAAATAACACATATGGAATCATGTAGTAACTAAAACAAAGTTAAACAAATCTATTTTATATTTGAGATTCTTCAAATAGCCACCCTTTACCTTCATGACAGCTTTGCATTCACTCAACCAGCTTCACCTGGAATGCTTTACCAACAGTCTTGAAGGAGTTCCCACAAATGCTGAGCACTTGTTGGCTGCTTTTCCAAACCATCAGTTTGGTTGTGGTCAGGGGATTGTGGAGGCCAGGTCATCTGATGCAGCACTCCTTCTTGGTAAAATTGCCCTTGCACAGCCTGAAGGTGTGTTGGGTCATTGTCCTGTTGAAAAACAAATGATAGTCACATTAAGCCCAAACCAGATGGGATGGCGTGTCGCTGCAGAATGTTAAGTGTGCCTTGAATTCTACATAAATCACAGACAGTGTCACCAGCAAAGCACCCCCACACCATAACACCTCCTCCTCCATGCTTTACGGTGGGAAATACACATGCAGAGATCATCCCCTCACCCACACCGCGTCTCACAAAGACACAGCAGTTGGAGCCAAAAATCTCTTATTTGGACTCCAGACCAAAGGACAAATTTCCACCAGTCTAATGTTCATTGCTTGTGTTTCTTGGTGCAAGCAAGTCTCTTCTTCTTATTGGTGTCCTTTGTGGTTTCTTTGTAGCAATTTGACCATGAAGGCCTGATTCACACAGTCTCCTCTGAACAATTGATGTTGAGATGTGTCTGTTACTTGAACTCTGTGAAGCATTTATTTGGCTTGCAATTTACGAGGCTGGTAACTCTAATGAACTTATCTTCTGCAGAAGAGGTAACTCAGGGTCTTCCATTCCTATGGCGGTCCTCATGAGAACCGGTTTCATCATAGCGCTTGAATGGTTTTGCGACTGCACTTGAAGAAACTTTCAAAGTTCTTGAAATGTTCTGTATTGACTGACCTTTATGTCTTAAAGTAATGATTTGCTATTTGCTTATTTGAGCTGTTCTTGCCATAATATTATGGACTTGGTCTTTTACCAAATAGGCTATCTTCTGTATACCCCCCTACCTTGTCATACCGCAACTGATTGGCTCAAACGCATTAAAAAGGAAAGAAACTCCACAAATTAACTTTTAGGAAGGCACACCTGTTATTTGCAATGCATTCCAGGTGACTACCTCATGAAGCTGGTTGAGAGAATGCCAAGAGTGTGCAAAGCTGTGATCAAGGCAAAGGGTGGCTATTTGAAGAATCTCAAATATAAAATATATTTTGATTTGTTTGACACTTTTTTGGTTACTATATGATTCCATATGTGTTATTTCATAGTTTTGATGTCTTCACTATTATTCTACAATATAGAAAATTATTTAAAAAATGAAAAACCCTTTGAATGAGTAGGTGTTCTAAAACTTTTGACCGGTAGCGTAAGTATTATACATTTGTACATATACATTTGTGTATATAAGTTAGAAATATTTCACTTATTGTCACGCCCTGACCTTAGCGATCCTTTGTATGTCTCTATTTGGTTTGGTCAGGGTGTGATTTGGGGTGGGTATTCTATGTCCTATTATTTATTTTTCTATGTTTTGGCCGGGTATGGTTCTCAATCAGTGACATCGTTGTCTCTGATTGAGAACCATACTTAGGTAGCACTTTTTCCCACTTGTGGGAGGTTGACTTTGTTTATGGCACTTAGCCTTTAGCTTCACGGTTTGTTTTTGCGTTGTTTTTGTCGGCGTCACTCTTAAATAAAAGAAAATGTACGCTGACCACGCTGCACCTTGGTCCAGTTCTTTCAACGGCCGTGACACTTATATGAAACTGGCCAATTATTGTATATTTTAACAATACATCTATAAGTATATACATGCATATATGTTTCCACGATATATGCCCATTTATAATTTTTCCGTATGGGGACAATAATTAACGGTTTCAACATTTCTATATGCCGTGTCACATTATTTCCTGGTATAAGTGGACTGGTTGCGCTGGTAGACAGAGTTGATCCGTGAGACACATTTGACAGAAGTACCGAAAGTAAGAGCAAATTTAGAATTTAACCGTTTTTCATGGTCTAGTATCGGAAAAGTACAGACATTTCGGTATTCTGTGCAACACTATGTGTGTGTGTGTGTTTGTATGTAGCCTATGTATGAACCACTGAGCCCAAATTGATGTACCATGTCACGTCTTAAATTAACTTGGCCGCTTGAACAAAGTGCCTGTAATTACAATGTTTTCCCATCACTCTTGCTGCTTTTGCACCTGTATGATCATTTGACCTTTCTATTATTCTGATATATAAAAGAAAATTATTTGTTAATAAAAATACTGTACATAAAAAGTACAACTCGAAGCGTTGCCCTGACATTTTTTTGGTTTTAAACAGGAGATTTCAACAAGAAGTTTTATCTTTTTAAGACGACCAAAGCTGTACGATATGTGCTGTAGACTGATATTCTTTAGATATTCACCGGGTACAGTAGACAACAGGCCACAGGAGGGCGCTCTCGTCTCAGTTCAGATGACCGATACTCAACCTCCGTTTGACATGGTTCCCCAGTAGGGAGCAGCACTGTTTCAAGTTTTAATGTCACATGCACAAGTACATTGTGTTAGGATCTAATTCTCAGAGTAAAAAAAACTCTACGGACACTTTGAAAGCTTAACCAAGTGATGTTATGTGTGTGTGAGCAAATTAAGTGTGTGTTTGTTGGAGTGTCAGTGTGCATGAGTATGTAAAGTCCTGTGAGTGTGCATAGAGACAGTGTAAAAATAAAATACAAGGGTTAACTCAGATAGTCCGTGTAGCCATTTTGTTAGCTTTTTAGCAGTCTTATAGCTTTGGGGTTGAAGCTGTTCAGGAGGCTTTTGGTGTCAGACTTGATGCATTGGTACCGCTTGCCGTGCAGAAGTAGAAAGAACAGTTTATGGCTTGGGTGTCTGAAGTCTAACAATTCATAGCATATTGACTGCTTGGTATGATAACAGCACCACTCTCTGTAGCGCCATGCGATCAAGGGCGGTGTTGTTACCATATCAAGCAGCGATGCAGCCGGTCAAGATGCTCTCAATGGTGCAGCTGTAGAACTTTTTGAGGATTTGAGGGCCCATGCCAAACCTTTTCAACCTCTATAAACTATTTATTTGTTTTTTTTGCTCTGACATGCACTGCCAACTGTGGAACCTTATATAGACAGGCGTGTGCCATTCCAAATTATGTTCAATCAGTTGAATTTACCACAGGTGGCCTCCAATCAAGTTGTAGAAACATCTGAAGGATGATCAATGGAAACAGGATGCACCTGAGCTGAATTTCGAGTCACATAGCAAAAGGTCTGAATTCTTGTGTAAATAAGGTATTTCTGTTTTATATTTTTAATGCATTTGCTAAAAATTCTAAAAAGTTTTTCATTTTCTTATTATGGGGTAATGTGTGTAGATTGATGAGGAAAATGTTTTATTTAATCCATTTTAGAATAAGGCTGAAATGTAACAAAATGTGGAAAAAGTCAGGTAGTCTGAATACTTTCCAAATGCACTGTATATACATGTTTGGCTACAAATGCTTTACATAATCCAGCTCTAGTTGAAATGATCATTTAAGTGTACAAGTACCATCCTGAATAGGGTTAAACAATGAGGACAGCAGAAAGTGTGTATTAGTCACTGTAATGACTTCAGCTAGCTAGGGATCCAACTCTATAGTAACGAGTCTCTCTAAACACGGGATCGCCAACTCAATCCCAGGCAGCTCTTTGTGACAGTTTGAGCGAGCGAGCCCAGACCTAACAAACCTGTCAAATAATCAACTATTCACTGTCTTCAATCTGGACCATGATTACAGTAGTTGAATCAGGTGTGGTAATACTGGGCTGGAACAAAAGCCTGCACACCTATCTATCCAATTAGAGACCCTTGATCTGAATTCAACAAACTGGTCTCTCTCTCTCTCTCCCTTCATCTCTCTCTCGTTCTCTTTCTCGCTCTCTGTCTGTCTGTCTGTTTCAGTCTTTCCTTCTCTCTGTTCGCTCTCTCTTATTCCTTGGTCTGTCCCAGAGGCCCGACCACATAATGACAGGCCTACAGGTCCCTGCCCAACGCGCCCTCTCACTGTCACCACCCTCCACAGGGGCATAAAAGCCCCACACAGGAGCCATGACACACTAGGAGACGCCATCTAAGCAGAGGTCACAGAATTAGCCAGCTTCTTTTCAACAAATCAAGGACATTCAGGACCAGACAACAAGAATTGAAGAAGCCAAAAGAATGGACAACCACACATACAACTACCCGTCCGACTGCACCCCTCTCACCAGCTGCAAGTCGGCCCGCAAGCCGGCGGGCTCCACTGTGGTGAATATGGGCACGGCAGGCAAGAAGCCACCCAGTGACTACCTAGTCTGGTCCCTGTGCAACACCCTGTATGTCAACTTCTGCTGTCTGGGATTCATGGCTCTTATCTACTCAATTAAGGTGAGTTCTTTACAAGGTATATGTCTCTCTCACTTTCCCCATGTCTCTCTCTCTCTCTCTTTCCCCAAGTCTCTATTTAAACCTGTCTCACTAATGATTATGTTGTAGCTGTTATATTGTTAGCTAAAATAGAAGCAACACAGAGATAGGTTGAACAGCCAGCATAAGTTGAACACAAATAATGAGTGTTAAATTGCATCCGTTTAAAGTCCACGTTTACAGCTGCCATACAGTACTATGTAACTGTAGTAATATTGAGTCTCCTGTAAGATTCATGTGCTGTCTAAGGCTTCTCCGTAAGCCAAACTAGATGAGGGAGTCCGTGTGTCCTGCACCACAGGAATGGGGGATGTGGACTGGGAATGGCACAGTGGCCCAAAATCACTTCCCCTGTAATGAAACAGAGCCCAAATTAGAGATTGGCACCGCCACCGGCAGCCTGACTGAAGAGTTTAAAACTGGCGTAATTGGCATCTTACTAATAGGCAAGTGCTGATAGGAGATTAAAGACTAGCATGGTAGAAGGGGTACCATACGAGAGAGAATTGTGAATGTAGACACAGATCTAGGATCAGTTTGCCATCCAATTCCAACTCTAAACCTAACTATTTGGGGGAGAAAAACTGACCTAAAATCAGTGTCTAAAGCCGACTGAATGTTTCTCCAAATAAACCAGATGTGTTATTAGTGGCCAGAAATATGCTAAATGTCTTAGACCAATGTTTTACCAGTACAATTACTAACTTAAGCAGGGCAGACTTCAAACAGTGTATTCGTCAAGAAATACAGGTGTATTAACCTGGTCATAAGACCTACATGGTGGGCCTGTGTAGGTTGAAAAGGAAGGGTATATTACTGGTAACTTTCAACGCTTACCAGTAAACTACTGTAATTTTGGAAACTTTCAAGGATTTCATGAAATGTAATATAAAATATGATTACAAAAATAGAATGACAAAGTTGTAAAACATTATCCTAAATGTAACCCATAAACTTAGTGAATACCGTTGGTGTTTAATATGAGGGTTTCAGTATTAAATATGATTTATATATATTTTTACACACTTTTATTTATTTTACTATGTCAATATGTCTTTGTTGTATATGCTTTTGTCGGCAAACTGGTGGCAGTCGTGAAAAAAGTCAATAGCTGGAAGTGTTGCAGAAAAAAACGGACATTGTTAATGATTGCTTTTTTCATTTACTCACGCTATTTTCTCTTGAACCATATAGTCCATCCCCTTTTTGAACCATATAGTCTATCCACTAGAAACACATGGACAATATGGACACAGATCTAAATATGAAGAAAAAAATACATATTTTACATGAATATATTACCCGTGTCCTTATTACATACTTTCCATTTGAACCATATCCAGAGATTGAAAAAAACATCCTAAAACCTTTCATGATGATAACATTAGAGAACCTACACCCGAGGCCTCTCCTAATTTAAGCCCCGTCAATAAAATCAACTTTCTCGCTCTCCATCTCACACTCTCTCTCAATTCAATGAAATAAATGTAGGGTAGCACTTACATTAAAGCGCTTACATCGCTTTTAACAGTTGCGCCTCTCTCCCGTCCAGGCCAGGGACCAGAAGACCCAGGGGAACTTGCAGCTGGCCCAGGAGTGCTCGGACAAGGCCAAGTGGTACAACATCCTGGCGGCAGGCTGGAACCTGCTGGTGCCTCTGTTGGTGGTGGTGCTGCTGGTGCTGCTGCTGGTTCACCTGGGCACCTCACAGGGCTCCTTCGACTTCTTTGGAGAGGACGGCTTCCAGAGCTTCATGAAACTCTTCAGCAGGTAGAGAGAGACAGATGTAGAGAAACATACGTAGAGGGTTATATACTCTGCCTGTTAAACCGTGTTGAAATGCACGCAGAAAGGCTGTATTGCTCATAGAACTTGGAGCAGGGTTTATCTGAAAACGTGAGGGTTATTTATGTGGATTTAAACAACGCACTTTTAAAATGTGTTGCATGACAGTCAATCGTGAGCTGTAGTAGGCTATTGTAAACTTTTTTGGGGTACGGGGATTATGTGCCACCTGTCAATTAAATATTTAATGTTTTTGGGGCGATTTAGCGTACATTGAAGGCTGGTTAGTGGACAGAAGATATCGAAGAACAGAATGATAGATGTAGAGAATTAAAGGAGAAGATGGTGGATGGAGACTGGTGGATGCTTCCCTAAAAGCCACCAACAACCACCTGACAACGGACTAATGACCTATTTACATCATGGGTCACTTTTTTTCCTTTATAAATATTATCAAGACGTTAACTAATTGTTGTTCTAATATATTATTATTGCTGTTATTTTTTATTGGTAGCTGTATTGTTCGCTAAAGGCTAGTATCATTGTCACTGCATTGGATCTTAAAAATTTCTAGACCCCTTTGTGAAAAACAAATGTGAGAAAGTAAAATAAAAAATGTCACAACTACAGAAGGTTTGTACTAATGAATTGTTTCAGCATTATTATTCTTTCCCCTCAATGGGTTTATTTTCAACATTAAAGGCAGAATTTTGAGGTCAGTAATAAAAGAAAAACAGTGTCTAAATTAAATTGTTGCAACATGAAATGGTTGAATTCCGGCCTCGAAGTAATTGAGTGTGTGGGTGGGACATATAAGTGATAATGCCCGAGAAACCTGTGTTTGTTACAACGGGTTACCAAAATATTCAAATAATATTTGACATTTTTATTAAAAACGTTATTTTTATAAATGTTTATACTATTTCATCCTTTTAGTACAGAAAAAATATATAGGGTTGCTACCAAAGCTGGCTGGTCGTTCGTTTTATTGGTTTGGTTGCCAGAGACGCGACCCAGTCGTTCAGTCTTTTGTTCTGTATCTATGGACGCGACCCAGTCGTTCAGTCTTTTGTTCTGTATCTATGGACGCGACCCAGTCGTTCGTTCTAAATGTTCCATTGCCATACTGGCTGGCAACGTTCTTACCCCTTGCTTGCTAGCTAGCCAACTACGGCTAACTTACGGTCACGTCAAACAGTGCAGACAGAATAACATTTGTTTAAGCTCTTTTCTAGTGACATTTATTTGGATACATCCATAACAATGAGCTAATGAGGCGTGATTTCACCTGGTATAGAAATGTGCTCTCTCGTTAGGACGCTGTTGTTCAGAGGAGCTAGCCAACAACACAGCTAACACAGATAACTTCCAACTGAAGCTGGAAAAAATGCAAACTACCTGCACTTCATTTCGTTTTACCTTTTTTTTATTAACATTTATTCGTATATATCAATAAAAATGATGCCGGCTGATTCATAATTTCGACTGGCTGGGAAACGCTGCCTCTCTCGATTCCCGACCCCTTCACATTCATTAACTTACTATGGGACAGTTGGAGATCGAATTTGAATAGTGAAACAGTGTTTCAAATGTCAGAGAGACGGACAGTAAGGTTTATACAAATCTCTGCTGTTGAAAACTAAATGTTGGTCTGAAAGAAATGTGAGATAATGTCTAGATGCGTGGAGATCAAGTTTGTAACTTCCCTGCCTGGGCTGATGAGACAGTCAGATGGAACAGAGTAAATAGGCATTATAATGTCATAGATTTAGACAGTGGTAACTTGTGGAATAGACACCGGCTGAAATGCACTTTTAACCAATCAGTATTAAGGATTACACCCACCTGTTGTATAACGATTTATTATTTTCCTCTCTTGTCAAACTCTTCAGTCTTTCCACAGGTTTGACCCTCTATGGCAGACAACTCTCAACCAAGGATCATACTTGTTTTGGTGGATGAACATGCAGTGTCTTCGGAAAGTAATCAGACCCCTTTCCTTTTTCCACATTTTGTTACTTTACAACCTTATTCTAAAATCGATTAAATCGTTTTCCCCCCTCATCAATCTACACACCATATCCCATAATGACAAAGCAAAAACAGGTTTTTAGATTTTTTTTTAAATATCACATTTACATAAGTATTCAGACCCTTTTCTCAGTATTTTGTTGAAGCACCTTTGCCAGCGATTACAGCATTGAGTCTTCTTGGATATGACGCTACAAGCTTGGCACACCTGTATTTGAGAAATGTCTCCTATTCTTCTCTGCAGATCTTCTCAAGCTCTGTCAGGTTGGATGGGGAGCGTTGCTGCACAGCTATTGCGGGTGTAGTGAAATGCTTGTGTTCCTGTTGGAGCTAAGAACACAAGCTATTCTCTACACCCACAATAACATCTGCTAAATATGTGTATGTGATCAATACAATTTGATTTGATTTTCAGGTATCTCCAAGAGATGTTCGATTGGGTTCAAGTCCGGGCTCTAGCTGGCCCACTCAAGGACATTCAGAGACTTGTCCTGAAGCCAATCCTGCGTTGTCTTGGCTGTGTGCTTAGGGTCGTTGTCCTGCTGGAAGGTGAACCTTCGCCCCAGTGTGAGGTCCTGAGCGCTCTGGAGCATGTTTTCATCAAGGATCTCTCTGTACTTTGCTCCGTTCATCTTTGCCTTGATCCTGACTAGCCTTTTGCCAAACTCCTGTCATGTGCCTTTTACTGAGGAATGGCTTCCGTCTGGCGACTCTACCATAAAGGCCTGATTGGTGGGGGGCTGCAGAGATGGTTGTAGGTTCTCTCATCTCCACAAAGGAACTCTAGAGCTCTTTCAGAGTGACCATCGGGTTCTTGGTCACCTCCCTGACCAAGGCCCTACTCCCCCGATTGCTCAGTTTGGTCGGGCAGCCAGCGCTAGGAAGAGTCTTGGTGGTTCCAAACTTCTTCCATTTAAGAATGATGGAGGCCACTGTGTTCTTGGGGAAATTCAATGCTGCAGAAATGTTTTGGTAACTTTCCCCAGATCTGTGCCTCGACACAATCCTGTCTCGGAGCTCTATAGACAATTCCTTCGACCTCATGGCTTGGTTTTTGCTCTGACATGCTCTGTCAACCGTGGGACCTTATATAGACAGGTGTCTACCTATCCAGATCATGTCCAATCAATTTGATTTACCACAGACTCCAATCAAGTTGTAGAAATATCTCAAGGATGCACCTGTTTCCATTTCGAGTTTCATAGCAAAGGGTCTGAATACTCATGTAAATAAGGTATTTCTGATGTTTTTTAAAATTATAAATGTGCAAACATTTCAAAAAAACTGTTTTCGCTTTGTCATTATGGGGTATTGTTTGTAGATTGTTTTATCCATTTTAAAATAAGGCTGTAACTTCAAGTGGTCTGAATCATTTCCGATGATCATTTCCGTAAGCTC
Source organism: Salvelinus fontinalis (assembly GCF_029448725.1). Taxonomy (NCBI): domain Eukaryota; kingdom Metazoa; phylum Chordata; class Actinopteri; order Salmoniformes; family Salmonidae; genus Salvelinus; species Salvelinus fontinalis. The sequence goes on from NC_074673.1 coordinate 56,418,828, forward strand.
CTTTTTCAGAAGTTCTCCTGAAAAGAGCAGGGCCCGGTTTCCCAAAAGCATCTTAAGGCTAAGTTCATATTTAGAACATTTGTAGGAGCCTCGTTAAATCTCCGAGCTGTTTCCCAAAACAATCTTTCCTAAAGTTGCACTTGAAAACGCCTGTATTTACCGGCTGCCTCAGACCACTTGTAAAACAGCTAAGTGCGTCATTAGATGCTATTTTGCCCTTCCGCGTCACTTTATACACGGAAGATCTCTGCTAAACACAGAATCAAGATGTTTATCTGTCTCTCTGTGACCTCCAAAATTTCAAAATGAAGTTGACAATAAACACAAAGTTGCCAATGTTTTTGAAATTGTTACAAACCGAGGATAAAAAAAATGCTTCAAATGAAGACTGAGATGACTGCATTATCAGATAAATACAGTATTGGCTACATGCCTATATCTTTCAGTCATATTGAAATCAATTTCATGTTAACTCAATCGAGTTCAATTTTGCTAATTGTAGGCTACTGTCTGTGTAATTTTTGCCTCAATATATTTCATGATATGTAACAACGTGTGTGCAATGATGTGACAAATCTTAATTTAGTGCATTTTTACAAGGTAATTATAGGCTAGGCCTAATTTATAACCATTAGAATCAGATGATGTGACAAATCTTAATTTAGTGCATTTTTATAAGGTAATTATAGGCTAGGCCTAATTTATAACCATTAGAATCCGATGATGTGACAAATCTTAATTTAGGGCATTTTTATAAGGTAATTATAGGGTGGGCCTAATGAATAAGCATTAGAATAAGCCGCCTCAGTATTTGCAGCCATATGTGATAATATCTCTCTAGAAGCTCATCCGTCCCCAGTATTGCAGAATAATTATAATGTTAAGCAAAGATTTGAATGGAGTAGGTTGATTCGAGAGTAGGGCTGCTTTTCTTTCGATCCTATCAGTATCGACACATTCCTCGACGACGCACAGATGCCATGTGGGTACACTAAACGACTTTCAAAATCATAACATCGCTGAGCCTCTCACCTTAAACGACCATCTTTCCTGTAGTTTTTTTTGTTTAGCCAATGTAGTGGTGCGCACACTAAATGATGTTTCATAGACAGGGGTCACACACAACAAGATTCTTCAGCTGGTTGTGAGGTTTCTCTATACCACGCTGTTTCGCGAAAACAATTATGTGATGATGTGATTAGATTGTTAACGTAGCTAGGAACGAGCTGTGGCTCAAAGCAGCCTCATAAACATTTTCAGTCAGACATTCACGCTTGCCGTAGGCCTACAGAGTTGAAATATCTAGCCAATACATTTTGAATTGAACAACATTGCTTGTGAACTTCAGAGCTAAAAGGCAAAAAGGCTGCTTAACAGCTTCTAACCCCAAGCCATGCTGAAGACTGTTGAACAGTTAATCAAATGGCTACCCAGGCTATTTGCCTTAACCCCCTTATTTTGTTCGTATTTATTCTTATTTTTGGCACTGACTCTCTTGCTCAGGATCGATGTACACTCACTGGACTCTACCCACACATTCTACACTGGCATTCTAACACACACACACATGCACATGGATGCCACACACACACACACACCTTCCTTCACTTCACAATCTATGCATAGTCACTCTACCCCTACCTACATGTACATATTACCTCAATTACCTTGACTAACCCGTACCCCTGCACATTTACTCAGTACCGGTACCCCTTGTTTATAGCCTCGTTATTGTTATTTAATTGTGTTACTATTTTTTCTTTAGTTTATTTAGCAAATTTTTCTTACTTTAAAAAAATCTTGCTTTGTTGGTTTAAAAGTACGCATTTCACAGTAAGGTCTACCACCTTTTGTATTTGGCGCATGTGACAAATATAATTGTATTTGATCCGAACTGAGATATAACGATTTGTCACTGGCTTTGGTTAAAGGCAAGTACAAACGCATATTAGTAGTAGTCATGGCTCCTGCTAAAGAGTCTACACACCGATGATCGTATCTACACATTCTGTGTGATGCGATACGTCCTAATCTTTGGCTGCATCTCTGGCAAGCTCTCACTGGATATCGCTTTTCACCATTCTCAAAACTTGTCGTTACACATCTCACAGTACAAGAGCATTGCAGATGTTGTGCTGTCAAAGACGGGATTGGTAGCCCTCAGATTGCATCTTGGACCTGCTCACATTAAACGAGCATCGTGATGGACGTGTGTCCCCCAAGTAGGCAACGACATGGATTTTGCCTCCGGTCACAAAAACTTGTCTGGGACAGCTAAAGCAGGGCCAAAATCATGTAGTGTACACCGGCTTTAGCGAACATTCTCTCTGCATGGTGTTTTGGGAAACGCACGCTACATTCGGCCGTTGTTGGAATGAAGCATCGTTAAAATACTCTTAAGCCAAAATTCTATCGGTAAACAGGGCCAAGGCTGGTTCTTGTGGTCACCTACTGTATCTGAGAAGGCCAGGAACTGTATGTAATATGGACTCTCAAACCATTCCAGAGTGGATCAACTCCATTTGATTTAGGCTTAAAAGGCTAAGGATGATTTTTAGGCGGGTCATTGAAGGTCCAGCTAAAACAATAAACTGGTGTATTTCATTTGACTTTTCCGAAGTTATCCAGCCTCTAAGCCTCCTCCAGTGCTGCTGTCTATATGTGGATCATGTCATTTGGAACATGCTGGCTGTGTAAATACACCCTTGACTACAGAGGGCTGCCCAGGCAGACCACCACAGAGGGAGGAGCAGTCTGCTATCAAGAGGCCTACAGTACCATTACCTGGGCCGAGCATGCCCCCTCAATGATCACTCTGCCTATTGAATTAATGATAGGAGCTGCTAAAGGAACCTTCAGAAGTCCATGTCAGAAAAACTGACTTTTTCCTTCAATGATGTTATATTTTTAAACTTAACTCAAAACTCCACCTAATTTACACGATAGTTTGATCTATGGAACAGCCGCATGTCAAAGTCAAGACCAGGGCAATGCTTTGAGTTTATGATGCAAAGTCCACGTGCTGTTGCTGTTTCCGTTCAAAACGTAAGCTTAGTAGCCTTGTCGGTCATATTCATAGAATTCTAATTCTATTTCTTTTGTCACATTCATTCATGGGCTGATTTGACCATATAATTACATGTAGGACCACGACTCCCAATGTGTCATTATTTTACCCCCAAATCTCACTCTGTTGAAGGTCTGCAGACATGTCTCTGTCCATCCAACATGATACAGAGGTAAAACCGAAGTACAGTAAACACTCGAGCCTAGCTCTTTCCTTTTTAGATCCTCCATCCATCCCTCCAGCAGCCCCTCCCGACCTCCCACCCTTTAGCAGTTCTGTTATATTAGTGGCCTCTCCAGTACCGGCTTCGATATGTATATTCATCCAAATCACAGGCCACGCTGCCAACTTTCTATTTTCTCCCAGGGTCAAAGTAGTTGCAGATGTGAGTCTCCCAGAGAATTAAAGGCTAGGCCGGGCTCCACGATTTTAAAACAGTGAGGGAGTGGCCCTTCCCTTCTGGGATCTGTGTGCTGGTGTTCTGGTCAGAGGAGTAGGCTAGCAGTACTTTAGTTGGTGCCTGGAGAGCAGAGGCAAAAAACATACACACACACAGACCACATATCACATGAGTAGGGTGTATCCCACCGCTTAGGCAAGGCGCACAGGAGCAAGCTGTGTCTGAGGGCAACAACTGTAACATCTGTAGCAGTTCTTTTTACAGTGTCTGAAGTAGAAATTGGGTAAATAGTAAACACTTGGTAACTATTTGAATTGAAATGGTATTTACTGTTTGAGATTTGGAACTTTGAAATCAACACAAACTGGAAATGAAGCTGAATTTCTGAGAGCGTCCCATTAATTTCATTCATTCATGGGGCGGCTGGGTAGCCTAGTGGTTAGAGCGTTGGGCTAGTAACAGAAAGGTTGGAAGTTCAAATCCCCGAGCTGACAAGGTACAAATCTGTCGTTCTGCCCCTGAACATTGTTCCTAGGCCGTCATTGAAAATAAGAATTTGTTCTTAACTGACTTGCCTAGTTAAGTGAAAATACAGTATACAGAATTTCAAAGGAACAGCATCCCTTCCAAAAATGAATTTGAATGCTGCAAACTTCCTGCAAATGATATAGTGTGCCACAAAATGTTGCCAAATGTTTGCCACAAGTGGTGAATCTGCAGCAAACCTTTGGCAACAATAATATTTATTGACACTAGAGGCAAACAGTTAGCATGAGTTTTTTTTCTGGCAGGCTATTCTCTCAGGATTCAACAAACCTGTGGCAACAAGTTCCAAGACCAGCAACTGTTGATGACCAATCAGGAGGTTTAGAAACATCTGTTGGAAAATGGAAACCAAGCTATCTAGCTAGCTACCTACCAAAGTTGTCCGGTGAGTGTCTAACTTATTAATTAAACTTCCTAATAAACATTTTATTAGCTAAATGATGCCTAGTTAGCAATGTCATGTATTATAGGATAGAGTGAAACACATTTTGTTGATACCAGTTTACCAATCTGTAGCGCCACTGACTGACTGGCTAGTGCTTAGCTAGCTAACATTAGCTATCATATTTTTGCACAATTCAACTGATAGCTAGCTAACTAATGATTTGCCTAAACACCTATATTTTTAGGTGAATACGTTGCTGTCTTTTAATACCAATATGAATATCAATATACTAGTGTCACCGTTCAGTAGCATGTTAGCTAGCACAACAGTGAAGGTAGCAACAATATGAGTTGATTTGACATCAAAGAAGCTCCGCAGGGTCTCTCTAAAAATTGCGGAGGGGGACGCGAATGCTACTGAATGATAGTGAAATGGCATTAATAAAACACTATAAAGAGTTTATATAATGTCTCATTATATACCTACTTGAAGGTTTGTGTCGAATTTGGATAGAGGTTTTAGGGCGGCGCTAAAGTGATCTTCACAGCTAAACTGCGGCTGTCATGGCTTTCGAGGGTCATGATGGCTCACAGTGATGACGCAAAAAATGTACTACTGATTGAATTAACTATTGATGAACTCACGAGAAATTAACTTTAGACTCACTATTGATAATGTCTTGAATAAATACCGTTAAATATATGAGTTACACAGGGTAGGGAACTTTATTTACAGAGGAGATGGATGTGATTCTGTACAAAGAGAGAGATGAAGGAATAAAATGTTACTTTAGATAGTGTTTATGAACAAAGCATGAGAATGATTAAAATGGCGCCGGAAGAAATGGCAGCAGTTTTATGGGCGCCCAACCAATTGTGCTATTATGTGTTTTTTTCCCGCATTATTTGTATTTGTATTTTGTATTTGTATTTTGTACATAATGTTTCTGCAACCATATCTTACGGCAAAAAAGAGCTTCTGGATATCAGGACAGCGATCACTCACCTCGGATTAGACAAAGAGTTTCTCTACAACAAGGAGGACGCACAGGACATTCGCCAAACACCCGACAGGGCCGACATCACCGTTATTTGCAAGAGGAAGCGACGCAGGTACAGAGGACAAAGAGCCGGATGCCTCGTCAGGACCTAGAGAAGGCTAGTGGGAAAGCTGCCGTTACCGCCAATACTACTCGCCAACGTGCAATCATTGGACAATAAATTAGACGAGGTACGATCACGAATATCCTACCAACGGGATATCAAAAACTGTAATATCCTATGTTTCACGGAATCGTGGCTGAATGACAACATGGATATTCAGCTAGAGGGATATACGCTGCACCGGCAGGATAGAACAGCACACTCAGGTAAGACGAGAGGTGGCGGTCTGTGCATATTTGTAAACAACAGCTGGTGCACGAAATCTAAGGAAGTCTCTAGATTTTTCTCGCCTGAAGTAGAGTATATTGTGATTAATTTCAGGCCACTACTTGGCTAGAGTGTTTTCAGCTATACTTTTCTTGGTTGTTTATTTACCACCACAAACAGATGCTGGCACTAAGACCGCACTCAGTCAGCTGTATAAGGAAATAAGCAAACAGGAAACCACTCACCCAGAGGCGGCGCTCCTAGTGGCCGGAGACTTTAATGCACGGAAACTTAAATCATTTCTACCGAATTTCTATGAACATTTTAAATGTGCAACCAGAGGGAAAAAAAATCAAGATCACCTGTACTCCACACACGGAGATGGGTACAAAGCTCTCCCTCAGCCCCCTTTTGGTAAAACCGACCACAACTCTATCCTCCTGATTCCTGCTTATAAGCGAAAATTAAAGCAGGAAGCACCAGTGACTCGGTCTATAAAAAAGTGATCAGATGAAGCAGATGCTAAACTACAGGACTGTTTTGCTTTGACAGACTGGAACATGTTCCCGGGATTCTTCCGATGGCATTGAGGAGTACACCACATCAGTCACTGACTTTATCAATAAGTGCATCGAGGACGTCGTCCCCACAGTGACTGTACGTACATACCCCAACCAGAAGCCATGGATACAGGCAACATTCGCTCTGAGCTAAAGGGAAGAGCTGCCGCTTTCAAGGTGCGGGACTCTAACCCGGAAGCTTACAAGAAATCCTGCGGTGCCCTGCGACGGACCATCAAACAGGCAAAGCGTCAATACAGGGCTAAGATTGAATCATACTACACCGGCTCCGACGCTCGTCTTATGTGGCAGGGCTTGCAAACTATTACAGACTACAAAGGGAAGCACAGCCGCGAGCTGCCCAGTGACACGAGCCTACCAGACGAGCTAAATCCCTTCTATGCTCGCTTCGACGCAAGCAACACTGAAGCATTCTGTACCTTACGGACTCTGCCCTGGATTACCAACCTCTGACCTGTTGTTTGCCTGCCCCCTGTTTTGTAAATAAACTTCTGTGATTCAAACTGTCTGCTTCTGGGTCTTATTCTGAGTTCTGATTGTACGAACTGGCCATGACTGATCCAGCAGACTCGGACCAGTTCCCCATTGCTGTCTCCTCCCAAGGAGCCACCATTGGGAGACACGAGTAGTTACTTCGTGGTCTTATGGAAGGATCCCAGATCTTGGCAGAATGCCATGACCGTGCCTTGAATACATTGCTGGAGCAATTCCGCGGATTGTGTCTAAGGCAGCCAGCCAGGACAATAACCTCTCAGCCCCTCAATAACCCCGCTGTCAGCAACGCGTCTCTCCAGGCCACCCTGGCTTCCCGAGAACCCTGCTTACCTCCTCCGGAATGCTTTTATGGAGAGTCAGGAACCTGTGGGGCATTTCTCTCCCAATGTTCATCTTCGAGGTGCAGCCCTCGTCCTTTCACTTGGACCTCCCGAAGATGGCATACCTCATAACGCTGATGTACAGGAGGGCCCTCGCCTGGGCTATGGCGGTGTGGGAACAACAATCTGCCGTGTGCTTCAGTCTGGAGGAGTTTGTGGCTGAGGTGAAAAAGGTTTTCGATTCTCCGTTGTCCGAGATAGCCTGCCCAGAAGTTACACTAGCTTTGTCAAGACTGTGTGACAGGCTATGCTGTTGATTTGACATGTTGATCCGGTTCGTGTTCGTCTATCTTGACAACATTCTCGTCTTTTCCCGCTCGGCTCAAGAACACGTTCTCCACGTCCAACAAGTCCCCCAGCGTCTCCTGGAGAACCAGCTTTTTGTGAAAGCAGAAAAATGTAAATCCCATTTATCCACCACTTTCTTCCTTGGTTACATCATCGCTGCTGGTAATGTGCAGATGGATCCTGGAAAGGTGAGAGAGGTGGTGGATTGGCCCCAACCATCGTCCAGGGTATAGCTGCAACGCTTCCTGGGATTTGCCAATTTCTATCGGCAATTTATCTGGGGTTACAGCACCCTGACTTCCCCCGTTTCAGCACTCAACTCTCCCAAGGTCCCGCTCATGTGATCCCTAGCTGCTGACCGGGCGTTCCTGGACCTTAAACAAAGCTTCAGCACAGCTCCCATATTGATCCATCAGGACCCGTCCCGTCAGTTCATGGTGGAGGTTGACACTTCGGATGTCGGAGTGAGGGTTGTCCTGTCCCAGCGTTCTGCCCTGGACCTTAAGCTGCCTCCCTGCACCTTCTTCTCCCATTGTCTTAACGCCACAGAGAGGAATTACGATGTGGGAAATGGAGAACTACTCTTGATGGAGTAGTGGAGGCAAAGGTTAGAGGGGGCGGAACATCCATTCATTGTGTGGACGGATCACAAGAAGCTCGAATATCTCCGCACCGCCAAGTGTCTCAACTCCAGTCAAGCTCGATGAGTCTTGCATTTCACTCGGTTCAACTTTACCATCTCCTACTGTCCGGGGTCCAATAATGTTAAGCCCGATGCACTTTCACGCTGCTACACCCTTGGACCCCGAGACCATCCTTCCTTAGCCAGGGGGCCTGGAATGGGTTCATTCCTCGAGGCTGGTCTGTCACCCTGGCTCCCCTCGGACCCTGGCTTTTGTTCGACAACGCTTTTGGTGGTCCACCATGGTCCCTGACGTCTTCGTGGCTGCCTGCACTGTCTGTGCTCAGAATAAGAGCTCTGGCTGGCCTCCTTCAACCACTTACTGTCCCTCACTGGCCCTGGTCACATATAGCGCTGGAATTTGTCACTGGTCTCACTCCGTCTGATGACAACACCACTATCCTTATGGTGGTGGACAGGTTTCAAAGCCGCCCATTTCATTCCAATCCATGGACTTCCGGTGCACATGGTCTCCGACCGTGGTCCTCAGTTCTCGTCCCGGTGGTTCTGGAAGGCATTCTGCACACTCATTGGGTCGTCGACCAGCCTGTCATCCGGGATTCACCCCCAGTCTAACGGCCAGTCAGAGTGAGTCAAACAGGACCTGGAGACGACTCGTCGTTGCCTCGTCTCCACCAACCCCAAAACCTTGAGCCAGCAACTTGTGTGGGTGGGATACGCCCGCAACACCCTCCCCTGCTCAGCCACTGGTCTCTCGCCTTTCAAGTGTTCAAGAGGTCAGCATACCCTCTGCCCAGATGTTCATCCGCCGCGGTCGTTGTACCTGGAAGAGAGCCCGGTCTGCTCTTCTCAAGACCACCTCCGGGTATCGATGACAGGCGGACTGCCACCGGATCCTGGCTCTCCGTTATCATCTCGGGCAGAGGGTATGGCTGTCCAGTTGGGATTTGCCCCTCCGGGTGGAGTCCCACAAACCTTCCTCCCGTTTAAATCGTCCCTTTCCCCATCTCTAAGATTCTTAGCCCCTCTGCTGTTCATCTTCTGATGCCCCGCACTCTCCATATACATCCCACTTTCCATGTATCTAGAATTAATCCTCTGTCTCATAGCCCTTTGTCTCCTGTTTCCAGGCCCACCCCTCTCCCCTGATTTGCCTCAAACATAACGTTTTGTATTCAGGACATAAAGTTAATTTATTTGCCACATTTTTTGCATGTTTTAGAATATTTGTATTCTGTACAGGCCTTCATCTTTTCAATGTCATTTAGGTTAGTATTGTGGAGTAACTCCAATGTTGCTTATCCATCCTCTGTTTTCTCCTATCACATCCATGAAACTCTGTAACTAATCAAATCAAATCAAGTTTATTTTATATAGCCCTTCGTACATCAGCTAATATCTCGAAGTGCTGTACAGAAACCCAGCCTAAAACCCCAAACAGCAAACAATGCAAGTGTAGAAGCACGGCGGCTAGGAAAAACTCCCTAGAAAGGCTCAAACCTAGGAAGAAACCTAGAGAGGAACTAGGCTATGAGGGGTTGCCAGTCCTCTTCTGGCTGTGCCGGGTGGAGATTATAACAGAACATCGCCAAGATGTTCAAATGTTCATAAATGACCAGCATGGTTAAATAATAATCAGGAGTAAATGTCATTTGGCTTTTCATAGCCGATCATTAAGAGTATCTCTACCGCTCCTGCGGTCTCTAGAGAGTTGAAAACAGCAGGTCTGGGACAGGTAGCACATCCGGTGGACAGGTCAGGGTTCCATAGTCACCATTGATGGTGAAATCCCTGAGCGGTTTCCTTCCTCTCCGGCAACTGAGTTAGGAAGGACACCTATATCTTTGTAGTGACTGGTTGTATTGATACACCATCCAAAGTGTAATGAATAATTTCACCATGCTCAAAGGGATTTTCATTGTCTGCATTTAAATAATTTTTACCCATCTCTCAATAGGTGCCCTTCTTTGCGAGGCATTGGAAAACCTCCCTGGCCTTTGTGGTTGAATCTGTGTCTGAAATTCACTGCTCGACTGTGGGACCTTGCAAGATAATTGTATGTTTGAGAGGAGGTAGGGATTCAAAAATGATTGCACACAGAGTGAGTCCATGCAACTTATTATGTGACTTGTTAAGTACATTTTTAATTGTGAACTTATTTAGGCTTGCCATAACAAAGGGATTGAATACTTATTGACTTACTTATTCATTTTTTATTAATTACACAACATCTCAATTGTATACATTTTAAATTCAGGCTGTAACACCACAAAATGTGGAAATACTGTGTGAATGAGTGTGAATACTTTCTGAAGGCACTGCACAGTATATGTGTGTAGATGTGTACATAATAATGTGTGTGGGAGGGTGATGGGTGGATCATGAAAAATACAAATTACTCACAGCAGCAGATGTAAGTATGCATTTGGGAGGATATTTCTTTGAAGAGTCGTACATGGAGACATACAGCCATGCCTTCTCATACAACCTAAATTACTGGGGACTCTACAACCTACAGTAGTCTAACCCTCCCTCTTCATAATTTGCGTTAGTGCTGGGCTAGTGAGAAGATTTGTACTCCCAGGGTTACGCCTGCCAGAAATGGATTGAAAAACACTTAAAACACCTAGTAATAGCCGTATCCCTTTTCCTGCAGTCGAATGACTAAATCGCCCTCTAGTAGGCTCATGGTTGTAACCTTATTCATATTTTTCATAATTTCATAATTAATAAACCCTTTATGAACCATGTGTGTGAGGTGTATGCTTTTGTTTCAAAGTAGATTTGTTTAAGACTACATTTATATGTTGGTCATTTAGCAGACGCTCTCATCCAGTGACTTACAATAGTGAGTGCATACATTTTCAGACTTTCTTCCCCCATACTGGTCCCTCCTGGGAATACAAACCCACAACCCCGGTGTTGCAAGTGTCATGCTCTACCAACTGAGCCACAAGAGCCTACCAAGAAACACTCTGTGTGACCCTTATTTAGCCCACTGCAGTAAAATGTTTGAAGGCCCTATACGTCTCTGCACTACCTTGCAAAACCTGCACACGCAAGCATCCATTTCTCACCTGCTACAGGTGTGCACTGATCACATGTCAGTTTAGTTTTTGTGTTCAGGCTCCAACCAACTGCTGGAGGCGCTGGAAGCCAACACGATTGTAAGCCAACATGATTGTTTCTTGCTTGAGCTTTGTTTTGTCTCCCCCGAGTGGTGGCTGTATGTATTGCATTAGTATGATTATTCATGTTTTTGTGGCAATGTTTTTTATTGTACAAATGATGGCACAAATCGGACACAGTCACAAAATATCACCCCCACATCTCTCTACGTCCAACCCATGACAACCCTTCCCATGATATATTCGGGGGAAAGAGAACAGGCTAGACATGCATCATACACATTCAATTAACAGTGAATTATTGTAATTATTATAAAAACTAGTCTAATAATAATCTTCTTCCTTGTAGGGCATGTCATACACCAACACCTCTCCACTGGTTTTCCCCACACTTGCTAAAGAGGTGAGGCATTGCAAACATGTTTCAGGGTTGAGTGCTGTACCATGTACAGTGTACCAGTGTTCAGGTCATTTGCATGCCGTGCCTAACATCCACTGTTGTGTTTTCAGTGTATGCTGGATACCAATCCCATTCGTGTGGCAGCGCCAGCCAACAACGGGGACAGTTATGTGTTGGACATGACCACGTCTGCAGTGGCACTGGGCAAGGTAAACTGGACTAGACTGACTGGCTGTTCACATTCATCTTGTGTCACTGTTAACCTGTTTAGCCCGAATGGAAGTCAGAGATAGCCATTGATATAATGGCAAAGATAGCCTATTATATTGACAAGATAGTCAAGTGACTGCTCTAACAATGGAAATACATATCCTGAAAGATGGAAGGCAGGTGGAAGGAGTCGAGATCAGGTGGGACCATTCTAGCCAATGAGAGGGCAGATACGTGATTGAACAACAGGCCATAGAGATAGATAGAGGACACATCTTTGTATCTGTACCATTATAGCGTCTTTGATAGCTGACGCATCTCCATTTGAAAGTTGTCAATTTTCTTCTTCTTCATTGGTTGATTGCTTCCAACTCAAAGCAATCCCCACCCAGTTGACTACTTTAAACTGGTGGAAGCCCTCAATGGCAATGTCCATGCTAAAACGGGTTATATCCTTGATGAGTCCTCTGTCTATCTTTATGACAACAGGCACAACTCCGATATTTGTTTTTGTATTCTTTTTGTTGTTGTATTGTTTCTATATCATTGTATTTAACATGTGTGTGACTGTATCAGTGTTCTGTTACTTGTCATGTTTTGTGTTTTTGTGGACCCCATGAAGAGTTGCTTCTGCAAAAGCTAATGGGGATACAAATGAACAAATAATAATAAAAATAAAAAATTTTCAAAGTTGCCAAAATGCCACGTGCGTCCACTTATGTCAGTGCATTCATAATAACCTAACCATTATGGAACTTCTATTCAATCAAATAAGCCTTACGTATGTGACAAAACAAGCAAGTATAGTGTAGAGAATCATTGTAGAAAACCGAAAGTGAAATACACAAAAACGAAACTTGGAATTCTGTATTTTGAAAACTTAAAGTGCTGACAAGCAAAACATGTCAACAATGGAATAATGAAACAAATACCGACATATATTTTTGGGGTGGAGTTTTCCTTTAAGAACCGGAAGCATAGAATTGTGCCCATAGAACAGATCTACTACTTCTTAGACTTTCTTTCAATGAGAAGGACAGAACTATAACACACATTTCAATGGGAATTTGGACGGGTCGCCCAAAAAGTTTTGTCTTCCCCATTCACCCTCTGAATGGCACACATACACAATCCACGTCTCAATTGTCTCAATGCTTAAACATCTTTCTTTAACCTGCCTCCTCTGCTTCATCTATCAAATCAAATGTTATTTCTCACATGTGCTTAGAGCTGCCTGCCCTGTTGCCCACATGCGCTAGCTATTCAGTCCTCAGCCCTAGTCGGCACCCAGTCCCTAGATCCAGTCCCTAGATCCTCAGTCTCCAGCTGTACTAGGTCTGCTGTCTCCACCACAGACAACAGCAAGAAGGGCATAAAGGTAGAGACAACAATACATCACACGAAGCAGCCACAAGTAAGAGTGTCCATGATTGAGTATTTAAATGTAGAGACGGAGATAAAACTGTCCAGTTTGCGTGTTTTTTAAATTACACGTTCTAGTCGCTAGCTGCAGCGAACTGAAAAGAGGAGCGACCAAGGGATGTGTGTGCTTTGGGGACTTTTAACAGAATGCTACTGGCAGAATAGGTGTTGTATGTGGAGGATGAGGGTTGCAGTAGGTATCTCAGATAGGGGTGAGTGAGGCCTAACAGGGTTTTATGAATAAGCATCAACTAATGGCTCTTGCGTCGGGTATACAGAGATGGCCAGTTTGTTTTGGAGGTGTTCAGAACAAGGTTAAGGGGAGTGAAAGCTTGTTGGACATTAAGAACACTTTGTTATAGAGCGTTGATCACAAAATCTGGGGAGGGGCCAGCTGAGTAAGAGACTGTATCATCTGCATAATGAGAGAGCTTCCTACTGCCTGAGCTATGTTGTTGGTGTAAAATTGAGAAGAGTGTGGGGCCTAAGATTGAGCTTTGGGATACTCCCTTGGTGACAGGCAGTGGCTGGAACTGCAGATGTTCTGACTTTATACTCTGCACTCTTTGAGAGAGTTAGTTACTGTAGCAAAGCAGGCCAAAGACCCTTCAGAGACACCAATACTACGTAGCCGATCCACAAGAATGGAATGGTCTACCATATCAAAAGCTTTGGCCAAGTCAATAAAAATAGCAACACAACGTTGTTTAGATTCAAGGGCAATGGGGACATCATTTAGGACCTTAAAGGTTGCATACCAGAGAGAATACTATAGACATCAAGAAAGCCAGTCAGTTGATGAAGTGTTCCAACACTTTTGATAAACAGGGCAAGATCAAAATTGGCCTATAACAGTTAGGATAAGCTTGATCTCCCCTTTTAAATAATGGACGCACCACGGCTGCCTTCCAAGCACTGGGAACCTCCCCAGAGAGGAGAGACAGGTTAAAAAGGTCAGAGATAGGCTTGGCGATGATAGGGGCTGCAACCTTAAACTTGACCCCCAAAAACATTTGGGTCAGATGGTTTAGATCCTTTCTTCTTTAACTTCTCTGCGCTACGGATCCCTTTTACGAGATCATTTTCCTAAACAACCGCTAGAATTGCAGGGCGCCAAATGCATAAATATTACTAAAAATATTTATAATCATGCAATCACAAGTGAAATATACCAAAACACAGCTTAGTGTGTTGTTAATCCACCTATCGTGTCAGATTTTGAAAATATGCTTTACAGCGAAAGCAATCCAAGCTTTTGTGAGTGTATCAATCAATGCTAGAACAGCTAGCCCCAAATTAGCATGGTCACGAAAGTCAGAAAAGCAATAAAATTAATCGCTTACCTTTGATAATCTTCGGATGTTTGCACTCACGAGACTCCCAGTTACACAATAAATGTTATTTTTGTTCGATAAATATTCCTTTTATAACAAAAAAACGCCATTTGGGTTGCGCGTTATGTTCAGAAAATAGTATCATACGTTTTCATAACTGTGACCTTAATTGCCTACCAGTAAGCTGTTAGTGTCTTAATTAACAACCGTTCCATAGGTGAATGTTCATTAATTGTTTATGGTTCATTGAACAAGCATGGGAAACAATGTTAAAACCTTTTACAATGAAGATCTGCGAAGTTATTTGGATTTTTAAGAATTATTTTTGAAAGACAGGGTCCTGAAAAAGTGACTTTTCTTTTCTTGCTGAGTTTACGTGTTCGTGAGTCTCACCTTTCCACAGAGGGAAAGTGTGTAGCCCAAACAATTTGGATGCTACAGACGATTTTGTGAGAAGACTGATTTTCGGGATATCTCAGGGTCTGAAACACAGCTCTAGCTCTGTCACCGCAGATGCGGAAGTGCGACATCGTCGAATGTGGTGGATTGAGATGCAGCCAATGCAAAAACACATCTCTAAGCTTAAACTGACAGATTCTTATGGGATTTTTTATGATTTTGATAATTAGATTTCCGCGGGTGCGTGGATATCAACTCGTTATTAATGCAATTCGTTTGAGACACAGTCAATCCAACTATTCAGATTCCAGAGCCATGCACTCCCTATTGGTCACTACGCTTTTAACAAATCAATAGGGAAATGCTTTCCTGGTCGCCACCCAAGAGTGAAATGGAGGTTTCCATCCCCCTCTGGAGAATGTGACTGTCACGATCGTCGTTAGGTGAAAGAGAGGACCAAGGCGCAGCGTGATATAAATACATATTTTTAATAGAAGAAGAAACGAACACTAATACAAACTAGACAAAACAACAAACGACCGTGAAGCTATCAAACGAAAGTGCAGACACAAGCAACTAACGTCAAGACATAGACAATTACCCACAACCTACCTAATGCCTATGGCTGCCTAAATATGGCTCTCAATCAGAGACAACGATAGACAGCTGTCTCTAATTGAGAACCAATCCAGGCAACCATAGACTTACATAAACACCTACACTGAACACAACCCCATGAACTCTACAAAACCCCCTAGACAATACACACACCCTAGACTAGACAAAAAACACACAAACATCCCCCATGTCACGCCCTGACCTAACTAAAATAATAAAGAAAACAAAGATAACTAAGTCCAGGGCGTGACAGTGACAGGATAGGTTTGTTTACTGATGACGACTTATGGTCAACACTTTTGGTAAAAAAATGTGTTTTAAAACTGGAACACACAGTTCAAAACGTTTCATTCGTCCATTTCCACTCTGTTTTTCCCAGAACATGCGGTAATTCACAGAAACACTCATTTCGAAAGTGGGAACCCCCGTTTCCTACAGCCGATAGGAAAAGTCAGTCGGGAAACGGGTCCAGGTCGCTGGCGAGGGACAGACAGTGATCGCTGCAAACAATCCGTCCCTACTCCAAAACCAGCTACACGTCAACACAAAGGAACATCAACAGAAACTCAGCTTAAGACACCCAAGGTGAAATGCGTCGCATAGCTTCTTAATTCTTCATGATGACCCATGAAAAAATGTCACTGAGCTGTTTGCTAAAAGTGGGAAAGATAGAACTTCCTATAGGTCAAACAGCTGAGGTGAATTGTAGAATCAGAGCCTGGCATGAGGGAGGAATAATGATGTTCAAGCCAGCCATTGCCCAGAAGGTTTGGAGCTGTTTACAAGCCTCGTGGATGTGCCCTGTGGAGCCTCGAAGGTGGTAAATATTCCAATTCAGAATTCCACACAACATGACATTTACCTCTCTAAGAGAACAGTGTCATCACAGCACCTGACTGTCAGAAGAAGCATGTTCATCACTCTAGTGATGCTTTCCAATGCTCCACTCAGCTTCACCATGGTGAGCAGAGAAAAGAGAATCACACACCAGTTGGGTCAAGAGAAAAATGGCACCCACCTGTTGGCTTAGAACATCTACAGGAAGAGGAATAGAAAATAGTCAGAAGAATGCTGCATCAAGAATCTGATGTGTTCGCACAGGAAGATGGAGATATCGGCTGCATTCCGAACCTTGAGCTCAAATTCAACTTCAAGGATCACAAGCCTGTCCAGAAAAATTACAACTCCATTCCGAAACCTCTACAAAGAGGTGAAAGAATATGTCCAAAACCTACTGGAGAGAGGCTGGATCAAGAAATCCACATCTCCATATTCATCCCCGGTGGTCTGCGTGCGCAAGAAGGAAAGCAGCCTGAGATTATATGTCGACTTCAGGGAGCTGAATCTGTTGCCACGGATACAAGACCTGCTGGATAACCTAGGGGGATACACATGGTTCTCGATACTCGACCAAGGCTACTACAGGTCGTTCATCCAAGATTTCTCCAGGATGGCCAAACCCCTATTTGAGCTGCTACAAAGTCCATCAGAAGAAAAGGGGAAAACTGCCAAGCCCCAATCAACCAGAGGAAAAACCCAGGCCGAAAATGTTAACAATGGACAATGGCATGCCAAGACATCAGTCCAGTGGACGGGTGTACACAGAGCCATTGTAGCCAAGTTGGTGGACATGCTAACCAATCTACCCATACTAGCATACCCAGACTGTGACTTTTGTGCTACACACTGACGCTTCCAATGAGGGTCTAGGGGCTGTCCTTTACCAACATCAGAATGGGTGACTGGCTACGTGTAATCGGGTATGGGCCCAGAATGCTAACTCTAGCAGAGAAAAACTACCACCTCCACTATGGCAAACTTGAATTTTTAGCACTTAAATGGGCGATCTGTGACACATTTAGAGACTATCTATACCATGTATCCACCTTTACCGTATACACAGACAACAACCCTTTGACCTATGTTCTGAGCACAGCTACACTCAATGCAGTAGGTCACCGCTGGGTCGGGGAGTTGGCCGACTTCCACTTCGACCTGAAATACAGGCCTGGGAAAATGAATGCAGACGCTGACACACTGTCTTGTCCTGTCGTTCTTCACAACCACGTGGGTGAATACACAGAATCTATGCCACCAGAAGTCATCTCAGCGGTTTGGCAAGGATTCAGAGCAGTGAAAAATGAGGATGTTCCATGGCTGGCTGTGCTGCAAGTCAACTACAGAGAGGGTGGTGTGTCACCTGAAGGCGTGCCTGCCATCACACCAGAGGATATCAAGGCTGCACAGCACGAGGATGCTGCAATCAGAGAAATCATCTCGCTGAAAAACAAAAAAATGGAATCTAAATGAGAACGAGAACAAGCTCATGGGACCAGACCTACTCTTCAACCTCGAACCAGTAACAGTGACAAGAACTCATTAAACATTCGCAGAGATGTGTGCAACAAAGATGCAACACTCATATACAAAATTGCTTCTCAAAACAGTCAAAAGTCCTCAGCGAAAGGGAAGAAGTACTACGACAAAGGTGTCAAAGGTGCAACTCTACAGCCAGGTGATCGAGTCATTGTGAGGAACCTATCGGAAAGAGGTGGCCCTGGGAAGGTGGCCCTCTCTGTGCTTACTGGGAGAAGACAG
Source organism: Salvelinus fontinalis (assembly GCF_029448725.1). Lineage (NCBI taxonomy): Eukaryota > Metazoa > Chordata > Actinopteri > Salmoniformes > Salmonidae > Salvelinus > Salvelinus fontinalis. The sequence goes on from NC_074673.1 coordinate 56,437,092, forward strand.
TACACAGAGTTGTGGAGAGAAGTAAAGAGGGTCCAGTGTATAAGATCCAGTCTGGAGACAAAGCTCTTTGTGTGCTGCACCGGAACCTCCTGTTACCTGTAAATGACTTGCCAGTGCATCAAGACACTCCAACCAAACCTGTGAAAAGAACAACAGCACGACAAAAACAGACAACAAACAGTAACCTGATTGACCAAGAATCTGACAGTTCAGATGAAGAGGAAAGCTACTATATTTACCAGCATAGTCCTCGGGTCCATCAGAGCAATGTCAGACCACAACCAAGTCAACCACGGCAAGCTACTGCTCAGGAGTTCAGACCTACAGTGGCACAGGAAATAGAACAGATCCAGCAACAGCCGGAAGGACCTGAACAGCATGGAGTGGAGGATGAAGTGCAGGAGGAACTCCAACACGTTGTGATAGTACAGTGGCAAGAGGCAATGGAAAGACTTACCTGTGAGAAGGTCCACATGCACTGGAAGGCCCAGAGAAATGTTTAGCTATGACAGTCTGGGACACCCGTCATACCAGTCACGGAGACAAGAAGCAAATGCAGTTGTGCTCAATTCTTCCATGGTGCCTGGAAACATGATGACTTATCCAGTTTTACAAGGAGGTTGCTGGCACGAAGGAACACCGCTTGTCTGGACATGCTAGACACTGACTAGAAATTGACTTGACTATAGACTGACAAACAAATAGATGTCAGGAGTCATCCAAAAGAGGAGGGGAGAGTGTAATGGGTTGAAAACAAAGTCACTAAAATCAGACACCCCTTTATATTAAAAAAACGAATTTGTTTCTGTATTTGTCTTAATTATTCGAAATTGTATATTCTACATGCTTTAGCGTTAGTAGTCCATCAGGCCAATAGACGGCGCTGTTGCACTTTGGTAGTACGAGAAACAGCAAGTTCTGGCCAAGCATGCGCACCATTCTTCAGAAAAAAGAAAGCGGCAGAACTTTGCAGAAGTTTCGTGTCCGTTCTCTTTACTATTACAAGTATGTAACAGAACTTCAAAACTTTATAATATCGAAAGAATATGTAATAAAATGCTATTTAACAGCTTATTCAAGGTATCATCGCGTTAGGAAAGGTTTTGTGTTGGTTTTGTGTCGAACTGAGTGAGAGAAGTACGTGACTTACAATGAGCGGGAGTACATGTTAGCTTGATGCTTGCTGAGGTAAAAACGATTTACAAGTCACAGAGACTGTTTACTGAGTAGTTTACTTGCACTGGATCTTGACTAAGAGATTTTATAAAGAATACGGTTTTAAGGATTACTGAGTTCGTTTGACATTTTATTGGTTTTGTGTAAATTTGGGCTCACGAGCTGGTAAACTGGCTACGCACACTCAGTCTGGAGCGTGGACTTTTAGTGTAGAAGTGCGGGTGCATGAGAGAGAGACGATTTTATGGTGCTACTATCCTAAGCTGAATCTATTGTTGTTAGTTTTCTATATTGTTAGCGGTATATAGAAAAACATTCAGTTGTTTTTTTTCATATATAAGTGTTTTTATTGTATGAATGTGAAATACATTTAGGTTTTCGTGTGAAATCAAATAGTAAGACCGGGTTATTTGTGGAACATTTTTAATTCTGCTTTAGGTAAAGTGCATTTATGTTGTAGAAAAAAAAAAACGTTCTTCAGAATTAAGAAAGCGGCAGAACTTTGCAGAAGTAAACTTGTGTCCATTCTTTTTACTATTACAGGCCACCTCAGCTACAGACTGAGGCCGGTAACATACATACTACTCTCTGTAGCGCCTTGTGGTCGGATGCCAAGCATTTGCCTTACCAAGCGGCGATGCAGCCAATCAAGATGCTCTCAATAGTGGAGCTGTAGAACCTTTTGGTGTTCCTCTTGTGGGATGATGGTGTTGATGTGAGCCATGTCAAGCCTTTCAAAGCATTTCATAGCCACACATTTGAGTGCTACAGGGTGATAGTCATTCAGACAGGTTACTTTGGCATTCTTGGGCACAGGGACTATGGTGGTTTGCTTGAAACACGTGAGTATAACAGACTGGGCCAGGGAGAAGTTGAAAATATCAGTGAAGACATTTGCCAGCTGGTCAGCGCATGCTCTGTGAACCTGTCCTGGTAATCCTGTTAACCTGTTCAAAGGTCTTGCATGGGTTACGGAGAGCAAGATCACAGTCGGACGGAAAGCCGGTCATCTTATGCATGGTTCAGTGTTGCTTGCCTCGAAGCGAGCATAGTAGGTATTGTAAGCTCGCGTCACTGGGCAAGTTGCGGCTGGGTTCCCCTTTGTAAACTGTGATACTTTGCAAGCCCTGCAACATCTGACGAGCATCTGAGCTGGCATAGTAGGATTTGATCCTAGTCTTGGCATTTTGACTGTTTTATGACTCAGAGGTTGTAGAAGGATTTCTTATCAGCATCCCGATTAGTGTCCCGCTCCTTGGAAGCGGCAGCTCTAGCCTTTAGCTCAGTGCGGATGGAGGGGGACGTCATCGATGCGCTAATTAATGAAGCCGGGTGACTGATGTGGTAAACTCCTCAATATTATCGGATGAATCCTGGAACATATTCCAGCCAGTGCCAGCGAAACAGTCCTGTAGCTTACCATCCCACTTCATCGGACCACTTCCTGTTTGAGTTTTTGCTTGTAATCAGGAATCAGGAGGACAGAGTTATGGTCAGATTAGCAAGGGAGATCTTTGTATGCATCTCTGTGTGGGGAGTATAGGCGATCTAGAGTAGTTTCACCTCTAGTTGCACAGGTGACATGCTGGTAAAAAATAGGTAAGACTGATTTTAGTTTCCCCACATTAAAATCACCAGCCTCTAGGAGCATGGCCCCTGGATGTGCATTTTCTTGTTAGCTTATGGCCCTATACAGCTCGTGGAATGACGTCTTAGTGCCAGCATCGGTTTGTGTTGGGAAATATACCGCTCTGAAAAATATAGATAAACCCGCTTGGTAAATCATATGGTCTGCAACTTTTCATGAGGTATTCTAACTCAGGCGAGCAAAACCTTGAGACTTGCTTAACATTAAAGATCACTTACCAGCTGTTGTTAACTAAGAGACACACACCTCCCCGTTAACCTTACCCAACTCTGCCTTTCGGTCTATATGTATATTATCGATGTCCTTGTTCAGCCACGACTCTGAGAAACATAGGATATTACAGTTCTTCAGGTCTTATCGATAGGATAGTCTCAAACGGAGCTTGTTCAGTATGTTTTCTAGTGATGGTATGTTCACCAATAGAACGGAGGGTAGAGGCGCTTTATTTAATCACGGACGTCGTCTCAACAGGTTGCCCGCTCGTTGGCCTATCTTGCGCCATCTCTTCCTTTTTAGAGTCCCAGCGATTAGGCCTGCTCCTGAATCAGCAGTACGTCCAAAGCTGCCGACTCGTGGAAGTAGAAAATCTTAATCCAAATCAAGGTTAGTGATCGCTGTTCTGATGTCCAGAAGCTGTTTTCAGTCATAGGAAATTGATGTAGTGTAAAGTGTAAAGAAAACAACCATATAAAATAGTTATTGTTATTATTGGTCAGGAGCCCATAAGACGGCAGCCATTCACAGCAGGGCTTTCTAGCCCCTACAGAAAAACGACAATGTTAAGCACCCTGTGGGGTACTTAGAAGTAGAAACACGACTTGACTATTGGGAAGGAGATGCTTGCTTTGGTACTTCAAGGTTCATGCGTCTTCCATAGCCCTCGTGGTCTATACTGCTCATGACACTCGTTTTCCTGCGAAAGATGAGCTCCACGAATCGCTACCTTCTTCGCCGGAGTCTCATATTGCAGGAGTTTCCACTTGAAAGCAGACATGTTCGTGGTAAGGACACCTAGGTTGCTGATTGTCTTTTAAGGGTGGGCAGTCAATACACTTTGTGTTTTGTCTTTACCAAGTGTGTGGCCCTGGCTCACATTTTGCTGTATTGGAGACAAGTTTTGTTTTGGTTCGTCCCAAGGGTATCATGTTTTAAGGTATGACCCAGGTGCAGACAGTGTTCAAGAAACACAGGTTTATTCCTTAAACATGGGCAGGCAAACGATAGGTCAAGGCAGGCAGAGGTCAATAATCTTGAGAGGGTGTAAGGTACGGGCTCAGGGTCAGGTCAGGCAGAGGTCGGTAATCCAGAGTAGTGGGGAAAAGGTTAGGACGACAGGCAGGCTCAGGGTCAGAGCAGGCAGAGGTCGGTAATCCAGAGTAGTGGGGAAAAGGTTAGGACGACAGGCAGGCTCAGGGTCAGAGCAGGCAGAGGTCGGTAATCCAGAGTAGTGGGGAAAAGGTTAGGACGACAGGCAGGCTCAGGGTCAGAGCAGAGAGATGTCGGTAATCCAGAGTAGTGGGGAAAAGGTACAGGACGACAGGCAGGCTCAGGGTCAGAGCAGGCAGAGGTCGGTAATCCAGAGTAGTGGGGAAAAGGTTAGGACGACAGGCAGGCTCAGGGTCAGAGCAGGCAGAGGTCGGTAATCCAGAGTAGTGGGGAAAAGGTTAGGACGACAGGCAGGCTCAGGGTCAGAGCAGGCAGAGGTCGGTAATCCAGAGTAGTGGGGAAAAGGTACAGGACGACAGGCAGGCTCAGGGTCAGAACCAGGAACAATCGAGAGACAGAAACAAAGGGGGAAACGATGGTAGGCTTGACGAAACAAAACGAACTGGCAACAGACAAACAGAGAACACAGGTATAAATACACAAGGGACAATGGGGAAGATGGGAAACACCTGGAGGGGGGTGAAGACAATCATAAAGACAGTATCAGGGTGTGACAAAAGGGATGAGAGTAAAGAAAGGTAAAAAGACTGAATTATTTTAATATAGCAGCCTAAAACTTTGGAAAAACAGAGGTAATATGTCAAACTACAAAAACACTTATTTTTTTTAAACTGAAAGAGTGGCTGTTTTGTCTTGTACGATAGACAGAAAAACACCAGCTTAAAATTGGAGAAAGATACATATTTAAGTTCAGCACTCCCTCCAAGTTTGTGAGTACAAAGCATTTTACTTTGTCTCTTTTTTTAAATTTGATCCATTTTAGAATAAGGCTGTAATGCAACAAAATGTGGAGAAAGGGGAAAGGGTCTGAATACTTTCTGAATGCACTGTACAGCCTCTCAATCTCAGGTTATGCACTTGAACCACAAGATGGCGACACATGATCAGAAATGTCGGAGCTGCAGAGTATCAGGAAGAGCTGACTATATTTTCTACCTGGTTTAAATGATAGTTTATTTCACTGCATGGTAGCTACACATCTGACTTTTGTTACAGTCTACACTTTTTCTTATTGAAACCAGAAGCTGATGTGGATGTTTATATCTGCAATGCACCAGCGTGAGTGTGATGAACTAGGCATATGCATTACACAACAGAAGGTTAACCCTGACATCAATGCAGACCAAACAGTGTTCTGGAGCCGTGGTCAAAGAGCAGGAGGAAACGGTATGAGACAGACAAGGCCTGTAATTAGGATTGAGTGGAATGGAAACAGTCAGCTTGCTGGAACCAACTTCCCTGTGGAGTGCAGTGGAGCAGTGTGTGGTGAATGAGCACATGGAGCATTGTATTGTGTGTGCATGTGTGAATGAATGCATGTGTCTCCGTCTACCCTGTCAATACCCCCCCCCCCCCCCCCCCCACCTCCACCTATAGTCAGGAGATACCATGGGGCTGCTCCCTAGCGGAGAGAGAGAAGGGGGCTCAACGAGGCTAGCAGATTCCCAGATCAGAAGCTCTAATACCCCACCAATAAGATCTGGCTTTGCGTCAGGGACGGGCCGCTTGCAGTCCGAGGTGAAGCCCCAGACAAAAGGGGAGAAATCAGGAGATCAATGGGCTTGAGTCCGGGCCAGGGAGGAAAGCAAGCCAACAAGCGAGTGAGTGGTTGAACGAGGGATGCATGGAGATTATGTTGGCGGGCCTGTGGGCGGCAGGGAGAGGGGACGAAGTGTGACGGGGTCCTAAGTAGACGCAGGGGCTCCGCTGTGGAGGATTAGTGCTGATTCTGTGCGCTCGTTAGGGGACACGGAGCAGCGGTCGTGTGTGTGTGTGTGTGTGTATGGGGGAGGTGGAGGGGGGCATGGGGGGCTAATCTGTCCAGACATTGGCTGTGGACCCCTGTGCATATTAGAGTGGGCCTCCCGGGAAAGGGAGCAGGGGCGGCGGGATTAACCAGCCTCTGACAGGTGTCCTCTTTTGTGCCACTGAGGGGGATCTATCCATCGGGTATTGAACGCCAAAATCATGAAGTGATAGGCTGTTTGTAAGAGGGGAGGGAGAGGGGATAGGGGCAGGGAGCATGAATGGGGGGTAAGAGTGTGTGTGTCTGTGTGTGTGGCGTCTATGCTGGCGTGCATGCATGTGTGTGAGCTACCGTTCCTGAATGTGTGTCTACATACCGTACCAGTCAAACGTTTGGACACACCTACTCATTCAAGGGTTTTTTCTTAATTTTTTCTTATTTTCTACATTGTAGAATAATAGTGAAGACATCAAAACGATGAAATAACACATATGGAATCATGTAGTAACCAAAAAAGTGTTATACAAATCAAAATACATTTTATATTTGAGATTCTTTGCCTTGATGACAGCTTTGCTCACTCTTGGCATCTCTCAACCAGCTTCACCTGGAATGCAGTCTTGGCTGCTTTTCCTTCACTCTGCGGTCCAACTCATCCCAAACCATCTCAATTGGGTTGAGGTCGGGTGATTGTGGAGGCCAGGTCATCTGATGCAGCACTCCATCACTCTCCTTCTTGGTCAAAAAGCCCTTCCACAGCATGGAGGTGTGTTGGGTCATTATCCTGCTGAAAAACAAATTAAAGTCCCAATAAGTGCAAACGAGATGGGATGGCGTATCACTGCAGAATGCTGTGGAAGCCATGCTGGTTAAGTGTGCCTTGAATTCTAAATAAATTACAGACAGTGTCACCAGCAAAGCACCCTCACGCCATCACACCTCCTCCTCCATGCTTCATGGTGGGAACTACACATGCGGAGATCATACGTTCACCTACTCTGCGTCTCACAAAGACACGGTGGTTGGAACCAAAAATCTCAAATTTGTACCCACCAAAGGACAGTTTTCCACCGGTCTAATGTCCATTGCTCGTGTTTCTTTGCACAAGCAAGTCACTTCTTCTTATTTGTGTCCTTTTAGTGGTGGTTTCCTTGCAGCAATTCGACCATGAAGGCATGTTTCACACAGTCCCCTCTGAACAGTTGATGTTGAGATGTGTCTGTTACTTGAACTCTGTGAAGCTGTTATTTAGGCCTCAGCTTCTGAGGCTGGTAACTCTAATGAACTTGTCCTCTGTAGCAGAGGGAACTCTGGGTCTTCCTTTCCTGTGGCGGTCCTCATGAGAGCCAGTTTCATCATAGCCCTCAATGGTTTTTAAAGTTCTTGACATTTTCCGGATTGACTGACCTTCGTGTCTTAAAAGTAACGATGGACTGTCGTTTCTCTTTGCTTATTTTAGCTGTTCTTGCCATAATTTGGACTTGGTCTTTCAAAAAGTAGGGCTATCTTCTGTATACCCACTTACATTGTCACAACACAACTGATTGGCTCAAATGCATTAAGAAGGAAAGAAATTCCACAAATTAACTTTTAGGAAGGCACACCTGTTAATTGAAATGCATCCCAGGTGACAACCTCATGAAGCTGGTTGAGAGAATGCCAAGAGTGTGCAAAGCTGTCATCCACACTGTCATCAAGGGTGACTACTTTGAAGAATCTCAAATATAAAATATGTATTGATTTGTTAAAGAATTACTACATGATTCCATATGTGTTATTTCATAGTTTTTACGTCTTCACTATTATTCTACAATGTAATGAGTAGGTGTGTCCAAACTTTTGACTGGTAGTGTGCATGTTGGATACAGGAGGCAAGCTCTTAGTATCGCCATGCAGCTGTCCAGAACGGGGAGAGACAGAGATGGTAGCGCCAAGTTGGCAAAGAGCTGTGAGTTTACACACAAATAGATGCCCAATCTGCCCCCATCACATCCCACCATGAAGTCACACTCTAACAATGTTCCGCTGAAGAACTACACACACACACACACACACACACAGCCTCCAATCCATTACAGCCCTCCCTCCCTCCCATACACACACACACGCCTCCCTGAGGGAACCTGTCCACTCAGCCAGCTGTCCCGATAGGTAATGTGGATCACTGGAGGGCTGGCTGGCGGCCAGAGGGGTGATGGTGTGTGGCGGCGACAGGTGACAGAGTGGGGCCAGATCACCTTTCCCAGCGGTCAGTGTTTGTTTAGGAGCCACAGGCCGGGAGCTGAGACCCGGGGCTGCGTGACAGACAAGCCCAGCTGAGAGGCTTCTTGTGGGAGTAACCTACCTGGTCACGTCATGGCTACACACATATGGGAAATAATCACGAATGGCTTATTTGTACAAGTAACTGGTAAGATTTGGTATTTTTGTATCAGTGGGGAATTTGTATATGTGTTAACTTACATGCCTCATATGACGTACACAATTTAATACATGATTGTGGTGAATTTCCTACATAGATATGGCATGAAATACACTACATTACCAAAAGTATGTGGACACCTGCTAGTCGAACAGTCATTCCAAAATCACCCAAACTGTTGCCACAGTGTTGGAAGCACAGAATCGTCTAGAATGTCATTGTGTGCTGTAGTAGTGTTAAGATTTCCCTTCACCGGAACTAAGGGGCCTAGCCCGAACCATGAAAAACAGCCCCAGACCATTATTCCTCCTCCACCAAACTTTACAGTTGGCACTATGCATTTGGGCAGGTAGCGTTCTCCTAGCATCTGCCAAACCCAGATTCGTCCGTCGGACTGCCAGATAGTGAAGTTTGATCTATCACTCCAGAGAACGTGTTTCCACTGCTCTAGTCCCATAGAGGCGAGCTTTACACCACTTTAGCCGACACTTGGCATTGTGCATGGTGATCTTAGGCTTGTGTGGGTTACCTGCTCGGGGGTTACCTGCTCGGCCATGGTAACCCATTTCATGAAGCTCCCGACGAACAGTTATTGTGCTGACGTTGCTTCCAGAGGCAGTTTGGAACTCGGTAGTGAGTGTTGCAACCGAGGACAGACGATTTTTTCGCACTACGCGCTTCAGCACTCGGCGGTCCCGTGCTGTGAGTTTGTGTGGCCTACCACTTCGTGGCTGAGCCGTTGTTGCTCCTAGATGTTTCCACTTCACAATAACAGCACGTACAGTTGACCGGGACAGCTTTAGCAGGGCAAAAATTTGATGAACTGACTTGGAGGCATCCTATGACGGTGCCATGTTGAGAGTCACTGAGGTCTTTAGTAAGGCCATTCTACTGCCAGTGTTTGTCTATGGAGATTGCATGGTTGTGTGCTCGATTTTATACACCGGTCAGCAATGGGTGTGGCTGAAATAGCCGAATCCACTCATTTGAAGGGGTGTCCACAATACTTTTGTATATATTGTGTAATGCAACAAAATATATGAATCTATGAATGTGGTAAGAATAGTGTATGTTCTGACAATGTAACCTATACAAAATAAATGCTTCCTTTACAGGTTTCATATCGTTTTTTATAAGTCAACATATAAAAAACTATGACAATTACTATAAGAAAAATACAACATTTGTATGTACATTTTCATGTATGAGTTTCCTTGGTTAAGGCTGGGCAACACGTCCTACCAGACAGTTGATTTATCTACTTATCTTTAGTCTCCCATTCAGGGTTTTAACTAAGCCCTGCTTAGGTTTGATATATGTCAAAGGCTACTAACAATGTGCTATTGTGAGAATGATTGTTGAGAGAACTCCCCTAAATAGAAACAGATTCACTGCTGCCATCAAAGTCTTTCCTCCTGCTACTTCCCTCTACCTCCTCCTGCTCCTCCTCCCCCTCCTTTGCTTTCCCCATCCCCTTGTGCTCCTCCTCCTCCTGCCTCCCCCCTGCTCCCCCCCCCCCCCCCTCCTCCTCACAGTGGACTTTGCTTCTTTCTTCGATAAGTGTGACTTTGCGTGCGTCAAGGGTGTCAAACAGTGGCATGCATGTGCTTTGAAATGTGTATGTCCCATGTAAACTCAGCAACAACAAAAAACGTCCCATTTTCAGGACCATGTCTTTCAAAGATAATTCGTAAAAATACAAATAAATTCACAGATCTTTATTGTAAAGGATTTAAACACTTTCCCATGCTTGTTCAATGAACCATAAACAATTAATGAACATGCACCTGTGGAACGGTTGTTAAGACACTAACAGCTTACAGACGGTAGGCAATTAAGGTCACAGTTATGAAAACTTAGGACACTAAAGAGGCCTTTCTACTGACTCTGAAAAACACCAAAAGAAAGATGCCCAGGGTGCAAGGAGGCATGAGGACTGCAGATGTGGCCAGGGCAATAAATTGCAATGTCCGTACTGTGAGACGCCTAAGACAGTGCTACAGGGAGACAGGACGGACAGCTGATCGTCCTCGCAGTGGCAGACCTCTTGTAACAACACCTGCACAAGATCGGGACATCCAAACATCACACCTGCAGGACAGGTACAGGATGGCAACAACTGCCTGAGTTACACCAGGAACGCACAATCCCTCCATCAATGCTCAGACTGTCCGCAATAGGCTGAGAGAGGCTGGACTGAGGGCTTGTAGGCCTGTTGTAAGGCAGGTCCTCACCAGACATCACCGGCAACAACGTTGCCTATGGGCACAAACCCACCGTCGCTGGACCAGACAGGACTGGCAAAAAGTACTCTTCACCTACAGGTCGCGGTTTTGTCTCACCAGGGGTGAGGGTCAGATTCGCGTTTATTGTTGAAGGAATGAGCATTACACCGATGCCTGTACTCTGGAGCGGGATTGATTTGGAGGTGGAGGGTCCGTCATGGTCTGGGGCGGTGTGTCACAGCATCATTGGTCTGAGCTTGTTGTCATTGCAGGCAATCTCAATGTTGTGCGTTACAGGGAAGACATCATCCTCCCTCATATGGTACCCTTCCTGCAGGTTCATCCTGACATAACCCTCCAGCATGACAATGCCACCAGCCATAGTGCTCGTTTTGTGCGTGATTTCCTGCAAGACTGGAATGTCAGTGTTCTGCCATGGCCAGCGAAGAGCCCGGATCTTAATCCCATTGAGCACGTCTGGGACCTGTTGGATCGGAGGGTGAGGGCTAGGGCCATTTCCCCCCAGAAATGTCCGGGAACTTGCATGTGCCTTGGTGGAAGAGTGGGTTAACATCTCACAGCAAGAACTGGCAAATCTGGTGCAGTCCATGGAGGAGATGCATTGCAGTACTTAATGCAGCTGGTGACCACACCAGATACTGACTGTTAATTTTGATTTTGACCCCCCCTTTGTTCAGGGACATATTATTCAATTTCTGTTAGTGACATGTCTGTGGAACTTATTTAGTTTATGTCTCAGTTGTTGAATCTTGTTATGTTCATACAAATATTTACAAATTTGCTTAAAATAAAGGCAGATGAGAGTAAGGACATTTCTTTTTTTTCTGAGTTTGTGAGAGATCTTAGCTTACATGTGTCTTGTATGGTTTTATACAATACATGCAACAGATTGGTATTACTATGATCCAAATACTTTGAAATTCGTATATATCCCATGTATGTGAGACCTTAGGAGGCTTAGCTTACATGTCTCTTGTATGTTTTTTATACAATACATACAACATTTATGTTATGTCTCAATGTTACTCACCCATTTACATTGAGTGAACAAAAATGAAGAACACCTTCTTAATAATGAGTTTGTACAGTCAGATATGACAAGAGTCTTCTATGAATATTGTATGTGTGTTTGCTGCCATATGTGTTACTTACAAGTTCCAGGTAGAACAATAATTTTGTTAAATTCTTCAAATCTTTCCCTTTAAATAAACATTTCTAACAGTAATGTAGGTAGTTCTTTAGAGACTTTAGAGCCTTGTTAACTTCGCCCCCTTTTTTTCCTATTTTGTTTTGGATATTTTTGATGTTCCCATGTTGACAACGATTGCGGCCTTGTTGAATGGATGGGACTGGTGTCAATGCACATTATGTAGTCAATCGGAATTGCGTCGCTATCGATTCTGCAACATCTTTTAGTTATTTGCAGTAACCTAAATACAACTTTGTTGCTGGGAAGTCATGAGAACGTTTTTAACCAGCTGGGTAGGGATACAGGCAGAACCAACCAGTTTTCCTTGCACTTCAGTGTCCCAGGCCCAAGCCACAGCACCAGCCCTTTCCCACCCATTCTCCATTTGGGACCCTCCCAACCCCTGTCTGCTATTTGCAGTAGAGAGAGGAAGGCTGCCCCCCCCCCCCCCCCCCCCCCCCCACACACCTTCTCCAACCATCACTTGAAAGCAGGAACGGTTGAAATTGTCATTATGAAGTCATCATAGTGATATTGAAAAAATGAAAACAAAATTGGGGAGGGCTGCCGGTTCAAATCCCAGGTCTGATCAACAAATCTGGCGGCAACCGGAGGGTTGCTGTTATCAACATCCTAGGTGTAATCTCCTGTTGTTGTGCCCCCCCGAGCACTAAACCCCCTGAAATCGTTTTACTGCATGGCGGCTGACCCTGTACTCCCAACCGTCTAAGTGTGTCTCAGGAAGGCAGGGAAAATACACATTTTGCTTCTCTTGATTTTTCTTGAAGAGAATGATGTTCATTGCAGCTGGCCCAATAACCAATATGAGAGGCTCAGACAGGCAGATACGATATCATTGTTGTTGTACCCTGTATTATCTAGTCTTTTTTTTACTGCTGTGTACCCAGTTGCACTAGCGGCCGAGTAACGTTAGGCGTGACTAAAGGATCTATAGCTAGCCAGCCTCTGGGTTTTGACCATGTGGCATTTCTTTGTCACACACAAGGGATTACTTGAAGGGGACAAGGGCCAGAAAGGACACAGGGCAGCGGATGCACATGCTCAGGTTACGTCCCCCATTTACTTAGTTGTGATTTGGTTAAGGGTGTAAGGAGTTGGCGGGGTTGAGAAAAGGGGGGTGATGGTGGTCAGTGAAGAGTGACAGGGGTTGCCTATTGTATCTAATTTCGCCCCTAAAGGAGTAGAGGAGGTTCACCACCAGTACTGTGCAGCTCATCCAGTACGAACCAATTATCCACTCAACTACCTTCACTCAGGACACGCTGTTGAGCATATAAAGCAACATTTATGATGCGCTGGTTGAAATTCTCCCAGAGAATCCGAGGGTCTCGTCAGTTCGACCTCCTTTGACACTTGCCAATTACCATAGAACGCGGGACGCTCACAAAGCATACTTTTTGGTGGCTTCCGGTGACGCAACTTAGGAAATGTCTGCCTAGTTTTCGTACTGCACATCGGTGGGGTATTTCCCCCCTAAATTCAAGTATTTACTCTGAGCATTATAATAACTTACACAAAATGGAAAAGGGGAAAATAGGAAAAGGGTCGCGGAGCTACAACAACAGCCCTTAACAAGACAGCAGAAGATATAATCGTCGATGAACTCGAGATGGCTAATGCTAGCACAAATAAGATAGCAGCAATAAAATAACCCTCATTTCGTGAGGTGATGAAGGAGGAATTGTGCGAGGCGCTCACAGGCTTACGAGAGGAACTTGGAGATGTAAGAAAATAACTAAATGAGTTCAAGAAGGACAATAACCAGAAACTGGAAGAAAACAAAGAGGAACTTCACAGCATATCTACAAGAATGGGGGACGCAGAACAGCGCATTGGGGAAACGGACACATGGAACTCCGCCGTCAAGGAAATACTTGAACAGTCACTGAAAAGCCAACACGCACTACAGGCAAAAGTGACAGAATTCGAAGGTTTCTCACGTCAAAACAACATTAGACTTTATAATGTAGTAGAGGGCGCAGAAAAAGACTCTATGCCCAAATTCATGGTCTATTCAAAGAAATACTTGAAGACGACACTGACCTGGGAATCGAGAGAGCACACCGAGCTCTGGCCTCAAAACCCCCCAGCGGCGCCCCACCAAAATCCATAGTAGTACGGTTCCTAAAATTCTCAGTCAAAGAGAAAGTCTTACATGCAGCCTGGAAAAAGCCTGTTAACTTCCAAGGCCAACGAGTGTTCTTTGATCATGACTACGCGGGAGAGATACCGAAAAGAAGGAAAGAATACACCCTCATTAAGAAAGCACTTAAAGAGAAGGGTATTTGCTTCCTAACACCATTCCCGGTAAAAATGCGGGTATTTCTGGAAAATGGTTACATACGGCGGAAAGACGGAAAGACTCGAGCAGGCTCTCCCATGGATCGTTGTCGACAAGCAGAGTCATGGAGAAAGAGGGAAACCACCTCGGCGAGAGGACGTTCACATCCGAGAGAGACTCAGGCATTTCCAACGTGAAGATGGAAGACACTGAATCGGATTTAACAGAATTAATAGTTACCGCGAGCTGTTAAGACGTTGGGTTGTTACGGTTGTCCCCTATTTTCCCCCAATGCTGAACAAGGGTGAGTACCCCAAAGCATGTGTTCTTTATGAACACATTAAGTAGTGTCACGTTAATAACAAATATCTTAGCTAAGGATTAATGACACATTGACAACGGGGCGACAGAAGGGCATATCAAGGGGAGGATTCATGATATGCACGCATGACCGATATAGTTTTCACTTGTCATTAACCGACGTGTATAAGCGACGAAATAGGCGCCCTTATTATTTTCGCTTCCACCAGGTCTTGTTTGTGACTACGTCATGCATTTTCATATCTGAGCGAGGGGCCCATCCTGCGGACAGGCTCATCCCCTCAAACCCCAGAGGCAAGAGACAGTCCTCTGACACGGGAGTCCAAATACCAAAGTATTTTCCCACTTTGGTTAACTTCATTATCGTTCTTGATTTTTTTTGTTAATTTTTAGGCTCATGATAAGCAGGCAGATATGTGCACAGTTTTTTTTTATTGATATCGATGCATCATCGGGAATTTAAGGTCCTAAGTCTCAATGTAAACGGACTGGGGAGTGCCATCAAGAGAAGTAAGGTAATAGCAAAGATGAAACGGGAGAGAGTTGACATACTATTCTGGCAGGAAACTCACTTATCCACACCTGAACACAAGAAACTAAAGAAAATGGGATATAGGAACACTTTTTTTTCTTCTTACAAAATGGGTAGAAGGGGAGTTGCAATCTTGATCCCAAATTCAGTTAATTTTGAGTTTATGTCAGAAATAAAAGACAAGGAGGGTAGATTTATAATTGTTAAATGTAAACTGGATAGCAAACTTATCTGTGGAGGGGATTTTAACATGATTTTAAACTCAAAATAGGAAAGCACAAATCAAAATAGGAAAATGAGTCTAGTTGCTAAAAAGATCAATAGGATATTGCGGGATCTAGGACTGCTCGATGTATGGCGTGACATCCACCAGACCGATAAGGAATATACTTTTTACTCAGCCCGCCACACTGAATACTCCAGGTTAGACTACTTGTTCATGTACAATGCAGATAGACACAGGCTTAAGGATTGTAGGATCGGGCAGAGCGACTTATCGGATCATAATGGAGTTTACCTTACTCTACACCTTGATAGCAAACCAAGAAATACTATATGGAGACTTAATACAAGCATGCTGAATGATCCAGCATTCAAGGAATCAATAAAGACAGAATTGAACATCTATCTGGAGAATAATGATAATGGGGAAGTATCTCCTGCTAAACCGCTCGGTTTGGAGCGAGCGGTCGCATTTGCATTCGCTCTGCAGGTAGTATAAATTTTCATTTCATTTTCATTACATTTCATTATAGTACAACGGTTAATTTGTCTAACCTTAGCAATTTCTTCTTAGCTAGCTACTTAGCCGTCTGTGTATAAAAGATAATTGCGTAATTATCGTATTCCGTCGTCTATCGTAGTCCACACTGCTATCTGCCCAGCAGCTAGCAAACGTCCACCGTCTACCGAATAGTAGTATAAACTTTTCATTACATTTCATTATAGTACAACGGTCTGATTTTCATTTTCACTACAGTACAACGGTTTGATTTGTTTGATCTTAGCTAGCTACATAGCCGTCTTTGCATCAAACATAATTGTGTAGTTATTGAGGTTCGCCAGCCAGCTATTTTCGCCCTAACGTAACGCAACGTAGCCAAACACTGCTAGCTAGCCAGCTTCCCACCGAATAGCAGCATTGTAGAAACGAGTGCATTACAACGGAACGACTTGATCAGTGTAGTGTTGGCTGACTACACAGTTGTCTTTGCTATCTTTGATTTGTATTTGTTCGATCTTAGCTAGCTACTTAGCTGGCTACATAGCCGTCTTTGTATCGGTGATAATTGTGTAGTTATCAAGGTTCGCTGAGGTTCGCTAGCCAGGTATTCTCGCCCTAACGTAACGTAGTCAACCCTGCTAGCTAGCCAGCTAGCCACCGATTAGCAGCACTGT
The DNA here is from genome assembly GCF_029448725.1 of Salvelinus fontinalis. Taxonomy (NCBI): domain Eukaryota; kingdom Metazoa; phylum Chordata; class Actinopteri; order Salmoniformes; family Salmonidae; genus Salvelinus; species Salvelinus fontinalis. Next base: position 56,453,519 of record NC_074673.1, read on the forward strand.
AGAAACGATTACATTACAACGGAACGACTTGACTTGTGTAGTGTTAGCTAGCTACATAGTTTTCTTTGCTATCTTTTTATCTAAGATAATTGTGTAGCTTTGAGTAATTATCGGTTAGCTAGCCAGCTATTTTTCGCCTGCCGCGCTGCCGTCCTCCTACCTAGCCAACACTGCTAGCTAGCCAACTTCTACCGAATAGCAGCACTGTAGAAACTTACATTTCAACGGAACGACTTGATTAGCGTAGTGTTAGCTAGTTGTCTTTCCTGTCCTTGTATCCATGATAATTGTGTAGTTTAGAGAAATTTAGTGAAATTGTCGAGGTTACCTAGCCAGCTTCACTTTCAACAACGTAGCCACTGCTAGCCAGGCTACTTCACCAGCCAGCAGCACTATATCATTTTAGTCAATAAGATCTTGTATGTTATTCTTATTTTTTGCAACGTAAGCTTAACTTTCTGAACATTCGAGACGTGTAGCCCACTTGTCATTCTAATCTCCTTTGCATTAGCGTAGCCTCTTCTGTAGCCTGTCAACCATGTGTCTGTCTATCCCTGTTCTCTCCTCTCTGCACAGACCATACAAACGCTTCACACCGCGTGGCCGCGCCCACCCTAACCTGGTGGTCCCAGCCCGCACGACCCACGTGGAGTTCCAGGTCTCCGGTAGCCTCTGGAACTGCCGATCTGCGGCCAACAAGGCAGAGCTCATCTCAGCCTATGCGTCCCTCCAGTCCCTCGACTTCCTGGCACTGACGGAAACATGGCTCACCACAGATAACACTGCTACTCCTACTGCTCTCTCTTCGTCTGCCCACGTGTTCTCGCACACCCCGAGACCTTCTGGTCAGCGGGGTGGTGGCACCGGGATCCTCATCTCTCCCAAGTGGTCATTCTCTCTTTCTCCCCTTACCCATCTGTCTATCGCCTCCTTTGAATTCCATGCTGTCACAGTTACCAGCCCTTTCAAGCTTAACATCCTTATCATTTATCGCCCTCCAGGTTCCCTTGGAGAGTTCATCAATGAGCTTGATGCCTTGATAAGCTCCTTTCCTGAGGACGGCTCACCTCTCACAGTTCTGGGTGACTTTAACCTCCCCATGTCTACCTTTGACTCATTCCTCTCTGCCTCCTTCTTTCCACTCCTCTCCTCTTTTGACCTCACCCTCTCACCTTCCCCCCCTACTCACAAGGCAGGCAATACGCTTGACCTCATCTTTACTAGATGCTGTTCTTCCACTAACCTCATTGCAACTCCCCTCCAAGTCTCCGACCACTACCTTGTATCCTTCTCCCTCTCGCTCTCATCCAACACTTCCCACACTGCCCCTACTCGGATGGTATCGCGCCGTCCCAACCTCCGCTCTCTCTCCCCCGCTACTCTCTCCTCTTCCATCCTATCATCTCTTCCCTCTGCCCAAACCTTCTCCAACCTATCTCCTGATTCTGCCTCCTCAACCCTCCTCTCCTCCCTTTCTGCATCCTTTGACTCTCTATGTCCCCTATCCTCCAGGCCGGCTCGGTCCTCCCCTCCCGCTCCGTGGCTCGACGACTCATTGCGAGCTCACAGAACAGGGCTCCGGGCAGCCGAGCGGAAATGGAGGAAAACTCGCCTCCCTGCGGACCTGGCATCCTTTCACTCCCTCCTCTCTACATTTTCCTCTTCTGTCTCTGCTGCTAAAGCCACTTTCTACCACTCTAAATTCCAAGCATCTGCCTCTAACCCTAGGAAGCTCTTTGCCACCTTCTCCTCCCTCCTGAATCCTCCTCCCCCTCCCCCCCCCCTCCTCCCTCTCTGCAGACGACTTCGTCAACCATTTTGAAAAGAAGGTCGACGACATCCGATCCTCGTTCGCTAAGTCAAACGACACCGCTGGTTCTGCTCACACTGCCCAACCCTGTGCTTTGACCTCTTTCTCCCCTCTCTCTCCAGATGAAATCTCGCGTCTTGTGACGGCCGGCCGCCCAACAACCTGCCCGCTTGACCCTATCCCCTCCTCTCTTCTCCAGACCATTTCCGGAGACCTTCTACCTTACCTCACCTCGCTCATCAACTCATCCTTGACCGCTGGCTACGTCCCTTCCGTCTTCAAGAGAGCGAGAGTTGCACCCCTTCTGAAAAAACCTACACTCGATCCCTCCGATGTCAACAACTACAGACCAGTATCCCTTCTTTCTTTTCTCTCCAAAACTCTTGAACGTGCCGTCCTTGGCCAGCTCTCCTGCTATCTCTCTCAGAATGACCTTCTTGATCCAAATCAGTCAGGTTTCAAGACTAGTCACTCAACTGAGACTGCTCTTCTCTGTATCACGGAGGCGCTCCGCACTGCTAAAGCTAACTCTCTCTCCTCTGCTCTCATCCTTCTAGACCTATCGGCTGCCTTCGATACTGTGAACCATCAGATCCTCCTCTCCACCCTCTCCGAGTTGGGCATCTCCGGCGCGGCCCACGCTTGGATTGCGTCCTACCTGACAGGTCGCTCCTACCAGGTGGCGTGGCGAGAATCTGTCTCCTCACCACGCGCTCTCACCACTGGTGTCCCCCAGGGCTCTGTTCTAGGCCCTCTCCTATTCTCGCTATACACCAAGTCACTTGGCTCTGTCATAACCTCACATGGTCTCTCCTATCATTGCTATGCAGACGACACACAATTAATCTTCTCCTTTCCCCCTTCTGATGACCAGGTGGCGAATCGCATCTCTGCATGTCTGGCAGACATATCAGTGTGGATGACGGATCACCACCTCAAGCTGAACCTCGGCAAGACGGAGCTGCTCTTCCTCCCGGGGAAGGACTGTCCGTTCCATGATCTCGCCATCACGGTTGACAACTCCATTGTGTCCTCCTCCCAGAGCGCTAAGAACCTTGGCGTGATCCTGGACAACACCCTGTCGTTCTCCACCAACATCAAGGCGGTGGCCCGTTCCTGTAGGTTCATGCTCTACAACATCCGCAGAGTACGACCCTGCCTCACACAGGAAGCGGCGCAGGTCCTAATCCAGGCACTCGTCATCTCCCGTCTGGATTACTGCAACTCGCTGCTGGCTGGGCTCCCTGCCTGTGCCATTAAACCCCTACAACTCATCCAGAACGCCGCAGCCCGTCTGGTGTTCAACCTTCCCAAGTTCTCTCACGTCACCCCGCTCCTCCGCTCTCTCCACTGGCTTCCAGTTGAAGCTCGCATCCGCTACAAGACCATGGTGCTTGCCTACGGAGCTGTGAGGGGAACGGCACCTCAGTACCTTCAGGCTCTGATCAGGCCCTACACCCAAACAAGGGCACTGCGTTCATCCACCTCTGGCCTGCTCGCCTCCCTACCACTGAGGAAGTACAGTTCCCGCTCAGCCCAGTCAAAACTGTTCGCTGCTCTGGCCCCCCAATGGTGGAACAAACTCCCTCACGACGCCAGGACAGCGGAGTCAATCACCACCTTCCGGAGACACCTGAAACCCCACCTCTTCAAGGAATACCTAGGATAAAGCAATCCTTCTGCCCCCCCCCCCCCCCCCCCCTTAAAAGATCTGATGCACTATTGTAAAGTGGCTGTTCCACCGGATGCCATAAGGTGAATGCACCAATTTGTAAGTCGCTCTGGATAAGAGCGTCTGCTAAATGACTTAAATGTAATGTAAATGTAAATACTGTGGGATGCAGCTAAGGCGGTTATTAGAGGAAAAATCATAGCCACATCGTCTCTCAAGAAAAAGATTAAAGCACAGAAACTGCTGAAATTACAGGAAACCCTAAGAAACTTAGAACGATCTCATAGTCAATACAAATACCCTCTTATATTACGAGAGATTCAAAAGGTAAAACAGGAAATTGACCAGATTTATAGAGAAGAAGTAGAGAAAAAGCTTAGGTTCCTGAAACAACGATATTATGAAGCAGGCTCAAAGGCAACCAAATTACTAGCATGGAGACTCAGGAAACAACAAGCACAGAATACCATTTTTTTTTTAAAAGACCCCAAAACAAAGAAGATCACATGCAAATGAGATGAAATACAGAATGCATTTGAATCATATTACACAAATCTGTACAAGCAACCAGAGAAGGCAGATGCACAGACAATAGAGCATTTTTTTGAACTCACTTGATCTCCCCTGATGATAGACTTACTTCAGAAATATCCACCGAAGAAATGAATAAATCAATATCTCAACTAAAAGTAAACAAGTCTCCAGGCACTGATGGCTTCCCTTCATAATGGTTCAAGACCTTCAGAGAACAACTAACACCTCTACCTAAGGCCTGTTTTAACTGGACTCTGCGGTAGGGGGGTCTCCCACCATTGTAGGGAGAGACGTCATAACATCTGTAATCACATAAGAGGGTAAAGATAAGAAGGAATGCAGTTCATATAGACCTATCGCAATTCTTAACACAGATTATAAACTATATGCATCAATAATAGCCAAAAGAATGGAGAACATAATCCCAGAATGGCTTGACGGAGATCAAACTGGTTTCATACAAAATAGGCAAACACAGGACAATATAAGGAGAACACTACATGTCATGGACCACATTACTCAGAATAAGACAAGTGCAATATTAATCAGTCTAGATGCAGAAAAAGCATTTGATTCAGCGGGATGGGATTATCTATTCCAAGTTATGGAAAGATTTGGTTTCAACAAAGAAGTGATACAGTGCATCAAAACACTGTATTCATGTCCGACCGCTAGAATAAAGATAAATGGACATTTGTCACGAACGATAAAATTAGAGCGAGGAGCAAGACAAGGCTGTAATCTTTCACCCACGCTCTTCTCCTTGTACCTCGAACCATTAGCACAGGCAATATGACAGGACCCAACCTTAGAGGGAGTAACAATAAGAGACAGTGAACATAATATATGCATGTATGCGGATGACGTTCTGTTATTCCTTAAAGACCCAGGCTCAAACGTACCTAGATTGATGGAGGTTTTACAAACATTTGGAACATATTCAGGGTATGTGCTTAACGTACACAAGACCCAAGCCCTAGTATATAAGTTTACCCCACAGGAAGAGCTGAAGAGTAGGTAGAACTTCACCTGGACCTCTTCATCCATTAAATATCTTGGAGTATATCCACCAAAAGATACACCCAAACTTTATGACATGAATAACGATCACATCAACAAGAAAATATATGATGACCTAGACAGCTGGAACTCACTTCCCTTAGATCTTAGTTGCAGAATTGAAACAATCAAAATGAACATCCTGCCGAGGTTACTGTATTTGTTCCTTATCACTGCCCATAGAAATCCTACCTATACAGTTTAGGGATAAACGGATATCAAGGTTTATCTGGAACAGTAAGAGACCAAGAACTAGATATACAACATTACAATTACCAAAAAACTGTGGGGGTATGGCCTTACCAAACCTAAAAGATTATTTTGTGTCAGCCCAATTGAGATGTCTGGTGTGTTGGTGCAATTCAGAATACGAATCCAAATGGAAAGACATTAAGACTACTTTGACAGAGACACCCATACAGTCAGTTTTGGGAAATAAGGACATGGTAAAAGAAATATACAATAGACAAAATAAGTGGATTAATTTCTCTCTGAAAGACGTGGTTTAGGGTAGTTAAGCAAAATAATTTAGACAGAGATGTCAAACTGCTGAGTTGGCCCGCATACGACCCCAGCTTCATCCCTGCAACTCAGGACAGCAGATTTAACTTCTTATGGCTGCAGGGGGCGTATTGAGTAGCCAGATAATATGTGCCCATTTCAAACGGCGTCGTACTCAATTCTTGTTCGTACAATATGCATATTATTATTACAATTGGATAGAAAACACTCTCTAGTTTCTAAAAACGTTTGAATTATTTCTCTGAGTGAAACAGAAATCCTTCTGCAGCACTTTTCCTGACCAGGAAGTGAAATGTCAGAAATCTATGCTCTGTTCAACTGCATGCCTATACATGGGCGTGTTACGTAGGAGTCTACAAACACTTCCTACGCCTTCCCCTGGTTGTCAAGATGCGGTGAGAGAAGAAATTTCGTGTCTATCTTGGTCTGAGGTGGAATAAAAGGTCTTTGTTTGACGTGACCGTCCATATCCTGTTTCTGGAGCGCGCGAAAGAGGACATGGATATGGCTTCTGTTTAGCTGTCGTTATGAACGACGAACATCTCCGTCTTAGATTTTATTTGATACATGTCACCATATCATCGTAACGTATGTTTTTTTCAATATAGTTTAATCAGATTATTGAAAATTTTTCGGGAGTTTTGCCATGTTCCGTTCTCTAACTTTGTTGACGGAGTAATCCGTGTCACTTGGCAAGTGCCCATGCTAAATGAAGAGGGATATTTGCCGTTCCAGATCAAAACAACGACTATTCTGGACAAAGGACACCTTATCCAACATTCTGACAGAAGATCACCAAAAGTAAGAAACATTTTATGATGCTATTTCTAATATCTGTCGTGCATGTTGACTGGTCGTGGGCGCCCAAGTGTTTCTGGCTATTGTGTCTATGCTAATATCACGCTACATTTTGTTTGCGCTGTAAAACATTTAATAAATCGGAAATATTGTCTAGAATCACAAGATGCCTGTCTTTCAATTGCTGTACACTATGTATTTTTCAGAAATGTTTTATGATGAGTAATTAGGTATTTGACGTTGGTGTCTGTAAATATTATGGCTACTTTCGGTGCAATTTCTGATTGTAGCTGAAATGTAAACTATGATTTATACCTGAAATATGCACATTTTTCGAAAAAAAACATATGCTATACAATAAATATGTTATCAGACTGTCATCTGATGAAGTTTTTTCTTGGTTAGTGGCTATTTATTTCTTTATTTGGTCGAATTTGTGATAGCTAGTGATGGAGTAAAAAACTGATGGAGTTAGAAAAGTGGTGTCTTTTGCTAACGTGGTTAGCTAATAGATTTACATATTTTGTCTTCCCTCTAAAACATTTAAAAAATCGGACATATTGGCTTGATTCACAAAATGTGTACCTTTCATATGCTGTATTGGACTTGTTAATGTGTGAAAGTTAAATATTTAAAAAAATATATATTTTGAATTTCGCGCCCTGCACTTGAAGTGGCTGTTGTCATATTGATCCAAACATGGCTTGGATAAACAAGATTTTTACAGATACCTACAAGTTCGACACTATTTCTTCAGGGAGATAAAAGTGACTGACCCTCGAGCACCTCTAAAAATGTATCCAAGTAATTTACTAACGCATACAACTTGGGGAGTAACAAAAACACGATTTCAAATCTCTACTTGGGTATTCAATCCTCAAAGAAACATTCTACAAACTGTATTAAAAAGAAATGGGAGGAGGAACTTAACATTGAAATAAGTGATGAAACATGGTTGAACATATTAGAGACTCAACAAAGCTCCACCAACTCAAGGTCATGGAGAGAATTCTGTTGGAAGACTGTTATACGTTTCTTCATAACACCTAAACTGAAATAAAAACAGAGAATGTGGCCTATTGAGGGTGGATCACTCTCATATCTTTTGGACCTGCCCCACAATCGAAACTTACTGGGGAGAAATAAGATATAACATTGGAAAAATAATGGGATTTGACATAGAACAAACATTCATTTCTTTGTACTTGGGTGAAATACCAGATAACGTACACAAGAGAGAAGTACCTCTTGAATGTCCTCCTGGCAGCCAGTAAAAAGGCTATCACTGGGAAATGGCTACAAAAAGACCCTCCCACAGTCACACAATGTATAGACATTGTAGAAGAAATACACCACATGGAGCGTATGACCTTTGCTTTAAGAACACAAGAGGAGAGAGGTCAGGAATACTGGGAGAAATGGGTTTCATACTTGGAAAAGGTCTAATTCAAAGATGTCAATGTAACTAATATGATGAGATGATGATGAAGGTATGACGTGCACTGTAACTGTCAGATCTTTTTTGTTGTTCTCTTATTTTACTTTTACAAAGTATATTTAAAAAAGCATACGTTTTGGTGTACACGTGGACAGAAAGTACATTGCAGTGTTGAATTTGATGAAATGCAGGCGATATCATCATTTGATTTCTCCTTTCCGGAAAATAGGTAACTGAGCAACACTTCAGATTAGGGGAGACCATGGCTGTGTGTCATACTTTTTACTCGCTCAGATTAGGGGAGACTAGAAGACCTATTGTCACACCCTGATCTGTTTCACCTGTCTTGTAATCGTCTCCACCCCCACCAGGTGTCTCCCATTTGTCCCCATTATGCCCTGTGTATTTATACCGTGTTTTCTGTTTGTCTGTTGCCAGTTCGTCTTTTCTAGTCAAGCCTACCAGCATGTTTTTCTGTACTCCTGTTTTTCTAGTCCCTGTTTTCTAGACCTACCGGTTCTGACCATTGCTGCCTACCTGCCCTGACCTCGAGCCTGCCTGCCGTCCTGCACCTATCATCGCACCTATCATCGCTGCAGGGAACGTTCAGATGGATCCTGACAACGTGAGAGTGGTGGTGGATTGGCCCCAACCCACCTCTAGAGTGCAGATGCAACGTTTTCTGGGATTTGCACCCCCCCCCCCCCCCCCTCTGCACTTACTTCTCCTAAGGTGCCATTCACAAACTCCCCAGCGGCTGATCGGGCGTTAGAGGATCTTAAACATCGCCTCACCACAGCCCTCATCCTCATCCATCCGGACCCATCCCGTCAGTTCGTGTTCGGCCCAGAACCAAAAGTTGCACCCCTGCGCTTTCTTTTCTCATTCTCAGAGCAAGAACACCCATTCTTAGTTTGGACCGATCATTAGAATCTTGAGTATCTCTGCACTGCCAAATGCCTCAACACTACGCAGGCTCGTTGGGCTCTGTTATTCACTCGGTTCAACTTTATCATCACCTACCGCCCTGGGTCCAAGAATGTTAAACCTGGTGCTCTCTCTCGCCTGTATAGTTCCGCGGCTACACCATCAGACCCAGAGACCCTCCTCCCTACCTCCTGTCTCACTGCTACACTGGTCTGGGGAATCGAGAGTCTGGTTTGCAAGCGCAGCGTTCCCAGCCCGGACCCCTGCAATGGGCCCATTCCTCGACGCTTACTTGTCATCCCGGCTCCCGTCGTACCCTGGCTTTCATCCAACAACCACTATGGTTTCTGATGTCTCCACATTCGTTGCCGCCTGCACTGTGTGCGTTCAGAACAAGACTCAAGCAGAAAGTTCCGGCTAGCCTCCTTCAACCACTCCCTGTTCCTCATCACCCCTGGTTCCATGTATCCCTGGACTTTGTCACTGGTCTCCCTCCGTCTGATGGCAACACCATCATCCTTACAGTCGTGGATGAGTTTTCTAAACCTGACGATTTCATTCCCATCCCCAAGTTACCTTCAGCCAAGGAGACGGCCCAGGTCATGGTACAGCACTTCTTCTGACTCCAAGGACTTCCTGTCGACATCGTGGTCTTCAGTTCTCGTCCCAATTCTGGAAGGCGTTCTGCACCCTCATTGGGTTGTCGGCCAGCCTGTCCTCAAGGTTTCATTCTCAGTCCAACGGCCAGTCAGTGCGCTCTAATCAGGACCTGGAGACGACTCTTCGTTGCCTCGTTTCAGCCAATCCCCCCCTCACCTGGATCCAGCAACTCGAGTGGCTGGAGTATGCCTGGAACACCCTTCCCTGCTCAGCCACTGGGCTCTCATCTTTTGAGTGTTCCCTGGGTTACCAGCTGCCGCTATTCCCAGAAGAAGAGGTCAGCATACCCTCAGCCCAGATGTTTGTCCGTCGCTGTCGGCGTACCTGGAAGAGAGCCTGGTCCGCTCTTAAGACCACCTCCAGGTATCGGCAACAGGCGGACTGCCACCGGACCCCGCTCCCCGCTATCGTTTTGGGCAGAGGGTATGGCTGTCCACTCGGGACCTGCCCCTCTGGGTGGAATCCGGTAAACTTTCCCCCCCGCTTTATCGGCCCCTTTCCCATCTCACTTTTCATGTGTCTAAGATTAAACCTTTGTCTCACAGCCCTTTGTCTCCTGTTTCCAGCACCCCCACACTCCTCGCCTCCTGAGTGTTCGACCTCAGGGCAGTGGTTTCCAGTACCTGGTTGACTGGGAGTGTTATGGCCTGGAGGAGAGGTGCTGGGTCCCCGCTAAGGACATCCTGGACCCGGTCCTCATCACTGACTTTCACCGCCGGCACCCCAGTCAACCAGGTATGTAGTCAACCAGGTATGCCACCGTGTAGGTGGCACCCCTGGGGGGGTACTGTGACGCCCTGATCTGTTTCACCTGTCCTGTGCTTGTCTCCACCCACACCAGGTGTCTCCCATTTGTCCCCTGTGTATTTATACCATTGTTTTCTGTTTGTCTGTTGCCAGTTCGTCTTGTCTCGTCAAGCCTACCAGCGTGCTTTTCTGTACTGCTGGTTCTTATCATTGCTGCCTGACCTGACCTCGAGCCTGCCTGCCGTCCTGCACCTATCTGACTCTGACCCGGTTTACGAACTTCTGCCTGTCCTCGACCTGCCTCTTGCCTGCCCCTTATTTATTAATAGACATCAAAGACTCTAACCATCTGCCTCCTGTGTCTGCATCTGGGTCTCATCCTGTGTCGTTATATCTATAGACAATCTTATGAGACTCTTTTCTAGATTATTAGAAAGACCAATGTCTTGGGTTGAAATGGGTTCCCTTTTGTCCTTATAGCTTGTTCAGGGGTGAAAGATGTAATTTCTTACCGGTATGGGCCGGACACCCAAGCACGTTCACCCTTTTTTTTTCTTAGCCTAGGTGTAATCATAAAATGACATATGCCTATAGAATCCCTATTAGTTTAATACATGATCTCTGTGGACCTAGTAGCCTAAGCCGAGTGAAGATTTGTCATCACTTTTAACATGCAATACCTTTTCAACATAGGTAGCACATGGGTTTCAAGTTTGGGGAAGCAAATGTTCACCATAAAAATTATTTTAGTCTTTTACAGATTTTATAGAAGAGCCTACTATTCCCAATGCGGCGATTACATTGAATAGTCCTAAAACAGAATAATACACAGTAGCTCAATCACTGCTCGCAAAAGACTGCTCAGTGCAGCGGGTGGTGCATAGAGTAGGCCTAGGCTATAGCAGATACATTTCTTCGCACAGGAAAATGGATGGCCTTTTATAAACATTTCATGCAATTTTATTACGCTTTATATGACTGGAGACATTTTTTTTTACCCCCCTTTTTCCTTCCCAATTTCGTGATGTACCGGTCACAGCCGGTTGTGACACAGCCTGGGATTGAACCCGGGTGTGTAGTTACGCCCGTCTTAGACCGCTGTGCCACCCAGGAGGCCGTGACTGGAGACATAAGCATCATGTTTTTTTATACGACAAAAATTACAGTGTAGCCTACTCTGCTGACACTGGCAAACAGATCAATAAAAACGATGTCTGACCCATTTAATAGCCCTGGAGGAAGGGACAAATATATTATGACGTCCATCTAACCTGGAGGAGGAAATTATTGTCCAAAACCCTTTTTTTTTTTTGTGGCACTGACCCAAAGGTAGACAGTGAATATGCATACACACGGGATATGGCAGATGTTCTCCACTGGTGGCAATAATTAAGTTGAGTCTTTTCATTGTCTTCTCTTTACAACAATAGCCATTTGCTTTCCAAACAGTTTTTCCGCGATTGTATATTTAAATATTGCGATATTTAGATTATGCGATTTAAACAATCCAGAGCTTTTTTTTTATTTAAAGAAGCTAATTATCCTCTGTGGCCAAATCATGCTTTCTGGTGTAGTAGCCTATTTTGAATTATTGTATTTGTTTATAAATAGTATGATTTTATGAGTTTAACCAGTAGTTGTTGGCTCTCCAAAAGTAAAAGATCGTATTCCTGCTTAAATTCTTTCTTGAATTGTAATTTCTAACTCAGAACAATTGTTTTTACTTCTTTTAGGGGTATATCAGCTTTATTTTTGCAGATAGATTGTGGGTTCTATCAATGTAATTGTCTGCATCAATTTTTTTATTTTATTTTTCTCTTAACCCTACCACCCCTCCCTTAATTGGAGTAAACTAATGGACAATATTGCTTAGGCTTCTACTTCCAGCTTATACATACTATTTAAATTTTACGGACACTGTACATTTTACATTAGTTATCTTGTTTTCTTTTGTTTTTTTCAGCTACCCTCAACCCCTTCCATCTACAGTTGAAGTCGAAAATTGACATACACTTAGGTTGAAGACCCTTTCCTATGAGACTTTTTAGCTCAGGTGCATCCTGTTTCCATTGATCATCCTTGAGATGTTTTTACAACTTGATTGGAGTCCACCTGTGGTAGATCTAATTGATTGGACATGATTTGGAAAGGCACACACCTGTCTTTATAAGGTCCCACAGTTGAGAGTGCATGACAAAGCAAAATCCAAGCCAACGAATTGTCCGTAGAAATCCGAGACAGTATTGTTTTCGAGGCACAGATCTGGGGAAGGGTACCAAAAAATGTCTGCGGCATCGAGGGTCCCCAAGAACAGGGAGGTGACCAAGAACCCGATGGTCACTCTGACAGAGCTCCAGAGTTTCTCTGTGGAGATGGGAGAACCTTCCAGAAGAACAACCATCTCTGCAGCACTCCACCAATCAAGCCTTTATGGTAGAGTGGCCAGATGGAAGCCATTACTCAGTAAAAGGCACATGACAGCCCGCTTGAAGTTTCCAGAAGTTACCTAAAGTACTCTCAGATCATGAGAAACAATATTCTCTGGTCTGATGAAACCAAGAACCACTCTTTGGCTTGAATGCCAAGCGTCACATTTGGAGGAAACCTGACACCATCCCTACAGTGAACCACAGTGGTGGCAGTATCATGCTGTGGGGATGTTTTTCAGTGGCAGGGATTGGGAGACCAGTCAGGATCGAGGGAAAGATGAAGGGAGGAAAGTACAGTGAGATCCTTGAAAACCTGCTCCAAAGCGCTCTTTACCTCAGACTGGGGCGAAGGTTCACCTTCCAACAGGACAACAACCTGAAGCACACAGCCAAGACAACGCAGTAGTGGCTTCGGGACAAGTCTCTGAATGTCCTTGAGTGGCCCAGCCAGAGCCCAGACTTGAACCCGATCAAACATCTCTGGAGAGACCTGAAAATACCTGTGCCGCAACGATCCCCATCCAACCTGACATAGCTTGAGAGGATCTGCAGAGAAGAATGGGAGAAACTCTCCAAATACCGGTGTGTCAAGCTTGTAGCATCATACCCAAGAAGACTCGAGGCTGTAATCGCTGCTAAAGGTGCTTCAACAAAGTACCAAGTAAAGGGTCTGAATAGTTATGTAAATGTCATATCAGTTTTTTTTATACATTTGCAAACATTTCTAAAAACCTGTTTTTGCTTTGTCATTATGGGATATTGTGTAAAATGTCATCAATGTTAGAAGGCTGTAACGTAACAAAATGTGGAAAAAGTCAAGGGGTCTGAATACTTTCCGAATGCACTTTATTAAAGCAAACTCAACTCAACTCAGCTAACATTTCCCATTGAAAGTCTATGGCCATTGGAATGCATAGAATTGGATGCATATGTTGCTTTAGTTTAAAAAGTAGAACGATTTTCACAAATTATTTTCTCAGGTACTCTTGTCTGAAGCAGTCTGTAATGTTAGTTTGGTGTCTCTAGTTCAAAGGTTTTAGAGCAAAATAGTTAGAAGAAAAAGTTAGAAGAAAAATAGTATGTCGAATGACATAAGTGTTGCTGTTACAAGCACACTAAAACCCTAAAACTATTATCTCTGGTTAGATCAGTAGCATATGTGTGTGACTAATTGCATTAGTAGATCAACATATAACTTAGGTGGAAAATACAATTTTTTCAATTATTGTCAAAGATTTTTAGCACACAACATGAAATATGCACAGCTATTTTACAAATGTGTGTATAAATATACAGTACCAGTCAAAAGAGAGTGTGCAAAGCTGTCATCAAGGCAAAGGTGGGCTGCTTTGAAGAATCTCAAATATAAAATATATTTTGATTTGATTAACAGCTAACCTGGAGTCCAATCAATGAGACGAGATTGGAGATGTTGGTTAGAGCTGCCCTGCCCTATAAAAAACAGGGAGCATCATGGTTTGGGGCTGCTTTGCTGCTTCAGGGCCTGGACAGCCTGCTATCATCGACGGAAAAATTAACTCCCAAGTTTATCAAGACATTTTGCAGGAGAATGTAAGGCTGTCTGTCCGCGAATTAAAGCTCAGCAGAAGTTGGGTGATGCAACAGGACAACGACCCAAAACACCGAAGTAAATCAACAACAGAATGGCTGCAACAGAAGAAAATATGCCTTCTGTAGTGGCCCAGTCAGAGTACTGACCTCAACCCGATTGAGATGCTGTGGCATAACCTCGAGAGCGGTTCACACCAGACATCCCAAGAATATTGTTGAAATTAAACAGCTTTGTATAGAGGAATGGTCCAAAATTCCTCCTGACCGTTGTGCAGGTCTGATCTGCAACTACAGAAAACGTTTGGTTGAGGTTATAGCTGCCAAAGGAGGGTCAACCAGTTATTAAATCCAAGGGTTCATAATACTTTTTGCACCTAGCACTGTGAATGTTTACACGGTGTGTTCAATAAAGACATTAAAATGTATAATTGTTTGTGTTATTAGTTTAAAAACAGACTGTGTTTGTCTATCGTTGTGACTTAGATGAAGATCATATGAAAATGTATGACTAATTTATGTAGAAATCCAGGTAATTCCAAAGGGTTCACATACTTTTTCTTGCCACTGTATATATATATTTCTCTATTTCAATTGATCATGATCATATTAATGTATAACCCCTGAAAATGTCATGTTGATAGGACATTACTATCTTGAGATATTTGAGTTTCTGATAGTTTTAAGACCTAAGTACTATGTTTAGTAAAGGTAAAGAGTGTCAGCTTGTACATAACATATATGGCTGCACAACCCACCACACCTCCCAACAGCTACCCACTGGTTCTTGGGAGCTGGACAGCTGGTGCCTATGGCCGTCCGGCTGTGGGGTGGCTGGGAAAGACCCCAGCCTTTGCATCTGCTGCCTCCCTCCCTCTACTTTCCTCCCCCTCCTCTCCCCCCTCCCTCTGTCAGCTGAGCAGGTTGGCATTTATTGGGATGACTCATGTACTGGAGGCAGCTCTGCAGAGTGGTCACTAGCTGGCACAGCCACAAAGTCATAAAATCGGATTTTAACCCTAACCACACGGCCAACCCGAATGCCTAACCCTAACCTTAAATTGAGACCGAAAAGCACATTTTTGTTTTCATTCAATATAGAGAATTTTGACTTTTCAGCTGGGCTCAGTTCGGCCTCCAGGGCAAAATTCATGACAATAAACGCCAACCTGCGTCAGCTGAGAGTGAGCTGCAGGGGGACAGCTGGTGGGCAGCCGGGGGCTCCGAGACACTGACATCATCTGTTAGAGACACTGGGGCAAGCCCCCGCATTTCCCTCTGCACATGCACACAGACATGAACACGCACGAGCACACACACACACACACACACACACACACACACACACACACACACACACACACACACACACACACACACACACACACACACACACACACACACACATGTTCAGGAACTACACACACAGGGGGCCCCAGTAGCATACTTGTATGTGGAGTTTATGGGCTCAACATACAATGGTGAATTCTCACAATGCACACACGTACCACCACCATAACAACAATCCCCACAAACCGATGGCATAATACTTTATTTGATTCTTTGTAGCTCAGTTGGTAAAGCATGGCTCATGCAGCGCCAGGATAGTGGGTTTAATTCCCGGGTCCACCCATACATAAAAAAAGGGTATGCACACAAAGTAAGTCGCGTTGCACTTTTTTCAGAAGCTGACATATACCAGAGGGTTTAGAAAATGGAGAAAATTTCTAATTTGCTAGCTATGGTACCAGCTTAGCATTTACCAAAAAAATGATCTACACCCAAAAAGGAGAACTTATAATTATTATGCAGCGAAAACAGCCAAATTGGATTTTAGTAACCATATTGTAGGCCTCTTAAATTATGACAGACTTGACAAATATCCACTTTGTAAAATTAACATTTTTGAATGGGCGCCAGTGACGCCCTTGTGCTATCATCCACTGTATAGACATCTTGCTCTCTGACACAAAAAAACAAAATGTCACCCCATGACACAATCACACATACCCCGGTATTTATGAGATGCATGCCATTTTTCCCCTGGTCTCCATGGTGATGGCATGGCCAGGTTCATTATGTCACTCTCTTGGGGTGCAGAGGGCCCTTCCAAGGCGCCTTGTAAACTGGGGTAAAGCTGTTCGATTTGGCTAATTACTGAAGTTATGGAACACTTGGCGCCTGACATGGCTGGAGGAGACAGACCCCTGGAGAGGGAGTGAGAGACAGACAGAGAGTGGGACGGAGATATGGAGTGGGGAGGAGAAAAGGGCATGAGGGAGAGAGGGACGGGGGAGGAGAGAGAGAAAGAGAGATAGTGTGACTTTGATAGAACTTCGATTACATTTACAGTTAACAATCAAAAATCGATTCACTATTAGCTATCATTTCAAAGTGAACTTTTTTATCATTTCTGGGAGGTACTTTGTCTCCTGTTTTTCAAAAACTCTTTTTACTTTGGCCATATTTACACAAAGTATTTTGTGCCAATAACGCTTATTGAAAATAATGTAATTGAGAGAGATGAAAAGCCTGAGAAGACTAGAGAGAGCCTTATTTAGCCCGAGAGGGCACCTTTAGGCCAGCCAAGTCCTGGAGGCATTCACATTCACAACATAACCAGTCATGGTCAGTGGGACCTCTGGAATCACACTGGCCGACAACAATAGCGAGGCATGGGTCGGGGAGAGGTATTAACAAAGTTTAAATGAGCAGAAGTTGAGGGGAGGGGGAGAGGGGGGATGTAGAAGCCAGAGATCCTTTTGTCAGCAGAAGTCTGTCCAAACAGGGGTCAAGACGGGGGTCCTCTAATTGAAGTGATCTCTGCCAGAAAGGCATCACTAGAATCCAAGGTTCAGCCACCAACAAGAGGAAGGGGGGCGGGGCTCTACTAGGGTTGTGCCGAGTAGTTGGACTAAACGAGTATCTCAACAGATATGGGACATTTTCTTTGTAGGATTATAATCCAAGAATTCTTTGTAATTATCCGTGATCGGAAAAAAAATTCAGGTGCCAGCACGCATCTTTTTCATGTCAGTCAGTCGTGCAAGGTTCTTGGTTAAGTGCTTGTAAGTAAGCATTTCACGGTAAGGTCTACACCTGTTTTATTCAGCGCAGGTGACAATAACTGATTGATTTGATTCTACATGGGCTAAATAACTCAACTGGCTAGTTGTCCTGTCTGTAAAGACGTTGATCCTGCTGCTTTGAAAGGATAGAGTGAAGCTGTATTTCTCTGTCCACTCACTTCATAATTTCACCTAATCACTTTTCCTCGCGTGTTCAGTCTGACCATTTAGGTTGCTGCCGTCTGCTACTATGATAAATCCCAAGGCGAGGACGTTTGCTGTCAAGCTATCAATGTGCATAACATCTGGGCAACAAGCTGGGCATGGGTAGGTACAAAAATATGATAGGCTGATGTGCACTCTGACTGAGTGACAGCAAACTTGGCTGCCCGCTGCAAATTGAGGACAAAGAGACACACACACACCCCTCCGTGTGCCGCTTTTTTGCAGCAAAACCTTGTTTAGGCATATTAAAACACCTTTTTTTCACATCACAAGTATCATCCGGTCTGACTATCAACTGTGAATTTACGGATACGATTACAAATACGAGTATGGCCATGTCGGAACACCCCTAGTCTCTACAGTTGTACAATGAGATAGCATCCTAGCCCAATGTAAACCTAGTAATTTGTAGGTAAGTACTGTATATTTGCTTTTTTGTATACACAATGAGGTCCAGAATTATTGGAACCCTTGACAAAGATGAGCAAAAAATACTATGTAAAATACAGCAATTTTTTAAATGATTTTAAACTAATGCAATTGCTCAAATAAATAAACGTTGGTTAACAAATAATAAAACATTTAAACAAATTAAAAAATAGTGGTCGAAATGATTGGATCCCCTGTTTTCAATACTCCAGCACCCTCCCCTCTCAAGGATAATGACACTGATCCTTTTTCTATAATGTTTTATGAGATTGGAGAACACATTGGGAGGGATCTTATTTCTGCTGCCACCTATGCTTCATCGTAGGGATGGTGCCAGGTTTCCTGCAGATGTGACGCTTGGCATTCAGGCCAAAGAGTTCAGTCTTGGTTTCATCAGAGCAGAGAATATTGTTTATCATGGTCTGAGTCTTTAGGTGCCTTTTGGCAAACTCCAAGCGGCCTGTCATGTGCCTTTTACTGAGGAGTGGCTTCCGTCTAGTCACTCTACCATAAAGGCCTGATTTGTGGTGTCACGTCTAAATCCGCTCGTCCTCTCTGGCGCTCGTCACCAGTTTACTTATTATTACGCACACCTGCCACCATCGTTACGCGCACCTGCTCATGAGACTCACCTGGACTCCATCACCTTCCTGATTACCTCCCCTATATCTGTCACTCCCTTTGTTTTTTTCCTCAGGCATTATTGTTTCCGTTTATGTTTCATGTCTGTACGCTACTCGTGTTTCTTGTTTTGTTTCATGTTCGTTTATTTATTCAATTCACTCCCTGTACTTGCTTCCCGATTTATTTGTGTACACGTTAGTCATTATTAGCTATTGTGTAGATTGATGAAAAAACATTTTTTATCAATTTTAGAATAAGACTAACCTAACAAAATGTGGGGAAAGTCAATGGATCTGAAAACTTTCCGAAGGCACTGTAGGCTCACATGTAGGCTATGTGCCAATTTTCGTTCCATTTCAGTTGTTGTTTTCTTGCTCAAACCATGCTCAACACCTATCAAACTCAGTAATTTCTCTCAAAACACAGGGATGTCGATTTGCACGGGACTAGTGATATCAGACGATTTTGGAGTTTGCAAAAAAACGGTTGATTATTCTGGCTGGAATTGTTACTCTCCTGCCATGATATGGCAGATTCGGATGGGACTAAAATTACAGATGTGGTGTTGTGCTCTTGCACATAATTATATTACCCGACCTCCCCCAGGTAAAAATAATCCCATCTGAATAGGGCTTAGCTATTTACTAACCCTAAACCTAACCCTTATTATAAAACGAACCATAACCTTAGCAAGCAGTTGCTTATCAACAGGTTGTTGATAGTCCGGATAGATGCTCTACAGATGGTCATACTATCTAACTATCGACTATCTAGTGCCTCTTGCAGACACACATTGGCTACTTCGATACACGTGTGTAGATCTGCTGTGGCGAAGCCACACTTCGCCACTTCTCAGAATGGTGCTCATTTACAGTAATAAAGGTTAGATTACTTGTTGTTATTACTGCATTGTCGGAACTAGAAGCACAAGCATTTCGCTACACTCGCATTAACATCTGCTAACCATGTGTATGTGACTAATAAAATTTGATTTGATTTGATTTGATAAACGTTTCAAAGCTGAATCAATGTCATTGCAAGATCCATTAACCCACTGAGACACAGCAATACATTATTTACCATTCATTTCTATTGGGCACCAAATAATCTTCAACACAACCAAAAGAAACAGGAAATGCATAAAACAAATGTGTAGAGTCGCAAGCTTGATGTAGTCATTACGTGCTATGAATATATGAACACATTCTTAACTTTTTACTGTGTGTGAAGTGAATTTCTACCAATACTTTTGCTCCCCTAAAATGAGGGGACTATGTACAAAAGGTGCTGCAATTTCTAAACGGCTCACCCAATATGGATGAAAGTACACTCAAATTAAAGCTGACAGTCTGCCCTTTAACCTCCATAGTCAGTCTGCCAAAATAGGAAAAAATGCTTCACTGTCGCAATAATTATGCACTGTATGTCCCCCAAAAAGTTTTCGGGACTCAGGGGGTTAATGATTAATTTGTATTCTACATAGGCCTAACATTCAGAATGTGTTTAGTAACATTTAGCTTAACATTACTCTGAGATCAAAAACACCACTTAATGTTGTGGGGGTGCTTTGCTGCAGGAGGGACTGGTGCACTTCACAAAATAGATGAAGGAGGAAAATTATGTGGAAATATTGAAGCAACGTCAAGACATCAGTCAGGAAGTTATTAAAGCTTGGTCGCAAATGGGTCTTCCAAATGAACAATGACCCCAAGCATACTTCCAAAGTTGTGTCAAAATGGCTTAAGGACAACAAAGTTAAGGTATTGGAGTGGCCATCACAAAGCCCTGACATCAATCCTATAGAAAATTTGTGGGCAGAACTGAAAAAGTGTGTGTGAGCAAGGAGGCCTACTAACCCAACTCAGTTACACCAGCTCTTTCAGGAGGAATGGGCCAAAATGCACCCAGCTTATTGTGGGAAGCTTGTGGAAGGCTACCCGAAACGTTTGACCCAAGTTAAACAATTTAAAGTTAATGCTACCAAATACTAATTGAGTATATGTACACTTCTGACCCAACTGGGAATGTGATGAAAGAAATAAAAGCTGAAATAAATCATTCTCTCTACTATTATTCTGACATTTCACATCCACATGTAGCCTAAACCTGTAGGGATATTAGTTCTGGGATTTGTCTCCTGGGAAAGATCTTAAGAGCGGACATAAGGAGAGACGAGACAAAACCTGCCAGTTACAGAATATTGTGTTGTGGGACAGCTGAGCTGATTGAAGACGGCAGGTATTCAACTCGCAGTAGTTGATATCGTTTCCATGGTAACACGCATTTACATGACATGATGAAACGTTGAAACTTAGTTCGGCGTTGTAGAACGAGTGTCTTATGAAACACATTCCAGACACTGGCTCTTGCTGATCTCGCCATAACTGATTTGACAGAGAAACATGGGCTAGATAGGATAGCAGCTGCAACTGCAGCTTTCACCAGCAGCTGAACAGTAGGTCAGCGCAGACTTTAGCCTACACATAGAACTGAATTATCTGACCATCTTAAGATGGCGAATCAGTCAGGGGGGGAGAAGTCCTCAATTTCCAAACTCTCCATAGCAACGCTAGCTTAGTTTACCTTGTACTCACTACTGCACTTGTTTGTTGCGATTGAATGGCAAAGACAAACCTAAGAAACGCGTACATCAAACCGCACCCCCAATGCAAATCTTGTTTGGCTTCAGTCATGGCCTCTGTATTTGTTAATGACCAAGCAAAAACAAGGCCAAATCAGGAAGTGCAGTTCTCAATTAATTGTCTTTTGTGCATTTTGAGATAGAGAAAGAGTTTAAAGTTCAACTGTTTCTAATGCTCACAGGTATGGCCCCCTAGGGTCTCAAAGAAATCCGCATTGGCCAATTAAAATCGTCAAACATCGTTGCACGTGATAAAATGCTAAATGTTAGCTGTTCCCATTACATAACCTGGCACATTTAGCCCTATGCTAACCTGAGCAGTAACAAATTCTGCATCTGCTTTTAAAGATATTAGGCTTTATATACACCAACCAATGGCTGTCCTTAAAATAGGTCAACTTCGCCACCATTTTAAGCCTCCAAATTCAACATTTACTGTTGTTCCACTACACTTGGCATGTCTCATGTAGAGGGCCAATATTGCATAATCATCGCATCCTCGACTAGGCTACTTACATAACGTTACGTTAGACAAAAATCTAAAGGATCGTTTTCGTATATATGACAAAATCCCTCGCATTACACACATCCATGTGCTTTCACTGAGAAAAGATAAAGGTCTATACAACCTTTAAGTATATCATACATTGTTTCAAAAAAGCATAAGAATAGATGTCATGTACCTTTATTACCACTGCTGCCTGGTGGTGTATGCTGCTAAAGTGGTTAACCATGGATTTGCGCGGTACATTAACTGTGGGTTCGAGGCTGCCTCGTGTCATCTTTTTCTTGAAGGCCCAGTGCAGTCGAAAACGTGATTTTACTGTGTTTTATGTTTATTTCCACACTATGAGCTTGGAATAACACTGTGAAAGCAGTAAAATGGCACAGTAAGATGGCGCCAACAGATATGGTAGCTCCACTTCTACAAACTTTGCAGTATTTAGTTGTTTTGTGTATTATTTCTTACATTATTAGCCCTGACCTTTTTTTGTCTTACTACATGTAGCCGGAAATAACTTTTGGATATCAGAGGGGTGGTAATATGACTTTCCCGAATTGGATCCTTCGTTTGTACCTCCCAGGGCAATTGAACTTGTTCCAGAGGCTGCTCCAAAACACCGCCGGGAGAGAAGAGGTATTCGGGGTGGACTTCTAGTCCGACTCAGGAGGCATGTACACCCTCCACTGCTTCCGAGTATATTACTCGCTAATGTTCAGTCTCTGGATAATAAAATATACGAGCTCAGGGCAAGGATCTCCTTCCAGAGACATCAAGGATTGTAACATGCTCTGTATCACGGAAACATGGCTCTCTCGGGATACACTGTCCCCATCCATACAGCCATCTGGGTTCTCAGTACATTGCGCAGACAGGAATAAAGACCTCCCGGAAGAGGAAAGGTGGGGGTGTATGTTTCATGATTAACTACTCATGGTGTGATTGTGATAACATGCAGAAACTCAAGTCCTTTTGTTCACCCGACCTAAAATACCTCACAATCAAATGTTGACCGTATTACCTCCCAAGATAATTTTCTTCAGTTATAGTCACAGCTGTGTATATCCCCCCCCCAGCCGATACCACGACGGCCCTCAAAGAACTACAATGGACTTTATGCAAACGGGAAACCACATATCCTGAGGCCACATTTATTGTAGCTCAAATCAAATCAAATCAAATGTATTTATATAGCCCTTCTTACATCAGCTGATATCTCAAAGTGCTGTACAGAAACCCAGCGTAAAACCCCAAACAGCAAGCAATGCAGGTGTAGAAGCATGGTGGCTTGGAAAAACTCCCTAGAAAGGCCCAAACCTAGGAAGAAACCTAGAGAGGAACCAGGCTATGAGGGGTGGCCAGTCCTCTTCTGGCTGTGCTGGGTGGAGATTATAACAGAACATGCCCAAAATGTTCAAATGTTCATAAATGACCAGCATGGTCAAATAATAATAATCACAATAGTTGTCGAGGGTGCAACAAGTCAGCACCTCAGGAGTAAATGTCAGTTGGCTTTTCATAGCCGATCATTAAGAGTATCTCTACCGCTCCTGCTGTCTCTAGAGAGTTGAAAACAGCAGGTCTGGGACAGGTAGCACGTCCGGTGAACAGGTCAGGGTTCCATAGCCGCAGGCAGAACATTTGAAACTGGAGCAGCAGCACGGCCAGGTGGACTGGGGACAGCAAGGAGTCATCATGCCAGGTTGTCCTGAGGCATGGTCCTAGGGCTCAGGTCCTCCGAGAGAGAGAAAGAAAGAAAGAAAGAGAGAAAGAGAGAATTAGAGAGAGCATACTTAAATTCACACAGGACACCGGATAAGACAGGAGAAGTACTCCAGATATAACAGACTGACTCTAGCCCCCCGACACATAAACTACTGCAGCATAAATACTGGAGGCTGAGACAGGAGGGGTCAGGAGACACTTTGGCCCCATCCGATGATACCGCCGGACAGGACCAAACAGGCAGGATATAACCCCACCCACTTTGCCAAAGCACAGCCCCCACACTGGGGATTTTAACAACACAAATTTGAGGAAAACGCTACAGAAGCTCTAACAACACATTGACTGTAGTACTCGCACTGGTAAACATGGGACCACTGCTACTCAACTTTTCAAAATGCCTACAAAGCCCACCTGCCTCCCTTCGGAAAATCTGGTCATGTCTCCATTTTGCTCCTCCCTTCATATAAGCAGAAACTCAAACAGGAAGTACCTGTGCTAAGGTCTATTCAACGCTCGTTTGACCAATCGGAATCCATGCTTCAAGATTGTTGTGATCACGCGGACTGGGATATGTAACTTCTGAGAATAACATTGACGAATACACAGATACGGTGACTGAGTTCATCAGGAAGTGTATAGGAGATGTTGTTCCCACTGTGACTGTTAAAACCTAAACAAACCAGAAACCGTGGATAGATGGCAGCATTCGCGCAAAACTGAAAGCGAGAACAACCGCATTTAACCATGGCAAGGTGACTGTGAATATGGACAGATACAAACAGTGTAGTTATTCCCTCCATAAGGCAATCAAACAGGAACAACGTCAGTACAGAGACAATGTGAAGTCGCAATTAAACCGCTCAGACGAGAGACGTATGTTGCAGGGTCTACTGACAATTACGTTCTACAAAGGGAAAACCAGCCACATCGCGTCTTGCTTCCAGACAAGCTAAACCCCTTCTTCACCCACTTTGAGGATAACACAGTGCCACCGTCGCGGCCCGCTATCAAGGACTGTGGACTCTCCTTCTCCGTGGTCGACGTGAGTAAGACATTTAAATGGGTTAACCCTCCCAAGGCTGCCGGCCCAAACAGCATCCCTAGCCGCATCCTCAGGGCATGCACAGACCAGCTGGCTGGAGTGTTTACGGACATATTCAATCTCTCCTTATCCCAGTCTGCTGTCCCCACTTGCTTCAAGATGTCCACCATTGTTCCTGTACCCAAGAAAGCAAAGGTAACTGAACTAAATGACTATAATCCCGTAGCCCTCACTTCTGTCATCATGAAGTGCTTTGAGAGGCTAGTTAAGGATCATATCACCTCTACCTTACCTGACACTCTAGATCCACTTCAATTTGCTTACCGCACCAATAGATCCACAGACGATGCCATCGCACTGCACACTGCCCTATCCCATCTGGACAAGAGGAATACCTATCTAAGAATGCTGTTCATTGACTATAGCTCAACAGCATTGTACCCTCCAAGCTCATCATTAAGCTCAGGGCCCTGGGTCTGAACCCTGCCCTGTGCAACTGGGTCCTGGACTACCTGACGGCCGCCCCAGGTGGTGAAGGTAGGAAACAACACCACTTTGCTGATCCTCAACATGGGTCCCACAAGGGTGCATGCTCAGCCCCCTCCTGTACTTTGCAGATGACACAAGAGTAGTAGGCCTGATTACCAACAATGACGAGACAGCCTACAGGGAGGAGGTGAGGGCCCTAGGAGAGTGGTGCCAAGAAAATAACCTCTCACTCAACGTCAACAAAACAAAGAAGCTGATCGTGGACTTCAGGAAACAGCAGAGGGCGCACGCCCATATCCACATTGATGGGACCGCAGTGGAGAAGGTGGAAAGCTTCAAGTTCCTCTGCGTACACATCACTGACGATCTGAAATGGTCCACTCACTCAGACAGCGTGGTGTCGAAGGGGCAACAGCGCCTTTTCAACCTCAGGAGGCTGAAGAAATTTGGCTTGGCCCCTAAAACCCTCACAAACTTTTACAGATGCACAATTGAGTGCATCCTGTCGGGTTGTATCACCATCTGGTACGGCAACTGGACTGCCCGCACCCGCAGGGATCTCCAGAGGGGGGTGCGGTCTGACCAACGCATAACCGGGGGCTAACTGCTTGCCCTCCAGGACACATACACCACCCGATATCACAGGAAGGCCAAATATCATCAAGGACATCAACCACCTGAGCCACGGCCTGTTCACCCCGCTATCATCCAAAAGGCGAGGTCAGTACAGATGCATCAAAGCTGGGACCGAGAGACTGAAAAACAGCTTCTATCTCCAAGCCATCAGACTGTTAAATAACCATCACTAGCCAGCTTCCACCCGGTTATGCAACCCTGCACCTTAGAGGCTGCTGCCCTATATACATAGACTTGGAATCACTGGCGACTTTAATAATGGAACCCTAGACACTTTAATAATGTTTAAATAATGTTTACATACTACTTTACTCATCTCATATGTATATACTGTATTCTATTTTACTGTATTTTAGTCTATGCCACTGCGACATTGCTCGATGTAATATTTATGTATTTCTTGTTTACATTATTTTACTTTTAGATTTGTGTGAATTGTTGTGAATTGTTTTTAGATATTACTGCACTGTTAGATACTACTGCACTGTTGGAGCTTGGAACACAAGCATGTCGCTACACCCGCGATAACATCTGCTAAATATATTTATGTGACCAATAAAATTTGATTTGAAAATTATGATAAGGCCCTTTTAGTAAGGGCTGATTAAAAAGACTGCCTGAAATTTCTGCCTGTTTTGGTAAGATGGAGTTTTGGCCTGCCCGGTGACACCACCAGGCGGTAAATTAGTTAATACACCAATAAGAACCGGCTCTGACGCTCATTGGATGTGGCATGGCTTGCAAACTATCACAGATTACAAAGGGAAACCCAGCCGCCTTGCTAAGCTTGCTTCGAGACAAGCAACACTGAATCATGCATGAGAGCACCATGGTTTTGATGAATAAATAAGTTGTAGGTGTGTTGAGGCTTGATCCCTCACTGGCCAATCAGAACATGCTCCATGACTAAATATGTGGTTGCTTCAAGTTGTGTATTTACTGTCTTTTAAGTATTGCTTGGAATCAACTACAATTCAAATTTTAGTCCATTATAGTTTATTAAATAGCTTACAGAAATTAAATAACAAAATGTAGACCTACAGTATCTCATCTTTGATAAATACGTTGACTTTAACCAGTTTGTAGGCCACATTTTTCTAAATGATTGCATGGCTTCAATATGGAAATACTGTATATAGGCCTAAGTAGCGTTCACACTGATATAGTGTCATGGTTCCACCTGTCACCAGAGGGTGGTAGAGACCATCCTAGAGACATTAACGACACTCAGGTGAGTCCTATTTACTCATAATTTCCCTGTTAAAGAGGTGTGTTTTCTGTTGTCCTTTGCAGAAGCTTGAATTGTTTACCGTTTGCGCGGTTGTTTCCCGAGGGAGTTTTCGAGACTTAGTGTTTGTTGTTTTTTCAAGTGTACTGTGATCCTGCGGCTACTGTTTTTCAGTGAAGTATTATGTTTATCCTTAACCACGGATTACTCGTCTGGTCTCTTCTCTGCACCTGGGTCCAACCTCACCACATATAGGGGCTAGGCCTATTGTAAATTGCATTATGGTTGAGCATGGACATGCTAAACATTGTCAATAAGAAATATTACATTCATTATTGATAAGGCCTAAAAAGAGTGGATAATTCTAATCAAATTCTAAACAAAACTAAACAACAAGTGTTTGTTTCCTAGTTTTCCCAGTTCTGACCATTCTGCCTGCCCTGACCCCGAGCCTGCCTGCCGTCCTGTACGTGCCTGACTCTGACCTGATTACGAACCTCTGCCTGTCCTCGACCTGCCCTTTGCCCTGTGTTATAATAAATTATTGAGAACTGTACTATCCGCCTCCTGTGTCTGTATCTGGGTCATATCCTGAGTCATGATAGATACTTGCATAGTGGAGTCTTTTGTTAAGTTTGATTATGCGATACATATTAAAAAAAAAAAGCTGCGTTAGACAGGATTATCTACACATACTGACCATCTCAAATAGACAGAAGCGTGTTAAATGGCAGATCAAGCTGAACTCATCTCTCGGCATGTCCAGCCCACTCATTATCTCAGCCAATCATGGCTAGCGGGAAGGTTGCTTACTTTTTCTGTGGCTAAACCAACTAGGCTCGTAATTTAACAATTTTATTCGTTTTACAGATGGCATACAAGTTTGTTATTAAGGCACATGAAAGTTCACATGCTCCAGATGCTGCCATTTCTGCTCAAAAACGCATTTCGAAAAAAAAAAAATGTGTTTACGTTCAAACGTCTCTCCTGTGAAGTAGTGACCCGCGACATACACCTAGTTTCCTGAAACGGGTCACATATTAGAATAACGCAAACTATGGAGGGTTTTACGCACATCCAAACTTTTTACGATAGCTTGGCAAATATCCAGTATAAAAAGAAAGGAAGAATGTCCCCTCACCGTCATACTGCTCCCAAATATAATGTTTTATGAACATAACCAGAAAACATTTTACAGATCAGGATGGTGAATCATTTGAATAAGTTTGGTTTTAACCCCTGTTAGTCTAGTGGGGGATTGTCACGCCCTGGCCTTATTTATCTTTGTTTTCTTTATTATTTTAGTTAGGTCAAGGTGTGACATGGGGAATGTTTGTGTGTTTTTGTCTAGGGTGTTTGTATTGTCTAGTTTTTTTTTGTAGAGTTCATGGTGTTGTGTTCAGTGTAGGTGTTTATGTAAGTCTATGGTTGCCTAGATTGGTTCTCAATTAGAAACAGCTGTCTATCGTTGTCTCTGATTGGTAGCCATATTTAGGCAGCCATAGTCATTAGGTAGGTTGTGTGTAATTGTCTATGTGTAAGTTGCCAGTGTCTGCACTTATTTGTTTTGTATAGCTTCACGGTCGTCGGTTTGTTGTTTTGTTTAGTTTGTTTTAGTGTTCTTCGTCTTTCTTAAATAAATACACAATGTATTTATATCACGCTGTGCCTTGGTCCTCTCTTTCACCCGAAGACGATCGTGACAGGGATAAATATAACATCATACAATTTCCAGGATAAATGTATTGATATCATAAAATCGCCAGGATAAAAAATACTTGATGCATTTCTGTTGAACCAGCCTTCGTTATTGTAGGTCTTGGGTAAGGGTAGCCTGCGGAGAGCTCGAATTTTGAACATATGAAACGAAAAACAAGAAATTGGCACAGGAAAATAACTTCTAAATACGAGCTTCACCATTATTCACCGAGGTTCTCACCTCTCGTTTCATGATAGTCATGGACACATGCAGCCTACATCCCGGAGGGGTTTTTACATACGTTCAAAACGGGAACTGAATGGTTCATTTAATGTAGGCCTTCCTGCAATTCATAAATAAAAACGGAAAATCAGCTCACTGTTTTGCTCCTTTCAAACTTGATCTTATAATAAAGCTTTGGTTATTAAGATTCCTCTATCTATTAAGGTTCTCACGAGCCAAACCCTTAAGCGACAGTCTTGACTACTTCGCGATTGCATTGGGCAAAAAAAATGCCTTCATTGAGAGGAGGGGAGGCTGTTCTTGTTTTATTTTCAAAATGGGAAAAAATACTCGTTTTTTATGTTTCTAAATACAAAGTATACAGGCACCAAAAGCACATTACTCTTGTTCCATGTGCAAGTGAGCAGGGTGTGTCAAAGCTGGATATGCTGCGTTTCCGCTGTCAAAATTCATGCCATAAACAATCGCATTACTGCTAAAACCAGCTTTTGGTTGGTCTTAAATATCCCTACCAGCGCTGCCTGAAATTAGCACTTTGGATCATGTTTTCAACGACACACCTCAAATAATTCCACCCCTCCCATCTGCATGCAAGGGAGTTGATAGGTAAATTACTAATCATTGCACAATAGTTTGAAAATAGCAGAGCGCCGGTAGGGTCAAAATTGTCAAAGAACGTGCGCTTGACACTAGCGCCGCCTTAACATCATCCGAAAATAGAGCCACCAATCTGTAATAAATACATGTTTCAAGCAGACCACGATAGTCCCTGCGTCCAAGAATCCCAAGGTAATCTGTCTAAATGACTCTCGTCCCATAGCACTCACATCTGCATCCATGAAATGCTTTGAAAGGCTGGTCATGGCTCAGATCAACACCATCATCCCAGAATGGACCCACTCCAATATGCATACCGCACCAACAGATCCACAGAAGAGGCAATCTCTATTGCACTCCACACTGCTCTTTCCAACCTGGACAAGAACACCGGACAAGAACACCGACGTGAGAATGCTGTTCGTTGACTACAGCTCAGCTTTCAACACCTGAGACTGAACACCTCCCTCTGCAACTGGATCCTGGACTTCCTGATGGGCCCCCTCAACACGGGGGCCCCTCAGGGGTGCATGCTTAGTCCCCTCCTGTACTCCCTGTCCACCACAATTGCGTGGACGCGCACAACATCATCATTAAGTTTGACAATGACACAACGGCGGTAGGCCTGATCACCGATGACAATGAGACAGCCTATAGGGAGGAGGTCAGAGAGCTGACAGTGTAGTGCCAGAACAACAACCTCACCGTCAATGTCAGGATGACAAAGAAGCTGATCGTGGACTACAGGAAATGGAGGGGCAAAGCACTCCCCCATTCACATCGACAGGGCTGTAGTGGAACGGGTCAAGAGATTCAGGTTCCTCAGTGTCTACATCACTAAGGATCTATCATGGTCCACACACACCAACACAGTCGTGAAGAGGGCACAACAATGCCTCTTCCCCTCAGGAGGCAATTTTGTTTTGGCATGGGCCCTGAGATCCTCAAAAAGTTCTACAGCCTCACCATTGACTGGCTGCATCACCGCAAGGCACTACAGAGGGTAGTGTGTACAGCCCAGTATGTCACTGGGGCCGAGCTCCCTGCCATCCAGGTCCTCTATAACCAACGTGTCAGAGGAAGGCCCTAAAAATTGTCAAAGACTCTAGCCACCCAAGTCATAGACTGTTTTCTCTGCTACCACATGGCAAGCGGTACCGATGCACCAAGTCTGCAAACCAACAGGACCCTGAACAGCTTCTACCCCCAAGACATACAGTGGGGCAAAAAAGTATTTAGTCAGCCACCAATTGTGCAAGTTCTCCCACTTAAAAAGATGAGAGAGGCCTGTAATTTTCATCATAGGGACACTTCAACTATGACAGACAAAATGAGAAAAAAAATCTAGAAAATCCCATTGTAGGATTTTTAATTAATTTATTTGCAAATTATGGTGGAAAATAAGTATTTGGTCAATAACAAAAGGTTATCTCAATACTTTGTTATATACCCTTTGTTGGCAATGACAGAGGTCAAACGTTTTCTGTAAGTCTTCACAAGGTTTTCACACACTGTTGCTGGTATTTTGGCCCATTCCTCCATGCAGATGTCCTCTAGAGCAGTGATGTTTTGGGGCTGTTGCTGGGCAACACGGACTTTCCACAATCCTACAATGTGATTTTCTGGAATTTTTTTTCTCATTCTGTCTGTCATAGTTGAAGTGTACCTATGATGAAAATTACAGGCCTCTCTCATCTTTTTAAGTGGGAGAACTTGCACAATTGGTGGCTGACTAAATACTTTTTTGCCCCACTGTAAGACAAATAGTTCCTTAAATAGTTACCAAATAGCTACCCAGACAATCTATATTTACCCTTTTTGCAAAAACCTTTCTGTCTCATCACATATACTGCTTCTAGTGTTTATCTGTCACTTTATTCCTAGTTATATGTATATACTGTATCTACCTCAATTACCTTGTGGCTATCTTCATTATTTATTATGTACTAGCAACATAACATGACAAAATCCTTTGGGCACTTTACTACATACTTACCTGATTCACCTGCATCACCGAAGCCGCCCGCCGTAGTGCTGTAGTAACACTGGTGGCGTCAGTCGACTTGGAGCCTACATTGACTGTTGGCACAGATTCATTTTTTGATGGTGAATCCACTCTTCCACTGTTAGTAGCCATCGTAATCGTTTGAGGCAAAGTGAGTCCTGCGTATGACTGAAGCGCCAGGGGTTCACCTGACCCAGTCTGGCCACCAAATCCTCACGAAGCGGTCCAACTTTCTTCCCATCATCTTGCATTTCTACTAAACATGTTGGCCGGTAAACAGTGGTTGTAGTGCGCTACAGCCACCACCAGGCCATTCCCTTCTTGAAGTCAAAGCTGCAATGTATTGTTGATACTGTATATGAGTTTAGGATAAATGTAATTCAATTTGCGAAAATAGAAATGCATAATTATTTTTTACATACACTTTTGCATGAAGTCCATTTAGATGGAATATCGTCAATCTACGTTGTTACATTTGTGGAAATATATCACGCAACCTGCCCTTTAAGGAACCTACAACAGAGTGTCGTACACAAAAGTACATAGAAAAGAAACGCTCCATCGCTGCGTTTGAGTAGTTTGCGTAAAGTGTCTAGTGGTCTTTAGAGACTTTAGCTAGCATGATTCGGTGGGTGATATGAGCATCTATGAATGGTTGTGCGGTGCTTGAATTGTACTGAAGGATTTTTCTGTGTTTAGGGCCCTTGTGCCAAACAGTTAACCAAAAGGATCTACATGTTTTAAATTATTATTTTATCTTATAAATTACCAGTATATTTTTGTGAGAAACTTTTGATTGTATGAGCATTTGCAGTTGTTAAACTTAGGGAGAAGTGTATTTAAAAAAAAATAACCATTTACTATGACGAGTACAGTTAACATGAATTAAAATGACAGTAACCAACACAGTATGACACATAATTAGTCTACCAAACTGTATCCTTCCCCATTTAGTGAATCAGGAAGTGTTTGGGAAGGGGAGAAGAGGGGGAGGAGGGAGAGGATATATGTCCATCTGCTGTGGGAAATTAAGCGTGATCAATTCATCTGGACTGTCACCCATCTACTGTTACGTCCGCTAAGTGGCCAAGCGGCCATCTGCTCCAATGGAAAGGTCGCTGGTGTCCATCAATCTGCTATTGATCCCACAAATTGTTTAATGATAAAGAAGGTTAATTAACAAATTGTCTTCATTTTTTAATGCCCCTGCGCTAATTTAAGCCCCATTGATTAATTCACACAGAGTGATGCCTGAAAATAGCCCAAGTTGGTTATGAGGGAACAATGGATGACAGCTGAGTGACAGCTAAATGGTGGCTTTGTGAAGCCCGCCGTGATGTTTGCGATCTGCGATTGAGTCGAGCATATTGAATTGAGTTCAACATATTGTATTAATAAATCCGCCACGTAGCCGTCGTGTTATGTTTTGGGGGTTCCCCGTTTGTTCACTGTCTGTCTGCTTTCAAAGAACAAAGCTGCTGACAAACGTCATAATCTAATTTGATCGAACCTCTATTGAACCGTATTCCGTTGAACCAGGTTCTTGAGTCCAGTCGAAAACAAAACCACTGTCCTCTTGTTCAGGGAGAGAGAATGTGATTTGGTATGAGGTTGAGATTCTTTTGTGTTTCACACTGTAAATGTGATTTAGTTGTTAGTGAGTGAATCCAAATGTGAATTGCAATGCAGAATGTTTTTTTTATTAAGTAATAATATGATACAGTAACTTAACAGACACTCTATCCAAAGCACTACACGGTTCACACATACACTTCTGCAACTGGTGTCGTGGATCCATGTTTTACTGTAAACTAATACCCGATATCACTTTACTAATCCTAAGAGTCTTAAGAGTAAATACAAATACGCCATGCGATCCACACTGCCACACACTCACCGGACACCACACAGAGGTGTTTCCCACACTCGGTCTGTGTGTCAGGTGTCAGACCCATGACTGATCTATGTGTTTGGTGACAGCGGTGTCACTTTTTTTTGTTTGTCAACAAATACTGTTCCTCTCTTATCTAACTCCAGACCCACGAGAAACAATCACCGTAGAGGAAACAGAAGTGTGTTGTGGTCCGCCACCGTCATGGCGGAAGGCTAAACTTAGGGAACGGAGAATGGAGGGTGAAGACTCTTTAAGTGTAGTAGTCTGTCTAATGTTTAACTAATGTATCACTTCCAGGTTAAGATGGATGGTCTTCCACTTGTGTTGCAGTGTCATCTCTGGCCAGCAGCAGGCAGTGTTGACCGTGGTCTCTACAGCTACCGTTATACAGTGGTAAAACACTCCTTAATAGTTTTGCTCTGAATGCCAGCTTTTCTTTTATCGAATTTTTGGGAACCTTCATACAACATTCAAACAACTTGAAATAACTTCAATCAGAAAACGAAATATCACAGAATTTTCAGAAATTTTGGTGAATAAAATGTAAATTACATCCAGATGGGTTATTCCAGGTGTCCTTCTTCAACCCCCCCCCCCCCCCCCCCACACACACACACACACACCTTCCCACTGCACCCCAACTCAGTAGAGCGACCAAACACAATGCAAGCACCTCTGCTACACCCAGCTTGGGAGAGAGAAGTGGCTCTTTGTTGGTGAATGGCCACTCTGTGTGAGCAGTGCCTGTGTGTCGATTTGTCTGTACTTTTGGGGCTGCCTTCGAAACCCCAAAATATGTCTCTACCTCCTTGCAGTAGACCAACACTGACTAGCTGTCACCACCATGAGTGTCACATCCCTATGGGGTGAAGTAAGTGTCCCTCACGAGTCTCACACACACACACACACACACAGACATAAACATAGACAAGCTCACACACGTACGTGTAGGCGCGTACGTACGCACATACACAAGTGTTAGAAACACACACACAGAGTCCCACACACAGACATAAACATAGACAAGCTCACACACGCACGTGTGCGCGCGTACGTACACACACACATGGAAACGGTGTCGTGGCAAGCCCCGCGGGCCAGGCTGTGTCCTCAACGCACCTGTGTTGGCACCACCTTTGCCCATTTATGCCCGCTACTCCCTGGCTGGCACACAGAGGCTCCGCTTAGCTCAAGTCCCCTCTCACATCCGGACGGGCACCATGCCACCTTGCCACCCTGCCCCCTCTCATGCCCACTCTAAGAGGTCTTTCATGTCTACGTGGGCATGTCATATATTTTGCAATGATTTCACTTCCCATAATGTTTCCACTGGATGTTTGCATTGGCTGCAGTTGGAATAATTGGAGTGAAATCGAAGCGACAGGGAACGTGTTGATGTCAGTAATTTCGAGGAAGTGTGGTGTATTTTGAGTTTGGGCACGCATGTGTGTCGAATATGCTAATAAATGGAACTGAGGTCCTTCGTGAGTGAGTTGTGAGTGATGTGTGGGAGGGGGAGTTGTGTGTGTTTGGCTCTTTGCTGTACTATCCAGCAGAGGTGCTAATGAGCCTTGAAAGAGAGCAGATTTACTAATCACACAAGCATGTATACACACACACACACACTTTCCCTCATCTTCGTCTTTCCCTCTTCTTTCCCCGCTTCCCCCGCTATGTCGTTGACTGTTGGAAGGTTTCAGAGGATTAGACAATAACAATTGACATCAGTTTTAGGATTACCTTGGCCTTTAAAGCTGCCAGAGTTTGTTACTGTGTCTGAGTAGCAGCAATGCCACTGTTATCTACAGGCTCCTTAGGAGATGCACTGGGGATGACATCATCTCGAGTGTGGGTGGGGTGGAGGGACATGTGTCTGTGGAAGGGAGGGGGGTTGTGTATGGTGTGTGTATGGTGTGTGACTCGGCTGGGGGCCAGTGACTACAGCAGGAACAGACACTGACTCACCGTCTGTGAGTTTATGTTAATATGTGAGTTTCCAGCTCTCTCTTTTCCCGCCAAAACTAGCCTGCTGTTTCCCCTCCCCCGTCTACCCCTCCTTCCCTCCATTATATTCTGTCACTGTGTCCTCTCAGCTCTTTCTATCTATCCCTGACCTCTGACAGTGCCCTGTTGACTCAAGAGGCCAAAGAAGCCACAAAGTGCTCCTCGTGCCTCCAGCTCAAATACCTTTACAACCTGTTTGGGAGTGGGGGCGAGGGAAGGAAGGAGGGAGGGAGGGAGGGGGCAGGGGCAGAGAATAGATAACTAGACAGTGTAATTTTACGTCATCAAATCAAATTTTATTCGTCACATACGCCGAATACAACAGGTTGAGACCT
This sequence comes from Salvelinus fontinalis, assembly GCF_029448725.1. Classification (NCBI taxonomy): domain Eukaryota; kingdom Metazoa; phylum Chordata; class Actinopteri; order Salmoniformes; family Salmonidae; genus Salvelinus; species Salvelinus fontinalis. The sequence goes on from NC_074673.1 coordinate 56,489,073, forward strand.
TACAGTGAAATGATTACTTACGGGACCCTAACCGACAGTGCAGTTAAAAAAAAAAAACACGTAAGAATAAGAGATAAAAGTAACAAGTAATTAATATAAGTAATTGATATTCAATGACATCCTCATATCCTATCATTAGAGAAAATATTATACAACAACTAATGCAGTGTCTTGTGTTATACCTGGAGTGCAGGTGAAATACCTGTTAGTTATGCAACACAAAACCATCTAGGAATTTCTAGGAATGCCTAGAAATACAGCGTATTGTACATGTGTGAGAATGTGTGCTGTATGTAAGTAGCATACACAAATGTGTTACCTAAGATAGTTTTTTTCAGCCTTTGAATGACGTGTCAGAGGCACAGCATTTGTTCGCTCATCTCTCCTTCAACCACTCCCTCCCTCAACACCCTCTCGTTCTCTTTTCTCATCGCCTATTCATCAGTCCCTCACTCACTTTCGCTCTCTCTCCCTTTGTCCCAGACAGATCGTTCAAACACTCACTCTCTCACTTACCTTGCACAACGTCCCCATTGTCACATTCCCTTCACTTTCCTGCACTTTGTCACAATCACTCACTCAATTTCAAAATCAATTTCAATTCAAATTCAAATCAATATAAGCTAAATGTGCGGTCTGTAACTTTTTGCAATTCCAACTTCCCTGTTTTTCAAGTATACGATTAGAAATATCTGAAATGAAGTAGCTTGGTACTACTTTCTTAGCGGATCTTTACTTTGTACCGACACAACACTCTCAGCATTGTCCTGACCACGATGTCCAAAAAGTGTGTCATAGTCATCACATTTTTTTGCTGCTCCAAAATGCACTATGTTACATGTATCTTCCTGTGCAGGCGCCAAACTCAGAGGTTAAACTCGGAAGTGTGCCGAATATCATACTCCTTTTTAGTCAACAGTCGCTTATTTCGTTTAGACAACTTTTCACAGGTGACACAATAAGATGGAGAACAAGGAGTAGAAAGAGAGCAAGAGGTAGATGAGTACAGTACGAGGGATCCAATCGACCAAATCCTATTGAGATGTGTCTGTGGCTAACTCGGTCCTCTCCGGGGAGTATATGTTGGCAGCGATAAGGATGCCACTGTGTGGCGGCTGGCGCGGCGACAGAGACGGCACTTACAGTGCCAGCCAGGGGAAAGATAACACAGGCGTCCCAAAGGGCAAGCAGACAAGCTCACTCAGCTCAATGTTTTTTCCTTCGGGAAGAACCGAGGTCACTGCCATTTAGTATCAGTAGGGCACACACACACACATATATCCGTGCACACAAGCACGTGCACACACCCACACCAAGTGATGCCACTCAGAGAAAACACATACATATTTGTTTCAGCCCTCACACACACCCTTCACTTGTTTGAAATACCACGGAATAATCTTGACCCCTGAGGTGGCTGAAAGACGCATGCAGACTCGTCATATGTCATAAGCCTCACAGCACGAAATCATCATGCCCTCCGCAGATGAGGCATGCAGCCGTAGGATAAAACGTGTCCTTATCTGCTGTGACCTGCTCGGGCGAGCTACAATAGTGGAGACCAAATGCACTTACATTTTTTTTTTTAAAGCCAACAAAACGTGGAAGACCAGGTCTTCAGACCTTTTTAAGGTAAGGCCTACATCGGCACTACTCAGTGTTTCCCCTATTTTCAGCAGTGGCCCACTGACTGGAAGGCTATGGGAACAGCTAGCATGTCATTGCGCTAACGCTAGAGGGCCTGGAGTGCACACACTGAAACAGTCATATAGTGAGAGAGAAGGGGAAAGAGAAAGAAAGGGAAAGAGAGAGAAAGAGAGAGGAGAGTAAAATAGAAAAAAGAAAGAGAGAGGTGGGAAAGAGAGAGTGGGAAAGAGAGTGTGTGTGTGTGTGTGTGTGCGGGGGGGGGGGGGTATCCTTAGTGCCTCCTAGCTTGCCATTCTGGTCGCCCAGACAAAGGGCCATTGTCCCCAGGGCTCTGCACACGTCAACAATGGACTGAGTGACAGGCGACTCCAAACCTCAGGGCCGGCAATGGCAGCTTTGTTTAGAAGGGCTCGTATTGTGTGGGACAATGGCCTCGGTGCTCTGTTCTGCCTCTCTGTCTGGAGAGAGCTAGGTAGCGGCCCGAACCTGGACGCTTTAAAACAAACTGTTGCGCATCTCTATATCATTCGCTAGTCCATTCGCTAGTCCTCGTCTTTTTTAGCCCTTTCTAATAACTATTTTAGCTATTAGGGGTTTAGGCTCAATGCTGCTTTACCTCTCTTTCTTCTCTCTCTCCATCCCATTCTCACTCTTGTTTGTTGCCCTGGGGTGTCAGAGCTGTGCATGTGTGCATCTCTGTCTATACCTCTGTCTGCGTCTCTCTTTCTCTCCCTCTCCGCTCCTCCTCTATCTTTCAAGTCTTCTTTGCTGTCATGGCTTTCCAGGACTGGAGTCACACTGCTAGCTGGAGGCTTTGCGAAATGGGAGAGGCTGAAGTTTGTCATAAGGTGAAGTCATAAGGATCAGAGGCCTCGTGCCCATGAGGGGTACACGGGCACATGCCCCATCAAATTTGTCCTGCTTAAATAAATATATTTTAATTGATTTAATGTTTGTTGTTGTGTCTCTGTATTACTAATAGCCACCTAGCAATTTTATGAAGTTGGCTTTAGCTAGCCCAGATACGTTCCCATTCTCCCAACCTGATAACTAGCTACCCAGAAGCCATTTCAATCAAGTTAGCGAAGCTAGCTTGTCTCACTCTCTTAGCTGGCATGCACGCTGGCAAGGTGGGTAGACTTTAGAAGTAACTCACTAACATTCCTTTCAATCTTTTACTCAGATTCCAGCAGTGATGTAGACAAGCATACAGTAGCGATGTGTGGGTAAAATCACTGAGGAAGCCAAGCCAAGCCAGTAAAAAAGCCATATTACAACCTGTGCTGTGATAATTGTGTTGTTTGCTCTGTAACCCATGTGTTCATACGCCACCGTGATATACAATAAGGCCATGACAACAAAAAGACAACAGTCACACAGTGGTGGAATAAACTCAACTCCCTATAAGTTTGTATAATCACCAAACCGGAGAGGAACATCTGCAGCATGGTCAATCAATCAAATGCTATGGCGGCAACATGTTCTACTCTTTCAGTCCAGACAGCATCATATACATGGGCTACATACACTGAGAATGATTTTAATATTTAAACGTTTTTATTGGTCAAATATTTGGGGAAGCCTGGTTTCCCTTGGAATCCATGAATACACACCACTGGAAGCACATTTAGTTTCTTAAAAATAAAAAAAAACACCAGTACAGACAGCTCAAGAAGTATGCATAGATATGCAGATTCACCATTCTTTTTTAATGGATAGCTTAGAATGTGAGCCATCGGAAGTATTCCGGCACCTTGACTTTTCCCCCCAAAAATGTACGTTACGGCCTTATTCTAAAACGGATTAAATAAAACAATTTCCTCAGCAATCTACACTCAATACACCATAATGACAAAGCGAAAACAGAAATACCTTATTTACATAAGTATTCAGACCCTCTGCTATGAGACTGGAAATTGAGCTCAGGTGCATCCTGTTTCCATTGATCATCCTTGAGATGTTTCTACAACTTGATTGGAGTCCAACTGTGGTAAATTCAATTTATTGGACATGATTTGGAAAGGCACATACCTGTCTAAGGTCCCACAGTTGAAAGTGCATGTCAGAGCAAAAACCAATCCATGAGGTCGAAGGAATTGTCCATAGAGTTCCCAAGACAGGATTGTATTGATGCACCCATCTGGGAAACTGTACCAAAACATTTCTGCAGCATTGAAGTTCCCTAAGAACACAGTGGCCTCCATCATTCTTAAATGGAAGAATTTTTGAACCAATAAGACTCTTCCTAGATCTGGCCGCTCAGCCAAACTGAGCAATCGGGGGAGAAGGGCCTTGGTCAGGGAGGTGACCAAGAACCCAATGGTCACTCTAACAGAGCTCTAGAGTTTGTCTGTGGAGATGGGAGAACCTTCTAGAAGGACAACCATCTCTGCAATATTCCAACAATTAGGCCTTTATGGTAGAGTGGCCAGACGGAAGTCACTACTCGGTAAAAGGCACATGACAGCCTGCTTGGAGTTTGCCAAAAGGCACCTAAAGACTCTCAGACCATGATAAACAATATTCTCTGGTCTGATGAAACCAACATTGAACTCTTTGGCCTGAATGCCAAGCGTCACATCTGAAGGGAACCTGGCACCATCCTTACTGTGAAGCACGGTGGTCGCAGCATCAAGCTGTGGGGATGTTTTTCAACGGCAGGAACAAGGCAAAGATGAATGGAGCAAAGTACAGAGAAATCCTTGATGAAAATCTAGTCCAGAACGCTCAGGACCTCAGACCGGGTCAAAGGTTCACGGGACAACAGGACAACAACCCTAAGCACACAGCCAAGACAACGCAGGAGTGGCTTTGGGACAAGTCTCTGAATGTCCTTGAGTGACCCAGCCAGAGCCCGGACTTGAACCCGATCGAACATCTCTAGAGAGACCTGAAAATTGCTGTGCAGAAACCCTCCCCATCCAACCTGACAGAGCTTGAGAGGATCTGGAGAGAAGAATGGGAGAATCTCCCCAAATGCAGGTGAGCACAGCTTGTAGCGTCATACCCAAGAGGACTCGTGGCTGTAATCGCTACCAAAGGTGCTTCAACAAAGTACTGAGTAAAGGGTCTGAATACTTATGTAAATGTGATTTTAGATGTTTATATGTATATACAGTTGAAGTCGGAGGTTTACATACACCTTAGCCAAATACATTTAAAGTTATTTTCTCACAATTCCTGACATTTAATGCTAGTAAAAATTCACTGTCTTAGGTCAGTTAGGATGACCACTTAATTTTAAGAATGTGAAATGTCAGAATAATAGTAGAGAGAATTATTTATTTCAGCTTTTATTTCTTTCATCACATTCCCAGTGGGTTAGAAGTTTACATATACACTCAATTAGTATTTGGTAGCATTGCCTTTAAATTGTTTAACTTGGGTCAAATGTTTCGGGTAGCCTTCCACAAGTCTTCCACAATAAGATGGGTGAACTTTGGCCCATTCCTCCTGACAGAGCTGATGTAACTGAGTCAGGTTTGTAGGCCTCCTTGCTCGCACACGCTTATTCAGTTCTGCTCACAAATCTTCTATGGGATCGAGGTCAGTACTTTGCGATGGCCACTCCAATACCTTGACTTTGTTGTCCTTAAGCCATTTTGACACAACTTTGGAAGTATGCTTGGGGTCATTGTTACGGCTGGCGCTCTCCTCATCCTCGGACGAGGTGAGGAGAGAAGGATCTTCAGACCAAAATGCAGCTTGAGGGAAATAAGTCATCTTTTTATTTATAACGCTGATGGCAACACGAAAAAACAAAACACTTTCAAAAATACAAAACAAGAAAACGACGTATACGAAACCTGAACATAAACTTACATAACTAACACGTAACACTTACGGACAGGAAACATACTACATCGAAACGAAACGAACAACCGAAACAATCCCGTATGGTGTAAGACATAACACAGACACAGGAGACAATCACCCACAAACAAACAGTGAGAACGCCCTACCTAAATATGACTCTTAATTAGAGGAAAACGCAAACCACCTGCCTCTAATCAAGAGCCATACCAGGCAACCCAAAACCAACATAGAAACAGATAACATAGACTGCCCACCCAAAACTAACGCCCTGCTCTCTGACGGCTCTGGCTGCTCATGGCTCTCTGACGGCTCTGGCTGCTCATGGCTCTCTGGCGGCTCTGGCAGATCCTGTCTGGTTGGCGGCTCTGGCAGATCCTGTCTGGTTGGCGGCTCTGGCAGATCCTGTCTGGCGGGCGGCTCTGGCAGATCCTGTCTGGCGGGCGGCTCTAGCGGCTCCTGTCTGGCTGACGGCTCTAGCGGCTCCTGTCTGGCGGACGGCTCTGTAGGCTCATGGCAGACGGGCGGCTTTGCAGGCTCATGGCAGACGGGCGGCTTTGCAGGCTCCTGGCAGACGGATGACTCAGACGGCGCTGGGGAGACGGATGGCTCAGACGGCGCTGGGGAGACGGATGGCTCAGACGGCGCTGGGGAGACGGATGGCTCAGATGGCGCTGGTGAGACGGATGGCTCTGGCCGGATACGGCGCACTGTAGACCTGGTGCGTGGTGCCGGAACTGGAGGCACCGTGCTAATGATAAGCACCTTCCTACTAGTGCGGGGAGCAGGGACAGGGCACACTGTACTCTCAAAGCCCACTCTGTAACTGATGCGAGGCACCGGCACTGGTGACACCGGGCTGAGGACAAGCACATCAGGATTAGTAGGGGGAGAAGATACAGTGTGTACAGGGCTCTGAAGACGCACTGGTAGCTTAGTGCGTGGGGCCGGAACTGGAGGCACCGGGCTAGATACACGCACTACAGGGAGAGTGCGTGGAGGAGGAACAGGGCTCAGGATACGCACTGGTAGCCTAGTGCGTAGTGTAGACACTGTAGGTACTAGGCTGGGGCGGGGAGGTGGCGCCGGAAATACCGGACCGTGGAGGCGTACTGGCACTCTTGAGCATTGAGCCTGCCCAACCTTACCTGGTTGAATGCTCCCGGTTGCCCGACCAGTGCGGGGAGGTGGAATAACCCGCACCGGGCTATGTAGGCAAACCGGGGAAACCATGCGTAAGGCAGGTGCTATGTATGCCGGCCCGAGGAGACGCACTGGAGACCAGACGCGTTGAGCCGGCCTCATGACACCTGGCTCAATACCCAATCTAGCCCTACCAGTGCGGGGAGGTGGAATAACCCGCACTGGGCTATGCACTCGTACAGGAGACACCGTGCGCTCTACTGCGTAACACGGCGCCTGCCCGTACTCCCGCTCTCCACGGTAAGCCTGGGAAGTGGGCGCAGGTCTCCTACCTGCCCTTGGCCCACTACCTCCTAGCCCCCCCCCAAGAAATTTTTGGGAATTACTTACGGGCTTTTTGGGCTTCCGTGCCAGACGCGTTCCCTCATAGCTCCGGTTCCTCTCTCCGGTAGCCTCTGCTCTCCCCAGTGCCTCCAGCTGCTCCCATGGCTTTTCGGGCTTCCATCCACGTCTCCTTGCTGCCTCCTCAAACCACCGCTCCTGGGCTTTAGCTGCCTCCCTCTCTTCCTTTAGCTGCCTCCCTCTCTCCTGCCTTAGCCCAGGGACCTTCTCCATTCATTATCTGCTCCCAAGTCCAGAAATCCTTGTTTTCCTGTCGAGCTTTCCCTTGCCGCTTGGTCTTAGCGTGGTGGGTGATTCTGTTACGGCTGGCGCTCTCCTCATCCTCGGACGAGGTGAGGAGAGAAGGATCTTCAGACCAAAATGCAGCTTGAGGGAAATAAGTCATCTTTTTATTTATAACGCTGATGGCAACACGAAAAAACAAAACACTTTCAAAAATACAAAACAAGAAAACGACGTATACGAAACCTGAACATAAACTTACATAACTAACACGTAACACTTACGGACAGGAAACATACTACATCGAAACGAAACGAACAACCGAAACAATCCCGTATGGTGTAAGACATAACACAGACACAGGAGACAATCACCCACAAACAAACAGTGAGAACGCCCTACCTAAATATGACTCTTAATTAGAGGAAAACGCAAACCACCTGCCTCTAATCAAGAGCCATACCAGGCAACCCAAAACCAACATAGAAACAGATAACATAGACTGCCCACCCAAAACTAACGCCCTGACCAATTACACATACAAAAACAACATAAAACTGGTCAGGACCGTTACAGTCATTGTTCAATTGGAAGACCCATTTGCGACCAAGCTTTAATAACTTCCTGACTGATGTCTTGATGTTGCTACAATATTTCCACAATTTTCCTCCTTCATGATGCCATCTATTTTGTGAAGTGCACCAGTACCTCCTGCAGCAAACCACCCCGACAACATGATGCTGCCACACCCGTGTTTCATGGTTGGGATGATGGTCTTCGGCTTGCAAGCCCCACCCCCCCTTTTTCCTCCAAACACAACGATGGTCATTATGGCCAAACAGTTCTATTTTTGTTTCATCAGCCCAGAGGACACGATATTTGTCCCCATGTGCAGTTGCAAACTGTAGTCTGGCTTTTTTATGGCCGTTTTGGAGCAGTGGCTTCTTCCTTGCTGAGCGGCCTTTCAGGTTATGTCGCTATAGGACTCGTTTTACTGTGGATATAGATATTTTTGTACCTGTTTCCTCCAGCATCTTCACAAAGGCCTTTGCTGTTGTTCTGGGATTGATTTGCACTTTTTGCACCAAAGTACGTTCTTCTCTAGGAGACAGAACGCGTCTCCTTCCTGAGCGGTATGATGGCTGCGTGGTCCGATGGTGTTTATACTTGCGTACTATTGTTTGTACAGATTAACGTGGTACCTTCAGGTATTTGGAAATTGCTCCCAAGGATGAACCAGACTTGTGGAGGTCTACAATTTTTTTCTGAGGTCTTGGCTGATTTCTTTTGATTTTCCCATGATGTCAAGCAAAGAGGCACTGAGTTTGAAGGTAGGCCTTGAAATACATCCACAGGTACACCTCCAATTGACTCAAATGCAGTCGCAACAACCGTCAAGTGCTATGATGAAACTGGCTCTTATGAGGACCGCCATAGGAAAGGAAGACCCAGAGTTACCGCTGCTGCAGAGGATAAGTTCATTAAAGTTACCAGCCTCAGAAATTTCAGCCTCATATAAATGCTTCACAGAGTTAAAGTAACAGACATCTCAACTTCAACTGTTCAGAGGAGAATGCGTGATTCAGGCTTGCCGCCACTGGACCTTCGAACAGTAGAAACGCGTTCTCTGGAGTAAGGAATCACGCTTCACCATCTGGCAGTCTGATGGAAGAATCTATGTTTGGCGAATGCCAGGAGAACGCTACCTGTCCCAATGCATAGTGCCAACTGTAAAGTTTGGTGGAGGAGGAGGAATAATGGTCCCCTTAGTTCTAGCGAAGGGACATCTTAACGCTACAGCATACATTCTAGACGATTCTGTGCTTACAACTTTGTGGCAAGTTTGGGGAAGGTCCTTTCCTGTTCCAGCATGACAATGCCCCCATGCACAAAGCAAGGTCCATACTGAAATGGTTTGTCAAAATCGGTGTGGAAGAACTTGACTGGCCTGCACAGAGCCCTTACCTCAACCCCATCAAACGCTTTTGGGATGAATTGGAACACCGACTGCGAGCCAGGCCTAATCGGCCAACAACAGTGCCCGATCTCACTAATGCTCTTGTGGCTGAATGGAAGCAAGTCCCCGCAGCAATGTTCCAACATCTAGTGGAAAGCCTTCCCAGAAGAGTGGAGGATGTTATAGCAGCAAAGGGGGATCAACTCCATATTAATGCCCATGATTTTGGAATGAGATGTTCGACGAGCAGGTGTCCACATACTTTTGGTCATGTAGTGTATCTTCTTTACTTGTGATTTATTCAGCCCAGATGCAATTGTAGTTGTTATGTTTTCAATAAAACCTTTAAAAGGTGCAATATACAGAAATCGCTCCGCTATTTCCTTGTTGCTAGAGTTCGAACAGTTTGCCAAATTTCAGTTAATGTGAAAAAACAAGCAAGGATAGTGTAGAGAATCATTGTACCATCTAAACCGTTGTGAAATATCTTTTAAATAACCAAAATGATTGTATTTTCAGCTGTTTGAAGCTGGTGTACAACACCGAAAGTAAAACACACAAAAACTGACTTAAGAATGGGAAGCATAGAAATAGCGTTCTCAGAACAGATCCACCGCTTCACATGAATCCGAGGAACATCGACTGTTAATCATTCAATTCAACTCGGTTTCAAATTGTTCACAGAAAGTAGGATTCTGTAGTAAGGAAACATCAAAGTGCCACCTTGTGGCTATTTTAAGGAGATTCAGAAATGTGTATCTGGCAGTAATAAGCATGATGGATGAAAGAAAATAGAGCAAATAATAGAAAACTAGACTTTTTTAAAATTAAGAATAAAGAATAATTATTATGGTTCTAGAATGCAGGAAAAAGCTGTTTCAGGCGTTTGAAAAATGCAAAATTCTCCAATTTACGGCCTAGCCCCCCTCCAGACCACCCCCCAGCCATACTAACATACTTTGTGCCCGCTCAGATTTTAGGGGTACCGACGCCCCTGGCAAGGATATAATGTGTGTATCGTTTAACCAGGAGTTATTGTATATAGAAAGTGATGACCTAACCAATGTGTGATTTCCAATTCCATTGAAGTGGGCTTGGAGGGATACCTTGCCAGAAATCAAGTGTTTGTGCTGAATGCTACGGTAATATACCATCTCAATTTCACTCCTCCTCTGTTAGTAATAGTTACTGATATAGTAACTTGAAATGAGACTCAGTTGACACACTTCTAAAGGGCAGCAGTTGAATACGTCCTGCTGTCTAGCCCTTTTGTCCTACTGCTGTTACTTTGCAGACGGAGAAAGTTATGAGATCAGCGTGGCACATCCTCCTTTACAGTGAGTGTGCTTCTCTCACTCTCTCTCTCTGGGTCAATAGTCCAGGTCCATTTCCATAATAAACAACACTGGACATCGCCCTTGTCTCGTTTACCCCTAATATATAAAACATTCGATCCCTAATGTATACAAGAACGCCAATAGCGAAAAGCCAACTTTCCCGTCCATCCGCTGGGTTTCAAGAAACACCACGCTGCCTATGCTACAGCCGTCCAATCCATCAGGTCCACTTCCTGCTCAAACCTAATAGACAGCAACCGAGGAAACCCGCTTTTCCACCATCAACTACCTACTGAGTCACCCGCCAACGCTGCTGCCAAAGAGGACTGCGAAAGATTCTCCACCTACTTGTCCTTAAGGTTAACACCATAAGAAGTGTAATCATCGCCGCCGCAGCCCCACCATTATCCATACTGGACCTTCCAAGAGCTGCTTCACTCCGACCTCACGGCCTGGATGTCAAAAAACCTCCTACAATTCAACAATACTAAAACAGAAGCAATCCTCATCGGCATTCCACTCCAAGACCACTCCCTTCACCACCCTTAACCATGGCAGCCGCTCCATTCCCCTGTCCTCCTACATCTCCAACCTTGAAAAGTTACTGAAACACTCCCTCTCTTTCTCCGTCCACATAAAATCTGTTTGCAAAAAAACATTATTTCACTTGAGAAACCTCATCCGGCTTCGTCCTGTTCTCTCCAAACCTGATCTGGATAAGCTGGTCAATTCCCTCATCACCTCCCGACGCAATTACTGCAATGCCCTCCTTGGTGGTCTCCCCTCAAAAAAGATCCACAGGCTGCAGCTTGTGCAGAACAGCACTGCCAGGGTCCTTTGAGGAACCCGGAGATCTGCCCACATCACCCCCATTCTAGCTACCCATCCAATTCAGAATACATTTCAAAATCCTCCTGTTAGTCTTCAAAACCCTCAATGTCTCTGGTCCCTAATACCTCAGTGAACTCCTCAGCCCCAGTCTTCACGGTCACTCCGGTCAAATGATCAAAGGCTCCTTGCAGTCCCAAAGACACGCTTAAAAACAATGGGTGACCAAGCATTCTGCTGTCCCGGCCCCCGGTTCTGGAACCTCTGCATGCCTCAGATCAACACTGCCTTTAAGTCTGAGCTCAAGAATCACTTCTTCAAACTGGCTTTTGCTTAATATGATCTCTGTTGTGGTGTCAATTGTTGGTCTTATACGTTAGTTTTGAGTTCCATCGTTCTGTCCTTGTTTCCTCCTTTATTATATTGTGTATCTTGTATATTACTAGACCGCTATCTATCTTAGAATGTTTTTAGCCCTTTTATTAAAGATTTTTGTTTTAATGGTTGCTCTCTACTTAAAGAGCTTTGTGATTTACGTACGTAAATGAAAAGCGCTCTACAAATGTAATATATTATTAAGGCAATCACTTTAACACAATATAAAACCCAATAAGCACAAAAAGTCTATCCCGAGTGTTTTCACATCCACGTACTGTAGGCCTACTGCTCACTTCTGAGTCAAATGAGAGCTTGACTACAGAGGTTACGAATTTCAAGTTCTTTGGAAGAATATTCCAAAGAACGGCAGCTGAGTACAAAAGGTGGATTTTCCCATGCCACTCTTAAATCTGAAAGGAACCATGTCGATTTCACTCCTTTTAGTGGACTAGTTATGGTTCAGAAAGGAAACGCAGCGTAGAAATATGTTGAACCGTTTATTAAAGAATGAATCATGTAAATTGAGAAGGCTTGTGGGTTCAGGTGCACTTGCAAGTCCAACAAAGGGAAACCCTGCTATTTACTTTTTACCCCCGGGGAGATGGTCAAGAGACGTGACCAGATGAAGGAACTCATCAACGGTAAGTGTTTTCCATGTGACTATTAGTCAAGTTCAGTTGTCTGTGTGTGAGTAATGTGTACAGTGCTCATGTTTCGGTGTGTGTCTATCTGTCAGTGTCTGTGTTTGGGTTTGTGTGATGAGGTTAGCTAGCTAGTCAGTCTACTAGTGTGACGGGTGCTATATAGTTGTCTTATTGGCCATCAGAGTTATTACATACCTTTATATCAAACATGAACCCTTTACAATACTTGTAAAAGTGTGTGTGTGTGTGTGTGTCTGTGTGTGTGTGTGTGTGTGTGTGTGTGTGTGTGTGTGTGTGTGTGTGTGTGTGTGTGTGTGCGTGCGTGCGTGCGTGCGTGCGTGCGTGTGTGTGTGCGTGTGTGTGTGTGTGGTGTGTGTGTGTGTGTGTGTGTGTTCATGCGTGCATTTCAAAGAGGTTATGTGTAGTTATTGAAAGTGTGTTGGTAGTACTTGAAAATGTATTGGCTAGAATAGATTATGATGAATGTTAAAAGGATTATATATTGTTATTTTTCTTATTCTTCTGGTGGAAAAATATCTGCAAGAAAACGGTCAGCTAGAAAAGGAGCAAACAAAAATACATCTAATATCAGAGCTGAATACTACACTGAAGAGAAACATAAAGGCAACATGTGTTGGTCCGATGTTTCATGAGCTGAAATAAAAGATCCCAGACTTTTTTCTTATGCACAAGCTTATTTCTTAAAAATGTTGTGATTGTATTTTAATTGTTTTACCCACGTTTATTCGCTTCTTAGTCTCTTCAGACAACGAGTGGGTCTTAGTTGACGAGCTGTAGTAACGAGTGACTCTGGTGTCGGATTACATTACATAGCCACTGCCACTGGAGGCTGGAAAAGTCCAGCATATTTCCTTCGCTGAAAGGCCCGTCACTTCTTGGCAGAAAGATCGCATATGCACACTGTCAAATGAAGCACAACGCTGGAAATCTATTCACATCCACATAAACTAGTCCCGGCATCGTTCTATGACAAACACAGAAGGTTTTATATTGAATTCAATAAAAGAAAACAGAGAGAGGGAAAGAGAAATTATACAGTCAAAACATTAAGGACCTGGCAGTCTCTCTCCCTACTTCTCTCGCTCTGTTTTCTTATATTGAATTTAATATATACTGAACACAAATATAAACACAGCATGTAAAGGGTTGGTCCCGTGTTTCATGAGCTGAAATCAAAGGTCCCAGACATGTTCTATAAGCACAAAAAGTTTATTTCTCCTAAATGTTGGGCACAAATTTGTTTATATCCCTGTTAGTGAGCATTTCTCCTTTGCCAAGATAATCCCAACACCTGAGAGGTGTTGTATGTCAAGAAGAAGATTAAACAGCATTGATCATTACACAGGTGCACCTTGTGCTGGGGACATCTCAGGGAAGCTCATTTGCGTGCTCATCATCCTCACCAGGGTCTTGACCTGACTGCAGTTTTGCGTCGTAACCGACTTCAGTGTGCAAATGCTCACCTTCTATGGCCACTGGCACATTTTAGATTGCTCTGGACCGACATGTATAACAGTGTGTTCCAGTTCCTGCCAATATCCAGCAACTTCGCACAACCATTGAAGAGGAGTGGGACAACATTCTACAGGCCACAATCAACAGCCTGAACAACTCTATGCGAAGGAAATGTCTCACGCTGCACGGGGTAAATGTTGGTCACACCAGATACTGACTGGTCTTCTGATCCACACCCCTATTTTTTTTTAAGGTATCTGTGACCAACAGATGCATATCTGTATTCCCAGACGTGTGAAATCCATAGATTAGTGTCATGTGTGCTCCCTCTAGGTCACCAGGCTGCTCATTATGGCGCACACCTGTCACCATCGTTACACGCACCATCAGACTCACCTGGACTCCATCACTTCCCTGATTACCTTCCCTATATATGTCACTCCCTTTGGTTCCTTTCCAGGCATCATTGTGTCTGTTCCAGTGTCATGCCTGTGTGTTGTTCGTGTTGCTTGTTTTGGATTAAGTTGCGTTTATTTATTAAAACACTCACTCTCTGAACTTGCTTCCCGACTCTCAGCGCACATCGTTACAATTAGGGCCTACTGAATTTATTTAAATTGACTGATTTCCTTATATGAACTGTAACTCAGTAAAAACGTTGAAATTGTTGCCCGTTGCTTTAAAACTGTTGCTCAGCAAATCTGCAGAGAAACATTCAAGTTCCTACACACGTACATTTTCTTCCGAGTAGTACAACTTTATTTATTTTTCTGTAAATAAAGTGGGCAGAAACAGTATTAAAAAGTTAATGACGTGTTTAAGACAGAATGAGTAGTAGGCATTATCATGAATACACATTAAAGGCGTGTTTTAAACAATAGATTTTGTGCTTTCAGAAGTGATACAGATAAGCTGCCGTTTCTCATTTTAGTTGCTGCCTAAAGAGACCAGAGCTGACTCCGACCCTTTTTAGCTCCCACCCCCTCCCCATCCCCTTCCCTGTTTTAGATCTTTTCAGACGTTGTTTACTCTGTGCCCAGGGACGTGTCAAATTGAAAAAATGTGTTTGAGTATAGCCTATACACATTCTCTGTGACATGTATTTATAGGAGATTTTATTCAACTCAATATTAGGGTGTCCTTAGTGTTTTGTACACTCAGTGAATGTGCATGTACACGTGTGCACGTGTAGGCCGTGCGCAAGTGTGAAAATAAGTGAATGTAGCCAATATATTCTGTTGTTTGTATGTGTAAACATATGTGTAGAAATGTGTAGACGTAAACGTGTGCACGTATATATGTGCACGAATACATGAGCACGCGTATGCATATACGTGCACGTGTGTGCGTGACAACAATGCAGACACTAACTGTATAGTTAGAACAAGATGTATTTTATATGTTGTGTGTGTGTGTGTGTGTGTGTGTGTGTGTGTGTGTGTGTGTGTGTGTGTGTGTGTGTGTGTGTGTGTGTGTGTGTGTGTGTGTGTGTGTGTGTGTTTGATATAACAGAAGACATCATCCCCAGAGAAGAGCAGACAGCAGTGGCACATCTCAACCATGACATACCATCACAAGGAATAAAACAACACAACATACTCCCTAAAACTGCAACTAAATGGTAGCTACGCTACCTGTATCATCTAATTAGCCTAATATCACTGCTGATACTCTCAGCAGTAGCTGACGTGTATGCAGCGTGCACGAGCATGCACAGTGAGATTGGCATGATCATCTAAAACCTAGGCCTACAATATGGAGTCTACTTTAGCTGAAGGCTATGTCTCACATACACTACCGTTCAAAAGATCGGGGTCACTTAGAAATGTCCTTGTTTTCCATGAAAACATATGAAATGATTTGCAAAATGAATAGGAAATATAGTCAAGACTTTGACAAGGTTATAAATAATGATTTTTAATTGAAATAATAATTGTGTCCTTCAAACTTTTCTTCGTCAAAGAATCCTCCATTTGCAGCAATTACAGCCTTGCAGACCTTTGGCATTCTAGTTGTCAAGAGATTTCACCCCATGTTTCCTGAAGCACCTCCCAATCCACCTTTTGGATTGGCTTGATGGGCTCTTCTTACGTATCACACGGTCAAGCTGCTCCCACAACAGCTCAATAGGTTTGAGATCTGGTGACTGTACTGGCCACTCCATTATAGAGTGGCGTCAAGCACTCCTCAAGCATCTTTTCATTTTTTCTGCGTCTCACGAATGTTCTTCTTTGTGATCCGAACACCTCAAACTTAGATTTGTCTGTCCATAACACTTTTTCCCCTCTTCCTCTGTCCAGTGTCTGCGTTCTTTTGCCCATCTTAATCTTTTCTTTTTATTGGCCAGTCTGAGATCCTGCTTTTTCTTTGCAACTCTGCCTAGGTCAGCATCCCGGAGTCACCTCTTCACTGTTGACGTTGAGACTGGTGTTTTGCAGGTACTATTTAATGAAGCTGCCAGTTGAGGACTTGTGAGGCGTCTGTTTCTCAAACTAGACACTCTAATGTACTTGTCCTCTTGCTCATTTGTGCACCGGGGCCTCCCACTCCTCTTTCTATTCTGGTTAGAGCACGTTTGCGCTGTTCTGTGAAGGGAGTAGCACACAGCGTTGCATGAGATCTTCAGTTTCTTGGCAATTTCTCGCATAGAATAGCTTTCATTTCTCAGAACAAGAATAGACTGACGAGTTTCAGAAGAAAGGTACTTTGTTTCTGGCCATTTTGAGCCTGTAATCAAACCCACAAATGCTGATGCTCCAGATACTCAACTAGTCTGAAGAAGGTCCGTTTTATTGCTTCTTTAATCAGCACAACAGTTTTCAGCTGTGCTAACATAATTGCAAAAGGGTTTTCTAATGATCAATTAGCCTTTTAAAATGATAAACTTGGATTAGCTAACACAACGTGCCATTGGAACACAGGAGTGATGGTTGCTGATAATGGGCCTCTGTACTCCTATGTAGATATTCCATAAAAAATCTGCCGTTTCCAGCTACAATAGTAATTTACAACATTATCAATGTCTACACTGCATTTCTGATCAATTTGATGTTATTGTAATGGACAAAAAAAATTGCTTTTCCTTAAAAAACAAAGACATTCCTAAGTGACCCCAAGCTTTTGAACGGTAGTGTGTGTGCCGTTAAGCCATGAGAGAAGAAAGATGACCTGATAACAAGGAGAAATAGATCTGAGGGGGAAAAGATTAGGGTTATGGTAAGGGTTAGCAGTAGTAATCCTTTTCAAATGAGCTGTACTTCAGCTAATTACAGCAGCAGCGTCAATGCAACAAAGGAAGCAAACGCATACAGATCCTCCAGGAAGTATTCATACCCCTTGACTTATTCCCCATTTAGTTGTGTTACAGGCTGAATTCAAAATCGATTAACTATGTTTAATTATCTACACACAATACACTAACTAGAATGACAAAGTGAAAACACGTTTTTAGACATTTTCGCAAATTGATTGAGAATGAAATGCAAAAATATCTCATCTACATAGGTATTCACACCCCTGAGTCAATACGTTACAATTTACATTGTCAGCGATTACAGTTGTGTCTTTCTGGGTAACTCTCTAAGAGCTTTGCACACCTGGATTGTACAATATTTGCACATTCTTTATTAAATTCCTCAAGCTCTCTCAATCAATGTCGTCTTGGTAGGAAACTCCAGTGTTTATTTGGCCTTGTGTTTTAGGTTATTGTCTTGTTGAAAGGTGACTTCATCTGCGAATGTCAGGTAGAAAGCATACTAAACCAGGTTTTCCTCTAGGATTTTGCCTGTGCTTAGCTCCATTACGTTTCTTTTTTATCCTGAAAAACGCCCCACTCCTTAACAAGCATACCTATAACATGATGCAGCCACCACAATGCTTTAAAATATGGAGAGTGGTACTCAGTAATGTGTTGTATTGGATTTTCCCCAAATATAGAACTTTGTATTGAGGTAAAAAATGTAATTGCTTTACCACATTTTCTTGCACTATTACTTTAATGCCTTGTTGCAATCAGGATGCATGTTTTGAAATATTTTTTATTCTGTACAGGCTTCCTTCTTTTCACTCTGTCAATTAGGTCAGTATTGTGGAGTAACTACAATGTTAATGATCCATCCTCAGTTTTTTCCTATTACAGCCATTCAATTCTGTAACTGTTTTTAAAGTCTCAGTTGGCCTCATGATGAAATCCCTGAGCAGTGTTCTTCCTCTCCGGCAACTGAGTAAAGAAGGACGCCTGTATCTTTGTAGTGACTGGGTGTTTTGATACACCGTCCAAAGCGCAATTGATAACTTCACCATGCTCAAAGGGATATTCAATATCTTTTATCCATCTACCAATACGTGCCCTTTGCAAGGTATTGGAAAATTCAAGGGTTGAATCTGTTTGAAATTCACTGCTCGACTGAGGGACCTTACAAATAATTGTATTTGTGGGGTACAGAGATAAGGTAGTCATTCACACTATTATTGCACACAGAGGGAGTCGATGCAACTTATAATGTGACTTGTTAAGCAAATGTTTATTTCTGTTTAGTACCCGAAACTGAAATGTTTGTAATATTGGGATATCACAATTTTACAAAATGTTCAACATTTTTGTAGCCCTTCTTTATGAGACTAAGCAAGGTTGCGGCAGGTTTTAAGTTACTGTTTTCTGTTTAAAACACTCGTCCTTGTGTGTGCAAATTATGGTATTGTGATATTACTGAAGTTTCCGTATACCGTGCAACAGTACTGTACACGCGCCCCCAAAAAGTGTGTAGTGGAGGCGCACACACTTATCAGGAGGACATGCACAGTAGTGATGCACGGTATACAAACGTGTTGTGTTGGTTGAAGAAAATACATTGATGCTGCAATGTCTCTCTCACTCACTCGCTTCTGGAATAATGGGCTGACTTACACAGGAAGACTTTAGCCATTAGGCCAAACATTTTGATAGATCTTTGTTAATTAAAAGATTGATGTGAACATTATGCCTCTGGTGTGTTTCTTTATTAATTGTTTTATTTGATTAGGATCCCCATTAGCTGTTGTGAAAGCAGCAGCTACTCTTCCTGGGGTCCACATAAAACATGACATAATACAGAATAATATCCTCTTAAGGATCGGACCTTTATTTTCAATTTTTGCTTAACATGACATACCCAAATATAATTGCCTGTACTTCAGGACCTGAAGCAAAGGTATGCATTTTCTTGATACCATTTGAAAGGGAACACTTTGAAGTTTGTGGAAATGTGAAATGAATGTAGGACAATATAACACATTAGATCTGGTAAAAGCTAATACTAAGAAGAAACATGCATATATAAAAAAAATCATCTTTGAAATGCAAGAGAAAGGTCACAATGTATTATTCCAGTTTAGGCGCAATTTAGATTTTGGCCACTAGATGGCAGCAGTGTATGTGCAAAGTTTTCAACTGATCCAATGAACCATTGCATTTATGTTCAAAATGTTGTATCAAGTCTGCCCGAATGTGCCCAATTGGTTTATTAACTGTGCACTCTCCTCAAACAATAGCATGGTATTATTTCACTGTAATAGCTACTATAAATTGGACAGTGTAGTTAGATAAACAACAATTTAAGCTTTCTACACACATCAGATATGTCTATGTCCTGGGAAATGTTCTTGTTACTTACAACCTCATGCTAATCACATTAGTGCATGTTAGCTCAACCGTCCCGTGGGGGGACACCGATCCTGTAAAGGTTTTAAGTTGTTACTGATATGCAGTTGAGATACTGCTGATAGTCTCCTGATTGTTTGTTGTGCAAGTGAGGCGATATCCTTAAGATGGACTATAGACTACCCTGTTGAAAATGATGAGCTATACTGTTGAGAAACTACTGAAAGGCTACATACGTGCTGTTGCACTGCTGCTGATAGTCTACAGTTTGTTGAACATTTCTTGTTGAAAGTAAACAGACATGCAGTTGACATGTTACTGATAGTTTGTAGAGCATCTACAGATGGACTATCCACATTAAGTGTTACCGAAAGAGTGTGGTGTTTTTTGAATTAATTTTTATTTATTTCACCTTTATTTAACCAGGTAGGCTAGTTGAGAACAAGTTCTCATTTACAACTGCGACCTGGCCAAGATTAAGCAACGCAGTGCGACACAAACAACAACACAGAGTTACACATGGAATAAACAAACATACAGTCAATAATACAATAGAGAAAGTCTATATACAGTGTGTGCAAATGAGGTTGGATAAGGGGGGTGAGGCAATAGATAGGCCATAGTGGCGAAATTATTACAGTATGGCAAATTAAACACTGAGGTGATAGATGTGCAGAAGATGAGTGTGCAAGTAGCGGTACTGGGGTGCAAAGGAGCTAAATAAATAAAATAAATAACAATATGGTGATGCGGTAGTTGGATGCGCTATTTACATATTGGCTATGTACAGGTGCAGTGATCTGTGAGCTGCTCTGACAGCTGGTGCTTAAAGCTAGTGAGGGAGATATTAGTCTCCAGCTTCAGTGATTTTTGCAGTTCGTTCCAGTCATTGGCAACAGAGAACTGGAAGGAAAGGCGGCCGAAGGAGGAATTGGCTTTGGGGGTGACCAGTGAAATATACCTGCTGGAGCGCGTGCTGTGGATGGGTGCTGCTATGGTGACCAGTGAGCTGAGATAAGGGGGGACTTTACCTAGCAGGGTCTTGTAGATGACCTGGAGCCAGTGGGTTTGGCGACGGATATGAAGCGAGGGCCAGCCAACGAGAGCATACAGGTCGCAGTGGTGGGTAGTATTTGGGGCTTTGGTGACAAAACGGATGGTACTGTGATAGACTGCATCCAATTTGCTGAGTAGAGTGTTGGAGGCTATTTTGTAAATGACATCGCCGAAGTCAAGGATCGGTAGGACAGTCAGTTTTACTAGGGTATGTTTGGCATCATGAGTGAAGGATGCTTTGTTGCGAAATAGGAAGTTGATTCTATAATTAATTTTGGATTGAGGATGTTTAATGTGAGTCTGGAAGGAGAGTTTACAATCTAACCAGACACCTAGGTATTTGTAGTTGTCCATATATTCTAAGTCAGAACCGTTCAGAGTAGTGATGCTGGACGGGTGGGTAGGTGTGGGCAGCGAAGAGCATGCATTTAGTGTTGTTTGCATTTAAGAGCAGTTGGCGGCCACGGAAGGAGAGTTGTATGGCATTGAAGCTCGTCTGGAGGTTAGTTAACAAAGTGTCCAAAGAAGGGTCAGAAGTATACAGAATGGTGTCATCTGTGTAGAGGTGGATCAGAGAATCACCAGCAGCAAGAGCGACATCATTGATGTATACAGAGAAAAGAGTCAGCCCGAGGATTGAACCCTGTGGCACCCTCATATAGACTGCCAGAGGTCCGGACAACAGGCCCTCCGATTTGACACACTGAACTCTGTCAGAGAAGTAGTTGGTGAACCAGGCTGTCATTTGAGAAACCAAGGCGTTTGAGTCTGCCGATAAGAATATGGTGATTGACAGAGTCGAAAGCCTTGGCCAGGTCGATGAATACAGCTGCACAGTATTGTCTCTTGTCGATGGCGGTTATGATATCGTTTAGGACCTTGAGCGTGGCTGAGGTGCACCTGTGACCAGCTCGGAAACCAGTTTTCATAGCGGAGAATGTACGGTGGGATTCGAAATGGTCGGTGATCTGTTTGTTAACTTGGCTTTCGAAGACCTTAGAAAGGCAGAGTAGGATAGATATAGGTCTGTAGCAGTTTGGGTCTAGGGTGTCTCCCCCTTTGAAGAGGCGTGATCCTGGACAACACCCTGTCGTTCTCAACTAACATCAAGGCGGTGGCCCGTTCCTGTAGGTTCATGCTCTACAACATCCGCAGAGTACGACCCTGCCTCACACAGGAAGCGGCGCAGGTCCTAATCCAGGCACTTGTCATCTCCCGTCTGGATTACTGCAACTCGCTGTTGGCTGGGCTCCCTGCCTGTGCCATTAAACCCCTACAACTCATCCAGAACGCCGCAGCCCGTCTGGTGTTCAACCTTCCCAAGTTCTCTCACGTCACCCCGCTCCTCCGCTCTCTCCACTGGCTTCCAGTTGAAGCTCGCATCCGCTACAAGACCATGGTGCTTGCCTACGGAGCTGTGAGGGGAACGGCACCTCAGTACCTTCAGGCTCTGATCAGGCCCTACACCCAAACAAGGGCACTGCGTTCATCCACCTCTGGCCTGCTCGCCTCCCTACCACTGAGGAAGTACAGTTCCCGCTCAGCCCAGTCAAAACTGTTCGCTGCTCTGGCACCCCAATGGTGGAACAAACTCCCTCACGACGCCAGGACAGCGGAGTCAATCACCACCTTCCGGAGACACCTGAAACCCCACCTCTTCAAGGAATACCTAGGATAGGATAAAGCAATCCTTCTGCCCCCTCCCCCCCCTTAAAAGATTTAGATGCACTATTGTAAAGTGGCTGTTCCACTGGATGTCATAAGGTGAATGCACCAATTTGTAAGTCGCTCTGGATAAGAGCGTCTGCTAAATGACTTAAATGTAAAAATGTAAATGAAGAGGGGGATGACCGTGGCAGCTTTCCAATCTTTGGGGATCTCAGACGATACGAAAGAGAGGTTGAACAAGCTAGTAATATGGGTTAAAACAATTTCTGCAGATAATTTTAGGATGAGAGGGAGCATCTATCTGGATATGGGTGAAGGAGAAATGGGGGAGGCTTGGGCAAGTTGCAGTGAGGGGTGCAGGGCTGTTGACCGGGGTCGGGTAGCCAGGTGGAAAGCATGGCCAGCCGTAGAAAAATGCTTATTGAAATTCTCAATGTAATGTGCAATGCAAGGGTGAGAACTAACTGATGCAAGGGTAAGAATAGTGAGGCAGAGCGTTGATTTCTGACCAATGCAGTGGTGAGGGTTGAGAAGGAGGGGTGACTGTTGACTAGTGGAGGGTTGATACTTGACTAGAGGAGGTGTGAGGGTTGAGGAGGAGGGGTGACACTTGACTAGTGCAGGGTTGATACTTGACTAGGGGAGGGGTGAGGACTGACAAGGATGAGGAATAATTAAATTCACATCCACTACTGCTCCCCCCCATCCCTTTTGGCCCACTCCCTAGCCCCCAATCCAGTGCTCTCCGCCTTGGCTCTCTGCCGTCAGATGTGGCCCAGCAGAGTGTGGAGCTGCCTGTTTCACAGTGGGTACTGGCAGTGGCCTTTGTGTGCGAGCATGCAGAGCAGCAGGTAGCCGACAGAAGCCGCACTGCAAGGCCCTTTGGACAAGAGTCAGCGGGGGCCACGTTTAGGGGGGATGGGGGCCGATGGGGTGGTGGGCAGAGCAGCACTTTAATAAAGATATTTAATACCTTTTACAAAGGAGCCTTGCCTTTGAAGGGACAGGATGAAAAGGGATTTAGGGGAAACGTAGCGGGGGTTAGGAATGAGGGGTATCCCTCTCCCCCAGACCTCTCCAACCAATCATGGCTATGGATTATGGGGTTGAGGAAGGGAGGGGTATGAATGAGTTCATGCAACCGTCACACAACTCTCAATCTGCTAGTAGTATCTGAGTGTGAGACTATACTGAAAGAATGCAGAGAGTGAACTTAAGGTTTTGGTTTGGTCATGTCTTATTGTGACCAGAAAGAGGGCTGTTTGTATGTACAAGTGATAAATCAATTATAACAGTAGTAAGAGGAGATGTTAAACCCACATACTTTTCTGGACTAGGCTAGTTAAAAAGTGTGTTATAGACTGAAATGTTGAATTATTAATTTACTCGGTCAAAAATGACATTCAATATCCTTTAGGTAGGTCCCAACGCAAAACAATGAACCACTGTTAATTGTATCATTGTGCTAGTAGAGGTGTACGAGAGACTATGCCACATTATAGGCTGGGGCAATGTGTAGGCCGTACGGCAGACATGCCAAGTGAAAGAGGCCTCTTGTGCTCAGGCCAGGCCGTGGGCAGTAAATCTGACCGATGACTAGACCTGAGTTAGTCTCTCAGCCTCCGGTCTCCAGACAGGAACAGGACAGAGCCTTTGTCCCCCCTGCACCACGCTCTCCTCCATATTCATACAACTGAGGCCGACTTCAATAATGTAGGCTCGGAATGGCCTCACACAGAAAAATCTGTCATTGATTGTATAATGTCATAGATCTCACGGCCCAACAATGTGTGTCTTCAGCTCAGCCATCTGTGGGATTCTACAGAGGCTGGGAAATCTGTACCTTCATATGTCGTATTTTAACCAGGCATAAAGTTCTCATTTCAAACTGAGCATGGGAGAGGAGAACGAGTTAAAATGGCGATAATTGAGTGTCAACTTTATACAGTCAAATATTACGCAAGACTGACATTCAACCTCATTTGTTTCTCGTCTTGTTTCTGGTTTCATTGTCTTGTAAGTCCTCTTTGAAATTCTCTCAGCTACGTCGGAGTAAAAGCTATCCATCGTAGCCGTGTCTCTTCAGTCGATGTGAAAGCCTCCATTGCGGCGCCGAAAGTTGCCCAAGAAACCATAACATGTATACGTATATATACCGCTGCTGCCATTTCCATGCTGTTAAATTTACTCTGCATTTAATCACCACCTTCTCACATCTTAAAATTCTATTGATTCGATAAATACTATTCAGGTGTTATGAGTAACAATCGTTTTGCACATTTCAGTGTTGTTTAGTGGACAGAAAATCCCACCCTGAGTATTTAAATTGGCCTAGAGTATCCCATTACTTTTGCCTTCACTCTCACTTTTTCCTTCTTGTCAAGTAATAATTTGTGACTCATATATTCCTGTCTCAAGGCCTAAAATGTTTCTCTTGTTGAACACTACCCCATACACATACCCCATGTTTACATCCTAGCGTGTTACAAAGTAAAGCCTGCTGAAAACAAAACTCTGCCTTGCCCAGGAAAACATGTTTAACCCAGAGAGGATGTGCGGACATTTTAACTGGTAACTAAAACTTAGAAACGTACAAGTGTATTATTACAGTGCCTTCAGAAAGTATTCATACCCCTTTACTTATTCCACATTTTCTTGTACTACAGCCTGAATTCAAAATGGATTCAATAAATAAAAAATCTCACCCAACTACACACAACACCCCATAATGACATGTTTTATACATTTCTGCATATTTATGGAAAATTAAATACAGAAATATCTCATTTACATAAGTATTCACACCCCTGAGTCAATACATGTTAGAATCACCTTGGCAGCGATTACAGCCTTTCTGGGTAAGTTTCTAAGAGCTTTGCACTCCTGGATTGTACAATATTTGCACATTATTATTTTTGAAATGATTCAAGCTCTGTCAAGTTGGATGTTGATCATTGGTAGACAGCCATTTTCAAGTCTTGCCAAAGATTTTCAAGGTGATTTAAGTCACAGCTGTAACTAGTCCACTCAGGAACATTCTGTGTCTTCTTGGGAAGCAACTCCAGTGTATATTAGGCTTGTGTTTTCGGTTATTGTCCTGCTGAAAGGTGGATTTGTCTCTCAGTGTCTGTTGCAAAGCAGACTGAACCAGGTTTTGTGTTGGATTTGCCCCAAACAACTTTGTATTCAGGACATAAAGTCGATTTTTTGCAGTTTAACTTCAGTTCCTTGTTGCAAACAGGATGCATGTTTTGGAATATGTTTTATTCTGTACAGGCTTTTTACTTGTCACTCTTTTAGGTCAGAATTGTGGAATAACTACAATGTTGTTGATTGTTGATTTTCTCCTGTCACAGTCATTAAACTCTGTAACTGTTTTAAAGTCTCAGTTGGCCTCATGGTGAAATCCCTGAGCGTTTTCCTTCCTCCGGAAACTGAGTTAAGAAGGAAGCCTGTATCTTTGTAGTGACTGGGTGTATATTACACCAAAGTGTAATTAATAGCTTTACCATGCTCAAAGGGATATTCAATGTCTGTGTTTTTATTTTGTATTACCCATCTACCAATAGGTGCCCTTCTTTGCGAGGCATTGGAACACCTTCCCGGTCTTTGTGTTTCAATCTGTGTTCGACTGAGGGATTTTACAGATAATTGTATGTGTTGGGTACAGAAATTAGGTAGTCATAAACACTATTATTGCAAGTCCATCCAACGTATTATGTGACTTGTTAAGCAAATGTCTACTCCTGAACTTATGTAGGCTTGCCATAACAAAGGGGTTGAATACTTTATTTGTAATTCATTTCTTTAAAAAATTCTAAAAACATATTGTCTGTAGGCCAGTGACACAAAATCTCAATTTAATCCATTTTAAATGTAGGCTGTAACACAACAGAATGTGGAAAAATTAAAGGGGTGTGAATACTTTCTGAAAGCATTGTCGATTTTGTACTACTAATCAGGAAAAGGGGGGAGATAGGAGTTTTGTTTTACACAGCATATTACACACCACTGTCCCTCTGCTGTAGCAGTTTCGGCTGGCCGCAGTTAGAAGGCCAATCTGGGGCCTGGAGCCAGGGGGTGTTGGGTTACAATTTAGAGAACAATAGAGATAGTGCCTGAGTCAGCATTCTGTCTCTCTCCCTCCTTCTCCCTCTTTCCCTCTCTGCGCCAGAACTGGCCAACCAATGATATTTTATTCTCTCAATGCCAGTACAGACAAGCCAGCCAGGTCAGTGGGGGAGGGTTATGAGAGAGAGGACAAACAGACAGACAGGCAGACAGACAGGCAGGCAGGCAGGCAGACAGACAGGCAGGCAGACAGGCAGACAGGCGAGAGATAGAGAAGCAGCAGCGTACAGCAGAGTTTGAAAGAGCCTCTGGCACACTCTCTCAATTCAATTCAATTCCATTCAAAGGGGCTTTATTGGCATGGGAAACATACACTGAGTGTACAAAACATTAGGAACATGACATATGTGAATCCAGGTGAAAGCTTTGATCCCTTATTGATAGCACCTGTTAAATCCACTTCAATTGGTGTAGATGAAAGGGATTTTTAAGCATAGAGACAATTGAGACATGGATTGTGTATGTGTGCCATTCAGAGGGTGAATGGGCAAGACAAGATTTAAGTGCCTTTGAACAGCGTATGCTAGTAGGTGCGAGGTGCACCGGTTTGAGTGTGTCAAGAACTGCAATGCTGCTGGGTTTTTCTCATTCAAGAGTTTCCCATGTATATCAAGAATGGTCCACCACCGAAAGTACATCCAGCCAACTTGACACAACTGTGGGAAGCACTGGTGTCAATTATGGGCCAGCATCCCTGTGTAACGCTTTCGACACCTTCCATGCCCCGACGAATTGAGGCTGTTCTGAGGGCAAAAGGCGGTACAACTCAACTTTACGAAGGTGTTCCTCAAGTTTTGTACAGTCAGTGCATGTTTTTTATTTTACCTTTATTTAACTAGGCAAGTCAGTTAAGAACAAATTCTTATTTTCACTGACGGCCTAGGAACAGTGGGTTAACTGCCTTGTTCAGGGGCAGAACGACAGATTTTTTTTACCTTGTCAGCCTGGGGATCGATCTTGCAACCTTTTGGTTACTAGTCCAATGCTCTAACCACTAGACTATCTGTCAAAAACAAAATGCGAAAAAAACTAATTTAGCAACATCAACAAAAACGATTCGAAATCAACACTAAACATTGCACGCAAAAAGGTTTCAAAAAGATAAAGACAGTTCAAAGGTTATATTATCAGCGTTTTAGCAATGTGAAAATAGATAAACAGATAAACATTGATGGTATTTACAATGTTGTTAGTGCTCCACTGGCAGCCATTTTGATTTATTAAAAAAAAAGTATAATTTTATTTAGGTTTTTAGACAACGCACAAATATACATATACAATAGACAACTTAACATTCCACAAACATAGATCCTCTAAACTACACATGACGTTGGCTGGGGCTTAATGTCTAACCTTCAACATAAAGACAAAAGATGAATAAAGACAAAACACCAACTCAGACCTAGATCAATTTCAACAAACATTAATCACATCACACATGCTCACGCCATATTCATACCCCCTTTTCTCATGGCTACGGGAAACAAATCTTGCTGCTGTGATATTCCACCTAACAGATATGGGAGTTTATCAATGTTTGATTTTTTTTCAAATTCTTTGTGGGTCTGTGTGATCCGTGGGAAATACATGTCTTTAATGTGTTCATACATTTGGCAGGAGGTTAGGAAGTGCAGCTCAGTTTCCAACTCATTTTGTGGACAGATCATCACACACACACACACACACTAACAAACTGTCAACATGAACCTTCACATCCGGTCAATTCTGTTTGCCCTGGCTGACTTCCTATCCCCAGCAACATCTCCACTGATTTTGATTCCCTCTATCGATGCCCCCGGGGAGCAACCGTCTAACAACTGATAATGACTTGATAGATAACTTATAGAACAGTTGCAGATAGATATGTAAGTTATAGACACTGATAGCTGAGAGTAATCTTTAGTCTGCATGGCAGAGGATTGTTTCTGTTCTACACATTACATTTCTATCTGAATGTTCTGTAACATATCACCCTCCCAAATATGGTGAATAGGAGTCTCAGTAGGCTCAAGGTCCGGATATGTCATTAGGATGTCTCTCTGACCTCTGACACAGTTATTCAACAACAAACTAGGTAAACATACAAATACATTTGAGTCCTTTAGCAGATGAGTAAATACCAGTCAATTACAATATAGTTGATTGAAACAATCACTCTAGCAGACGTTGTCTTCTGTACTTATTCCGTTGTCACATGGTCATATCTTGACCAACCTTCTCACAACATATTTGCAATGTTGTAACCTTCTTATGACCCATTTGCAACATTGTGTCAATGTCTTAGCAGGAAAGGTACAATGATACAATGTAACCTCTCTTTATGACCTTTGAGTGGTTTAGTTACAAACTATGCCAAGACAGGAATTACATGTCCCAGTCTCCTGTCTCCCATACCTCTCTCTCTGTCTCTCTCAGGGGGCCTAATAGGTTACTAGTTAGCTAGGAAGACTCACTAGAGTGGGGCCCCTGCTGCTAAGCCCAGTCAGATTCCTCACTCTGTGGCTCCAGTCTTAAATCAATGCCATAAAGTCAGAGGAGCCCGGCTCCAACCGTTCCTCAGAGCCACTGTTTGCCCATAGCTGATAAACACCAGGGTCCTCACAGGGGCCACTCAACTAGACTGAGAATGCTCTGTCCAAATGCTGCTTTTATGGCAGGTGATATTGAGGGGAGAAGGTGAAAGGTTAGTTCACAGAGACAATGAGACGTGCCCGAAGCGAAGTTGTATCGATGTGGTCACTGTGTCAATAGGAATTAATGGGGTGGTTGGATCGGACTGGGGTCGTTGTAGCTATGAAAATACAAATGGCTTTTGGACATGAGCAAGTAGGAAACTGCTGCCATTTTGTTTTGGTCTGAATATGTCTTCTACACAGCCTGGAGGTGTGTTGGGTCATTGTCCTGTTGAAAAACAAATGATAGTCACACTAAGCGCAAACCAGATGGGATGGCGTATTGCTGCAGAGTGCTGTGGTGGCCATGCTGGTTAAGTGTGCCTTAAATTCTAAATACATCACTGACAGTGTCACCAGTAAAGCACCCCCAGACCATCACACCTCCTCCTCCATGCTTCACGGTGGGAACCACACATGCGGAGATCATCCGTTCACCTACTCTGCGTCTCACAGCGGTTGGACACAGCGGTTGGAACCAAAAATCTAACATTTGGACTCATCAGACCAAAGGACAGATTTCCACGGGTCTAATGTCCATTGCTCGTGTTTCTTGGCCCAAGAAAGTCTCTTCTTCTTATTGGTGTCCTTTAGTTGTGGTTTCTTTGCAGCAATTCAACCATGAAGGCATGATACACACAGTCTCCTCTGAACAGTTGATGTTTAGATGTGTCTGTTACTTGAACTCTGTGAA
The DNA here is from genome assembly GCF_029448725.1 of Salvelinus fontinalis. Taxonomy (NCBI): domain Eukaryota; kingdom Metazoa; phylum Chordata; class Actinopteri; order Salmoniformes; family Salmonidae; genus Salvelinus; species Salvelinus fontinalis. The sequence goes on from NC_074673.1 coordinate 56,518,779, forward strand.
GCATTTACAAAATATATGGGGGATTGGAAATGATGCAGACAATTACATTGATGGAAGCCACAATCTACCTGCAATATAAGCTGATCAAACCATTAAAAAAATGAAATAAAAAGGTAGGCCTGAGTAAAAAAGTTTGCGAACACCTGGCTGAGTGTGTGTGTATGTGTAGAATAATTAGGCCTATCTGTATCGCTGAAGCTTTCTGTAAAGGCAATTTCCTTTTAAGTCGACATCTGCAGAGTTTACCGTGAATGCAATGTCCGATAACACAGAATTATGCCTTTAAATTCAAATCACGCTGTAGCGCTGAATTTCCGCAATACAGATTGAATAGAGCCCTTACTATACTTTGTAAACTACTATTGCTATACTAGTATAACTCTTCTTCTTTAACTTCTTCTTCATGGTGGTGAAGGTGTTGGTGCTTGCCTTCTTCTCCTCCTCCCTGGCTTTTACCTTACTCTTCCTGTCACCTGGGGTTCATTTGTGACCGACCGGCTTGATTCTGTCTTTTTTTTTTATTACATTGGATAAAAGTAGAGACTCAGAGCTAGAAAATGGTATATTACACACTACAGTTGAGGAACAATGGATAAGTAATTCATGTTTGATAAACTTGTGACCCCACTTTTGAGAAAATGTTTTGGTACACCTACCGGAGAGCTCTTTTTTGTCTATACCCATTCAGCATCGTTCACAGCCTCTTCGGTCTTAGCCCCACCCATCTCTTTAAGGATTCACATGTGAGGCCATGTAATATACACAGTGCGTACGGTAGTGTACTAAAACAACCAAGGATTTGACGACTAAAGGCTGGTTTATACTATGTCAATCGACATGTCTGTAGACAGTTGTCGCAGTGACATCATGAACATTCTTTTGCAGTCTGACATCAAACTCGTTATGAAAAAAGACAGGCTGCATGACATCAGAAGCCTGATGGTTCAAAATAGCATAACTGGTGTATTTTAACACAAATAAACCCATCTGTTTAAAAATGAATGTAGTATTTGTCAGTCTATCAAACCAGGCAACTAAAGCAACTTTCTAAACAATGTTTTGGTTAGTTTCTAGCTTGTTAGCTAGCTAGCTAATGTTAAGTTAGCTGGCTAGCCAGTTCAAATAATGACCCCATCATATAGCTGACAACGTTTTAACTTGAGCTAATTTGTATTCATTATTACAGGAAAATAAACTCACAACAAGGTCATTATTTGCCAGTTAATGGCAAACTAATGACAGAAAATAGCTTACAGTCTTGTTGGCCTAACGTCGTTATATCCTAATTTGACTTTGGTGCAGGTCATGTTGTTCTTCACATTACCATCTCTGGTAAACACACACTATATAAAATAAAACTATATCAAACACACTATATCAAATATACGTTTATTTGTCACATGCACAGGTTACAGAGGGTGTACATGGTACAGTGAAATGGTTACTTGCATAGTCAAGTCTTTTGTTTGGACATGTAGCTAGCTAGCTAGGTAAACAATGAACCATAATCCCAACTCATAATGTTACTAACCTGCACGAATTTGCAGATATCTAAAGCTAAACAACTAGGTTAAATGTTACTTAGTTAGCTAACATTAGGCTATAACTAGCTATACCTTGTGTAGGAGAGTTAAAAAGGTTATTCCATCAAACTTCAAACTATTAGAATAGTATACAACGCAGAACAGAACAACCAGGTTAACTTCTTATGGCTGCAGGGGCAGTATTGAGTAGCTTGGATGAAAGGGTGCCCAGAGTAAACTGCCTGCTCCTCAGTTCCAGTTGCTAATATATGCATATTATCAGTCTATTTGGATAGAAAACACTCAGAATTTTCTAAAACTGTCTGATGAATGATGTCTGTGAGTATAACAGAGCTCATATGGCAGGCAAAAACCTGAGAAAAGAATCCAACCAGGAAGTGGGAAATCTGAGGTTTGTAGGTTTTCAACTCATCGCCTATCGAATACACAGTGGGATATGGGTCATTTTGCACTTCCTACCGCTTCCACTAGATGTCACCAGTCTTTAGAACCTTGTCTGATGCTTCTACTGTGAAGTGGGGCCGAAGGAGAGGGGATTGAGTAAGGTCTACCATAACCTGAACATGCGCTGACCATGCGCGTTCATGTGAGCTCTGTTCTATCGCATTTCTGAAGACAAAGGAATTCTCCGGTTGGAACATTATTGAAGATTTATGTTAAAAACATCCTAAAGATTGATTCAATACATCGTTTGACATGTTTCTACTGACTGTTTGTCACGTTCCTGACCTATTTATGTTAGTTGTTATGTGTGTTAGTTGGTCAGGACGTGAGGTTGGGTGGGCATTCTATGTTTTCTGTTTCTATGTTGGTTTTGGTTTGCCTGGTATGGCTCTTGATTAGAGGCAGGTGGTTTGCGTTTTCCTCTAATCAAGAGTCATATTTAGGTAGGGCATTTCTCACTGTTTGTTTGTGGGTGATTGTCTCCTGTGTCCGTATGTATGTTCGTACCACATGGGACTGTAGCGTTTGTTTGTTTCGTTTCGATGTCGTCTGTTTCCTGTACGTAAGTTTATGTTTAGTTATGTAAGTTTATGTTCAGGTTTCGTCAACGTCGTTTTCTTGTTTTGTAGTTTTGAAATTGTTTTGTTTCGTGTTGCCATCGTGTTTATAATAAAGATGGCTTATTTCCCACAAGCTGCGTTTTGGTCTGAAGATCCTTCTCTCCTCACCTCATCCGAGGATGAGGAGAGCGTCAGCCGTTACAGAATCACCCAACACGCTAAGACCAAGCGGCAAGGGAAAAATAAACGGAGTAAGGGACAGGAGAAAAACAAGGATTTCTGGACATGGGAACAGATAATGAATGGAGAAGGTCCCTGGGCTAAGGCAGGAGAAAAATCGCCGTTCTCAGGAAGAAAGGGAGACAGCTAAAGCCCAGGAGCGGTGGTTTAAGGAGGCAGCAAGGAGACGTGGCTGGAAGCCCGAAAAGCCATGGGAACAGGTGGAGGCACTGAGGAGAGCAGAGGCTACCGGGGAGAGGAACCGGAGCTATGAGGGAACGCGTCTGGCACGGAAGCCGAAAAAGCCCGTAAGTAATTCCCAAAAATTTCTTGGGGGGGGGCTAGGAGGTAGTGGGCCAAGGGCAGGTAGGAGACCTGCGCCCACTTCCCAGGCTTACCGTGGAGAGCGGGAGTACGGGCAGGCGCCGTGTTACGCAGTAGAGCGCACGGTGTCTCCTGTACGAGTGCATAGCCCAGTGCGGGTTATTCCACCTCCCCGCACTGGTAGGGCTAGATTGAGTATTGAGCCAGGTGTCATGAGGCCGGCTCAACGCGTCTGGTCTCCAGTGCGTCTCCTCGGGCCGGCATACATGGCACCTGCCTTACGCATGGTTTCCCCGGTTCGCCTACATAGGCCGGTGCGGGTTATTCCACCTCCCCGCACTGGTCGGGCAACCGGGAGCATTCAACCAGGTAAGGTTGGGCAGGCTCAATGCTCAAGAGTGCCAGTACGTCTCCACGGTCCGGTATTTCCGGCACCACCTCCTCGCCCCAACCTAGTACCTACAGTGTCTACACTACGCACTAGGCTACCAGTGCGTATCCTGAGCCCTGTTCCTCCTCCACGCACTCTCCCTGTAGTGCGTGTATCTAGCCCGGTGCCTCCAGTTCCGGCACCACGCACTAAGCCACCTGTGCGTCTCCAGAGCCCTGAACACACTGTATCTTCTCCCCCTACTAATCCTGATGTGCTTGTCCTCAGCCCGGCGTCACCAGTGCCGGTACCTCGCATCAGGGATAGAGTAGGCTTTGAGAGTACAGTGTGCCCTGTTCCTGCTCCCCGCACTAGTAGGAAGGTGCTTGTCATTAGCACGGTGCCTCCAGTTCCGGCACCACGCACCAGGTCTACAGTGCACCGTATCCGGCCAGAGCCATCCGTCTCCCCAGCGCCATCTGAGCCATCCGTCTCCCCAGCGCCATCTGAGCCATCCGTCTCCCCAGCGCCATCTGAGCCATCCGTCTCCCCAGCGCCATCTGAGCCATCCGTCTCCCCAGCGCCATCTGAGCCATCCGTCTCCCCAGCGCCATCTGAGCCATCCGTCTCCCCAGCGCCGTCTGAGCCATCCGTCTGCCATGAGCCTGCAAAGCCGCCCGTCTGCCATGAGCCTGCAAAGCCGCCCGTCTGCCATGAGCCTACAGAGCCATCCGCCAGACAGGAGCCGCTAGAGCCGTCAGCCAGACAGGAGCCGCTAGAGCCGTCAGCCAGACAGGATCTGCCAGAGCCGCCAACCAGACAGGATCTGCCAGAGCCGCCAACCAGACAGGATCTGCCAGAGCCGCCAACCAGACAGGATCTGCCAGAGCCGCCAACCAGACAGGATCTGCCAGAGCCGCCAACCAGACAGGATCTGCCAGAGCCGCCAACCAGACAGGATCTGCCAGAGCCGCCAGCGAGCCATGAGCAGCCAGAGCCGTCAGAGAGCCATGAGCAGCCAGAGCCGTCAGAGAGCCATGAGCAGCCAGAGCCGTCAGAGAGCCATGAGCAGCCAGAGCCGTCAGAGCGCCATGAGCGTCGAGAGCCGTCAGCCTGCCATGAGCGTCGAGAGCCGTCAGCCTGCCATGAGCGTCGAGAGCCGTCAGCCTGCCATGAGCGTCGAGAGCCGTCAGCCTGCCATGAGCGTCGAGAGCCGTCAGCCAGCCATGAGCGTCGAGAGTCGTCAGTCAGCCATGAGCTGCCCTTCAGCCTAAAAAGGCTAGATACCCAGAACTGCCCATCAGTCCAGAGCTGTCTCTCTGTCCGGAGCTGCCTTTCAGTCCGGAGTTGCCCCTCTATCCTGATCTCCCTCTCTATCTTTATCTACCTCTATATTCTTATCTATCCCTCTGTATTGATTTATCTCTCTGTCCCGGTGTTGTCCTTATTGGGTATGTTATTAAGAGGATTTTGTGGGGGAGAAAAGAGGGTGGACATTTTTGGAGGGAGGAAGCTAGGATGGATTATGGTGGGGTGGGAACCGCGCCCGGAGCCTGAGCCACCACCGTGGTTAGATGCCCACCCAGACCCTCCCCTAGTCCTTGTGCTGGTGCGTCCGGAGTTCGCACCTTGTGGGGGGGGTACTGTCACGTTCCTGACCTATTTATGTTAGTTGTTATGTGTTTTAGTTGGTCAGGACGTGAGGTTGGGTGGGCATTCTATGTTTTCTGTTTCTATGTTGGTTTTGGTTTGCCTGGTATGGCTCTTGATTAGAGGCAGGTGGTTTGCGTTTTCCTCTAATCAAGAGTCATATTTAGGTAGGGCATTTCTCACTGTTTGTTTGTGGGTGATTGTCTCCTGTGTCCGTATGTATGTTCGTACCACATGGGACTGTAGCGTTTGTTTGTTTCGTTTCGTTTCGATGTCGTCTGTTTCCTGTACGTAAGTTTATGTTTAGTTATGTAAGTTTATGTTCAGGTTTCGTCAACGTCGTTTTCTTGTTTTGTAGTTTTGAAATTGTTTTGTTTCGTGTTGCCATCGTGTTTATAATAAAGATGGCTTATTTCCCACAAGCTGCGTTTTGGTCTGAAGATCCTTCTCTCCTCACCTCATCCGAGGATGAGGAGAGCACAAGCCGTTACACTGTTACGGAACCTTTTGACATTTCGTCTGCTTTTAGTGAACAAGCTTTGTGACTTTGGATTTGTTTACCAAACGCGCTAACAAAAGTAGCTATTTGGACATAAATGATGGACATTACCGAACAAATCAAACATTTATTGTGGAACTGGGATTCCTGGGAGTGCATTCTGATGAAGATCATCAAAGGTAAGTGAATATTTATATATATATATATTAATAATATTTATAATTTTTGACATCTGTTGACTGCACAATATGGCGGGTACCTGTATGGCTTGATTAGGCTCTGAGCGCCGACCTCAGATTATTGCATGGTTTGCTTTTTCCGTAAAGCTTTTTTGAAATCTGACACAGCAATTGCATTAAGGAGAAGTGGATCTACATTTCCATGTATAACACTTGATCAATGTTTCTTATGAGTATTTCTGGAAATTGATGTGGCTCTCTGCAAAATCACCGGATGTTTTTGGAACTACTGAACATAACGCGCCAATGTATACTGAGATTTTTTTATATAAATATGAACTTTACCGAACAAAACATACATGTATTGTGTAACATGAAGTCCTATGAGTGCCATCTGATGAAGATCATCAAAGGTTAGTGATTCATTTTATCACTATTTCTGCGTTTTGTGACTCCTGCCTTTGGCTGGAAAAGTGGCTGTGTTTTTCTGTGATTTGGCGGTGACCTAACATAATCGTTTGTGGTGCTTTTGCTGTAAAGCCTTTTTGAAATCAGACACTGTGGTGGGATTAACAACAGGATTACCTTTAAATTGGTATAAAATGCTTGTATGTTTGAGGAATTTTAGTTATGAGATTTCTGTTGTTTGAATTTGGCGCCCTGCACTTTAACTGGCTGTTGTCATATCGATCCCGTTAACGGGATTGCAGCCCTAGGGTCAGTGGCCCAAGCCCGCGAACAGAAATATTCCAAGTTCAGACAGAAGGGGGGAGTCAGATCGCTTTGATCGCCAGGAACTTTACTTTTGGTGTCTTTTTTAAATTGTTGCGCTACTAGTGCTGCCTGTTGATGTTAAGTAGGCAGCTACAGTAGCTGAATGATGTTAAGATCTTCAGGTTTTATTTCATTAAATGTGTTTTATTTCATCTGGGTGCTTACGTCACCCACTAACATCCTGGTACTACCCGTAGCTCCCGTTCTCCTCATTCCGAGAAAACGCAGAGAGAAAGGTATGTGTTGCAGATTACTCCTTTGTAGAAGTCCATAACGTGAAATAAATAAAACATCCCAAGGTTAATGCTGTAGATATTGTTATAAGGGAGTGTGAGACTTTTGAAACATGTAACTTTCAGAGTTTTATTGTTGTTATTAATATAGTTTACAGAGCGCTAAAAAGTATTGCTGTTGCTAGCTAGCATGCCTTTCTGTGACGCAAACGGTTAGCTCAGCTGCCGACTGATGCTGGCGTTGCATTATGGGAGATGCAGTTTTAGCCCTCTAGGGTCTGAATGGGATAAAGGTGATTTCACGTTGTAGCTTGTTTGTATTACAGTGTTTTTGTACATGAGTTGTTGTATTTTAATACTGTCAACACTGAAAGCACCTAGCAATGTATTGGCGATGTAAGATAGGATATGTGTTTTACCTTTCTTCATGCTTCTGTATAGAGCAACTTGTCAGATGGTGCATTGGAGACTGATGTGGTCCTGTCCTGTCTTTTCACAATACTATTGCAGGTATGGTTCTATTGTCTAAGAATTAAGATGATATATTCTTTGTATTAAGGACTGGTTATTATTTTATTCTATACATTATGGCTTTATGTGTGAATGTGATTGTGTGAGTCCGAGAAAACACAGAGAGAGAAAGAACAACTTGTCAGATGGTGCATTGAAGACTGATGTGTTCCTGTCCTGTCATTTCATAATACTATTGCAGATCGACATAAAAGCCAAAAAGACAGCTGTGGTGTCGCTCTTCATTCCTTGGTTCTCCTGTGGTACATATAAAGACCGCTACACTAGCAATGCAAATATTACTACACAGAATAATAGTAATAATATTCCTACACAGATCATACACGTATAATCATACAATGTTAGCTAGCGAGCCAGCCAGCTAACAATACCTAGCTAGCTAACAGTACGCTATAACTTGCAATGAAAACAACTTCCTGCCAAAATTAGAAACGTATAATATCTGAATATGTGTCACGCCCTGACCTTAGATATCTCTGTTTTTCTATATATTTTGGTTAGGTCAGGGTATGACTAGGGTGGGTACGCTAGTTTGTATGTCTAGGGTTTTTCTATGTCTAGGGGTTTTGTATGTCTATGTTGGCCTGATATGGTTCCCAATCAGAGACAGCTGTTTATCGGTGTCTCTGATTGGGGATCATATTTAGGTAGCCATTTTCCTCGTTTGTGTTGTGGGATCTTGTCTACAGTAAGTTGCCTTTGTGTACTCCAGTAGCTTCACGTTTCGTTTGTGCTTTTGTTGTTTTGTTTGAGTTTCTCTTTTTAAGGCACATGAAAGTTCACATGTTCCAGAAGGCATTTCTGCCAAAAAACGCATTTTAATATAACATGTATGTTTATGTTATGCCATCATTGTAAATAAGAATTTGTCCTTAACTGACTTGCCTAGTTAAATAAAGGTAAATAAATATGTAATACATGCCAATGGCTCTACTGTGAAGTAGTGATGCGCAAAATACGGCTAGTTTCCTGAAACAAGTCACATTTGGCTTGCCTTGACCTCTGTAGGCCTGTGTCTCAGCATCTCTGGGACCTTGCAGTGTGCCTTGTGCATTGTGGGGGACCTTGCAGTGTGCCTTGTGGGGACGTCTAGTACACAGTGGGGACCAGGGTCCCATGAACCTGCTGGGTCACCATCTGCTCCATGCTGGCATGAAACCTGGTCCAGCACTATGCTCCACTGCACTGCCCCGCCCTGCAAGAGTACTCCCCTACATCCTCTCAGTCTCACACTTCATGTGGGGGGGGGGGGGGGGGAGATTGCGCTTGTGCGAGAGAGAGAGAAACAGCGCCTGTTGGTTGTTTAGAGTGCGTGCGGAGGATATTGTTCAGTTTTGTGCGTTGGAATCTGAGTTTATGCAATGTGTGTTTTTGTGTGCGCATGTAAGAGAGAGATAATATGTGTCTGACTATGCGACTTGAGAGGTAAGACAAGTTGGTACAACTGTTTATGTGTGTACTTGTGTGGGTACAAACAGCCATGGCCTGTCGTTGTTTTGGGAAGAGCGGGTGGTGTAGGTTTGACGGTAGGGGTTTCCTTGGATACAAAAGGAGCAGGGGTCCTTTCTGCCACACCAAGTTGTTAACGTACAACAAACCCAACAGCTGTTTGTAAAGGCTGGCACACACAGCCTATTTTCCTGCCTTTGTCTTATCCTGTGTTCTAAAATGTTTTACCTCACGGAAGACACCCCTAGTCAAGAGTTGAGCTCTAGCATAAAGCACAAGCCCAAATGAAACAAAGGTCATTGTAACCATAGTTGATACTTGTAATGTAATGTAGTGTTTCACACATTCACATATGGCTAAACACACACAAGTTAAAAGGATCGCTCTGAAAAGGAACATCTCTGTCTCTTCTTGTGAACCAACCCTCACTTACTCAGTCTATACCTCCCTCCTCCCCTCACTCCCTCCACACTCCTGCACAAAATGACAACCAGATGTTTGTAAGCCAGCTGACTGGTGCATGTGTGAGTCACAGTCAAATGGACAGCATGAGTGATACATTTTCTCTTTGTGAACTGTGTTCACGCATCTCAATTTTTGGCAGAGAAACTGAACGGAAAAAGGAACAACTTTTTTTTTTTTAAGGCATGTTGGCAAACTTTTTTTTCTCCCACAAGTGAAGTTTAATTCATTGTGTGTATAAATTATGTGTATAAAAAAAATAGTCTAAACGTTGCTTTGGTATCACTAAGCTGAATTACAGAATATAACAAAATAAAGATGTTTAGACCAGGATTCAATTCATAGCACTGACAATACAGCTTTCAAAGGCATGTTCGGTGATGATCATAGAGATCGCATGTCGGCTCAATCGGAAATGACCTTTAACTTCTTGCAACTATAGGGGGTGCTGTTTCGCATTAGCATAATTGTCTCTACAGATTAAACTGCCTAGTACTCAATTCTTGCTCGTACAATATGCATATTATTGTTATTATTGGATAGAAAACACTCTCTAGTTTCTATAGCCGTTTGAATTATGTCTCTGAGTGAAACAGAACTCATTCTACAGCACTTTTCCTCCCAGTGTGTGAGATTTAGACATCTTGGCCTCTGGTTCCAGATCAGTTTTAAAAGTCTCTGTTAATCCTATGAGATACAAACACTGCCCACGCCTTCCTCTAGATGTCAGTAAGTGGTGACAATTTGAATGGAGTCGATTGCGCAATCATTGGCTCTATAAATCACCAAATACCTGAAGTAGAGTTCCTTTGGACACTGCGCTCAACGCAAGAAGGATATCTGACTGGCCTTTTTCCAAGCCCTGGTTTAGCCAGTAATATAGCGTCGGTCATCTTTTTACTTGTTATAGGTGTTAGAAACATCATAATGTAGTTAATTTAAACCGTTTTATAGCAATTTATATCCGTTTAGTGCGATTTTGAGGCATTGCTTTGTAATAGACTTTGAAGCTCCGGGCACGTTTCGGGGTCCCGGTCGTACGTTAGTGGGCATTTCGACGGACAAGTGGACATCTTTCGACCAAAAGAAGATTAGACCCACGAAAGGATTCATTGTCCAAGATTCTGATGGGAGAACAGCTCATAGTAAGAACAATTTATGATGATAAATCGTGTTTCTGTCGATAAATGTTAAACGTTTATGCCGCCATCTTGTTTGCTATAGCTTCACTTGGCGCAACCTGTATTGAAAAGTAAGGATAATTTAAAAAATGTAATTCCGTGATTGTATTAAGAATTAAATTGTCTATCAATCGCTGTCCACCCTGTATTTTTTTGTCAAGTTTATGAGTATTTATGTATAAGACTAGATCACTGTCTAATATAGTGCAGGACATTTTCTGACCAGCTGAGCTACTTTTGTCATTGTCTAACCATGATTTTGGTGGCTAAATATGCACATTTTCGAACAAACTCTATATGTATGTTGTAATATGATGTTACAGGAGTGTCATCTGAAGAATTCTGAGAAGGTTAGTGAAAAAATTAATATATTTTGGCGATGATAACGATATCGCTCTCTTTGGCTTGAATCAATGGTCGGGTAACGTTTGCATATGTGGTATGCTAATATAACGATTTATTGTGTTTTCGCCGTAAAACACTTAGAAAATCTGAAATGTTGTCTGAATTCACAAGATCTGTGTCTTTCCATTGCTATGTGCTGTGTATTTTTAAGAAATGTTTTATGATGAGTAAATTGGTAATACACGTTGCTCTGTGTAGTAATTCTAGGAGCTTTGGTGAGATTTGTGATGCTGGCTGCAATGGCAAACTATGATTTATACCTGAAATATGCACATTTTTCTAACAAAACCTATCCTATACCATAAATATGTTATCAGACTGTCATCTGATGAGGTTTTTTCTTGGTTAGTGGCTATCAATATCTTAGTTTAGCCGAATTGGTGATAGCTACTGGTGTTGAGAGAAAATGGTGGACAAAGAAAAATGGTGATTTTTGCTAACGTGTTTAGCTAATAGATTTACATAGTGTCTTCCCTGTAAAACATTTTAAAAATCTGAAATGGTGGCTTTATTCACAGGATCTGTATCTTTCATTAGGTGTCTTGGACTTGTGATTTAATGATATTTAGATGCTACTATTTAATTGTGACGCTATGCTAGCGATGCTAATCAGTGTGGGGGGGGGGGGGGGGGGGGTGCACCCGGACCCGGGGTAGAGGCTCCTGAAAGGTTAAAAGGCTATTGAACATAATAAGCAACTTCTCCTTTTGAAAAACGGACTATTTGGCATTGACATGAGTCATAAAAATGCATTCTAGTGTCAAAATTGACCACAAAGTGTTGGCTAATTTCGGTCATAAAATCGGTCTCATCCAAAATGGAGATTTGTGAGAAACTTTTGAAAAAAATGAAATGTCATGGAATGAAGGGTACTGTAACAGTTTTCCTTCCTTGGGTTGAGTTTATTTCAATTCTGCCAACGCGACCCGATCGTAATACCCATGGCTAATCAGGTTTCACATTCAATATCCCTATGGGGCTAGTTAGGGACCTTCAGTAAATGACACAATGTACATGGGACAATATTTTAAAATGTCAATAGCTTCAAATTTCAATGACTTTTTAACCTAAACCCAACTATAAATTGCAGAAATGAATATACAAATATTGAAAGCGTTTAGTGAGAACTAAAATAGGACAGCAGGTAGCCTAGCGGTTAGAGGGTTAGGCCAACTGAAAGGTGGTGAAAAATCTATCGATGTGCCCTTGAGTAAGGCAATTAACCCAAACTTGCTCTGTACTACTATGGTTGACCCTGTAAAAACAACATGTTTCAATGCACCTATCTGGTGTATGTGACAAAGAAAGGTGTGCAACAACAAAATATTGTCCATTTACAATGTGTAATTTATTGACAGTCCCTAACTAGCTCCACAGTTAGGCTATCCAAAGTCAGCCAACTTTGCCATGGTCGCACACCGGCTGTATCTAATTGTCGAACGAAGTTGGCTAGCTTGCTAGCTGGTTTAGGCTACTTCCAGACACAATACCTGGTTAGACTGTTTCAAGTTATCTAGAAGGGTGAGTAACTGTGTACTGTTTTGGCAGAGTGAAAGCACAAAGGCTTCCCACATTCGAACACACAAGAGACATCCACATCAAAGCACGCCTCCAGAAGCCAAAATCGCATTCTCAGTCGCATTTCCTAATGAGGAAACTTTTAACCGAGGCTAAATCAGGAAGTTCAGCCCCCTTTAAAATGTCAAGTGTGCTATAACGCGGATCTAGCATGGATTGGATTGAATCTCAGCCTAACTTAGAAAAAATGAAGATGTAAAGATAAAAACAAAATAAAGACTCACCTGTCACAAACAACCTGTCCTCACATATAATGGAAAATTGGAAACGTCTACCCATGAAAGTTGTCTACCTGCTATTTATTCAGTGTCCCAAACCATTGAGCAATGGTTTATTTCAGTGTTTCCCAATCCTGTTTCTGGGGTGCACTTATTTTTCCTTCACAGTAACACCTGACTCAACAAATCAACTCATCATCAAGCCTTTGATTAGTGGAATCAGGTGTGTGCATTTTTGTTGCACCCACTTGGATACCCAGGACCAAAATTGTGAACTGGTTTATTTGATTGTGGAAATGGCATATGTAGGTATGTTACTGGGTAAGAAGGTGCAATTGAGCCTTACTTCTGCAGTCAAGCGTGGTAGCTAAGTGAACACTGGATCCGCTGACCAGCCAACCAGTCATTGACCAACAGGACACTGGTCATATCAGCCAGAGAGAGACGCTGACTGAACGGCCACTGATACAGTGTTTTTGTGTGTGTGTGTGTGTGTGTATGTGTGTGTGTGTGTGTGTGTGTGTCTCCAAGTGGAGCCGATAACCTGAAACAGCACACATTAACCCTTGTGTCTCCAGGAAGACCACCCAGTTGTTGCGTCTCTGTGTGTGTGCGTGCACTTTGTGTGCATGCAGGCAGTGGACTGGCATTGTGTTCAGTGTTATCTACACACTCCAGATTTCCATTTGGGCTGTTAGAACAACAATCCCCACTGTGTAAGAGGAGAAAATAGTTACCTTGGAAACACACAGGTTTCACTATCGGAAAGTTGAGTCGCAATGGCTCATTAGTGCAATGCTATGTGGACCCTTACATTGACATTACCTTTGAATCTGAAGCTTCATAGCACTTTGAATAAGGTCCCATATTGTTGGATTATTAAACGTACTGTCAGCAGAAAGTAAGCAATAAGTACACCAAAGAGGAAAAGTGCCCATATATGTGAAATTGAGAGGCTAACCTTTTCCCTTCTCGACAGCTCTCAAACACACCCCACACACACCTGTGCAAACTCCCAGGCCAACTTCCTGTCTCTCAACCTCTTCACCACACACATGCACAAGTACGCACAAACACTTTTCCTGTGGGCTCACACACTGGAAGGTCTGTTCACTGGGCATTGGTTACTGGTCAATGTGTACCCAGCCTACTGCCCCATTGCTCTGAGCCTGGCACACCATCACACACAGCATGCACACACACACACACACATACCGCTGTGTCTTCACAGCATTCTGCAGCGATACGCCATACCAAATGGTTTGCACTTAGTGTGACTATCATTTGTTTTTAAACAGGACAATGACCCAACACACCTCCAGGCTGTGTAAGGGCTATTTAACCAAGAAGGAGAGTGAGGGAGTGCTGCATCAGATGACCTGGCCTCCACAATCACCCGACCTAAACTTCTGACCCACTGGGAATGTGATGAAAGAAATAAAAACCTGAAATAAATAATTCTCTCTGCTATTATTCTCACATCTCACATTCTTAAAATAAAGTGGTGATCCTAACTGATCTAAGACAGGGAATTGTTACTAGGATTAAATGTCAGGAATTGTGAAAAACTGAGTTGAAATGTATTTGGCTATGGTGTATGTAAACTTCCGAATTCAACTGTTTATATATATATATATATATTACTATGATTTTTTTTAAAGTAATGGACTACAACTCTTAGGCTTCTACTTCCAGCTCATACATGCTATATACATTTTACGGACACAGTATAGTTTATAACAGTTATCTTTTGTTTTTAGGTCCCATCCTTCAGCTCTACTCAACCCCATTTATCTCTCAACACCATCTATTTACCATGTATTCAACTGTGCTGTCACGACTTCCACCGAAGTCGGTCCCTCTCCTTGCTCGGGCGGTGTTCGGCGGTCGACGTCACCGGCCTTCTAGCCATCGCTGATCCATTTTTCATTTTCCATTGGTTTTGTCTTGTCTTCCTTCACACCTGGTTCCAATCCCATCAATTACATTGTGTGTATTTAACCCTCTGTTTCCCCTCGTGTCCTTGTCGGAGATTGTTTGATTGTAAGTGATGTGCAAGTTATGTTCTGGTGTGCGACAAGTTTTGTACCTACTTTTATTATTTTGTATATTTTGGTTTTCGGAATTTTGTGAGCGCTTATTAAACGACTTCGTTTATACCAAGTTCGTTCTCCTGCACCTGACTTTCCTGCCACCAGCATGCACCCATTACATGTGATGTGATGTTTCACAAAAGTTCTGAACCTTTCTATCCTCATAAAGATTCAACATTTTGCTAAGAATATTATTAATCGATTAACTATGAATTTTTAAATCACCCAGCAGTGCTATTTGCAGAGTTAGCTACAGGTAAATGTTGCAATTCTTCAGCCATTCCTGAATTTGTGACCAAAAACAAACTATATATGGACAGTACCCCAACAAATGATCTAATTGATATGTCTCTTTGCAGCAAAATGTGCTGCAAAATAATTTTGTGTAATAATAAAAAAATTTAACTCTCAAAGTTTTGAATCTAGCGTTGTTTTGTGTATCAGTTCATAAACCATGGAATCGGTACATCAAAAATCTCTTCCCAACAATTTTGCAATCTATATGGCATAGCTGTAAATGTTTTGGTCTTGAAATCAATTTTGGTCTTTAACGCAGGGCCGACAGACAAGTTCCTTACTTTCTCCCCCTTCCACTCGCCTCTTCCATTTTTGTGGTAATGCTGCAATTAGTTGGTTGTAATTTTGAGGAGAGCACCCATTTCCATATATTTTTGTTAGCTGCATGTGTGACATAACTCCACCAGTCCTATTTATGATATGATTTACAAAGATTATACTTTATATATATATATATATAGTTTTAAAAAATAAATTAGTACAGTGGCAAGAAAAAAGAATGTAAACCCTTTGGAATTACCTGTTTTTCAGCATAAATTGGTCACAACAATAGACAAACATTGTGTGCTTAACCTGTTGGGGATGGGGGCGCTGTTTAGACTATTTATGCTAATGTGGCTAATTTTTTAAACGGCTTCCCACAAAATCCTTGATCGTACAATATGCATATTATTATTATTATTGGATAGAAAACAGTCTATAGTTTCTATAGGAGTTGAAATTTTGTCTCTAAGTGGAACAGAGCCCATTCTACAGCAATTTCCCTGACATGGAGTCAGATTTGAGAAACGTTGGCCACTTTTCTGAAGTCATTTAAACGGGCACTGTCGTTGCTATGACTATACGGACACTTCTTACGTCTTCCCCTGGATGCCTTTACGTGATGACGATTCCAACGGGCTCGATTGCTCGTTCACAGGCACTACAAATGAAAAAAACCTTTAGCTAGCAAGTCTTTTCTTGCTGCGTAACGCGCGTGGAAGACACCGACCCTCTCCTGTTCCAAGCATTAGTTTAGCCTGTTATATTTCTCCGGTCATCTTTTCACTCGTTATAGGAGTTACAAACATCACAAAGTAGTTAATTTAAAGCGTTTTATAGCAATTTATATCCGTTTAGTGCGATTTTGGGACATTTATTTTTGCAACGATGTGAAAAGTTGGGAACGCTTTTCAGTTCATCCCGAACGTAGTTGACATTTCCACATGGCAAGAGGACAGCTTTCCACCAAAAGACGATTTCTCCCAAGAAAGGATCCTTTGCCCAAGATACTGATGGAAGAACAGCTCAAGGTAGGACATTTTTATTATGATAAATCGTGTTTCTGTCGAAACATTTTAGTGGCTTAGGACGCCATGTTTTTTGACGTAGCTTCGCTTGGCGCAAACTGTATTGAAAAGTAAGGATAAATTAAAAAATGTAATAACGCAATTGTATTAAGAATTAAATTGTCTATCAATCCCTGTCCACCCTATATTTTTTAGTCACGTTTATGAGTATTTATGTATAAGAGTAGATCACTGTCTAAGTGGCGCAAGGACAAATTCTGACCAGCTGAGTTACATTTCACATTGTCTAACCATGATTTTGGTGGCTAAATATAAACATTTTCGATCAAACTGTATATGCATGTTGTAATGTGATGTTACAGGAGTGTCATCGGAAGAATTCTGAGAAGGTTAGTGAAAAAATTAATATCTTTTGGCGATGTTGACTTTTATCGCTCACTTTGGCTAGAATCAATGCTGGGCTGCTATGTGCTATGTGCTACGCTAATATAACGATTTATTGTGTTTTCGCTGTAAGACACTTAGAAAATCTGAAATATTGTCTGTATTCACAGGATCTGTGTCTTTCGATTCGTGTATGCTGTGTATTTTTACGAAATGTTTGATGATTAGTAGTTAGGTAAACACGTTGCTCATTGTAATTATTCTAGTCCATTTGTGATGGTGGGTGCAATTGTAAACTATGCCATATACCTGAAATATGCACTTTTTTCTAACAAAACCTATCCCATACCATAAATATGTTATCAGACTGTCATCTAATGAGTTTTTTTGTTGGTTAGGGGCTATAAATATCTTAGTTTAGCCGAATTGGTGATGGCTACTGGTGTTGGTGGACAAATAAAAGATGGTGGAATATGCTAATGTGTTTTTAGGTAATAGATGTACATCTTTACATATTGTGTCTTCCCTGTAAAACATTTTAAAAATCGGAAATGTTGACTGGATTCATAAGATCTGTGTCTTTCATTAGCTGTATTGGACTTTAATGTGTGAAAGTTAAATATTTTAAAAAAATATTTTTTTTGAATTTCGCGGCACTGGTTTTTCAGTGGGGGGGGGGGGGGTGTGCCGCTAGCGCCACGCTGATCCTAGACAGGTTAAACTAATAACACACACATTATTGAATTTCTCTTGTCCATATTCATTGTCTATATTTTAAACAGTCACAGTGTCGTTTGGAAAAAGTATGTGAACCCCTAGGCTAATGACTTCTCCAAAAGCTAATTGGAGTCAGGAGTCAGCTAACCCGGAGTCCAATCAATGAGACGAGATTGGAGATGTTGGTTAGAGCTGCCTTGCACACAACACTATGTGTGGGAAAAAAATGCACAGGACACCAACATCAAAACCTCATCCCAATTGTAAAGTATGGTTGTCACGATTGTGTGGAGGAGAGACGGACCAAAACGCAGCATGTGGAAAATAAGCCATCTTCTTTTTATTTAGAAGAAGGAAAAACGAAACAAAACACTTACAAACTCACAAAACAACAAACGACCGTGAAGCTATAAACGTAGTGCACACACACAGGCTACAAACGTTCACCATAGACAATTACCCACAACAAACTAAAGCCTATGGCTACCTTAAATATGGCTCCCAATCAGAGACAACAGAAACCAGCTGTCTCTAATTGGGAACCTATTCAGGCAACCATAGACTTTCCTAGACAACTACACACAACATAGACACAGCTAGACAACTATACTAAACATAAACCCAACTACTCTAAATAAACCCCCTAAACCTTACAACCACCCTAGACACTACAAAACCCACATAAATTACCCATGTCGCACCCTGACCTAACTAAAATAATAAAGAAAACAAAGAATACTAAGGCCAGGGCGTGACATAACCCCCCCCCCCTTAAGGTGCGAACTCCGGGCGCACCAGCACACAGTCTAGGGGAGGGTCTGGGTGGGCTTCCTTCCACGGTGGCGGCTCCGGCACTGGTCGTGGTCCCCACCCTACCACAGTCACTACCCGCCTCCTTAGCTTCCTCCAAATGGCCACCCTCCACATTAACCCCACTGGATTAAGGGGCAGCACCGGACTAAGGGGCAGCACCGGACTAAGGGGCAGCACCGGACTAAGGGGCAGCACCGGACTAAGGGGCAGCACCGGCCTAAGGGGCAGCACCAGGATAAGGGGCAGCACCAGGATAAGGGGCAGCACCAGGATAAGGGGCAGCACCAGGATAAGGGGCAGCTCCGGACTGAGGGACGGATCCTGGCTGGATGGCGGATCCTGGCTGGCTGGCTCTGGTGGATCCTGGCTGGCTGGCGGATCCTGGCTGGCTGACGGCTCTGGCGGATCCTGGCTGGATGGCGGCTCTGGCGGATCCTGGCTGGATGACGGCTCTGGCGGATCCTGGCTGGACGGCTCATGGCTGGCTGACGGATCTGGCTGCTCATGGCTGGCTGACGGATCTGGCTGCTCATGGCTGGCTGACGGATCTGGCTGCTCATGGCTGGCTGACGGATCTGGCTGCTCATGGCTGGCTGACGGATCTGGCTGCTCATGGCTGGCTGACGGATCTGGCTGCTCATGGCTGGCTGACGGATCTGGCTGCTCATGGCTGGCTGGCGGATCTGGCTGCTCATGGCTGGCTGGCGGATCTGGCTGCTCATGGCTGGCTGGCGGCTCTGGCAGATCCTGTCTGGTTGGCGGCTCTGGCAGATCCTGTCTGGTTGGCGGCTCTGGCAGATCCTGTCTGGTTGGCGGCTCTGGCAGATCCTGTCTGGTTGGCGGCTCTGGCAGATCCTGTCTGGTTGGCGGCTCTGGCAGATCCTGTCTGACGAATGGCTCTAGCGGCTCGAGACAGACGGGCGGCTCTAATGGCTCGGGGCAGACGGATGGCTCAGATGGCGCTGGGTAGACGGATGGCTCAGATGGCGCTGGGTAGACGGATGGCTCAGATGGCGCTGGGTAGACGGATGGCTCAGATGGCGCTGGGTAGACGGATGGCTCAGATGGCGCTGGGTAGACGGATGGCTCAGATGGCGCTGGGTAGACGGGCAGTTCATGCATCGCTGTGCAGACGGCAGACTCTGGCCGGCTGAGGCGCACTGTAGGCCTGGTGCGTGGTGCCGGAACTGGTGTTACCGGGCTGGGGACACGCTTCTCAGGGCTAGTGCGGGGAGAAGGAACAGGGCATACTGGACCCTGGGGACGCACATTAGGCCTAGTGCGTGGTGCCGGAACTGGTGGTACCGGGCTGGGGACACGCATCTCAGGGCTAGTGCGGGGTTTAGGCACTGGTGGTAAAGGGCTGGAGACACGCACCATAGGGCTGGAGACACGCACCATAGTGCGTGGAGGAGGCACTGGTGGTACTGGGCTGGGGACTGTCACAGGAGAGTTAGTACGTGGGGCTAATACAGGAGGTGCAGGACTAGGGAGGCGTACAGGAGGCCTGGTTCGTGGGACTGTCATTCCCAGACGGTTAGCACGCACATCAGGACGAGCATGGAGAGCTGACTCAGGTAACATCACATTCCGCACACGCTCTGTCGGGTGGATCTTGTGCCTCACGCACCAACACAGCAGCTCCCTCATTTCACTCTCTTCCAACCTCCCCAATAAATCCTTAACAGTCTCTGTATCATCCCCATTGCTCACCTCCAATATCAGCCCGACTGGCTCAGGTTCCCTCTTAGAGTCCTCACGGGTAGCACGGGAAGTTGACGCAGATCTCCCATCTGGACTCGCCACACTCCCCATGAGCCCCTCCCCAAGAAATTTTTGGGTATTACTCACAGGTTTCCAGCCTTGCTTCCGTGCTGCCTCCTCATATCGCCTCCTCTCGGCTTTCGCTGCCTCCAGCTCTTCACGAGGGAGGCGATATTCTCCCGGTTGTGCCCAAGGCCCCTTACCATCCAGTATCTCCTCCCATGTCCATGAATCCTGTGTAGGTGGGTCCTGTTGCCGCTTTACATGCCGCTTGGTCCTGCATTGGTGGGTAATTCTGTCACGATCGTGTGACATAACTCCACCAGTCCTATTTATGATATGATTTACAAAGATTATACTTTATATATATATATAGTTTTAAAAAATAAATTTGTACAGTGGCAAGAAAAAAGAATGTAAACCCTTTGGAATTACCTATTTTTCAGCATAAATTGGTCACAACAATAGACAAACATTGTGTGCTTAAACTAATAACACACACATTATTGAATTTCTCTTGTCCATATTCATTGTCTATATTTTAAACAGTCACAGTGTCGTTTGGAAAAAGTATGTGAACCCCTAGGCTAATGACTTCTCCAAAAGCTAATTGGAGTCAGGAGTCAGCTAACCCGGAGTCCAATCAATGAGACGAGATTGGAGATGTTGGTTAGAGCTGCCTTGCACACAACACTATGTGTGGGAAAAAAATGCACAGGACACCAACATCAAAACCTCATCCCAATTGTAAAGTATGGTTGTTACGATCGTGTGGAGGAGAGACGGATCAAAACGCAGCATGTGGAAAATAAGCCATCTTCTTTTTATTTAGAAGAAGGAAAAACGAAACAAAACACTTACAAACTCACAAAACAACAAACGACCGTGAAGCTATAAACGTAGTGCACACACACATGCTACAAACGTTCACCATAGACAATTACCCACAACAAACTAAAGCCTATGGCTACCTTAAATATGGCTCCCAATCAGAGACAACAGAAACCAGCTGTCTCTAATTGGGAACCCATTCAGGCAACCATAGACTTTCCTAGACAACTACACACAACATAGACACAGCTAGACAACTATACTAAACATAAACCCAACTACTCTAAATAAACCCCCTAAACCACAGGTGTCAAACTCATTCCACGGAGGGCCGAGTGTCTGCGGGTTTTCGCTTCTCCCTTGTACTTGATTGATGAATTAACATCACTAATTAGTTAGGAACTCCCCACACCTGGTTGTCTAGGGCTTTATTGAAAGGAAAAACCAAAAACCTGCAGACACTAGGCCCTCCGTGGAATGAGTTTGACACCCCTGCCCTAAACCTTACAACCACCCTAGACACTACCTAACCCACATAAATTACCCATGTCACACCCTGACCTAACTAAAATAATAAAGAAAACAAAGAATACTAAGGCCAGGGCGTGACAATGGTGGCGGGAGCATCATGGTTTGGAGCTTCTTTGCTGCCTCAGGGCCTGGACTGCTTGCTGTCATCGACAGAAAAATGAATTCCCAAGTTTATCAAGACATTTTGCAGGAGAAAACTAGGCTATCTGTCCGCCAATTGAAGCTCAACAGAAGTTGGGTGATGCAACAGGACAATGACACAAAACACAGCCTTCTGGAGTGGCCCAGTCAGAGTCTTGACCTCAACCCGATTGAGATGCTGTGGCATGACCTCAAAAGAACAGTTTATATCAGACATCCCAAGAATATTGCTGAACTGAAACAGTTTTGTATAGAGGAATGGTCTAAAACTCCTCCTGACCGTTGTGCAGGTCTGATCTGCAACTACAGAAAAGGTTTGGTTGAGGTTGTTGCTACCAAAGGAGGGTCAACCATTTATTAAATCCAAGGGTTTACATACTTTTCCCATCCTGCACTGTGAATGTTCACATGGTTTGTTCAATAAAGACATGAAAACATATCATTTTTGTTGTGTTATTAGTTTAAGCAGACTGTGTTTGTCTATCGTTGTGACTTAGATGAAGATCAGATCAAATTGTAGGACCAATTTATGCAGAAATCCATGAATTTCCAAAGGGTTCACATACTTTTTATTGCCACTTTATATTTGAGTTGAACCATAATATTTGTTGCAATATTTATTCTGTATTTTCTGGTGGATTA
This sequence comes from Salvelinus fontinalis, assembly GCF_029448725.1. Lineage (NCBI taxonomy): Eukaryota > Metazoa > Chordata > Actinopteri > Salmoniformes > Salmonidae > Salvelinus > Salvelinus fontinalis. The sequence goes on from NC_074673.1 coordinate 56,540,901, forward strand.
AAATTGCAACCAACTTTCTATGGCTTGTTTTAAAAATAGTGATATTTTGGGGAGGATTTCATTTTCAAATAACCGAAAGTGAGATGTAATCTGAATGAAGGGAAAAAGGCCGTTCTTGAACATGGGGTGAGCCATTCTTACTAATCTGCTAGAGAACCATTTCGGATTGAAGTATAACTTTTGAATGACTGTGAGAGGTCTAGGCCTCCCTTCCAGTACTGGGGAACATTCGGTGCGTGCTCGCGCCACTCCTATTTCTATTGGCATGAGCACTGTTCATGACACAAACTGTTCACATCCCTCTTGTTGGTGGAGAGAAACTTTTGCAGGTTTAAAGCTTATTTCCTACAATTCCATTTATTTTGTCATGGGGTTCAGAGAAAATGCTGCAGTTTTAAAGCTAATTTTCTTGCAATTCTATACATTTTGCCATGTCTAATGTGCATTCATGTGATATGAGTGACTCAAACATTACAACAAAATCTGTGGGGGGAAAAACGTGGGTTAAATGTGCCACAAATCATCTATAACCGTATGTCATGCTTTATAAAAGGTTCATAAATGTGTCATGACAACCACCAATGTCAAATGGACATGATCCACTATGTCAAATATGACAAACATATGCTTGTTAAATTGCAGTTTCATAAAGCATCTATAACCTTGTCATGTTATGCTCTAAAAATATTCGAGGACAGCCCAACCTCTTTCCCTCTTGGGTGCATAGCCAATATTGGACCTGACCTGAACCTTCCCCAAAATGCTGTGCTGCAGGCACCAGGCACCGTTTACCTTGATGACAGCCCCCAACATAAGGAAATGGAAAGCGGCTTTCTTTCTTCTATCTTCCACAGTACACAAACACAACAACACAATGAGCCATACCGTGTGGTGCTGGACCCAGTCAAGTCTTTGACACAGTCACACTTTCCCCACTGAAAGATCAGCCAGAATGTTGGCGGCATCGGTTGGTCTCTAGCATGGAGACAGAAGAGGAAGATGAGAGAGATGTCTCAGGTAGGACTACTTCAAATCATCTTTGCTCTCACACACACACACACACACACACACACACACACACACAAATGCAGGCCTTGCGGGTCCATCAATCCATCTAAATACTCCTCACACCCTACAATAAACTGTAAATCATGAGAGAACCGGTTATAACCTACTTATTGACACTTTATGTAGTGTCCTGTAATACTTTGTTTGAAGTGAGACTCCATCGCTCATTCATAACACATGACAGTGTACATACTTTAAAGTCAGACACCTCTAGTCATTCATAACAAATACATAAAGGCTTAGTGACGCAAACATGTATAAAAATTTAAGGAATTATCAAATTTAAACCATATATTTAATTTAATTTTGTTTGTACTTTATTTGAAGTTTGCTTGTACTGAATGTAAACAAGCATATATGACAGACCCAACACGCTGTTGCGTGAATATTAAAGCTTCATGTATGCTATGAAAGTCCCACCTACTTCCTGGATCATGTCCCATACAGTTTTTGAATACGCTTCAAGATTATAGAATCAATCCAGGAAGTAGGCGGGACTTTCATAGTGTATTACAACAGCAAAGAAGAAGTTACTTCAAACAACGACCACCGTTTTCTCTCTCTCTGACATCATTGCACATAACGGCGTGCGTGATAGAACAGAAGAGAATGACCATAACGTTTACATTTTTTTTTACCATGATGCTGGATTCTCCTCTCTGTTTCTTCAACATAAAAAAAAATGTATCTGTCCCGCCTTGACCTTAGAGAACCTTTTATTTCTCTATTCTGGTTAGGTCAGGGTGTGACTAGTGTCACGGCCGTTGTAAGGAGGAGTCCAAGGCGCAGGGTGGTAAGCGTACACTCTTCTTTATTATAAGAACGAACACTGAACAAACAAAAATAACGAAACGTGACGCTAATATGAGCAGTGCAGACAGGCAACTAAACATAGAACAAGAACCCACGAACACCAAAGGGAAAATGGCTACCTAAATATGATCCCCAATCAGAGACAACGATAAACAGCTGCCTCTGATTGGGAACCATATCAGGCCACCATAGACATACAAATCACCTAGACCTACAAAAAACTCAGAAATACAAAAAAAAACTAGACAATACAAAAACTAACGTACCCACCCTAGTCACACCCTGACCTAACCAAAATATAAAGAAAACAGAGATATCTCAGGTCAGGGCGTGACAACTAAGGTGGGTAGTCTAGTTTTTCTTTTCTATGTTGGCCTGGTATGGTCCCAATCAGAGGCAGCTGTCTATCGTTGTCTCTGATTGGGGATCATATTTAGGCAGCCTTTTTACCACCTGTTGTGTGTGGGATCTTGATTTTGTATTGTTGCTTTTTAGCCCTACAAGGCTGTACGTTTCGTTTGTTACGCGTTCTTGTTTTGTGCCGGGAATCATAAATAAATATGATTAACCTACCCCACGCTGCATCTTGGTACGAACATCCTTCCAACAACGATCGTTACAGCATCAGAGTGAAAAGTGGCACTGTTTCTCCGCGGGGGGAATTCAGACCCAGAATACAGAGACAGAAATGGAACTTCATTCCTTTTTTAACATACTTTCCTCTCTGCATATTCTGACCCTGACTTTAAACTTGGGGAAACACGTACCAGCCAGCTACACGTATGGTGTGCCGATCACAGAAATGGAGGTGTGGGAGAGGTGTGTCAAAAGATACACATATTCTGACCTTGACTTAATTCCCTAATGCACTGTAATTTACAAATGGATAAGAGCTTTTGATAAGGGCTAGGTAAATGAGTAATCCGTTTGGATAAGGGGACTGTAAATATAGATGATAATAGTTTTAGATACATATTATCTTATGATTGCTGGAGATGTGAAACCAGTCATATGGCAGCAAACTGAAAAGCAAATCAAATTTTATTTGGCACATACAATACAATACAGGTGTAGACCTTACTGGGAAATGTTTACTTACAAGCCCTTAACCAACAATGGAGTTTTAAGAAGATAAAAGTTAAATGTTTGCTAAATAAAGTAAAAAAATAACCCAATAAAATAACAATAATGATGCTCTATAAAGGGGGTACCGGTACCGAGTCAATGTGCGGGGATACAGGTTAGTCAAGGTAATTGAAGTAATATGTACATGTACAGTCGTGGCCAAAAGTTTGGAGAATGACACAAATATACATTTTCACAAAGTTTGCTGCTTCAGTGTCTTTAGATATTTTTGTCAGATGTTACTATGGAATACTGAAGTATAATTACAAGCATTTCATAAGAGTCAAAGGCATTTATTGACAATTACATGAAGTTGATGTAAAGAGTCAATATTTGCAGTGTTGACACTTCGTTTTCAAGACCTCTGCAACCCGCCCTGGCAAGCTGTCAATTAACTTCTGGGCCACATCCTGACTAATGGCAGCCCATTCTTGCATAATCAATGCTTGGAGTTTGTCAGAATGTGTGGGTTTGTGTTTGTCCACCCACCTCTTGAGGCTTGACCACAAGTTCTCAATGGGATTAAGGTCTGGGGAGTTTCCTGGCCATGGACCCAAAATATCAATGTTTTGTTCCCTGAGCCACTTAGTTATCACTTTTGCCTTATGGCAAGATGCTCCATCATGCTGGAAAAGGCATTGTTCATCACCAAACTGTTCCTGGATGGTTGGGAGAAGTTGCTCTCGGAGGATGTGTTGGTACCATTCTTTATTCATGGCTGTGTTCTTAGGCAAAAATGTGAGTGAGCCCACTCCCTTGGCTGAGAAGCAACCCCAAACATGAATGGGCTCAGGATGCTTTACTGTTGGCATGACACAGGACTGATGGTAGCGCTCACCTTGTCTTCTCCGGATACCCCAGTCCTCAGCAGTCCGATCCCTGTACCTTTTGCAGAATATCCGTCTGTCCCTGATGTTTTTCCTGGAGAGAAGTGGCTTCTTTGCTGCGCTTCTTGACACCAGGCCATCCTCCAAAAGTCTTTGCCTCACTGTGCGTGCAGATGCACTCACACCTGCCTGCTGCCATTCCTGAGCAAGCTCTGTACTGATGGTGCCCCGATCCTGCAGCTGAATCAACTTTAGGAGACGGTCCTGGCGCTTGCTGGACTTTCTTGGGCACCCTGAAGCATTCTTCACAACAATTGAACCGCTCTCCTTGAAGTTCTTGATGATCTGATAAATGGTTGATTTAGGTGCAATCTTACTGGCAGCAATATCCTGGCCAGTGAAGCCCTTTTTGTGCAAAGCAATGATGACGGCACGTGTTTCCTTGCAGGTAACCATGATTGACAGAGGAAGAACAATGATTCCAAACACCACACTCCTTTTGAAGCTTCCAGTCTGTTATTCAAACTCAATCAGCATGACAGAGTGGTCTCCAGCCCTGTCCTCGTCAACACTCACACCTGTGTTAACGAGAGAATCACTGACATGTTGTCAGCTGGTCCTTTTGTGGCAGGGCTGAAATGCAGTGGAAATGTTTTTTGGGGAGTCAGTTCATTTGCATGGCAAAGAGGGACTTTGCAATTCATTACAATTCATTTGATCACTCTTCATAACATTCTGGAGTATATGCAAATTGCCATCATACAAACTGAGGCAGCAGACTTTGTGAAAATGTATATTTGTGTCATTCTCAACTTTTGGCCACGACTGTATGTATGGGTAAAGTGACTATGTATAGATAATAAGCAGCAAGTAGCAGCAATCGTATGGCCTTTTAACTTGCAGGGATTAAACTTGTAGACGCAAGCCAAATGGATACTGCAGCCTGGAACATGTGTTGACGATGCAAAGCATTGCGCAATGACAGTCGCGCCAAATGCAATCTTTGTGCACTCATGATATGCCTCAACTTTCTCTGTGTACTACTCTTTTGAGAGTTTAGGACTATGGTTTTTATCTCCATTTGTGTCAAAATTGAGTTATTGACATAGCCTTGTTCTGTTCAATGTTTACCTATATGTAAAAAAGAATACAAGATCAAAATGACTGACAAGAATTCGAAACTTTAAAGCCAAACATCAGAGTCATGATTCTGCGGATAGGACCTTTTAGTTTCAAGCTCTCGATTTGTATAATGATAAATATTAGCCACTTCAGTAGCGACTGTCAGTAATAACCGCACATACAATTTAGTTTTAGTTCCCTTCAATTGGTAGCCTAGATTTCTTATCATTCCATTGTTTTGTTTACATTTATTTGCTTCTTCTTTAAACGCGGGTACGTCCGTGTGATTATTGCTGACGATCACTAGTAATAGTTGATCATATGTGACTCACCACCTGGATTCGGTCTTATGTAGCAACATGTGAAATTGTGTTTTTTACATGGGACAAAAGTTGAGACTCAGAGCTACGAAATGGTATATCATACACTGCATTTGAGGAACAATGGGAAAGTAATTCTGCTTTGAACATTGATCAACTTGTAAACTCACTTTTGAGAAAATGGCCTTTGAATGTTTTGGTATCTGTTGAAGAGCTTCTCTTTGTCAACAGCCATTCAGCATTGTTCACACCCTCTTCAGCTTTAGCCCTACCCATCTTGTTTAACTCCCGGAGTGCACACCTGACGCTCTGGTTGATGATTTGTTTACCTCTGGATAACATGAGAACAGCATAACCAGCTCTGCTGGCAACAATTTCATTATGCTTTTTTGCAGATGTTTACTGACACCGGCCATATTCAATGGGTGTTGTATACAAGTCATGTAACATTAGCTAATAAGCCAGCCAGCTAACGTTAGCTAGTTAAACAACAATGAAGAAAGTGCCAACACTGTCTAATATTAGACTCTAACTAGAAAAGCAAACAGCTCTGGGAAACTAATAATAACGTCTGCTAGAGAGCCAGCCAGCTATCGTTAGCTAGCTAGCTAACAGTACACTTTAGCTTAAGACGTATAGCTAGCTAGCTAGGTAAACAATGAACCTAGCTAGGTAAACATTGTTTAAGAACACACACGTCACGTAGCGTTAGCTAACGAGCCAGCCTGCTGACATTAGCTAGTTAAACAACAATGAACAAAGTGCTAACAGTACACTTTAGCTTGAAATGAAAGCACTTTGTGAAAATTAGAAACATGTAATATCTGAAAATGTAGCTAGCTAACACTAGACTTTCTTAACTGTATACATCAACATGCATCATGGACGCGTCTCCCTCTCAGGAATGCCATACCACTGTTGCCCTTAGTTTGAAGATGTAATCCGGAGACAGGTGTTTTCTCCATCTCTTTAGCTATCATACTCTAATTCCACTGATTTCAAAACTTGATCCTCCAGAAAATGGAGAGCAACACTTATGCAGCTGCACTACACAATACATCTTTAAAAAAGCTGTGTTTGACAGGATTACCAACACAGACTGACAAGTTCAAGTAGACAGATGCCTTCAGAATGGCAGACCAATCCGAACTCCTCTCTCGGCATGTCCAGCCCACTCATTATATCAGCCAATCATGGCTAGTGGGAAGGTTGCCCACTTTTTCTGTGGCTTAAGAGGTTTGCTGTGCTTATGCCACCCTTTAAACAGCTCAGGTTTATGTTATTTTTGACATAGTGGATTAAGTCACATTTTACATTGCTGGTTATGTCACACAGTTATGCCACATTTATGAACCAATTTATGAACAAGTTCTCATTTACAATTGCGACATGGCCAAGATAAAGCAAAGCAGTTCGACACATACAACAACACAGAGTTCCACATGGAGTAAAACAAACATACAGTCAATAATACAGTAGAAAAATAACTATATATACAATGTGAGCAAATGAGGTGAGATAAGGGAGGTAAAGCCAAAAAAAAGCCATGGTTGCGAAGTAAATACAATATAGCAAGTAAAACACTGGAATGGTAGATTTGCAGTGGAAGAATGTGCAAAGTAGAGATAGAAATAATGGGGTGCAAAGGAGCAAAATAAATAATAAATAAATACAGTAGGGGGAGAGGTAGTTGTTTGGGCTAAATTATAGGTATAGGGCTATGTACAGGTGCAGTAATCTGTGAGCTGCTTAAAGCTAGTGAGGGAGATAAGGGTTTCCAGTTTCAGAGATTTTTGTAGTTCATTCCAGTCATTGGCAGCAGAGAACTGGAAGGAGAGGCGGCCAAAGGTGGAATTGGTTTTGGGGGTGACCAGAGAGATATACCTGCTGGAGCGCGTGCTACAGGTGGGTGCTGCTATGGTGACCAGCGAGCTGAGATAAGGGGGGACTTTACCTAGCAGGGTCTTGTAGAAGACCTGGAGCCAGTGGGTTTGGCGACGAGTTTGAAGCGAGGGCCAGCCAACGAGAGCGTACAGGTCACAGTGGTGGGTAGTATATGGGGCGTTGGTGACAAAACGGATGGCACTGTGATAGACTGCATCCAATTTATTGAGTAGGGTATTGGAGGCTATTTTGTAAATGACATCGCCGAAGTCGAGGATCGGTAGTCAGTTTTACAAGGGTATGTTTGGCAGCATGAGTGAAGGATGCTTTGTTGCAAAATAGGAAGCCATTTCTAGATGTAACTGTGGATTGGAGATGTTTGATGTGAGTCTGGAAGGTGAGTTTACAGTCTAACCAGACACCTAGGTATTTGTAGTTGTCCACATATTCTAAGTCAGAACCGTCCAGAGTAGTGATGTTGGACGGGCGGGCAGGTTGAAGAGCATGAATTTAGTTTTACTTGTATTTAAGAGCAAATGTAGGCCACGGAAGGAGAGTTGTATGGCATTGAAGCTCGTCTGGAGGGTTGTTAACATGGTGTCCAAAGAAGGGCCAGAAGTATACAGAATAGTGTCGTCTGCGTAGAGGTGGATCAGAGACTCACCAGCAGCAAGAGCGACATCATTGATGTATACAGAGAAGAGAGTCGGTCCAAGAATTTAACCCTGTGGCACCCCCATAGAGACTGCCAGCGGCCCGGACAACAGGCCCTCCGATTTGACACACTGAACTCTATCAGAGAAGTAGTTGGTGAACTAGGCGAGGCAATCATTTGAGAAACTAAGGCTATCGAGTCTGCCAATGAGGATGTGGTGATTGACAGAGTCAAAAGCCTTGGCCAGGTCAATGAATACGGCTGCACAGTATTGTTTCTTATCGATGGCGTTTAGAATATCGTTTAGGACCTTGAGCGTGGCTGAGGTGCACCCATGACCAGCTCTGAAACCAGATTGCATAGCGGAGAAGGTATGGTGGGATTCGAAATGGTCGGTAATCTGTTTGTTGACTTGGCTTTCAAAGACCTTAGAAAGGCAGGGTAGCATAGATATAGGTCTGTAGCAGTTTGGGTCAAGAGTGTCCCCCCCTTTGAAGAGGGGGATGACCGCAGCTGCTTTCCGATCTTTGGGGATCTCAGACGACACGAAAGAGAGTTTGAACAGGCTAGTAATAGGGGTTGCAACAATTTCGGCAGATCATTTTAGAAAGAAAGGGTCCAGATTGTCTAGCCCGGCTGATTTGTAGGGGTGCAGATTTTGCAGCTCTTTCAGAACATCAGCTGACTGGATTTGGGAGAAGGAGAAATGGGGAAGGCTTGGGCGAGTTGCTGTGTGGGGTGCAGTGCTGTTGACCGCGGTATGGGTAGCCAGGTGGAAAGCATGACCAGCTGTAGAAAAATGCTTATTGAAATTCTCAATTATAGTGGATTTATCGGTGGTGACAGTGTTCCCTGTCCTCAGCGCAGTGGGCAGCTGGGAGGAGGTGTTCTTATTCTCCATGGACTTTACAGTGTCCCAGAACTGTTTTGAGTTTGTGTTGCAGGAAGTAAATTTCTGCTTGAAGAAGCTAGTCTTGGCTTTTCTAACTGCCTGTGTATATTGGTTTCTAGCTTCCCTGAAATATTACATATCACGGGGGCTGTTCGATGCTAATGAAGAACGCCATAGGATGTTTTTGTATTGGTTAAGGGCAGTCAGGTCTGGAGAGAACCAAGGGCTAAAGCTGTTCCTGGTTCTAAATTTCTTGAATGGGGCATGCTTATTTAAGTTGGTGAGGAAGGCATTTAAAAAGAATAACCAGGCATCCTCTACTGACGGGATGAGATCAATATCCTTCCAGGATACCCCGGCCAGGTCGATTAGAAAGGCCTGCTCACTGAAGTGTTTCAGGGAGCGTTTGACAGTGATGAGTGGAGGTCGTTTGACCGCTGACCCATTACGGATGCATGTAATGAGGCAGTGATCGCTGAGATCTTGGTTGAAAACAGCAGAGGTGTATTTAGAGGGCAAGTTGGTTAGGATGATATCTATGAGGTTGCCCGTGTTTACGGCTTTGGGGTGGTTCCTGGTAGGTTCATTAATAATTTGTGTGAGATTGAGGGCATCAAGCTTAGATTGTAGGATGGCTGGGATGTTAACTTCTTATGGCTGAAGGGGCGGTATTGAGTAGCTTGGATGAAAGGTGCCCATATCAAACGGCCTGCTCCTCAGTCATAGTTGCTAATATTTGCATATTAGTATTAGTATTGGATAGAAAACACTCTAAAGTTTCTAAAACTGTTTGAATTATGTCTGTGAGATTAACAGAACTCATATTGGCAGGCAAAATCCTGAGTTGAAATCAAAACAGGAAGTCAGAAATCTGATCTTGTCTGTATTCAGTCCCTTAAGAAATCCAATTGAGTTATGAATGATGTTGCACTGCCTTGGGGTTCCACTAGATGTCAAACATCAATAGAAATTTCAATGAGACTTCTATGATGTTGTGGGAGAGAATGAGAGCAGAATCAGTCAGGTGTCCATCAAGCAGCCATTTCCTGATCATTCCTTTTCTTCATGCAAGACACTGACGTTCCATTGCTCACGCAGACAAGAACGAATACTCCGGTTGGAACTTTATTGAAGCTATATTTTAAAAACATCCTAATCATTGATTCAGTACTTAGTTTGAAATGTTTCTTCGACTGGTAATATCACATTTTGAAGTTTTTGTCCGATATAACGCTGACCAGAATTAGCGTTTGGATATGTAAACCAGACGCGCTAACAAAATAAGATATTTGGACATAAATAACGGATTTAAATAACGGATTAGTGGGGTTCCGTGTGGTAGAGGGGATCAATCCAATTGGCAAAATAGATATAGTTATAGTGACCCAAGAAAAATTGTCTGATAGACCTATTCAGATAGCAGCCGATAAGACAGCTAACGATTAGCGGGCCGCAGATGGGTGTTCAGGTAACGTCGCGACGGAGGGGCCAGTTGGATAACTCCCTCGGGCAGATAATGTCGGTAGTCCAGTCGTGAAGGCCCAGTGGGGCTCCGCATCGGCAGTAAAACGGGTCCGGATAGGTGATTGTAGCCCAGGAGTGGCTGATGGAACTCTTCAGCTGGCTAGCTCCGGGATATTTGATGTTTGCTCCGGGATCGACGTAAGCCAATAGTCACACGGATAGCAGCTAGCTAGCTGCGAGATCCAGGTGTAACTGTCCAGAGCTTGCGGTTGAAATTCGGGGATATGGAGAGAGAAATAGGTCCGGTATGTTCTGGTCTGTGTCGCGTGGTACAAAACTGGCGATAGCTTTTCGAGCTAAAGGATAGCTGATGACCACAAACCATGGTTAGCTGAATACTAACGTTAGCCAGTAAACTGGCTAGCTTCTGGCTAGCTTCTGGCTAGCTTCTGGTTAGCTTCTGGTTAGCTTCTGGCTAGCTTCTATTGTGGATTTCAGATTTGAGGTAAATAATACATAATTTTTTTAAATTGGTGAGGCGGGTTGCAGGAGAGTGTTTTGAAGTTGAGTTTTTGGAAAAGAAAACATATAAAAGATATGCGAAGAAAGATGTAAATATATATATACACGGCACACGACAAGATGAGGACAAAGGACGTCTGACTGCTATGCCATCTTGGAAAGATTATGTAGTGCTTATGAAGCCTTTAGTCATAAGATGCACTTTGTTTGAAGCAGAACCGGAAATCCCATGTGAATGTCAGGTGTCATGTTTGAGAAAACTAGTGGTATCACCGTATTTATCCCTCTTTTAACCCCCACCCCCAACTCTCTCTACCCCCATTTCTCTGATGGAGTAGGTAGGACTATTCTCTAACCACTGATAGAGGACCAGGTGTTTTTTTTCATCCCCAAAATGGGTTACGGTTAGAGCTTCCCCTGAGGTCAGTGTCTGTGTTGTGTCTCTGCTCCTGCGGTGGTGCGTATGTCCTTGTACTATGGTACTTTATAGCAAACCAAGTGGAGGAGCCTCCGCTAGCGTAAACATTTTTTAAGAATGGGTCTTGGTGTTTTCAAACGTCTGTTTTGTACAAATGTTACTAGTTTGGCAGAAGATTTGTACCCATAGCAAAACATTAGACCATGTTGGAATCAAACCCAATATGGTGTTGCATTCAGGTCCCAGCACACCGGATACACATACTCATCGAACCATCACGCCCTTGATTAGTTGAATCAGGTGTGGTAGAGGCTTGAATAGAACAGCGGCTGGGGGTCCCCGAGGAACAGATTGGGAAACACTGGGAATAATGCCTTTCATACATATAGGTCAATGTATTGGAAGACTTGTTTTCCTGCTCGCTGACTTCCTTTGGGTGTGTGAGGGAATTCAGCTCACCTGCTGTTCACTGGTCTAATTGGAGGAAAGTGATCCGGCCGGGACACAAAGAGAGAGGGCGGTGGGGTCAATCCAGTAGCAGGTGAATGCACTGAGATGTGTCTGTGCTTGTGTACGTGCGTGCGTGGGAATCGCTGTGTGCTTGTGTGACCGTGTGTCCGTGTGTCCGTGTGAGAAAAAGACTGAAAAATGTTGAGTATGGTTCTGGGCCTACCTGTCTTTTCTCTCCTGCTACCGGTAAACAAAATCCAGTTTCTTTCAAAGCACAACCTCCATGGAAAGAAGGAGGGCTATCTCTCCCGTGGGAGGTGACCTCTACCTGTGGGAATGTATTTCTCACTCCCTCTACCTTGCTCCAGATAATGCATTAGGAGGATGCATTAACCTATTTATACTAACTTAAGCTCTTCTCAAATTACACCAAAGTCTTACAGAGAGTCACATTAAACGTTCTCAATAATAATGTACCACTTACATTGTTATACTGAAAAAGCACATTATCTGGAAAGCGGGAGGATATACTGTATGTGAGAGAGAGTTCATTGGTGAGACTCATGAGGAGCACTGTGATTGCTACTTAACATGTTTAAGGTTTAACTTGCACAGATTGTTCTATGTGGTCGTCTATTAAGTAGACCGTGGGGTGCACATTTTGTTCTTGCCCAGTACTACCGCACTTGATTGTTGCTGAATCAATTGAGTGTTTTAGTGCTGGGCTAGAACATGATGTGCCGTCCTCCTGGAGTTCCACTAGGAAGGGATTGAGAACGGCATGTGATAAAATACTGAAGAATGACCCCCCCCCCCCCCCACCAAAATATGAATAAAGATACAAATATGAGGTTGCGGGCATGCAGGGAGGTAAATAGGGGAATAGAAATAGAGAGATACAGGAGGCAAGAGAAAGAGAAAGGAAGGACAGGGTAGGGCAGGGCAGGTAAGCTCCATTGAAAGCAGAGCCCCTGCACCTGCACAAAGCCTTTTCAAGCCTGCATGGGGACACTGTCGTTGTGTCCCACGGGGGGGGGGACTCAGGTTACAACTCTGGGCCCCATTGTGGTGTACAGACACAGGAAGCGTCATAGTCACACACAGCTCCGACGCTAAGGCTGAAAGACACCAGGGACTCCCGAGAAGAAAACCGAGATGCGGCCACATAGTATCACCGGGGGCCCTGGGCCTCCTTCTCTGTCCGCTAGCACAATAGGACCGTTGCACAAAGTCCCATTTGGCCAAAAGTAAGGGATATGAAGCCACATGCATGAAGAATACAGTTGGGAACGGATATCCACCATCCTCTTTAATGTGGTGGGGATTATGTCATGTTGGAAGAGACAAGAGCTGAGAGTAGAGGCTCAGTCAAAACAACAGTGTGGTTTTCACCTGAAGGAGGTGACATCATTGGGACAAAGACCAAAAACGTGCTGTCTTCACGGTGCCTGGTACCTATAAGGAATCATGGGAAGAAGATTGTGTGTGGTATAGTGGATCATTGACTTTTAAGGCATACAGTTATGGGTTGACCTTAGAGCACAGTGTTCCTTGAGTCTCGGTTCGTCCTGTTCCCTCCTCCTAACCTTGTATTGTGTCAGAGTGTGCTGTTCTTTACCATGTTGACCCCACCATGGAAATCACAGTGGGGCCTATGTCCTTCTTCCACAGGACTTTGAGTTGCCAGCGAGACAGACAGGCGGAAGCCTGTGTGTAGGGGTTTGTTGTTGGAGGGATTGCAGCTGATTAGGTTTTGAGTAGATATTTTTAATCAAAAACTGAATTCAGTGTAGGCTACAATGGATGTATATTTCGTTTAAATCCTTATCTGATTAGTGCTCCCTCTTAAAGTATGGAAATACTAAATAACATGTCAATCCCTATGTTGCACTCCCTTTCGGTCTAGAAATATTGACTTGAAAGGCAAATGTGACAGACCACACAGCCCCTTCAAATAATGACTAAACTACACGTTCTTTCTTACAATAGTTAAAAGGCAGATCGTAGAATGGCCGTGATTCAATTCAATTCAAGGGGCTTTATTGGCACGGGAAACATATGCTAATGTTGCCAAAGCAAATGAGGTAGATAATATACAAAAGTGAAATTAACAATAAAAATGAATAGTAAACATTACACTCACAGAAGTTCCAAAAGAATAAAGACATTACAAATGTCATATTTTGTATATATACAGTGTTGTAACAATGTACAAATGGTTAAAGTGCAAAAGGGGAAGTAATCTGAGTCCATGTAGTAGCACGCTTGACGTTGAAGGTATTTTCCAATTGAGATGATATCTGCAGCATTTACTTTGAACACTGCCTTTTAACAGGTAGATTGTCTATGTTACTTAACTTCATATGACGCAACATGTTTTGACCAAAGAACTGGTCTTCTACAGTCACAGTCAATAATATTACCACAGTCTTTTCTCTTTAGTGGTTTCACAACCCCTAGCACCTGGATGTTACTAATAAGGGGTGTGGAAAAGCCTGACATACAGATATGGGATCTTAATTTGATCACTCTTTTGTTGCTGAGAATGTTCCTGCATAGTAGGAAATGCACACGTTTGTATTCATGGTCTTAAAAGGCTTCTAAAGTTTGTAATTTCCACTTTAAAATATCAGACTTGATTTGCCCTAATGAAAAATGTATCAACACATACAAAACATGTCCATTAATCATAATCCACATAGTAATTCACATTTCTTGATGCTTCAGGTTTATTTTCCTGCTGTAGAAAACTGACTCAAATTAAGATCCTACAACTGTAGGACTTGGATGATTCACTAACAGCATTCTAAGCTATGGCTGCGTCCCAAAATAGCCACTCCCTTACTGAGGCTATTGACTAGTAGAATGTATAGTGCCATTTAGGACACCATCTATCTGTTGTGCAATGTTGCATTAATAGATTTTATTTCTAGCTCTTGACTCATACCAGAAGTAACTATAACCATGTGAATGTCAGGCTCAAAGAAACAAGTTGAACTATTGTCGGGTTTTCCCCCATTCTAACCTCAAGCTCATGTGCTGTCATGTCAGGCTTTTCTCACACATTTGCTCTCCTTATTCCTCATAATAATTTTCCTTCCTAGTTTCCTTCTCTTCCCCATGGGCTCTATGTCTTCCCCTTCAGCTCTCTCTCTCTCTCTCGCTCTCTCTCTCTCCACCTATTTTTTTCCTTCTCCCCCCTCTCTCTCCTTCCTCCCCTCTATCCCTCTCTGTCCTGTGGATGAACTCTCTGCCAGCTCCTCCTACCTGCTCAGCCTTTCCAGGAATCAAACAGTCCTTTCCCTTAAAACTTTTTGACTCACGGATCCCTTTAGCGGGATCATTTTCGTAAACAACCGCTGAATTGCAGAGCGCCAAATACAAAAAATTGCTAAAAATATTTATAATCATGAAATCACAAGTGCAATATAGCAAAACACAGCTTAGCTTGTTGTTAATCCACCTGTCATGTCAGATTTTGAAAATATGCTTTACAGCGAAAGCAATCCAAGCGTTTGTGAGTTTATCGATCACTAGACAAAACATTAAGAACACCTAGCAGCCATGTAGATTGGTCACGAAAGCCAGAAAAGCAATAGAATTAATTGCTTACCTTTGGTGATCTTCGGATGTTTGCAGTCACGAGACTCCTAGTTACACAATAAATGTTATTTTTGTTCGATAAAGATTTTTTTTATATCAAAAAACCTCCATTTGTTTGGCGCGTTATGTTCAGTATTCTACAGCCTTAGGCAAGTCATCAAGGCTTGACGAAAATTCCATATAGTATCCGTAAAGGTCGTAGAAACATGTCAAACGTTTTTAATAATCAATCCTCAGGTTGTTTTTAACATCAATAATCGATAATATTTCAACCGGACTGTAAACTATTCAATACTGGAGAGAAAGAAAATGTCGAGCAACGAGTGTCGCGCACAACAACTAATGGAGGGACATCCGTGTATCCACTGACGCGAGATAAATATCGCTCATTTTTCAAAATAAAAGCTTGAAACTATGACTAAAGACTGTTCACACCCTGAGGAAGCCACAGGAAAAGGAATCTGGTTGATATCCCTTTAAATGGACGAAAGGCAGGCAATGGAACAGTGATTTTTCAAAATAAAAGTCACTTCCGGGTTGGATTTCCTCAGATTTTCGCCTGCAAAATCAGTTCTGTTGTACTCACAGACAATATTTTGACAGTTTTGGAAACTGTAGAGTGTTGTCTATCCTACTCTGTCATTTATATGCATATTCTAGCATCTGGACCTGAGAAATAGGCAGCTTACAATGGGAACGTTATTTTTCCAAACATAAAAATTCTGCCCCCTAGCTTCAAGAGGTTGGGATGTGCTTGGCACTGAGGTCCAACAAAAGAGCAAGGAAAGGGGGGGGGAGGTGATTGCCAAATAATCTTCTCAAGGTAGGTTTAAGACGCACCGGCATTCAACCAGTCCAATGTAAAGCTTACAGAAAACAGCCTGCCCCATCAAAATCAGCTTTACATATTTCTCGCCTCGACTTCTCTTTCTCTTCCTCTTCCTACTCCGGTCGGCCAACAACCTCAAGACACAGGTGAATCAGTCTTTACATGTTTCTTCAGGCCCGCAGGTCATATACGCTACTTGTTGTTTCTTCCTATAAAGAATTGTAGGGGTTGATCCCTTGGTATTGTTACTGGACTCCTCAGTTATGATACAAATTTTACTCTGTCATAATAAGCAGTCATAATAATTTCTGTTAGGTTTCAGGCATTTAACTTGACACACTCAAGGTTAGGGATGTACTTTGGGACAGATCAAAATTTACAAGGGGAGGGGTGGTTCAAAATAGGGTAAGGTTATTTAACTTTTCTTTGCTTTGGGGAGGGTTGTGTGTTTTCGGGGGTTCACAGAGGAGGGTAATGTGTTTTTCCCCTGGTTTACATTCACTCTTCTGCTTGTGTTTTCCCTATAAACAATGTAACTGTTTGTTAACCGATTTAATGAGGGTCAGTTAGTCTACAACAAAGTTGACCGAAAATGTGCATCCCTACTCAAGATAGGTACCACACCTGAATAGTGGTATTGCGTTTGCATGTAGCTGAAACGTGAAAAAGTCAGTCATTTTCAATGGACGAACCCAGTACGCAACAACACTTGCTATTTTCCGCTTTTCCTACGCCCAAGGCTATAAATTCCTACCGCCAGCGGTCGAGTTTGCCATTCAAGACTTGATTTGCATCTCTGGCGGGTAGCCCCCACTCATAATCCCTTGGCAGGCCACTTTTGCATCTCTGGCGATTTGCCTCCACTCAGAGGATAGCTATAAGCCCTAGGCGAGCCATCTAGCCATGAGTTAATTTGAAAGAAAACAGCAAGGAATTTCTCTCATGTCAAATTCGGCCTGCCACCTTCAAGCTAACCATAAGCCAGCAAGCTATTTTTATTGTTTCTCTGAATACCTTACATTTGTTCTGATTTTAATTTGATTTGATGTATTTGCCAATTTAAAATACAACCACATATGTGGACATAATGCATTTAAAATCATTGCGGATTACACAAAAAGTGATACTCTGTAACGTTCGTTCTCCTCCTCGTCTGAGGAGGAGCAAGGATCGGACCAATATGCAGCGAGGTATGAAGACATAATGATTTATTTAAAGAAAGACGAACACGAAAAAACTCTTAATGAATTACAAAACAATAAACGACGTAAACAGACCTGAACATGAGAACTTACAGACAACGAAGAACGCACAAACAGGAACAAACTCACAAACGAAACAGTCCCGTGTGGCATAAACACTAACACAGGAACAATCACCCACAAACAAACAGTGAGAACAGCCTACCTAAATATGGTTCTCAATCAGAGGAAACGTAAAACTCCTGCCCCTGATTGAGAACCATATCAGGCTAATTGAAAAGAACCCAACATAGAAACACATAACATAGAATGCCCACCCAGCTCACGTCCTGACCATACTAAACAAAGACAAAATAAAGGAAATAAGGTCAGGAACGTGACATACTCAATCATTTACAGTTTAAAGCAGGAATCCGTAGGTCGTGGGCGACCCTATGCTGCCCCACTTCTTGTGTAGTGTTTTCACATTGAACGAAAACAAAGAGGTTGAGCCTTGAGATGCCTTCGGCTGGCCTTCTGGGCAGGGTGTGTCTTTGCATGAAATCCTGCCTACTCGAATGACCCTGCTGCCATGGCCCGGGAGCAGAAGTGAAAGTCTATTTCAATCTAATGTTACAGACGTTAGAAACAAACACAGAGCAGACGAAGTCAACAAGCTAGCTAACTTGTTTGCAAATAAACTGTCCTTGTGTCAGGGACAAAAGAAACCAGCATCATTCTTGGTTCTTGGATCTGAATCAATTCGACCTTTATTTAACCAGGTAGGCCAGTTGAGAACAAGTTCTCATTTACAACTGTGACCTGGCCAAGATAAAGCAAAGCAGTGAGACACAAACAACAACACGAAGTTACATATGGAATGAAGAAACATACAGTCAATAACACAATAGTCAAGTCTATATACAGTGTGAGCAAATGAGGTAAGATTAGGGAGGGAAGGCAATAAATAGGCCATAGTGACGAAGTAATTACAATTTAGCATTAACACTGGAGTGATAGATGTGCAGACGATGATGTGCAAGTGGAGATACTGGGGTGCAAAAGAGCAAAAAGATAAGTAACAATATGGGGATGAGGTAGTTGGGTGTGCTATTTACAGATTGGCTGTGTACAGGTGCAGTGATCTGTAAGCTGCTCTGACAGCTGATGCTTAAAGTTAGTGAGGGAGATATGAGTCTCCAGCTTCAGTGATTTTTGCAATTTGTTCCAGTCGTTGGCAGCAGAGAACTGGAAGGAAAGGCGGCCAAAGGGGGAATTGGCTTTGGGGGTGACCGGTGAAATATACCTGCTGGAGCGCGTGCTACGGGTGGGTGCTGCTATGGTGACCAGTGAGCTGAGATAAGGTAGGGCTTTACCTTTACCTTATCATGACCAATCCAGAAACCGGATGAACATTGGAATTCATTTTGAAAGGTGGAAGAGGGATGCATAAATACACACCATTGTCATGGACTGGTAGCTAGTTAACTGTTTGGTTGCATTTTTAGTTTGCTAGCTACGTTACCTACTAACCACGTTAGCTGCTAACCGTAATGTGTTCGATGTTCAAGCTAGCTAACCCAACCACTTATCTAGCGAGATAAGATTTTATGTATTCGGACTGTTTTGTACTCAAAGCAATCTAACAATCCATATCCATATATTTATATGTACATATTCTTATTCATCCCTTCACACTTGTGTGTATTAGGTAGAAGTTTTGAAATTGTTAGATTGCTTTGTTAGATATTACTGCACTGTCGGAACTAGAAGCGCAAGCATTTCGCTACACTCGCATTAACATCTGCTAACCATGTGTATGTGACCAATAAAGTTTGATTTGATATCATCATGTAGCTACACTGCAATATACTCCACAAGATGCCCAATGCCTTTATTTCAACTAGCTAAGGTCAGATATGCAGATTTTTTACATGATAATATTAGTGTCTTTGGTTTGTAGATGATAATGTTAGCTAGTTCGACAGGAACCTGAGGTGGTACAAGTTGTGGTTGTGCAAACCAGCAACACTGAAAGAGAGGTAAACATTTTTGTTATGTTTGCGATTCAATAATTACTTTGTTGGTAATAAACCAAAATAGCTAGCTACATTATGTTTGCCTGCCAGTTCAGCACATTGTCTGCCTATACACAGTACATAATTGATTCCTACCTAGTGTGAACTACCGACCAGAATGATCAGTCAAGTAAACAATGGCTCATCTGCATTACATATTGGTGGACTATGGGCTATCAAGCAATAGGATAGTGACATTAGCATGAGCCATATTACACTGGTTACAGAACAACATCACATCCTATTCATGTAAAAGCACACTGCTGTGACAGAAAATAATTTGTTGCTCTTCCTAGAGCTGGCCGCCCGGCCGAACTGAGCAATTGGGAGGGAAGGGCCTTGGTGAGGGGGGTGACCAAGAACCTGATGTCCACTCTGACAGAGTTTTTAATTTTGATAAAATTGCAAAAAATTATAAAAACCTGTTTTTACTTTGTCATTATGGGGTATTGTGTGTAGATTGATGAGGGGGAAAAAACAATAGAATCCATTTTACAATAAAGCTGTAACGTAACAAAATGTGGAAAAAGTCAAGGAGTCTGAATACTTTCTGAATGCACTGCATATATATATATATATATATATATATATATATATATATATATATATATATATATATGTGATGGCTAGGGTTGCACATTTTGGGGAATATTCAGAGGTGGAAACATTCTGTGGGAATTAACGGGAATATATGGGAATTAATGGAAAGATATGGGAATTAACGGAAATATATGCAAATTAATATTAATACCATTTAAATGTAGATGTTTTTTTGCATTGGATATATTTACCATATCATAGAGAGACAGAAACATAAACCTTAACCCTTATCATAAGTAGACATACACTACCGTTCAAAAGTTTGGGGTCACTTAGAAATGTCCTTGTTTTTGAAAGAAAAGCCTTTTTTGTCCATTAAAATAACATCAAATTGATCAGAAATACAGTGTAGACATTGTTAATGTTGTAAATTTATTTTTTTATTTTATTTCACCTTTATTTAACCAGGTAGGCTAGTTGAGAACAAGTTCTCATTTGCAACTGCGACCTGGCCAAGATAAAGCATAGCAGTGTGAACAGACAACAACACAGAGTTACACATGGAGTAAACAATAAACAAGTCAATAACATGGTAGAAAAAAAGAGAATCTATATACAATGTGTGCAAAAGGCATGACGTAGGCAATAAATCGAATAATTACAATTTAGCAGATTAACACTGGAGTGATAAATCATCAGATGATCATGTGCAAGAAGAGATACTGGTGTGCAAAAGAGCAGAAAAGTAAATAAATAAAAGCAGTATGGGGGTGAGGTAGGTAAATTGGGTGGGTAGTTTACAGATGGACTATGTACAGCTGCAGCGATCGGTTAGCTGCTCGGATAGCAGATTTTTAAAGTTGTTGAGGGAGATAAAAGTCTCCAACTTCAGAGATTTTTGCAATTCGTTCCAGTCGCAGGCAGCAGAGAACTGGAAGGAATGGCGTCCAAATGAGGTTTTGGCTTTAGGGATGATCAGTGAGATACACCTGCTGGAGCGCGTGCTACGGGTGGGTGTAGCCATCGTGACCAGTGAACTGAGATAAGGCGGCACTTTACCTAGCATAGCCTTGTAGATGACCTGGAGCCAGTGGGTCTGACGACGAACATGTAGCAAGGGCCAGCCGACTAGGGCATACAGGTCGCAGTGGTGGGTCGTATAAGGTGCTTTAGTAACAAAACGGATGGCACTGTGATAAACTGCATCCAGTTTGCTGAGTAGAGTATTGGAAGCTATTTTGTAGATGACATCGCCGAAGTCGAGGATCGGTAGGATAGTCAGTTTTACTAGGGTAAGTTTGGCGGCGTGAGTGAAGGAGGCTTTGTTCCGGAATAGAAAGCCGACTCTAGATTTGATTTTGGATTGGAGATGTTTGATATGAGTCTGGAAGGAGAGTTTGCAGTCTAGCCAGACACCTAGGTACTTATAGATGTCCACATATTCTAGGTCGGAACCGTCCAGGGTGGTGATGCTAGTCGGGCGGGCGGGTGCAGGCAGCGAACGGTTGAAAAGCATGCATTTGGTTTTACTAGCGTTTAAGAGCAGTTGGAGGCCACGGAAGGAGTGTTGTATGGCATTGAAGCTCGTTTGGAGGTTAGATAGCACAGTCTCCAGGGAAGGGCCAGAAGTATACAGAATGGTGTCGTCTGCGTAGAGGTGGATCAGGGAATCGCCCGCAGCAAGAGCAACATCATTGATGTATACAGAATTGACTATTGTAGCTGGAAACAGCTGATTTGTAATAGATTATCTATATAGGCGTACAGAGGCCCATTATCAGCAACCATCACTCCTGTGTTCCAATGGCACGTTGTGTTAGCTAATCCAGGTTTATAATTATAACCATGAGCTGTTGAGCTGTTGCTATCGATTATGTGTCTGAATCATAATTTTCACCTCAAATAGAAGTAGAGGGACTTTTCTCAGAGGTTGCTTGTTGTGAGCGCTGAAGGAAATTTATGCACATGGCCAGATGATTCTGCATCTGTGTTGAATTTTTCACATATGATTTGGCACAGTATTTGCAAATGTACACAGCTTTTCCTTCTACATTAGCTGCAGTGAAATGTCTCCACATATCAGATAGTGCCCGTGGCATTTTCCTATAAAGATCATAAAAAAATGAGTAAAAAAAAAATACAATTCTATGTACTGTAAAGGTTTTCTTCCAGGGGTGAAGGAGAGGACCAAAGTGCAGCGCGGCTAGTGTTAAACATGTTTAATACAAGAACAAGTGAAACACTACAAACAACATACAAAATAACAAATGTGCAAAACCGATACAGACCTATCTGGTGCAGAACACAAACACAGAGACAGGTAACAAACACCCACAAAATCCCAACACAAAACAAGCCTCCTATATATGAGTCTCAATCAGAGACAACGACTACCATCTGCCTCTGATTGAGAACCCACACTAGGCTGACATAGAAACAGACAAACTAGACACACAACATAGAATTCCCACCCAGCTCACGTCCTGACCAACTAAACACATACAAAACAACAGAAAACAGGTCAGGAACGTGACATGTACAGATAAATAGTTAAGGAGTTAGATTAAACAACTCCTTTGTAAGATAACTGTTTTAAAATACAACATGTATAGAAACAGGTGAATTAACACTCCTCAGTTAGCAGGCTCAAGCAAGCTAAAACCCACAAGGTAGCAAAAACTAACTACCAGAAATTGTTAACAAGTTAGAAATTATTTATACACACTTTGCTGTAGGCTACTATTTACTAGTTAACAAAAAAGCATGTGATATGTCATTTAAAATATAATCACCCCACCCAGTATTGTAATCAAAACTTACCAGAAAGCATGTAGTCCTTGGCTCAGACAGTGTAGTAGTGTGGGCTCAATAGCATCTCATTAGTGTGCAAAATCTTGAGAATCAGCTGTACATGTGATGGAAGAATGCACTGCACTTCAATTCCATTGAATTGGGGATAGTTTAACGAAAATATGCCACAAGACATAGAATTGCCTTTTGTGTATCCCACAATAAAGGTTAACTGTTATAAGCTAACATGTTTGATGAATTTAAGCAAAATTCTCCAAATTCCAGGGCTTAACTTCTCGTGGAAAATTTCCAGAAATTTCCCGGACTGTTTCCGACCCTTTGCAACCCTAGCAATGGCATGTATAGACATTATGGACAGTATGTGGATAGAATATATAGTATAGTCCCTGCTGCTGGAAAGCATGATGCTGCCACCACCATGCTTCACGGTAGGAATGGTGTTAGGGGTGATGAGTTATGCCTGATTTTTTCTCCAGACATAGCGCTTTGCATTCAGGCCAAAGAGTTCAATTTTTGTTCAAATCCTCTGTAATTCATCTGCTGCGTCTTTCAGATTCAATCTTAATTTCCCATAAAAGCAAAAAAACAAATGATGAGAGTGTAGACAAATG
Source organism: Salvelinus fontinalis (assembly GCF_029448725.1). Lineage (NCBI taxonomy): Eukaryota > Metazoa > Chordata > Actinopteri > Salmoniformes > Salmonidae > Salvelinus > Salvelinus fontinalis. Next base: position 56,564,114 of record NC_074673.1, read on the forward strand.
AGAAAAGAGAAAATTAAAAAAGAAGTCATCAAAATGAATTGGAACTCATTTATGACACACCAGTACGTGAATCGAAGTAAAATAAAAACAAAAATCCCCATTAAAATCTGTCAGTTTTAAACTAGAGATGTCATTTTTATTCCACTGGATGCTTCTCATTCCTCCATAACCGCGGATGTCACACCTCTGCATCTGTGGTGAAAGGTGGCAGAGCTAGAGCGATGTTTGACAAACCATGAGACATCCTGAAAATCCTCTCACACAAACGTCTGTAGCTTCCGAACGGTTGGACCTACAACATCTTTTGATTCTATGGAAAGGGGAGACTCTCACGAATACGATGGTATTCTCCATCGTGTTTGTGAGAGTCTTCAAAAGTTTTGCCTTATGCTCTCAGAGTCATTCATGTGCAATTTTTGCCAACTCCAGGCATGATGCCATGTGCCTTTTTCTCAGGAGTGGCTTCTGTCTGGCCACTCTCCCATAAAGCCCAGATTGGTGAAATGCTGTAGAGACTGTTGTCCTTCTGGCCGGTTCTCCCATCTCAGCCAAGGAACTGTGTTATTCTGAGTGGTTATTGGGTCATTGGTCACCTACATTGGTGTAAAGTACTTAAGTAAAAGTTCTTGAAAGTATTACTAAAGTAGTTTTTGTACCTTACTTTACTATTTATATTTTTGACAACTTTTACTTTTACTTCAGTACATTCCCTGACACCTAAAAGTACTGGTTACATTTTGAACGCTTAGCAGGAAAAGAACATTATCGTCAACGAGGCCAATAACGCAAGCTAGTTAGCGAGCCTAGCTACATAACTTTATTTGGCTAGCTTGCTAGCGTTAGATGTCTTGCTAACAGTAGCTAGCTAGCTAGAAACATGAACTTGGACTTTGCTAGCTAGCTAAGTGATGATAAACGCTGCTAAGTTCACTAGTTTGCTATCTGATTGTGTCCTTGCTAGTCGAGTTACTTGGCTAGCTAGCTTGCTATGCTAGATGGTTTGCTCACTGTTTCCACAAAGTTGGAAGCACATCCCAAAGGTGTTCGATGGGGTTGAGGTCAGTGCTCTGTGCAGGCTAGTCAAGATATTCCACAACGATCTCGTCAAACCATTTCTGTATGGACCTCGCTTTGTGCACAGGGACATTGTCATGCTGAAACAGGAGAAGGCCTTCCCCAAACTGTTTCCACAAAGTTGGAAGCACAGAATTGTCTAGAATGTCCTTGTATGCTGTAGCATTAAGATTTCCCTTCACTGGAACTAAGGGGCCTAGCCCGAACCATGAAAAACAGCCCCAGACCATTATTCCTCCTCCACCAAACTTTACAGTTGTCACTAATCATTGGGGCAGGTAGCGTTTTCCTGGCATCCGCCAAACCCAGATTTGTCCGTTGGACTTTCAGATGGTAAAGCCTGATTCATCCCTCCAGTGAATGCGTTTCCACTGCTCTAGAGTCCAATGGTGATCTGCAATATATCTGCAATATTAGGCTTGTGTGCGGCTGTTCGGCCATGGAAACCCATTTCATGTTGCTCCCGAGGAACAGTTCTTGTGCTGACGTTGCTTCCAGAGGCAGTTTGGAATTCGGTAGTGAGTGTTGAAACCGAGGACAGATGATTTTTACCCTTGATGTGCTTAAGCACTCGGCGCTCTCGTTCTGTGAGCTTTTGTGGCCTACCACTTCACGCCTGAGCCGTTGCTGCTCCTAGACATTTCCACTTCACAATGACAGCACTTACAGTTGACTAAGGCCGCTCTAGCAGGGCAGTAATTTGACGCACTGACGCACTTTGAAAGTCACTGAGCTCTTCAGTAAGGCCATTCTACTACCAATGTTTGTCTATGGAGATTTCATGGCTGTGTGCTTGATTTTATACACCTGTCAGCATAGGCCTACATTATTTTGGATTTGTGTGCCCATGCGAACTGTTTTCAGGGCAAAACATAATGAAATGTTACATAGGCATAGCTAGACTTACAGTGCAGAGGTCAGGGTTTAAGTTCAATGTTCTAATTCAATAAATGCTTAATAATGACAAATAACACTTGTCATAAATGTCACTAATGTAAGTAAAGAAAGGTTGTGTTTTATGTCATATTATCTGTGAAGACTACAAGCATTAACTCGTGTTTATGGACAACTCCTGAACTTGGGTGTACATTTTTTTTCATTAAACTCATGTATTATATTAAATGTAGGCTACCTGTTCTGCGTGTGTTCATGTGTGTAAAATTGCCTCGGGCTGAGAGGGTAGGGTACTGGCAGGGGTGTAGGCCTAGTCCTTACCCACATTTTTCAGAGAAATGCTTGAGGGAGCGTTAGTTTTTTTTTACCGAGACTGGCAATCAGAGTTTACCCACCTTTTTTTTGTTTACCACTACATCACTGGCTACCAGTAGGCCTATTAGAAGTTCATGGTAATGCACATTGTAGCCTAGTCTAGTAAGTTAAAGGTGACCATCACTTTCTTCCCGGGACAGTTTAAAACCCAGTTCAGATGTCCCAACTTTTCAGGCTACAAAAAGGTACATTTGTCAGCAATACACATCAATTAATGTAGGCCTAATCAATGGAATGTCATTAGGATCCCTTTTTGGTGTTTTGTAACAGATGTCTTTTTCCATTCATCAATGGCATGAGTATAGGATGCTGGAATTCTTTTGTAGTGGACGAACATGTAGCCTACTTTTTGAAGGGACTTGTTTGATAATCGGATGAAAATATCATGAATGGTTGTGTTCATGCAACATTAAAAGGTCAATCATTTTTACCGTTATTAGGCGCTTGCACTCAATAGAGACCCCTGAATGTCATGGGGTGCTTCGCACTCTGGTACACACTGAAATGTATTTTGTCTACTGGACCAATTCAATAGTTGTGTCATCTTACTGCACTATTAATGTACTGTATATACTTTCATATAATTATATGCTGCTAATGCAATGTACCTTATTTCACTCACTATACACACGGGCAAACAATGTCCTTACTACACTCTATAGGCCATTTTCTTTTATCACGCACCTCTTGTGCTTGATTTAGTTAACTTTGTCTTTTATTAGGACGTTATATATTCACGATGTCACTTATTTGATGGCGTCCTATGTTACTTATTTGATTACCATGTCACTTTTTGTCGCCATTGACAATAACATTTGATTTCACTGGATTTGATATGTTGTCACTGGTGGATCCAGGTGTCCAGGACTGTCCATCGTTATCCCATATATTTTGCAAACACATGATCCTTTACGGGGCTTTCAACAAACCTCTTTCAAATGGCAACCAATGTATCAAATAATACAAATCCATATATATATATATATACAAATAAGTGGCGACAGGGAGTAATCATGCCGCTGGCTTGACGCTGAACAAAGCATCCTGCCTCCGACTGGCAGCTGTCACCGGTCGGGAGAAGGGAGAGAGAGGGCAAGAAAAGCTGTTGCGTGGCGCCCGACCACCTCTGGAGGGATGCCGACCTTCCGAGTGCTTATTGCTAACTGGGAAGACCTGAGCGATATGACTAGACATGTCAACCTGGTTGGAGGAATTCTGTGAGAATGTACAACATTATGCAAACTATAGATTGCGCCAGCGTTGACACCGTGCTGGATATTGCTTAAACCTATCCAGTTGATTTGTATCTACAAACTGCTGAGAGAAAGGACTAGGGGTTGTGTCTTGGACCAAGCAAGAAAGAGGTAGGGTGCATCCCAAATGGCACCCTATTCCCTTTATAGTGCACTACTTTTGACCAGGGCCCATAGAGAAATAAGTAACACGCAGTATAACAATCTTCACTTCTCCTTCTCTGACTCACTCACTCTTTACTTGTCGAGCTCTCGTTTCCTCTTTCTATCCAGTTTTTTCAAGGATAGTCGACATGAAAGTGAAGTCTCTGTCCTGTTGTAACAGGCAACACTTATATCTACTGTAGCTGTGTGTCTGTTTTTCTTGTGCCTGTGCTTACAGCGTATTCATGTACATAGGCATGCATAAATATATCTCAATAGCATGCGTATCTATGATTGCCCGTCGGCACATTGTGTGTAAGCTGATACTGCTGCACTACTTTTGTATGACCTTATTATAATTCAGCGCATGCCCGAAGTCTTGACAGTGCAAGTCAGGGCATATTGAAACGACAGGAAAATGACATTTTCGAATTAAGAAATTGTGGGCTATGCCAAATCACGCTTAGTTATCCTGTGTTCACACCGCAAGTTCATTTGAATGTACATACTGATTAGGAAGCCAAACTGTGAGGTTTGTGATAACAGATTGCAAATGAGAAAAATGGCTTGGAGCCGATTCCTATATGAACAGATGTTTTACCTTATGGCATACTGTAATGCCTATTGTCATTCTTATTCGTTGTATAGTGTGTATCAGTGCTATGTTTAGCTTATGATATCGTCATCGTCATCATCACAAACAAACATTCAAGATTGGACAAGTCAAACATAATAAACACACACACAACCAACCCGGAGAGCCCAAAACAAAGCCCACACCTCCAGCCATAGCGCTAGTTGAAGCCAACTCCATCCATTTGCTTATATTGCCAGAAATTCTGCAAATTATTTTAATGAAAGGGCTAGGCATGCATTCTGAGGCTTCTGTTTTAACGACAGCTTGATTCCAAACAACAATTCCACAGTAAGAACCTTCCTAGACGCAAAAGTGTTGTCTGGTGGGACATGAAAGACGGTCGCCCCTAAGGGCAACTGTGTCTGGCAGTGGCTCCATTCAGGCTCCACTGGTCTAGCCTTAGATGGGGACCCTTCATATGCTTGTCTGATCAGTCCCCTTGTAATTCTACCCTTGTCCCATTTAGTGGTTAGAGGCAGGCAGACGGACTAACCCCAAGTCCACAGGTTCCAGAGCTAGCCTGGAGATGAAACCTTGCTCATTGTGCAATTAGGTCCTATTTTCAACAAGCTCTCATAGTCTCACTGCAGAATTAGACGTTTATCCACATTGCTCCTAACGTCAAAAAGTGTTTTTTACATCCTGGGACATGGATATATTATGTGGGCCATTGTGTGGGATTGTTTTAGCAGAAGCTCCCATGCCCTGTCCACCCACCAGTGTGTGTGTGCATGCGGCGCTCGTGTGTGTGTGTGCGTGCATGCATTTCTGTGTGTTTGTGTAATTATGAGAGTTAATCATGAAACACACCGAGAATCTGACTGCCAATAGACTGCCGATAGGTACTTATCACAGTAGGAGGCCATTCCTTATCTTTCTAGAACAAAAGACGTACCTGCTGTGTACCGAACTGGTACTGCCGTTTCTACTTGTAGAATCGCAATGCTCGGCAGTGGCCGAAAACTTGACTTTGAGCCAATCAGAGAGAGCCTACAGGAGTGACAAGAGAAAGGAAAAAAGAGGTGGTCTGGTCTAATCCACCCTTTTCAGGAGAATTGGTCTAACTGAAACGATAAAGCTGCCTAATACATCTTTTTTTACATCTTTTAGTCTAGCTAAGGAGTTTTGTGCTTGAAGTTGAGTTTTGTGCTTTGATTTTATAAATGTGCACTAGCTTATTAGTTAGCTAGCTAGCTAACTAACATTAGATTGCTGACTGAGCAAGGCAGTCGCACACTTTCTTCATATGAAACGAATGGGGTGGTAGCTAAATGCAGCACAATGCACACAACCCCAAATAACTATCTGGCCACTCTAGTAACATTATAATTCAATCACAATGGATATGTTTCCACGAAGCAGCTGCCTGTAGCTGGTTTCCGAGAGTGAATGCAGTGTCTTTACTTTACCTAGCTAGCACAACAGCTAGCTAGCGAATCATACCTAAAAATGTATCTATGGTCTGCATGTGGTTATGGAGAGTGAATAAAATGAAATCTTTGTCATCTTGCTAGCTAATTATCTAGCTGTGGCCATCTGGTTAGTATCAACAAAGGCTTTCTTCAACAATAGCAATATTAGCGCAGCTAACTAGCTAACATTGACTAGACCATAAAGCTCCACGCACGGACATGCATTGCGAAACAACGCTACTGCCACCTCGTGGTTTGGAGTATTTTACTAAGACTGAGTGGCTGATGATTTCAAAGCAAGGCCTTTGCTGTGTGAACACAAAACAGATTGACTGCCAACACTCTGTTCAGAGATGCTAAGCACTGTCGGCAGGCAAATGTTTGACAATCCTACCGGTGTGTCTGAGCTATTATGGGAACCCTGTGATGTTTGCTGAGACAAACATATAGCTGTGCAGCCGCAGCAGTCATGGCAAGGTTTAAATGCGTCTCTGGGTCTCCAGCTAATGAAAAGCCTCTCAGATAAATTAGCGGGGGCTCCCCTCCTCTCCCTCCTCTCCATGGCCAGCTGGAGACACTGCAGACTCCAAAACCTACTTATATCATAACCCTCCGAACCCTCGCCCACTCTCACCCGGCTGCATCGGTTGGTACTCTCATCTGATAGACTAGACTGAGTTAGACTCGGCTGGTACTCGAGCTGGTTTCCTGGACTGAGATGAAGCATAGTCCTTCACCAAAAAGCACGTTGAATGCAGATTCTGAATTGAAAGTTTTTTAGTCCCAGACTTTTTTTAGTCCCAGACTAGGTTTAACCTGTGTCAAGGAAACCTTCCCCTTGGCAAGTCACTTGGTTACACTTGGTTACACTTTCCATCAGCCACCTTTGCCTACTTCTATGTCTTCAATTGCAGCTGGGTTTATGACTATGGTAATAATTGTGCAACTTTAATTTCTTTCTTGGAGTTGTATATACCTCAAAGGGTGTGTTCTCTTTATTTCCTTATTGTGTGTTGTACAGTTGTAGCCTACTGACCTTTTCTCCTATTATTTTGTACTACAGTGGGGTGCTTTTAAAAGGAGAGAGCTATTGAGGCCTCCTCCTGATTCAAGGTCAGGTTATTAATAAAAAACGATAGCAGACGCGACTATCGTACACACTCCACTTTAAGTACGCTGGGTAAAGAAGTTGCTATCTGCCTTCTGACGCACTGTGTTGTAGGCCACGGTTGAGTGTGTGTGGGGAACTGGCAGGTGATATTTGCATACACATACTGTACAAACACACGCGCATACACACAAGCACACACATGTATAGACTCACACTGTTCAAACTCCTGTCTCCCTTCTCAAACTACCTACTCTGTTTCTTGCTGTTACTCATTCTCTCTAGTCTACTTGAACAACTGTGCACTTACACCCTTTTTACCCTCCCTCCCTCTCTCTATCCATCTTTCTCTACCCCCTCTCATTCCCCAACTTCACTTGATATACTGTGTCTCTCTTCTCCCGCTCAACGCTCCATCTTCCTTTACTCATTCCCCCCTCCTCTCTCCATACAGTAGATACTATCTGGAGTCCGGGAGTGCAGCAGGCAGTGAGTAGTGGACTAGGGAGGGAGGAGAGCTGGCTAGAGCTGCCAGCTGGAACACTGCCCTGGGGGGGGGTTAGAGCACTTGGACTCCAGCCAAAGGCCTTAACGTTTTGGATGACTGGAGCACACACTGACACTTATCTTTAGGGGGAGGAGAAGACAGAGAGGCAGAGAGGCAAAGGGGTCGTGAGACTGAGGTTCTATTCCCACTATGAGATATGAAGGAGTGTCTGAGGAGCGGGTGGTGAAAGAGAGTTCTACTTTTTAATTTGACATTATATCCTTGCCTTACCTTTCGTTGTGGCCGGCAAAGGGTTTATTTTCACGTCTGTTTAGACTCGTTACATTTTAGCTTCAAGACAAAAGCACAGCGTTTCAAATAGCATGCCTTCATCGAGTAACGTTAGCCTATCAAAAACGAATGATTCACCCTCTCACCTGAATATAAAAGTACAGTAGGCCGACCTTACAACATTACAACAAACCAGGCTTAATTTTTATCCATATCATGCAAATCATTACATGTAAAAGCAAATTGCAACGGAAAACGTGTGTACGAGTTGCAGGTAGCCTAGAGAAACCTATGATCCCTTCTGGGCCTGGCCGGTGTAAACCTAACGTCATGTTTTATAGCCCAAGCTATGTATTTATAGCTTCAAATAGGCCTATTTATTTGTGTTCTGCAAAAATGGGAATGTGATTGTAACGGCAGCCTTCCTCCTCTTCGTCTGAAGAGGAGGTATAGCAGGGATCGGACCAAGGCGCAGCGCAGTTTGTGCTCAACATATTTAATAATGACGATAAACGTGAACACTTAACAATTACAAAATAACAAAATGTGGCAAACCGATACAGTCCTAGCTGGTGTAGAGAAAACACAAAGACAGGAAACAACCACCCACAAACCCCAACACAAAACGAGCCACCTAAATATGATTCCCAATCAGAGACAACACAAAACACCTGCCTCTGATTGAGAACCATATTAGGCCAAACATAGAAACAGACAAACTAGACACACAACATAGAATGCCCACCCAGCTCACGTCCTGACCAACACTAAAACAAGCAAAACACACAAGAACTATGGTCAGAACGTGACAGTACCCCCCTCCTGAGGTGCGGACTCCGAACGCACCCCCTAAAACTCTAGGGGAGGGTCTGGGTGGGCATCTGTCCGCGGTGGCGGCTCCGGCGCTGGACGAGGATCCCACTCCACCATTCTTAGTCCCCCTCCTTAGCGTCCTTTGAGTGGTGACCCTCGCCGCCGACCTTGGCCTAGGAACCTTCACCAAGGTCCCCACTATACTGAGGAAACTCCTCCGGACTGAGGGACAGCTCATGATAGAGAGGTAGCTTATAAACTGAGAGGTAGCTCCGGACGAATGGCAGCTCCGGACTGAATGGCAGCTCATGACTGGAGGGCAGCTCATGACTGAATGGCAGCTCATGACTGGAGGGCAGCTCATGACTGGAGGGCAGCTCATGACTGGAGGGCAGCTCATGACTGGAATGCAGCTCCTGACTGGAAGGCAGCTCCTGACTGGAGGGCAGCTCATGACTGGAGGGCAGCTCATGACTGGAGGGCGGCTCATGACTGGCTGGCGGCTCATGACTGGCTGGCGGCTCATGACTGGCTGGCGGCTCATGACTGGCTGGCGGCTCTGGCAGCTCCTGACTGACTGGCGGCCCTGGCAGCTCCTGACTGGTTGGCGGCTCTGGCAGCTCCTGGCTGGCTGGCGGCTCTGGCAGCTCCTGGCTGGCTGGCGGCTCTGGCAGCTCCTGGCTGGCTGGCGGCTCTGGCAGCTCATGGCTGGCTGGCGGCTCTAGCTGCTCATGGCTGGCTGGCGGCTCTGGCTGCTCATGGCTGGCAGAAGGCTCTGGCTGATCCTGTCTGGCGGAAGGCTCTGGCTGATCCTGTCTGGCGGAAGGCTCTGGCTGATCCTGTCTGGCGGAAGGCTCTGGCTGATCCTGTCTGGCGGAAGGCTCTGGCTGATCCTGTCTGGCGGAAGGCTTTGGCTGCTCCTGTCTGGTGGAAGGCTCTAGCGGCTCCTGTCTGGCGGACGGCTCTGAAGGCTCATGGCAGACGGGCGGCTTATGCAGCGCTTTGCAGACGGACAGGTCAGACGGCGTTGGGCAGACGGGAAGTTCAGGCGCCGTTGGGCAGACGGGCAGTTCAGGCGCCGTTGGGCAGACGGGCAGTTCAGGCGCCGCTGGGCAGACGGGCAGTTCAGGCGCCGCTGGGCAGACGGCAGACTCTGGCCGGCTGAGGCGAACTGTAGGCCTATTGCGTGGTGCCGGAACTGGAGGTACCGGGCTAAGGACACGCACCATCAGGCTAGTGCAGGGAACAACAACAGGGCACACTGGACTCTCAAGGCGTACTATAGGCCTGGTGCGTGGTACCGGCACTGGTGGTACCGGGCTGAGGGCACGCACATCAGGGCGAGTACGGGGAGAAGGAACAGTGCGTACAGGGCTCTGGAGACGCACAGGAGGCTTGATGCGTGGTGCCGGAACTGGAGGCACTGGGCTGGAGACACGCACCACAGGGAGAGTGCGTGGAGGAGGAACAGGGCTCTGGAGACGCACAGGAGGCTTGGTGCGTGGTGTCAGCACTGATGGTACTGGGCTGGAGACACGCACCACAGGGCTAGTGCGGGGAGCAGTAACAGGACGCACAGGACTCTGGAGACGCACAGGAGGCTTAACCAGACGGCTAGCACGCACCCCAGGACGAGTATGGAGAGCTGTTCCCGGTGACATTAACTCACCAACACGTTCAGTCGGACGGATGCCGTGCCTCATGCACCAAACCAGTACATCCCTCATAACTCTCTCCTCCAATTTCTCCATTAATTCCTTTACTGTCTCTGCGTCACTCACCTCCAAATCCGCCCTCACCGGCTCCTTACGTAAAGCGGGAGGAGTTGGCTCACGTCTCCTGACTGACCCAACTACACTCCCCGAGAGCCCCCCCCAAAGAAATTTTTGGGTTTGACTTACGGGCTTCCAGCCTTGTTTCCGTGCTGCCTCCTCATATTGCCGCCTCTCAGCTTTAGCTGCCTCCAGCTCCTCTTTGGTGCGGCGATATTCTCCTGGCTGTGCCCAGGGTCCTTTGCCTTCTAGGTCGTCCTCCCATGTCCATTTCTCCAAATAGTGCAGCCTCTCCTGCTGCCGCTGCTTGGTCCTGGTTTGGTGGGTAATTCTGTCACGATCGTCTTGCTGAGAGAGAGGACCAAGGCGCAGCGTGTGCAAAATACATTCTCTTTATTTCGAGAAGGGAAAAACACGCAACGAACACTATAACAAAACGAAACAAAACAACAAACGATCGTGAAGCTATAAACGTAAGTGCACACACAAGCTACAAACGTACAACATAGACAATTACCCACAAACACCTAAAGCCTATGGCTGCCTTAAATATGGCTCCCAATCAGAGACAACAATAAACAGCTGTCTCTGATTGAGAACCAAATAAGGCAACCATAGACTTTCCTAAACACCTACACTGAACACAACCCCATACATACTAAAAAACCCTTAAACAATACACACACCCTAAACTAGACAAAACACACAAACATCCCCCATGTCACACCCTGACCTAACTAAACTAATAAAGAAAATCAATATAACAGAGGCCAGGGTGTGACACACACTCAATTTCTTCTCTCACTCCTTGTCGACATCTAGTGGAAGACGTATGAAGTGCATCTAAACGAATAAATATCAAGGACTTTAATAGGCAGGCCCTAGAAGAGAGCATCGATTTCATATTTTCCACTTCCTATCAGGAAGTTTGCTGCAAAAGGAGTTCTGTTTTACTCACAGATATAATTCAATTGGTTTTAGAAACTAGAGAGTGTTTTCTATCCAATAGTAATAATAATATGCATATTGTACGAGCAAGAATTGAGTACGAGGCCATTTGAAATGGGCACCTTTTATCCGGCTACTCAATACTGCCCCTGCAGCCCAAACAGGTTAAGCAATCGTTTTTGTGAGATCGTGAGGAATATGAACTGTAATACTAACATCACCAATCTGAGGTAAAAAGGTATATGTCTCATTTTAAAAATGCTGTAATATGGGTAACACGTTCTGTCCACCGTATGGAAATTTGTGTAATATAACATAACTAAATATTTCAAAGTATTTTTATATTTTTATATATAATGATAATAAATGTAGCACAGTCACACATTTTCAAAACAGTGACTTGTAATTTCGTTCTACTTTATCCATGGAGAGAGTAAACAAATTATCCTAAGCACAATGTAACCATGCCCTCTGGACTAGTGTCCATAGGGTCTGTGCAGCAGGCTGAACATTTGACGTCCTTAATATTCGTTAGTGACAGAGACATGGTTGTTAAATTCATTCTTTGCAGTCCTGTGGCCTTCACCAAGTGAGCTCCTTAGTGTCTATGTTATCATTAAATATGCATTAAGACAATACAATACATATTTCAAAAGGCCTTATTTTGAGGGCCTGGTTTTCTGTGACAGCACCATTTAACTGAGCAGCAACAGTTAGGGAGAGCTCCTCCGAAAATGTTATTATTTTTGTTAAATTGTGACCGACCAGCTCGATTCGGTCTTACGTAGCAAAATGTGAAATTGTATTTCTTACATTGGATAAAAGTAGAGACAGAGCTAACAATGGTATATCATACACTACAGTTGAGGAACAATGGGAAAGTCATTCTGCTTTGAAAGTTGACAAACTTACAACCTCACTTTTGAGAAAATGGCCCTGAATGTAAACGTACTGGAGAGCTCTTCTGTGTCTACACCCATTCAGCATCGTTCACACCCTCTTAAGCCTTAGCCGTACCCATCTCTTTAAGGATTCACATGTGAGGCCATGTACTAAACAACCAAAGATTTCAAGACTAAAGGCTGGTTTATACTACGTCTATTGACAGTTCTCGCAGTGACATCATGAACATTATATTGTTGTCCGACATTGAACTTGTCGTTGTCGTTATGAATAAGTATATACACAAAAACAACAGCTTTACATCAGCAGCCTGGTGGTCCAAAATAGCACAACTAGTGTATTTTAACACCAGTAAAGTTATTATATGTCAATCTATCAAACCAGGCAACTAAAAGCAACTTTCTAAACAATGTTTTGGTTTCGTTTCTAGCTTGTTAGCTAGCTAGCTAATGTTAAGTTAGCTGGCTAGCCAGTTCAAATAATGACCCCATCATATAGCTGACAACATCTTCACTTTAGCTCATTTTTCTTTATTATTACAGGAAAATAAACTCACAACAAGATCATTATTTACAAGTTAATGGCGAGCCAATTGCAGAAAATAGCGTACTGTTGTGAGTGTGATGAAATAAAAGTAGGGCAATCTACCGGAGAGTTTTAGAACTTGGACACTGTATCGTTGGCCTACCATTATATCCTAATTTGACTTTGGTGCAGGTCATGTTCTTCACATTTCCGTCTCTGGTAAACATATACTATATCAAATAAAATCACATGCACAGGTACAGAAGGTGTAGGGAAATGGTTACTTTGCCTAGTGAAGTGTTTTGTTTAGACATGTAGCGAGCTAGCTAAACAATGAACCATAATCCCAACTCATTACGTTACTGAATATGAATCTGCAGGTAGCTAACCAACCAGGTTCAATGTTAGCTAGCTAGCATTAGGCAATAACTAGCAATGCAAATGACTCTGAGCTACGAATAATATTACTACACAGATCAAACACGTAACGTTAGCTAGCTAGCTAACAGTATGCTTGAACTTTTTGACAAAATTAGAAACGTGTAATGTTTTAAAATGTAGCTAGCTAGAATATCTTACCCATTTACATGGATGGACACTTCTCCCTCTTATACAACAGCCTTCTGTGTTCTCTTTTCAAATCCCTCTGAATATTTGCAATCAAACACTATAATTTTCTCCATCTCCTTAGCTCTCATACTCTAATTCAACCGGGAATTCAACTGATTTCAAAACTCGGTCCTCCAGAAAATGGAGAGAAACACTTCTTCAGTTGTACTATTTGATATCTTTAGAAAAATCTGCGTTAGAAAGGATTACCTACACATACTGATCAGCTCATGATATAGGCAGAAGCGCGCTACATGGCAGACTAATCCGAACTCATCTCTCAGCAGGTCCAGCCCATCCATTATCTCAGCCAATCATGGCTCGCTTGAAGGTTCCTGTCTTTTTCTGTGGCTAAACCAACTAGGCTTGTAATTTCTTCTATTTACAGATGGCATACAAGTTTGTTATTAAGGCACATGAAAGTTCACATGTTCCAGAAGCCATTTCTGCCCCAAAAAATTATACAAATAAAAAAAAGTTACGTTCATATGCCTCTCCTGTGAAGTAGTGACGCACGACATACACCTAGTTTCCTGAAATTAGAATTATTTCGTTTTTAGTGAACATTTTGGTTGTTTCAATGCAGTGCTGTGTTCTCCACATCTGGAGATATCAGTAGATCTTTTTCCTTTGCCAATAATGTTTTTCTATAGAGATTTTGAAAGAGATGTTTAGAGATTGATCAACCTGGCTCTGAAAGCTAGCTAGTCTACAAAATCATTGTGATCATCTGGCAAGAAGCAAAACGGTCAGGTTTGAGGGACTAGGAAATAAGGACAACAGGAATAAAGATGAAAAAACAGAGGTTAAAACCAACAAAAAAAGGAATTGATTTGGAGGGTTTCAGCAGGATTTCCAAAAGACAGGCATTGAAAATGAAACAAACAAACAAAACCTAACAAACAAAAAAGCACATAAAAGCCAGGTAGGATTGTTCTGGACATTGTAATTGATGTGTACAGTGTTAATTACAGTCAATTACACATTTAATAGCTTTACATTTTCATTATAAAAAGTCATTATTTCAAAAGTTGCACGCATCAATGCTCAAATTCCCCCAAAATAAGAATGGCAACAGTAGCAGGAGCTTAGCCCATTCCATATCATCTACGAGCAGTAAATAACTCTGAATATTATTAACAGCATCACAAACAAAAGCTAGTGAGGGAAAATCCAGAGACATTGTTTGCTGATTATTAACCGGGTGGTTCGATCCCTGAATGCTGATTGACTGACAGCTGTGGTATATTAGACCATATACCACGGGTATGACAGAACATTCATTTTCACTGCTCTAATTATGTTGGTAACCAGTTTATAATTGCAATTATAATAGCAATGAGGCACCTCAGGGTTTGTGGTATATGGCCAATACACCACAGTTAAGGGCTGTATCCAGGCACTCCGCGTTGCATTATGCAAAAAACAGCCCTTAGCCGTGGTATTTTGGCCTTATACCACAAACCCCTGAGGTGCGTTATTGCTTAATTATACCCTAATTGGAGACAATAATACAATCTCTGACCTGCTCTTCTATATAGAGCATACTGCTGCTTGGTATTCTGCCGTATGTAGGCACTTAGGCCATGCCAGGAAAAGAGGAATCACTAATGGTTGACAGATCTTGGTAATTGACTCTTCAATATTTCACATCACTACAAGACCATGGTGCTTGCCTACGGAGCAGTAAGAGAAACTGCCCCTCCCTTACTTCAGGCTATGCTCAAACCCTACACCACAACCCGAGCCCTGCGTTTTGCCCCTTCTGGTCTCTTGGCCTTCCCACCCCTACGGGAAGGCAGCTCCTGCTCAGCCCAGTCCCTTCTGTCCTGACACCCCCTTATGCTCGGACAGCAGAGTCCCTGCTCTTCTTCCGAAAGCACCTGAAGCCCTACCTCTTCAAAGAGTATCTTATTCAATTCCCGCCCAAGCTCGGACTTTGCTGATAGCAACGTTATCGAGGAAAAATATACTTAGTATGCCTGTGATATGTGGTTGTCCCACCTAGCAATCTGAAGATGGATGCACTAACTGTAAGTCGCTCTAGATAAGGGCATCAGCTAAATTACTAAAATGTCAAATGTAAAGAGCTAGCAGACACCTTGAAAGAGAAATGGCACTCTAACTGCTTTACTTCAATCAGAAGAGAGACCTGATGAGAAATCTGTTTATTCTAAAAGTTCTCCCACCTTCATATCTAACCAAAACACCCTAGTAGTCAACCTGTCCTAGCTGTCCCAGTTCTTAGGGAGTATCTCCCTACTGGAGGTAGAGGATGAATGAGCTTTGTGGTGAGGTGACAGTTCTGAGGCAGGATAAGGAGGAGCTGAGAGAGAAACTGGCAACGGTCGAGAGCATCATGAGGAGAGAGGTAGCTGACATCAGGGAGGAGCTACAAAGGGACTTGTTAGCAGTCATAGAATTGCTACAGCACAGAGACACCAGAATCTACACTCTAAGAGATCAACTGGAGCCTACCACAACCCTCCCTACCACACCCTCACATCACCTCATTGGCAATACCACTGCTTCTCATAGGGAACCTCTGGAACACCGACTCAGCACAAGTAATCAGAACCAGAACAACTCCTCCCACACCAGCACATTCCCCTCGTCAGACATAGATCAAACCTCCCCAAGATACTCACACCAGTGCTCTGCTGGGACCCTCAGGAGAGAGGAAGACAGAAAGGCCACCTGTGGTCCCCACCCCACTCTATCCAAAGAACATAACTCCAGACACCACGGGCCCACAAGAGCAGCACACCGGCAGAGCACCCTACATTTTATGTGACTCCAATGGGAAATGTATTAGAGAAACTGCTATTCTCTGGCATGTCAGTCAGAAAGCTATGGTGCCCAACAGCAGCAAGTGCCTTGAAAAGTCTGTCAAGCAACAAATTAAATGGGACCAAACTATAATTCACACAGGTACTAATGATTTCATGGCAATGAGAGGACATGTAGCTCCTGCAATGCAGCAAGTGGCAGCTAGAGCTGCAGAGAGATTTCCTAACACCAAAATCACTATGTCCACTCTGTTGCCATGTGGAGATGTTCCCTTCCACATTATTAGAAACAACACTGAGCTGTGTAGAGGCTGTGCTCTCTTGGACAATGTTTACTTAGCGAACCACCATTCACATAGCTGATGTACGACGTAGTACACTTGAACCTACAGGTTGTCAAGGTGTTTGCTAGGAAACGGAGAGAAACTGCTCTGGGACAAAGGAAAAAAAAGAAATAAGAGGAACTCTGCCATACATCCTGCAAGATCATGACCACCAGCCCCCACCCAGAGAGACCAGTATCACCCTACACCACCGGGCCACCTCTAGAGAGGACAGCTCTACCCTGCACTAAGAGGCCCCACCCAGAGAGACCAGTATCGCCCTACACCACCGGGCCACCTCTAGAGAGGACAGCTGTACCCTGCACCAAGAGGCCCCACCCAGAGAGGCAAGCTCTGCCCTACACCATTGGGCGCCATCCAGAACAGCCAACACGACCCTGCACCATCGGGCCCCTAGCAAAGAGGCCAGCTAGACCTTACACCACCAGGCCCCATCTAGAGAGGCCAGGTCCACCATACACCATCAGTTTCCTGCCAGAGAGGCCAGCTCCAGCCTACAACATTGGGCCCCATCCAGAACAGCCAACATGATCCTGCACCATCGGGCCCCTACCAAAGAGGCCAGCTAGACCTTACACCACCAGGCCCCATCTAGAGAGGCCAGGTCCACCATACACCATCAGTTTCCTGCCAGAGAGGCCAGCTCCAGCCTACAACATTGGGCCCCATCCAGAACAGCCAACATGATCCTGCACCATCGGGCCCCTACCAAAGAGGCCAGCTAGACCTTACACCACCAGGCCCCATCTAGAGAGGCCAGCTCAACTCTACACCATCAGGCCCCATCCAGAGAGGCCAGCTCCACCCTGCAACCCAGGCCCCTTCCAGAGTGGACAGCACCCCACTACCCCCCATGCTAACAGGACAACACCCCAATCAAAAGAGACCAACAGTCCAGCAAGACAGCTATGCAGAAGTTGCACAAAGAATAGAGCACCCTGCTGCAGCCGAGCTGAACCAGATAAGGCATCTGCTGAACATAATCTGCTCAAAAATCCTTTGTTATTATCAGAAATATAATTATTAGAAATAAAACTGATTATCAATATGAGTTCAGTTTTAGATAAGCTACCCAGGAAAGGGTTAAAGGAAGCTCATGTAAATATATGAAGCCTCAGAAACAAAATTCATGAGATTAGTAATTTCCTAATCTTAGATCATATTTATATATTAGCCATTTCTGAGACTCACTTAGACAGCACCTTTGATGATACAGCAGTAGGAATACAAGGATGTAACGTCTATAGAAAAGACAGGAATGCCTAGAGGGAGGTGTTGCTGTGTATATTCAGAGTGATATTCCTGTACTCAGAGAGGATCTCATGACAAATGAAGTAGAAGTGCTGTGGTTGCAGGTTCACCTACCTCTTCTGAAGCCTCTTCTTTTAGGATGCTGCTATAGGCCACAAAGTACAAACTGTCAGTATCTGGAGAATATGTGTGTGATGTTAGATAAGGTCTGTGATGCTAACAGAGAAATGTTTTTTTCTTGGTGTTCCAGGTGTCCTCTCAAGGTGTCCTCTCAGGTGTCCCCCTTCTTACGGTGACTAATGCCTGCAGGTCCGGCTCCAGGCCTAAGCGACATAAGCAACCGCATATGTCGGGGTCTCAACGTATTACTGAGAGTAAGAATAGTAAAATACACCAGGTTCAATTTCGAAATTTGATTGTGCATCAGCAGTTTTTCACTTGTAGGTCACTTAATTAGCTGACAATTTGCTATGTACATTTTTAGATTGGTAGTTTGTCAAGCCAGCTATCTAATCTTGTAGTAATCACTCAAATACTGAGGACACCCATTGATTTTGTTTGTCATTCTCACTCAAATATCATATTATCATGGCATGTCAAGGCAAAATGTTTAGACTTGTAGGAATTTGGCTTTAAAGGCCCCCACCGGAAGGCAATGCCACCCCTATTTTGGCGTAATTCCTGTCCAATAGCTGAAATTCTCATTTCGATTCTGGATTTGTCATCAGCATTTAGGCAAAACTTTGCTACTGATGGATAGGGGAAACCAATGTCTTTTGTTATCTCAAAAGTTTTGGCATGTTACATAAATTGCGGCCGTGAATCCTCCATAGAAACAATAATCAGCTGGGTGCTTACATTTGTCCTATGTACAAGTGCATGTGTGAATTGTATAGTGGGGTCTTAGCCAGGGATCAGCCATTATTGATGGCAACCCTGGGCAATTAGGGTTAAGTGCCTTGCTCAAAAGCACATGGACAGATTTTTCACCTACAGTGGCGAGAACAAGTATTTGATACACTGCCGATTTTGCAGGTTTTCCTACTTACAAAGCATGTAGAGGTCTGTATTTTTTTATCATAGGTACACTTCAACTGTGAGAGACGGAATCTAAAACAAAAATCCAGAAAATCACATTGTTTAATTTTTAAGTAAAATTTTTATAATTTTTTAAATTTTTAAGAAAATATAAATGATATTACCAAAACAAGACAAATGACAAATGACAATGGGAAAATACTTTGGAGCACCTTAAATTATATTATGGGCAGAAAACCCAATTCATATCCATCGTTCATTGAAGTTGATGGGTCATTTATAACACAACCTTTTGATAGCGCCAATCATTTCAATCACTATTTGACTGGTAAAGTAGATAAACTGAGGAGTGAAATGACAACATTCAACAGTGAACCATCATACTGTATTTGTGTATTGAAGATCTAATAATGAAAGAGAACGGTTGCTGTTTTGAATTTGGTCAAGGATGTGTGGAAGACGTGGAAAAACGGTTGTTATCCATCACCAATGATAAGCCACCAGGTATAAAAAGAGTTGCACTCTCTAGTAATGTACCCAATAAATTACTGGGAGCTTGTATATAGAGTGTGTAACTCTCTACATTTATTTCTATAGCCTACAGTTTACTCCATGTTAGTCAGCACCTCTACAAACTTTGTTGGGTGTGCGCTAGCACAGGCACTTTAGTAAGCCACCGGGTTTAGACAAGCTAGATGGGAAACTATTGAGAATGCTAGCAGACTGTATTGCCACCTCTGTTTGCCATGTCTTTAACCAAAGCCTAAAGGAGTGTGTGTGTCGACAGGCTTGGAAGGAAGCTAAAGCAATTCCACTACCTAAAAAAAAAAATTCTAATCTTTGCTCTAACAGCCACCCAATCAGTTTGCTGCCTGTTCTTAGTAAACTGATGGAGAGGATTGTGTTTGAACAAAAAATTCACTTGTTATGGCTTTACATCACCTGCCATAACAGGGTTGGAGAGTTACTTGTCCGATAGAATTCTGAGTATTCTTCAATGGAAGAATCAGATAACATCAGATATGTACAGCGTGGTATCCATCAGGGCAGTTGCCATGGTCCGTTACTCTTCTCTATTTTTACAAATGATTTGCCACTTGTCTTACAAAAAGCTAAAATTACTATGTATGCTGATAATTGCACACTCTACAAATCAGTAGCTACAGCCAGTGAACTCGCTGAGACTCTTGGCAAGGAGTTACAGTCAGTGTCGGAATGGGTAATTAACATGCCTTTTGCGTCTGTTACATTGTTAGCTAGATAATAAACCAAGTGACGACAGTATAATTCTCAAAATACAAGTAGCTAGCTACTGTTTGTGTTAACCAGCTAAATTCCAGTTAAAATATTCCAATTAAATTCCATTTAAATTATTAACCAGCTCAATTTGTTTGACATTTAAAAAGCCTGTTTTTTAAATGTTGTTGTCTCTGATTGTGTCACTTAGTCTTTAGCTAATGTTAGCTAGCTAGCTATGTTGCTAACGACAGGCTGGGATCGAGATGGTCAAAAGGCGCCTCTTTTGCACTAAGATGTCACATGAAATCCACCGATTATCAAGACAAAATCAATTCAAAATTTTAACTACATTAATATCTTACTATTTATTCATCTTGGTTTTCCTTGGTTTCCAACGTTGACTGACACTGCGCTTTTGTCCTCGATGTCGATCAACATGTGAACAATTTCCTGCACGTGGGTAATTCACAACAATTTCAACAATTTCCAGCTAAATACACATTTAAACTCTTATTGAAGTGCACATCCAAATCCAATACTGTTTTACCTGACACAGGGATTTTTAATTGAACGTGGCTCGTGTGCTAAGGGATGTATTGTCGGAAAAAAAACTGCGGAAAAAAAACCCCAGAAGGTTCTAAAAAAAAACTCCAGAAGAAAAGCCTGCTCAAGAAATCTGTGAGGTGTCCTATCTGTGGCCAAAAAAACGAAAATGATCCAGCATGCATGGAAAGATGGATACATATGGTAAGTTAATGTTACAACTGATATTGATTGGCCTAGAGAACTTTTGGAATGTTTTAAATGAGGAGTACTATAAGACATGTTTGATGATGTAAATGTACAGTGAATCTAACTTTAATCTTGAGCTGGTATGTAGCCTAGTCTCATAGGTTCTAGGCGTGTACACTGCCAGGCCGGGCTGACATTGACCAGTGGCGGCTGGTGGGAGGAGCTAAAGGAGGACGGGCTCATTGTAATGGCTGGAATGGAATGAATGGAACAGAGTCAAACATGTGATTTCTATGTGTTTGTTACCGTTCCATTAATTCCATTCCAGACGTTATGATGAACCCGTCCTCCTATTGCTCCTCCCACCAGCCTCCTCTGACATTGACCCATATATTATTTCACCAGCCGGAACACATTTTTTTAAATGTTGCCATGAATATGCATTGAAGAGAATAATCGTAGCTTGCCAGTGGCCAGTGTCCTTCATAATTGTGTATGTGCTTTTCGAGAAATTTGATTTCTGGTCTTTCTACAAGGGCTCACGCTCCTCTGTGTCCAGGCTGCATTCCCACTCTGGACACTATGGACTGCAAGCCCATGTGGAGCGAGTGAAGAGCTTAGGAGATGCACACCATTCTGGTCTACCGTTGGCCTGCAGCCTACCAGTCAAGATGTTTCATGTCTGTCTGGAAAGCTTTTGTTCTCCTGTTTCTTACAATGTGTATGTATTCCTACTGCTACTGAAAAAGTTCATTGATAATCATAGTATAATGGAATTGAATGTAATAGAATTCCTTAGCTTACGTTCCATTTCAATTATCACTAAGTGTCAGTCTCTAAAACATGCATTTGTGTCTGAGTTAAATGTGCATGTTTCCTTGCAGGATTTGTCCAAACAAGAGGAGGCACCATCAGACTTCCTCCTGCTCCATCTGGAAGGATTCAATGTTTACCCATTCTCGGGTTCCACTTACAGATTGGGTAACATTTCTTCATCGGTTGGTTAATGATTTTGACACACTAAGAATGTTTGGGATAATTACATCTTTAGAAAGTGGTTCACAATCAGAGGCCGCATTACCCGAAAGGGCTTCCAAAAATCCCTCACACATTTTTTGTTTCGTTTGCCACTGGGATGGCGTGCTTCATTGATGATTGAATGTTTAGGCTAGTGGTAGACCTGCAAAAGGTCAGAAAAAACATAATTTTGACCACGTTGTTTGTTAATAGCTGTCACCCACAGAAAGTCCATCCTCTTTCAGCCCCCAATAAAACGAAGCATAACAACCACACAAGGCACTGGTGAGTGTGGGCCTCTCTACTCAGTAATTACATTATTACCTATATTCACTCTGAGGACATTTTTGTTCACTTACAAACTATTTCATGCCTTATTTACTGGACAGATTAAAGGGGCTCTCAAGATTTTCAACAACATTTATCTTGCTTTGCCACCTGTCCCGACCAGTGTTTTCCACAGGCATTTGGGTTATTCGTCATGGTGGCAGGCCGGGAAGAGCAGCATGGCGTGACTGGGGAGTCTTGCACCACTGCTGCTGCCCTAGTTTATTATTCTTGTGAGCCTACACTATTCAGGCAAATTAAATTAAAGCTGTTATAAATGTGTTTTGAGTACTGTTTCTGGAGCACTAACAGCTATTTTGATATGCAATCTGTCAGTTATTACTTTTGATTACTCAATTTGTTTGACATTTAAAAAGCCTGTTTTGCTGACTGAATATAGGTTGAATGTTCTATCAAATATTAAAATGTGTACAGTGCATTACAGTGCAAATAGCAACAACAGACAAACTCAAAGTCAGTTATTTTGTGAGAACTTCCATTCAAGTGTATTTCCACATGAGACAGGAGCTCAAGACGATTTGGGACCCGACGTGAGATTTGATTTCGGTGCCCCTCCTATAGAAGTCGATGGTCATGCTTCCCTGGGACACTCGAGTCTTCTCACATCACTAACATTTGTCTTACCTCGCATTATTGAAGGTCTGCAACAAAGCCCTAAAGAGACGTAAGAGGAGGAAGGGATTCCAAATTGGGTCAAGTTCTCTATGGAGATTGGTGGTGATAGATGAATCCAAGTTCTCGCACAAGAGAAAGGAATAGCATTATCCATTTTGACGTGCTAACATTCAGTATCTTGGCTTGGGAACTGAGAGATAATTTGATGATGTATTTCACTTATGGTAATCATTTCCATTTTAAAGTACTCCTCAGTAGATGTACTGATATGGATAACAAAATAGAGGGCTTGCCCATTTCATATACTGAATTCTTTGATAAATACATATCCGTGCTCTTGGACACATCATCAGTGACGTTTCCTAGGACCATGTTTCGGGACTTTCGACATTATACAACTTAACCTATCAGAACTTAGCTTGTGTCATAAGTTACATTTACTGTAGTTCCCATGGGTTTGTTGATCCCTGCCATTTCAAGGCATGTCGCAAAAAAAAAAAACGATATGCAATTGTTCCTATCTTTCAGTACAACCGTGGAAGGATGGTGCCAACATGGAGAAGACAGGGTTGGGTGTTTGAGACGATGGAGGTCAAACACAACAGACGGCGCCCAGTTCTTAAAATGGTGGAAAACCGTTCACAGTAAACCTTAATCCCTATCATCAGATGACATCTGGGAAGAGGTTCCACCACTCTAAGTGACTGCTGGAGAGCGCATGTCAGGTCTCTGAATAGGCTGGGTTATAATCACCAGACAGTCAACCACACAAACAACTCCTCACGCAGGATGTCACACACAACACATTGAAAGAGCGTGCCAGACAATAAAAGGGCAGGTCTGGAGGCTAAGGGGCAATCGGACCAAAAACAAGTTTAAAGAAGCATCTTCATTTTATTGAGTGGATGTACTGGTTGGGTAAAGAAAATAAAAAAAGGAGTACTCTCCACTCCTCAAAGACATCCGATTAGTACAGTAGCTGTAAGACTTTCACTCTCGGTATGCACCCCCTAGAGGAAATGGAGCCGGGAGTACCCGGTGCCGGGTACTTTGCTGCGTCAATTTAAATAGCGGTCAATACCAGCCCTTTAAATGCACGCAACCCCTGCAGGCTCTATTTTGATGAAAACAACAGAATCTCCACTTTTCATTTCTATCAACCAATACGATGTCTTTGGAACTACGATCCCACAGCAAATGAATGTGTTTCACTCTTTTGACGGGGTTTTAAAGCACGTTTGTTGCTAACAGTGTTTTTTTGGGTCACACCACATAAATATGTTTGACATCACATGAAACGGGAGACTCTGGATTCCGTTGCTTCCGAACATATAAACGTCTGATCAACAGGCCATGCTCCAACTCTCAAAGTGTATTACCAAACTTCACCTTCTGTAATCAAAAACACGCTGTAACAAATGTGTTTTCCTTTAAGTTAAGTTGCTTGTTCCTGTGTGGAAGCGTTGTATTTACAATACTTTTCTTCATAACGACATTGTAATAACTTAACTTTTGATATACCCTGCAAAATATTTAATATCGAAAGTGCATTGCAATTACACTTAAAGGTGCTGTAACCACATTATTCCTAGATTGAGATGGATTCCCATTGATCACAACTGCAAGTACTGTACTGGGTGTTTGCCATCGTTATAACGTCGTAACTACATAGTACTGCAATTATGTGAGTAATTCATGATGTGTTTCACTTTACAGCTGTCACGCCCTGGCCTTAGTTATCTTTGTTTTCTTTATTATTTTAGTTAGGTCAGGGTGTGACATGGGGGATGTATGTGTTTTGTATTGTCTAGGGGTTTTGTATGTTTATGGGGCAGTGTCTCGTCTAGGTGTATGTATGTCTATGGTTGCCTAGATTGGTTCTCAATTAGAGACACCTGTCTATCGTTGTCTCTGATTGGGAACCATATTTAGGCAGCCATATTCATTGGGTAGTTCCTGGGTTATTGTCTATGTCTATGTGTAGTGTTTGTGTCAGCACTATTTGTTAATAGCGTCACGTTCGTTCGTTTGTTGTTTTGTTAGTTTGTCAAGTGTTCTTCGTTTCGTTTCTTTAAAAATAGAAGATGTATTCAAACCACGCTGCGCTTTGGTCCTCCTCTCTTCCACCATATAACGATCGTGACAACAGCACGCTGCTTGTTCCTGTGTAGAAACATTGCAGCTATGATACTTTTCTTCATAACAACATTCTAGTAACTGGCATTTCGATATATTCTGTGAGATATGTAATTGCCTTGGACGTACATTGTAATTAGATTTATAGGTGCTGTAACAACAGTTATTCTACATTGAAGTGTATTTTCCCAATGACTATAACAAAAAGGTTTACTCTACCGTGTTTCACTTCACTTGAAGCTGCTTGCTCACGAGTACCTTTATTACCATTATACATTGTATTATTTTGTACAACATTTCACTTACATTACACCTTCGAAGCCAGAGAAATAAACCCACAATCCCTTCTCAAAGGCCGGTACATAGTATTTACAAAGGTTATACCATTTATGTTTCACTTTACATTATGTTGCTTGCTCCTGGGTAGGTGCATTGTAGTTACATGCATATCCACTGTCAATACATTGCTCATACATTTAATTCAGTACATTCTTTAAGCCAAATAATATGGAATTAAGATAACTGAAGCTGTAGTTAATGATAGGGTGTGCATTGTTACAGCAGCTGATGGAGTCCTAGCCTAACTTATTTAGGTGGTAGTGACTTATGTAGTCACATGTTACAAGGTTACATAATAGGATGCATTGTTACAGCAGCTGATGGAGTCCTAGCCTAGCTTATTTAGGTGGTAGTGACTTATGTAGTCACATGTTACAAGGTTACATAATAGGATGCACTGTTAACATGGTGCTACACTGGATACTGCAAAAGTGTAATTGCAGAACATTTGGAACAAGACATCGTGTAATTACATATACATAAATCATGAGTAATTACACATGTGGAATAACCTCTGACAAGCTGATTTGTAATTACATATCCTTGTTGCACTTCTGTACTAACCTATATCGCTAAACCCTAATTACAGTGTAATTACATAATAATCACATGCAAGTACTACGTTAGAAATACATGTCTTACTATTTAGTTACATTTTAATCACCCTACATACTAACTCACTAACTCATTAAAACCCGCCAACTTATTCCACGTCCAATTCTATCTGATCCTACATCAGGGCGACAACCTGAAAGGATGGGACACCACCACTCAACGCACACTGTAACTCTTCTGAAGTCAAGTCTGGTACCCCCCAAACACCTCTCTGAAGTTGTCACCCAACCTCTGTTTTCTGTGAGTTACGATCCATCTCTGCGGTACAGTTGATAACCATTGCTATGACCGCTAAGAAGCCAACCTTACTGCAACATACAGTGCCTGTATAGCACTCATTGGCCTGTATATCCCTCTGTTCTGGCACAGATCTACTCTTCACAGGGATGAATCCCTCAGACTTGATCCACCCTCCTCTACTTTCTGCACTGCCTCGGCAGTGAATAACTACTCTGCACTACTATGACCCTGGCCACCTCAACCTGCCATTTTATCCACTTTAGAACAAGGCTGCAACGCAAACAAAATGTGGAAAAAGAGAAATAAAGCAAGTTGAGCTGGTTATGGTTATGAATGTATGGCACTCCTTTACGTACAATCGCTACTAGCTACCATTTTCTATTAGAATGCTCTTTTTAACATCATTGGGATAGGGGGCAGCATTGGGAAGTTTGGATGAAAAGCATGCCCATAGTAAACTGCCTGTTACGCAGGCTCAGAAGCTAGGATATGCATATAATTGATATATTTGGATAGAAAACACTCTAAAGTTTCCAAAACTGTTACAACAATGTCTGTGAGTATAGCAGAACTCATATGGCAGGCAAAAACCTGAGAAAAATCCAACCAGGAAGTGGGAATTCTAAAGTTTGTAGTTTTTTAAGTGAATGCCTATCCCAGGGGTGTCAAACTCATTCCACGGAGGGCCTAGTGTCTGCAGGTTTTTGGTTTTTCCTTTCAATAAAGCCCTAGACAACCAGGTGTGGGGAGTTCCTAACTAATTAGTGATGTTAATTCATCAATCAAGTACAAGGGAGGAGCGAAAACCCGCAGACACTCGGCCCCCCGTGGAATGAGTTTGACACCTGTGGCCTATCCAGTATCCAGTGTCTGTGGGGTCAGATTGCATTTCCTAAGGCTTCCAGTAGATGTCAACAGTCTTTAGAAGTTGTTTCTGGCTTCTATTGTGAAAGGGGAGAGAATAAGACCACTCAGAGCAAGTGGCTCAGCTGAAAGCCATGAGTTGTTTATCGCGCATGGCCATGAGCGCGCCGTTCGTTCTCTTTCCTTTCTAATGAAAATGGTATTGTCCGGTTGAAATACTTTTT
Source organism: Salvelinus fontinalis (assembly GCF_029448725.1). Lineage (NCBI taxonomy): Eukaryota > Metazoa > Chordata > Actinopteri > Salmoniformes > Salmonidae > Salvelinus > Salvelinus fontinalis. Next base: position 56,591,150 of record NC_074673.1, read on the forward strand.
ATGATAAAAAGATCCTAAGGATTGATTATAAACATCGTTTGACATGTTTCTACAAACTTTAATGGAACTTTTTTGACTTTTCGTCTGGATGTTGTGAGCGCGCTTTGTGCCTTTGGATTACTGGACTAAATGCACAAACAAAACGGAGGTATTTGTACATAAAGAGGGACTTTGTTGAACAAAACAAACATTTATTGTGTAACATGGAGTCCTGGGAGTGCCACCAGATGAAGATCATCAAAGGTAAGTGATTCATTTAATCGCTATTTCTGACTTTTGTGAGTCCTCTCCTTGGCTGGAAAATGTCTGTAAGGTTTTTTGTGGCTAGGCGCTGTCCTAAGCATGGTGTGCTTTCGCCGTAAAGCCTTTTTGAAATCTGACACAGCGACTGGATTAACAAGAAGTTTATCTTTAAAATGGTGTATAATACTTAGTATAGTATGTTTGAGGAATTTTAATTATGAGATTTCTGTTGTTTGAATTTGGCGCCCTGCAATTTCACTGGCTGTTGTCGAGGTGGGACGCTAGCATCCCACTAATCCCAGAGAAGATAACACAGCGGTGGATTTGGAACAAAAGCACTAACAGCATATCCTAACATTACTTTGTCAGGTAAAGACTGAATCAAAGCTCAAAAGAACAGACTGTGTCACCACGCTCCCCACCAGATCTGTGTCTCACCAAACAACGGATGTCCAGGAATCTTCAACTTAAATCGCTCCACCTCCACACTTAACACTACTCCAGAAATCACTCCCTTCAATGGTGCCCTGTACCTAGGAAACACTACTCCAGAAATCACTCCCTTCAGTCGTGCCCTGTAACTAGGAAACACTACTCCAGAAATCACTCCCTTCAGTCGTGCCCTGTACCTAGGAAACACTACTCCAGAAATCACTCCCTACAATGGTGCCNACACAGCGACTGGATTAACAAGAAGTTTATCTTTAAAATGGTGTATAATACTTAGTATAGTATGTTTGAGGAATTTTAATTATGAGATTTCTGTTGTTTGAATTTGGCGCCCTGCAATTTCACTGGCTGTTGTCGAGGTGGGGACGCTAGCATCCCACTATCCCAGAGAGATAACACAGCGGTGGATTTGGAACAAAAGCACTAACAGCATATCCTAACATTACTTTGTCAGGTAAAGACTGAATCAAAGCTCAAAAGAACAGACTGTGTCACCACGCTCCCCACCAGATCTGTGTCTCACCAAACAACGGATGTCCAGGAATCTTCAACTTAAATCGCTCCACCTCCACACTTAACACTACTCCAGAAATCACTCCCTTCAATGGTGCCCTGTACCTAGGAAACACTACTCCAGAAATCACTCCCTTCAGTCGTGCCCTGTAACTAGGAAACACTACTCCAGAAATCACTCCCTTCAGTCGTGCCCTGTACCTAGGAAACACTACTCCAGAAATCACTCCCTACAATGGTGCCCTGTACCTAGGAAACACTACTCCAGAAATCACTCCCTTCAATGGTGGCCTGTACCTAGGAAACACTACTGCAGAAATCACTCCCTTCAATGGTGCCCTGTACCTAGGAAACACTACTGCAGAAATCACTCCCTTCAATGGTGGCCTGTACCTAGGAAACACTACTCCAGAAATCACTCCCTTCAATGGTGCCCTGTACCGAAGCGCAAAGCAGGTCTTTCCCAAAGTTGCGTCTCACGGAGCTTATGCTCCCTGTGACCTGAAGAAACACAAACATCACAAGTCCACTTCGGGTTACATCTTTTCCACCCAACCTGAAACCACCCATGGATCAGCCAAAATTTCTGGTTCCACCCTATTCAAAAATCTAACTCCAAGTGGACCAAACGTATCTGTATCATTACCATGTCCATCAATGCATGGCTTGGGCTCCAAGCTCCTCACAACGCCTTCCATTTCACCCCCAGAACTCGAACTGGCATCAGGCTGAGTCTGTTCGAACTTGATACCAATCTTCCTTGACATACCCTCTCCCTTGTTATTGCTAGCTTCAACAGATTCAAACCCATCCTTTGCCTTCCTCAGTCTTCTTAGCCTCCTCTCTCTTTCCCTCCAATCCTCCTCCCTTAACCAATTACCCAACCAAAATCTCTTTTTAGCTTCCGAGAGAGAGAGAGAGAGAGAGAGAGAGAGAGAGGAGAAGAGAGAGAGAGAGAGAGAGGAGAAGAGAGAGAGAGAGAGAGAGAGGAGAGGAGAGAGAAGAAGAGAGAGAGAGAGAGAGAGAAGAGAGAGAGAGAGAGAGAGAGAGAGAGAGAGAGAGAGAGAGAGAGAGAGAGAAGAGAGAGAGAGAGAGAGAGAGAGAGGAGAGAGAGAGAGAGAGAGAGAGAGGAGAGAGAGAGAGAGAGAGGAGAGAGAGAGCGAGGAGAGAGAGAGAGAGAGAGAGAGAGAGAGAGAGAGAGAGAGAGAGAGAGAGAGAGAGAGAGAGAGACCGAGAGAGAGAGAGAGAGAGAGAGAGAGAGAGAGAGAGAGAGAGAGAGAGGCTAAGCCCTGTATTCCCTCCACTTCAAACTCGAGCCATCAGAAACCAGTATTGGTCCTTATAATCTGTATGGAACACAATATGCTCTATACATGTAGGTTTCTCACTTATGGGTGGCGCAAATTGGGATATGGGGAGGGGAATGGGTAGGGTATATGCAAATGAAATACTGTAGTATTTACTATAGTTAAAAAAAAATAGTTTTTACAGACTGTAGTGTTTTTGCGGACATTTACTACAGTGTTGTTTGCGAAACATACTGTAGTATTTCCTATAGTATTCTACCGTATACTACAACATTCTATAGTAAGTACTACACATGCTTGAGTGATGTGTAGTATTATATTCTACAGTATACTACAGATTACTAGAGAATTCTATAGTAAGTACTGGTGTATTCTATAGTAAACTAGTATTTTCTTCATGTGGGTAGACAGACTCTATGCCTCCATCCTGGGCCTCAGCACCCTTTTATCTGTTAGGTTAAGATAGCCTTCCTGGGAGATAGCACCCCCCTTCTACCCCAATAGTAATATAAAGTGATATCAGCCCCAGGGGATCCTCCATGGTACAGCAGACTCAGGCCACTTCACTGCAGTCTCCCAGCCCCCCTGTCTTCGAGGACACAGGCACTTGACTTTAGGGCCACCATAACCGGCTGTAGACCTGACAGAGGCCAGTATGGAGTACCCACCTCAGATACTTACTGATAACGGTGTAGAATTCATATTTAGCCCCGTAACACCTGACAAAGCATGCATTTTATGCTGCTGCTACTCGCTGTTTATTATCTATGCATAGTCACTTTAACTCTACCTACATGTACATATTATCTCAATTACCTCGACTAACTGGTGCCCCCGCACATTGACTCTGTACCGGTACCCCCTGTATATAGCCTCCACATTGACTCTGTACCGGTACCCCCTGTATATAGCCTCCACATTGACTCTGTACCGGTACCCCCTGTATATAGCCTCCACATTGACTCTGTACCGGTACCTCCTGTATATAGCCTCCACATTGACTCTGTACCGGTACCCTCCTGTATATAGCCTCCACATTGACTCTGTACCGGTACCCCCTGTATATAGCCTCCACATTGACTCTGTACCGGTACCCCCTGTATATAGCCTCCACATTGACTCTGTACCGGTACCTCCTGTATATAGCCTCCACATTGACTCTGTACCGGTACCCCCTGTATATAGCCTCCACATTGACTCTGTACCGGTACCCCCTGTATATAGCCTCCACATTGACTCTGTACCGGTACCCCCTGTATATAGCCTCCACATTGACTCTGACCGGTACCCCCTGTATATAGCCTCCACATTGACTCTGTACCGGTACCCCCTGTATATAGCCTCCACATTGACTCTGTACCGGTACCCCCCCTGTATATAGCCTCCACATTGACTCTGTACCGGTACCCCCTGTATATAGCCTCCACATTGACTCTGTACCGGTACCCCCTGTATATAGCCTCCACATTGACTCTGTACCGGTACCCCCTGTATATAGCCTCCACATTGTTATTTTACTGCTGCTCTTAATTATAATTTTTTGATTTGTATTTTTTTTATTAACAATTTTTTACTTAACACTTATTTTTCTTAAAACTGCATTGTCGGTTAAGGGCTTGTAAGTAAGCATTCCACTGTAAGGGCTACACTTGTATTCGGCGCATGTGACAATTTTTTTTAATTTGATTTAGTGAAATTTTCATTTTCATATTTAAGTGAGTAATATTCAATCAAACATGTTGTTGAATGTCAGGTGTCATGGATGTAAAACACAAGACTACAATGGGATAAGCAATGAGGTAATCTCACACTGAGTTACGCAATGCATTTCGGGTAAACAAACACATACATACACACGATCACTTTCACGCCGTCGGCCCTCAAGGGGAAACACGGTGACAACATGGCGGTGCTGAAAGTGCAACTCTTCCCTGTTGGTAAGACGATACAGACGAACAAAACAGAGTTGGGCCTTTTTCAGCTCACGAGTGTTTCCCTCCACATGACTGGGAGGAGTTTTCCCCCTCTCGTTCCCCCCAGTCAACAACCCCACTACACTGCACAGCCCTGAGAGAGGGAGAGAGAAATAGTTCAGAGCATTCAAGTTATTGTATTTTTTTCTTCTGTACACCAGAACTATAATATGAGAGACAAAGAATGAGAAGGGAGAGGGGGATATACTGGAGGGGTGAGAGAGAAGGAAAAATAATAGTTGTATACAGAGGGGTGTGAGAACGTATGTGAAAATAAAGTATGTGCATGTGTGTGCATATGTGTGTGCCAAATGCCCACACCCCTTCTCCTCCCCTCCATCCTCCCCTCCTCCTCTTCCGTAGCCCAGGGGAGGGCTGGATGGGCCGGGTCCTGTGGGGGCTGGAGCTGCCTCTGCCTGGGGAGAGAGGTTACCCGAGTCCAGATGCCTGGAGAAAGGCCAGTTTCCACCGTTTATTGCACTGGATCATTACCAGTCGCTTTCCTGACCCAGAACATTGTGTACCATTCAACAATTACAGGCAACAGCGGTTGTTCCAATACACTTTCTCTCCCACTCTCTCACCCCAACCTCCCCCACCCATAAATATGGCTACATACAAACACAGAGAGCTACACATTCCTCTCTCAATCATCTCTGTCTTACTCACACGCACTGTGGTGATTGAATTCATGAGGTGGAGTACTTAGACATACCTGCACACACATGCATGCATGCCATGCACACACATGCATGCATGCATGCCATGCGCGCACGCACGCACGCACGCGCACACACACACACACACACACACACACACACACACACACACACACACACACACACACACACACACACACACACACACACACACACACACACACACACACACACACATGCAGACTGTATGACTCCAATGCATTCAAATACAAGAGAAATGCTAGGGATATTCTCAAACTCAAGAAGCACAGACTGTTACCCTCCCCACACACAAACAGAAATAGACCTTTAATAGACCTCTACCTTTAATAAGAACATATTACACCCTCACCAACCCCCACCTATTCCTCAAACACACACATCCCTCTAACCTTGACACCCACATCCAAAAGTCTGCTTTGAGCTGATGAGTTTAAACTTAGCTGCGGTCAGCTTGAGCAGCCCCCCCATCCTCCCCCTAATGGGGGCTACCAGCCAGCGCAGACACTGGCGTCCCCTGTCTCAACCAGGCCTAGCCGCCCAGGCATTTACAGCTTCACCAACGCGGCTCTCAACTAAGTATAGCCATACTGGCTAACCACACAGAGAGCCAGGGGTTTGGACCAGAAAGAGGGCTGCCGCGCTAGCTTTTTTTTAAAAGTGCGTCTGTCTCACATAAACACACGCTCACTCTAAGACCAGAGGCTGCTATTTTCAGCCCCGTGCTAAAATAAGAGCACTGCACATGGCGCGGGCAGAAATACACACACACATAGATGCACAAATGTAAACACACACACACACACACACAAATGTAAACATACGTAAACACACACACATAAACAGAGAACACAAGTGTACACACACGTAACTCGCGTCTGTTCCCTCATGCACAAGCACACGCTCATGCACACACTTAATAAACACTGTGTGGCTGGTGACGCCGCCGTTCTATTTTAGCTCCAATTGACTTTCAAATGTTTTACTAACCTACCGTAAGCAAACAGTCACGACATAGGGGATGAGGCAGCTTCCATCGTCAGATAGGGTCTTTGGGTGTGCCATCTTTTGAATAGATTTGTAAACTGTACATATCCAATGAAAAGGATATGTTCCAGGGGAACGTTGTGGAAATGTCAAATACAACCAAAAGGAAACTGTACACGAGCGATGCAAACATTTCTATAGCCCTTTGTGCTTGCTGGGTAGTGGTGGGAGGTCGCTATACCCGAAAATGGCTCCACTATGCTGACGGTTTGCACTGTAATTCAAGTAAATGACTAACTACCAACTTATTAAAATCATGGCTTTCCCTCCCCAAAATATATTAAAATGGCAGCCATTATAACCCACTGCAAATGTGACCACCTCAATAACAAGGAACTCAATTATCCCAAAATGCAACTCCACCCCTACCCCACCTCAACAGTAATAAGCTCCCGGAACTGGAGACCCCTAAAATGTAGCACTTAAGCCACGGGTGGCCAATCGTCCGGCCCACAGGGCAGCATTTCTCATAAACTGGGGATAAGTGACTGATTAATACATAGAGCCCCATGTCAAGGGCCCTCCTGGACAGTTAATTAGCTTTGGTTAATAAGTAAGGGCCACAATGGGATGTATGAAACCAGTAGCCATAGGGCAGTGTTTCTTAATTCACATAATTGTGTTTTATTTTATTTAACCTCTTTTTAACTAGGCAAGTCAGTCAACAAAGTCAACAAATTCTTATTTACAATGACGGCCTACCCGGGCCGAACCCTCCCTAATCCGGACGACGCTGGGGCAACTGTGCGCTGCCCTATGGGAACGTTCTCCTGGGGTCTGTGCACATTTCTGTCACCTGGTTCAAAAGATCAACTAAATCGCCAAGCCCTTAGTTAGTTAAACCGTCCGTGTTCGTGCTGGGCTAGAACAAACATGTGATTACTCTAGGAGTCCCAAGGAATGCATTAAGAGACACTACCCGAGGAACCCAGAGTTAGACACCCCTCTTCTTGGATGTCCCCTTGCCCCAACCATAAGTTTGCTCTGTGCAGAAACAACCCTTTGCCCTTACCCTAGACTGCAGGAGAAAGGGGAAAGAGAGTATGAGTAGAGCACAAATACCTTGGAAGCAAAGTGGTCCAATGAGCTGCCCTTTTGAACCCCATGAACACAAACCTCATTGGCTCTACTACCTCAGTAGCCAAAGAGCAGGCATTTCAACCCCTGACCTCACACCATGGACGTTTTACCCTCCAAGGATTGGGTTATGTTTAGCTGGAATGGAATGTTTGTATACCGTATATTTGACTGTGATATGTGGTTGACTCACCTAGCTATCTTAAGATGAATGCACTAACTGTACGTCTACGTCGCTAGATAAGAGCATCTGCTAAATGACTCAAATGTAAAATGTAAATGTTTTACATACAGATCTCATATGACAGTATTGGTTATTAAAACAAATTGATGTCACAAATGTAACACTTGAAAAGTTCTTTATTCAAGATTTTGTTATTTGCTACAATTGACTGTGTAAAACCCAGCAGTACTCCTTATTTCTGGCGGATATATTGCGTGTTTGCAAAAAATATGATTATTTGTCATCAAATGATCGATTTCAAACAAATATGTCTGTCATTGAATAACCCCATGCCATGACTAGATAGAAAAAAACACCCATTTAAAGTTATTTTAACAATAAAAGCTAATTTACCAACATTTCTGAAAATGGACACATTTTAGAAAGAAACACCTCAAAGGCTCCTTTCTGTTTTCCATTGCAAAACATTTTCTTTTCTTCTGCAATGCATGTTCTAATGAATACGGCCTCGTTGTTGACCACCTACAGATTGGGGCGGAGGTAAATGATTCTGAGCTGCAGCCATCGAAGTGGTGGCCCAAGTCCCTTAACCACACTCCCAAAGTCCCCCAGGTCTCTGACACCTCTCCTCCAGTGCTGTTGACTCTACAAATCACAAAGACAAACAGGCAAAGCTGGTTAAGCCCAAAATGTACTCCACCCTTCTAGGGTCAGAGGGAAGGATTAGTAGGGTCAGCTTCTATCGCCAGGCCATCAAACTGTTGAACAGCTAAACCCTTCACAGCAAATTGGCCAGTGTTAGTGTTGATTTTTTCAGTGTAACATTTCTAGTGTTGATTCAGCAGTTACAACACTCAGTGGTGTAAAAGAATCCCAGTGTTGGTGTTAATAATCAGTGTTGAATAAAAAGCATGAGCTTGTGCACAACTCAGAGAAATTATTTTGTGTAGTGGTGCTGACTAACGGCGAATAAACTGTAAGATATAAAAAATAAATAAAGAGAGTCGCACACTCTAAATATAAACTCACAGTAATTTATTGGGTAAACCACCAATTTTTCGGCATCATTGTGCCTTCTATCACTGTGCCTTCTTCCTAAGAAGAAGTTTATTAAAAAAAAAATAATACTGGGATTTTATATATAGAGTGTGCAACTCTCTTCATTTATTTTAATAACCAGCGTTGAACCAAAACCAGGCCCATCATTATCATATTTCCCAGGATGCACGATTGCACGTCGATTTTTCAAATGTATCTTTCAATATCTATGTTTTTGCATGTACATTGTCTCAGGTTTCAAGTTTCAAGTTTTAATGTCACGTGCACAAGTACAGTGAAATGCCTTTCTTGCAAGTTCCAAACCCAACAATGCAGTAATCAATATCAATGTAGCATAAAAAATAACATAAGGTAGACCAAAAACACATGAGAAAAAAAATAGGAAATAAGAAGAACACAAGTAAAAAGGTATGTACAGTGCTTTCGGAAAGTATTCAGACACTTTGACTTTTTCCACATTTTGTTAAGTTACAACCTTATTCTAAAATTGATGAAATTGTTTTTTCCCTCAAAAATCTACACACAATACCCCATAATGGCAAAGCAAAAGCAGGTTTTTAGAATTTTTTACGAATGTAAAAAACTTAAAAAACTTAAATATTACATGTACATAAGTATTCAGACCCTTTACTCAGTACTTTGTTAAAGCACCTTTGGCAGCGATTACAGCCTTGAGTCTTTTTGGGCATGATGCTATAAGATTGGCGCACCTGTATTTGGGGAGTTTCTCCCATTATTTTCTGCACATCCTCTCAAGCTCTGTCAGGTTGGATGGGGAGCGTTGCTGCACAGCTATTTCCAGGTCTCTCCAGAGATGTTTGATTGGGTTCAAGTCCGGACTCTGGCTGGGCCACTCAAGGACATTCAGAGACTTGTCTCAAAGCCACTCCTGCATTGTCTTGGCTGTGTGCTTAGGGTTGTTGTCCTGTTGGAAGGTGAACCTTCGCCCCAGTCTGAGGTCCTGAGTGCTCTGGAGCAGGTTTTCATCAAGGATCTCTCTGTACTTTGCTCCGTTCATCTTTCATTTGATCCTGACTAGTCTACCAGTCCCTGCTGTTTAAAAACATCCCCACAGCATGATGCTGCCATCACCATGCTTCACTGTAGGGATGGTGGCAGGTTTCCAACAGACGTGGCGCTTGGCATTCAGGCCAAATAGTTCAATCTTGGTTTCATCAGACCAGAGAATCTTGATTCTCATTGTCTGAGAGTCTTTAGGTGCCTTTTGCTGAGGAGTGGCTTCCGTCTGGGCACTCTACCATAAAGGCCTGATTGGTGGAGTGCTGCAGAGATGGTTGTCCTTCTGGAAGGTTCTCCCATCTCCACAGAGGAACTACAGAGCTCTGTCAGAGTGACCATTGGGTTCAGCAATTCACTCGACCTTCACCCTTCTCTCTCGATTGCTCAGTTTGGCCCGGACGGCCAGTTCTAGGAAGAGTCTTGGTGGTTCCAAACTCCTTCCATTTAAGAATGATGGAGGCTACTGTTTGTTTGTGGACCTTCAATTTTGAAGACATTTTTTGGTATCCTTCCCCAGATCTATGCCTCGACACAATCCTGTCTCAGAGCTCTACGGAAAATTCCTTTGACCTCATGGCTTGGTTTTTTGTCCAATCAATTGAATTTACCACAGGTTGGCTCCAATCAAGTTGTAGAAACATCTCAAGGATAGTAAATGGAAACAGGATGCATCTGAGCTCAATTCCGAGTCCCATAGCAAAAGGTCTGAATACTTATGTAACTAAGGAATTTCTGTTTTTGATTTTTAATACATTTGCCAACATTTCTAAAAACCTGTTTTCGATGAGGAAGGTATTTGATTTTAACCATTTTAGAATAAGGCTGAAAAAAGTCAAGGGGTCTGAAAACTTTCCGAATGCACTGTATGTCGAGAAATGTGCCTATTTTCCTTGAAAGTTCGTAATGTCTCAATTCCAAAGCTGTACGATACTACAGATAGCAAGTTCATTATCTCACCTCTTGGAAAAGATTTGTACTTGTTTTACTTCTTGTTGACAAAATTCATGCTAATGTTGGGTTGTTGAGCTAGTGCCCAATAGACAAAAGTCCCATTCACTCCTTGACGGAGAGCGCTGCTCATCTCAGAATCACCCAGAATGCACCGTGTGGCCCATGGGCAACATAGCATGGGCAACGTTTCCCATCTCCTCAAATTGACATCTGCTGTTGCGAATGTTAAACTCCCCTCTATGAGGCACATTGATCTGCAAGTTGAACATGGTGAGATTGCAGACTCCTAAATTGATAGTGCAGTTTGTTTGGGTGATTTTACAGCTAACTATCTATGTTACATGCTGATATTGTCTTTGGTATTATTATGTGTAACTACATTTGCTAGCTAGCCCATTGAGAGAGTATTGCATTGTGGATTTTGTAGTCGACTTGAGCCGCAACAGATTTCCACAACAATTTTCCATGTTGCTACCCACCTTATTATGACGCCAAAATGAAATATATGTTCACAAAAAAATATGGTTATCCCATATTAGTGTTATTCAACCATGTAAATTAAAGGAATGAGTGGTTTTGGGTGGATTTTTTCCTTGATTTATTTACCCTTTTTCTCCACAATTTGTATTTACAGTCTTGTTCCATCCCTGCAACTCCCATACGGACTCGGGAGAGAGCCATGCGTCTTCCGAAACACGACCCTGCCAAGCAGCACTGCTTTAAAAAATATATATATATATATTTCACCTTTATTTAACCAGGTAGGCTAGTTGAGAACAAGTTCTAATTTACAACTGCGACCTGGCCAAGATAAAGCATAGCAGTGTGAACAGAGAACAACACAGAGTTACACATGGAGTAAACCATAAACAAGTCAATAACACAGTAGGGGGAAAAAATGAGTCTATATACATTGTGTGCAAAAGGCATGAGGAGGTAGGCAATAAATAGGCCATAGGAGAGAATAATTACAATTTAGCAGATTAACACTGGAGTGATAAATCATCAGATGATCATGTGCAAGTAGAGATACTGGTGTGCAAAAGAGCAGAAAAGTAAATAAATAAAAACAGTAAGGGGATGAGGTAGGTAAATTGGGTGGGCTGTTTACAGATGGACTATGTACAGCTGCAGCGATCGGTTAGCTGCTCAGATAGCAGATGTTTAAAGTTGGTTGAGGGAAATAAAAGTCTCCAACTTTAGCGATTTTTGCAATTCGTTCTTGTCACAGGCAGCAGAGAACTGGAAGGAAAGGCGGCCAAATGAGGTGTTGGCTTTGGGGATGACTAGTGAGATATACCTGCTGGAGCGTGTGCAACGAGTGGGTGTTGTTATCGTGACCAGTGAACTGAGATAAGGCGGAGCTTTAACTAGCATGGACTTATAGATGACTTGGAGCCAGTGGGTCTGGCGACGAATATGTAGCGAGGGCCAGCCGACTAGAGCATACAGGTCGCAGTGGTGGGTGGTATAAGGTGTTTTAGTAACAAAACGGATGGCACTATGATAAACTGCATCTAGTTTGCTGAGTAGAGTATTGGAAGCTATTTTGTAGATGACATCGCCGAAGTCGAGGATCGGTAGGATAGTCAGTTTTACTAGGGTAAGTTAGGCAGCGTGAGTGAAGGAGGCTTTGTTGCAAAATAGAAAGCCGATTCTTGATTTGATTTTGGATTGAAGATGTTTAATATGAGTCTGGAAGGAGAGTTTACAGTCTAGCCAGACACCTAGGTATTTATAGATGTCCACATATTCTAGGTCGGAACTGTCCAGGATGGTGATGCTATTCGGGCGGGCGGGTGCAGGCAGCAAACGGTTGAAAAGCATGCATTTGGTTTTACTAGCGTTTAAGAGCAGTTGGAGGCCACGGAAGGAGTGTTGTATGGCATTGAAGCTCGTTTGGAGGTGAGATAGCACAGTGTCCAAGGAAGGGCCAGAAGTATACAGAATGGTGTCGTCTGCGTAGAGGTGGATCAGGGAATCGCCCGCAGCAAGAGCAACATCATTGATATATACAGAGAAAAGAGTCGGCCCGAGAATTGAACCCTGTGGTACCCCCATAGAGACTGCCAGAGGACCGGACAACATGCCCTCCGATTTGGCACACTGAACTCTGTCTGCAAAGTAGTTGGTGAACCAGGCAAGGCAGTCATCAGAAAAACCGAGGCTACTGAGTCTGCCGATAAGAATATGGTGATTGACACACTGCTCGCTTAACCCAGAAGCCAGCCGCACCAATGTGTCGGAGGAAACACCGTACAACTGGCGACCGAAGTCAGCATGCATGCGCCCGGCGCGGCACAAGGAGTCACTAGAGTGCGATGGGACAAGGACATCCCGGCCAGCCAAACCCTCCCCTAACCCAGACGACGCTAGCCCAGATTATGAACCACTTCATGGTTCTTCATGTTGCTGCCGGCTGCGACATACCCTGGTCTGTAGTGACACCTCTAGCACTGGGATGCAGTGCCTTAGATCGCTGAAGTGTGTCAAGAAGCAGTGCGGCTTGGCAGGGTCGTGTTTCGGAGGACGCATGGCTCTCAACCTTCATCTCTCCCGAGTCCATAGGGGAGTTGCCGCGATGGGACAAGACTAACTACCAACTGGATATCACGAAATTGGGGAGAAAAAGGGGGTTAAAAAAAAGAGGGAAAAAAGAATGGTTTTGGTACCAATTTGACTGTTAAATTCATGGGTACACTAGCAATGGCTGCCAGTCCTGACTTGAGCTGGCATCTATGGTTTATATTTCTAAAGTTGGTTGGCTGTCAGTTTGCCTCTCTCGTGCTCTCTCTATCTCCTCAGCAACAGGTGAACATCACCACAACATAATTTCCGGTCACAACTTGTTAACTTGTTTACGTGCTGCTGTGCGTTTTGTTGCTAACCTTACTTTGCTACCTGCCAACTTTACGTTTTTAATTACCGTTTATATTTTTAGTTTTTCCCTTGCTCAACTTTTTTCATTCAACTTTTTCACTCCGGACGCATTATCTGGAAGTGGTTCGTCAGGACCTCCACCAGTCGGAGCTAAGTAGTAACATTAACATGATGCCTTCTAATTGCAGTCGTTGTACTCATAATATACAGGAGAACGATCGACCTAAGGCGAGGATAGCTGTGCTGCAAGCCCAGCTTCAGATGCAATGGTAAGGCAATGGTTAGGCAATGGTAATTTAAGTGTAGAAAAGGATGAAACAGCATCTGTGCCACCAGTAAGTACAGATAGTAGTATAAATCCCCTCGCACAATTTTCTCATGGCTTCTGGAAGGAAATGCTGTAGGAATGCTCAACCGGTGTCGCTCATTCAGCTGACAGAAACTTTCAACCGGTTCTCCCCATTAAGCTGCGAGTCGGAGTCAGAGGCCGAGTCTTCTTGTCTCTATTCCTCCCGTGACGGGGTCTGAGACGCCGAAGCCTTCCACCATTAGCTCTGACAAATTGAAAACCCTTGTAATTGGCGACTCCATTACCCGCAGTATTAGACTTAAAACGAATCATCCAGCGATCATACACTGTTTACCAGGGTGCAGGGCTACCGACGTTAACCTGCTTGGGCTGCAGCCCGACACCGGTACACTTATGACAACATCCAGCTCAAGTGCAGGGCACGAAATTCAAAAGATATATTTTTTTAAATATTTAACTTTCACACATTAACAAGTCCAAGACACCAGATGAAAGGTGCACATCTTGTGAATCAAGCCAACATGTCCGATTTTTTAAATGTTTTACAGGGAAGACACAATATGTAAATCTATTAGCTAACCACGTTAGCAAAAGACACCAATATTCTTACTCCATCAGTTTTTGACTCCATCAGTAGCTATCACAAATTCGGCCAAATAAAGATAAAATAGCCACTAACCAAGAAACAACCTCATCAGATGACAGTCTGATAACATATTTATTGTATAGCATATGTTTTTTTTCGAAACATTTGCATATTTCAGGTATAAATCATAGTTTACATTTCAGCTACAATCAGAAATTGCACCGAAAGCAGTCATAATATTTACAGACACCAACGTCAAATACCTAATTACTCATCATAAAACATTTCTGAAAAATACATAGTGTACAGCAATTGAAAGACAGGCATCTTGTGATTCTAGACAATATTTCCGATTTATTAAAGGTTTTACAGCGCAAACAAAATGTAGCGTGATATTAGCATAGCCACAATAGCCAGAAACACTTGGGCGCCCACGACCAGTCAACATGCACGACAGATATTAGAAATAGCATCATAAATTGTTTCTTACTTTTGGTGATCTTCTGTCAGAATGTTGGATAAGGTGTCCTTTGTCCAGAACAGTCGTTGTTTTGATCTGGAACGGCAAATATCCCTCTTCATTTAGCATGGGTACTTGCCAAGTGGAACGGATCACTCCAACGTCAACAAAGTCAGAAAACGGAACACGGCAAAACTCTAAACTCTATAAAACTCTATTCTACTTCTACTCTTCTACTCTAACTCTAACTCTACTCTAAACTATATTGAAAAAACATACGTTACGATGATATGGTGACATGTATCAAATAAAATCTAAGACGGAGATGTTCGTCGTTCATAACGACAGCTAAACAGAAGCCATATCCATGTCCTCTTTCGCGCGCTCCAGAAACAGGATATGGACGGTCACGTCAAACAAAGGCCTTTTATTCCACCTCTGACCAAGATAGACACAAAATTTCTTCTCTCACCGCATCTTGACAACCAGGGAAAGACGTAGGAAGTGTTTGTAGACTCTTACGTATCACGCCCATGTATAGGCATGCAGTTGAACAGAGCATCGATTTCTGACATTTCACTTCCTGGTCAGGAAAGTGCTGCAGAAGGAGTTCTGTTTCACTCAGAGAAATAATTCAAACGGTTTTAGAAACTAGAGAGTGTTTTCTATCCAATTGTAAAAATAATATGCACATTGTACGAGCAAGAATTGAGTACGACGCCGTTTGAAATGGGCACATTTTATCTGGCTACTCAATACGCCCCCTGCAGCCATAACAGGTTTTAAGGCTAATTTGAAGATGTTGCTGGCTTAAGCTAAAACTGCCGAGTGTAGAGTGTATAGGGATATTGTTATCCACATCGGCACCAACGATGTTAGGATGAAATAGTCAGGGGTCACCAAGCGCAACATAGCTTCAGCGTGTAAATCAGCTAGAAAGATGTGTCGGCATCAAGTAATTGTCTCTGGCCCCCTCCCAGTTAGGGGGAGTGATGAGCTCTACAGCAGAGTCTCACAACTCAATCGCTGGTTGAAAACTGTTTTCTGCCCCTCCCAAAAGATAGAATTTGTAGATAAGTGGCCCTCCTTCTGTCCTGTTAGCCAGCCTGCCAGCTTAGTGGAGTCTGCCACTAGCACAGTCAGTGTAGTCAGCTCAGCTATCCCCATTGAGACCGTGTCTGTGCCTCGACCTAGGTTGGGCAACACTAATCATGGCGGCGTTCACCTTAGCAATCTAACTGGAATAAAGACCTCCTCCATTACTGTCATTATGAAAGAGATTGTGATACCTCACATCTCAAAATAGGGTTACTTAATGTTAGATCCCTCACTTCTAAGGCAGTTATAGTCAATGAACTAATCACTGATCATAATCTTGATGTGATTGGCCTGACTGAAACATGGCTTTAGCCTGATGAATTTACCGTGTTAAATGAGGCCTCACCTCCTGGTTACACTAGTCCCCATATCCCCCGCGCATCCCACAAAGGCGGAGGTGTTGCTCACATTTACGATAGCAAATTTCAATTTACAAAAACAAAAAACTATGTTTTCGCCTTTTGAGCTTCTAGTCATGAAATTTATCCAGCCTACTCAATCACTTTTATAGCTACTGTTTACAGGCCTTCTGGGCCATATACAGCGCTCCTCACAGACCTTGTAGTCATGGCAGATAATATTCACATTTTTGGTGACTTTAATATTCACATGGAAAAGTCCACAGACCCACTCCAAAAGGCTTTCAGAGCCATCATCGACTCCGTGGGTTTTGTCCAACATGTCTCCGGACCTACTCACTGCCGCAGTCATACTCTGGACCTAGTTTTGTCCAGTGGAATAAATGTTGTGGATCTTAATGTTTTTCCTCATTATCCTGGACTATCGGACCACCATTTTATTACTTTTGCAATTGAAACAAATAATCCGCTCAGACCCCAACCAAGGATCATCAAAAGTCGTGCTATAAATTCCCGGACAACCCAAAGATTCCTAGATGCCCTTCCAGACTCCCTCCGCCTACCCAAGGACGTCAGAGTACAAAAATCAGTTAACCACCTAACTGAGGAACTCAATTTAACCTTGCGTAATACCCTAGATGCAGTCGCACCCCTAAAAACAAAAAACATTTATCATAAGAAACTAGCTCCCTGGTATACAGAAAATACCCGAGCTCTGAAGCGAGCTTCCAGAAAATTGGAACGGAAATGGCTCTACACCAAACTGGAAGTCTTCCGACTACCTTGGAAAGACAGTATGGTGCAGTATTGAAGAGCCCTCACTGCTGCTCGATCATCCTATTTTTCCAACTTAACTGAGGAAAAAAAGAACAATCCTAAATTTATTTTTGATAATGTCGCAAAGCTAAC
Organism: Salvelinus fontinalis; assembly: GCF_029448725.1. Taxonomy (NCBI): domain Eukaryota; kingdom Metazoa; phylum Chordata; class Actinopteri; order Salmoniformes; family Salmonidae; genus Salvelinus; species Salvelinus fontinalis. The sequence continues at coordinate 56,608,274 of NC_074673.1, forward strand.
TAAAAAGCAGCATTCCCCAAGAGAGGATGGCTTTCACTTCAGCAGTGATAAAATCATGAACTTCTTTGAGGAAAATATAATGTTCATTAGGAAGCAAATTACGGACTCCTCTTTAAATCTGCGTGTTCCTCCAAAGCTCAGTTGTCCTGAGTCTGCACAACTCTGCCAGGACTTAGGATCAACGGAGACACTCAAGTTTTTTTTTAAACTGTATCTCTTGACATATTGATGAAAATAGTCATGGCCTCTAAACCTTCAAGCTGCATACTGGACCCTAATCCAACTAAACTACTGAATGAGCTGCTTCCTGTGCTTGGCCCTCCTATCTTGAACATAATACACGGCTCTCTATGTGTACCAAACTCACTACAAGTAGCAGTAAAAAGCCTCTCTTGAAAGAGCCAAACCTTTACGGAGAAAATATAAAAAACTATCGGCCTACATCGAATCTCCCATTCCTCTCAAATATTTTGGAAAAAGCTATTGCGCAGCAACTCACTACCTTCCTGAAGACAAATAATGTATACAAAATGCTTCAGTCTGGTTTTAGACCCCATCATAGCACTGAGACTGCACTTGTGAAGGTGGTAAATTACCTTTTAATGGCATCAGACCAAGGCTCTGCATCTGTCCTTGTGCTCCTAGACCTTAGCGCTGCTTTTGATACCATTGATCACCACATTCTTTTGGAGAGATTGGAAACCAAAATTGGTCTACACGGACAAGTTCTGGTCTGGTTAAGATCTTATCTGTTGGAAAGATATCAGTTTGTCTCTGTGGATTGTTTGACCTCTGACAAATCAACTGTACATTTTGGTGTTCCTCAAGGCTCCGTTTTAGGACCATTATTGTTTTCACTATATATTTTACCTCTTTGTGATGTCATTCGGAAACATAATGTTAACTTTCACTGCTATGCAGATGACACACAGCTGTACATTTCGATTAAACATGGTCAAGCCCCAAAAGTGCCCTCCCTGGTAGCCTGTGTTTCAGACATAAGGAAGTGAATGGCGGCAAATATTCTACTTTTAAACTCGGACAAAACAGAGATGCTTGTTCTAGGTCCCAAGAAACAACGGGATCTTCTGTTGAATCTGACAATTAATCTTGATGGTTGTACTGTCGTCTCAAATAAAACTGTGAAGGACCTCGGTGTTACTATGGCCTCTGATCTCTCGTTTGACGAACATATCAAGACTGTTTCAAGGACAGCTTTTTTCAATCTACGTAACATTGCAAAAATCTGAAAGTTTATGTCCAAAAATCATGCAGAAAAATTCATCCATGCTTTTGTCACTTCTAGGTTAGACTACTGCAATGCTCTACCTTCTGGCTACCCAGATAAAGCACTAAATAAACTTCAGTTAGTGCTAAACACAGCTGCTAGAATCTTGACTAGAACCCAAAAATGTGATCATATTACTCCAGTGCTAGCCTTTCTACACTGGCTTCCTGTTAAGGCAAGTGCTGATTTCAAGGTTTTACTGCTAACCTACAAAGCATTTCCTGGGCTTGCTCTTACCTATCTTTCCGATGTGGTCCTGCCGTACATAACTAAATGTATGCTACGGTCACAAGACGCAGGCCTCCTTACTGTCCCTAGAATTTCTAAGCAAACAGCTGGAGGCAGGGCTTTCTCCTATAGAGCTCCACTTTTATGGAATGGTCTGCCAATCCATGTGAGAAACACAGACTCTGTCTCAACCTTTAAGTCTTTATTGAAGACTCATCTCTTCAGTTGGTCCCTTGAGTGTAGTCTGGCCCAGGAGTGTGAAGGTCAACGGAAAGGCACTGGAGCAATGAACCACCCTTTCTGTCTCTGCCTGGCCGGTTCCCCTCTCTCCACTGGGATTCTTTGCCTCTAACCCTATTACAGGGTCTGAGTCACTGGCTTACTGGTGCTTTTCCATGTCGTCCCTAGGAAGGGTGCGTCACTTGAGTGGGTTGAGTCACTGATGTGATCTTCCTGTCCGGGTTGGCGCCCCCCCCTTGGATTGTGCCGTGGCGGAGATCTTTGTGGGGTATACTAGGCCTTGTCTCAGGATGGTAAGTTGGTGGTTGAAGATATCCCTCTAGTGGTGTGGGGGTTGTGCTTTGGCAAAGCAGGTGGTGTTATATACTGCCTGTTTGGCCCTGTCCGGGGGTCTCGTCGGACGGGGCCACAGTGTCTCCCGACCCCTCCTGTCTCAGCCTCCAGTATTTATGCTGCAGTAGTTTATGTGTCGGGGGGCTAGGGTCAGTCTGTTATATCTGGAGTATTTCTCCTGTCTTATCCGGTGTCCTGTGTGAATTTAAGTATGCTCTCTCTAATTCTTTCTCTCTTTTTCTCTCTTTCTTTCTCTATTTCTCTCTTTCTTTCTTTCTCTCCCTCGGAGGACCTGAGCCTTAGGACCATGCCTCAGGACTACCTGGCTTGATGACTCCTTGCTGTCCCCAGTCCACCTGGCCATGCTGCTGCTCCAGTTTCAACTGTTCTGCCTGCGGCTATGGAACCCTGACCTGTTCACCGGACGTGCTACCTGTCCCAGACCTGCTGTTTTCAACTCTCTAGAGACAGCAGGAGCGGTAGAGATACTCTGAATGATCGGCTATGAAAAGCCAACTGACATTTACTCCTGAGGTGCTGACCTGTTGCACCCTCTACAACCACTGTGATTATTATTATTTGACCCTGCTGGTCATCTAAGAACATTTGAACATCTTGGCCATGTTCTGTTATAATCTCCACCCGGCACAGCCAGAAGAGGACTGGCCACCCCTCATAGCCTGGTTCCTCTCTAGGTTTCTTCCTAGGTTCTGGCCTTTCTAGGGAGTTTTTCCTAGCCACCGTGCTTCTACACCTGCATTGCATTCTGTTTGGGGTTTTAGGCTGGGTTTCTGTACAGCACTTTAACATCAGCTGATGTAAGAAGGGCTTTATAAATACATTTGAAATCTGATTGAACATAAAGGCAGGGCCTGATTACCAAATGGGCACGCAGGCTCCCAGATAGCATATGATAGCAAAATGCGTAGAATTGTAGGAAATTTGCTTTAAAACATTTTCTCTCAGCTTCAGGGCCAAATGTGATCAAAAGCATGAGATGATCTATAAAACCCTCTCGGGTCTCGGGTCGGATCTCGGAATTTCAGGTGTGTGGACTCATGAAGACCTCTACTACTAGTGGCTAAACTGGCCTCCATCACTCCACTATGCACATCAGTGACTGCCTTGCTGGCCGAACTTGTAACACCAGGCTGAGGAGGAATTTTCATTATTATCAAAGGTGTTGGTCCTTCTTGGGTCATCCATGCACCATGCATGCGTGGGTGGTGCATGTATGTGTGTGCGTGTGTTTGTGTGTCACAGATTGCAAATGGGAATCAATTTTGTAATTAGGGAGTGCTTCAGTGTTTATGGGGGTGATTATCTTATATGAGCATCGAAGCCAATGTGGCCAATACCCAGAGCTAAAGATTAGCCCCAGCAGACCTGGAGACACCAGAGTTAAACGAGCAGGGAGAGATGGAGAGACAGAGGAGTGTAGACGGAAGAGATAAAGGAAAGGAAGAGTGGGGAACGGGACAAGAAGAGTTGGAGGGGGGTATTAATAAAGCCTCTTAGTCTAAGCCAGGGGTATTCCGCTCTTACCCTAGGAGGTCCAGAGCCTGCTGGTTTTCTGTTCTACCTGATAATGAATTGCACACACCTGGTGTCACAGGTCTAAATCAGTCCCTGATTAGAGGGGAAAAATGAAAACATTTAGTGGAACTGGCTTCAAGGTCCAGAGTTATATTTGAAGGGTCTAAGCCCTTGGGTCACGAAATCTAATAAGTTAACATATGGAATCGTTTTAAGATGGTCAAAACATGCATAATCATTTTTGTTGTAGGTATAAAACATACATATTGAATTTTGTTTTGATAAAATATTGAATTTGTCCTTTAATGCTATAGCCCATAGAAACATCATTGAATAACACATTCAAAATGACAACACATATAGTAAAAAAATAAATCATAAGTAATATGGTTTTGAAGTGTCTGTCTTATATCTAGGAGATGTAAAAAAAAATGTTTTAAAAAGGGATGTTTTTTAAACCATATTAAGTCACTTTGGTTATGGCACTTTTTACACCCTATTCACTTTTGTGCCATTTTTACGGCTCCCCTGAAGCTTATGTGCATTATAGAGCAAAACAAGTGAGTGCTAAAGGTTAGGGATAGTCTTACCTGTCGATGTTGGTGACTTATTTGTTTGTAGCTCAAACGGGTCACGAAACCAAAAGACTGAGAAAAAGTGAAAGAAATCACAGATGGAGACTGCAAAGTCAAGTGAAAGACTGGCAAGTGTTATGTTACAACAATTAGAGAGATACTTTTGAGGCCTGCCAAGGCAGGCAAGCCAACAAGGACAAAAAAATGACCGGAATGACAGGTGCAAATGTGTGACTGAATGAGCCAAGGTATTAATTTACACTTGTGTGAGAAGGCAGCGCTTACCACATGCAGAGTCTGAGCTTGTGTACAGCGAGAGTGAGAGAGAAAGTGAGTGCACGTCTGTGGGTGCCATGTGTTACCTCGTTCGCGTAAGTGTTTATTTATCTGCGTGGCGGGAGGAACAATGGCTGCAGTGATGTCCTGAGGTGGAGGGGAGAGAACAATGCATCGCGTGCCTCTCTGGTTGGCGTTTGTAAGCTGGGACGTTCAATGGGGTAATGGCAGGGGCATGGATGGAATGATGTAAAATGCCCTGCAAATGCCTGTCTGGCTCCCTGCGATGGAAAATAGGCACGGAAACGCAGAGGGGAGAAATTGAAGCCTTATTTTTCAGAGGCCAGCACAGCATAATGGAAAGTCAAGCTGGGGCCGATGGAGGCAGGCCAGCGGTGTAGTGTGGAAGCATGGCTCAAGTGGTCGGGGGCTAAGAAACTATCCTCTTTAGAACTTCCCAAAGGGAGCCTCACATTACTTTGGCTTGGAAGCCCAATCAGTCAATTGGTCAATTAAATGATATATGTGCTGCCATTTCTTCCAGTCATTAGTCACTGAGAGCTTAACAAAGAAATCTGAACTTAAAGCCCAAAAAGCAGAGGCCTGGGTGATGGTGAAAAAGAAGAACTCCTTTGAGGAGATTGATAAGAACCAGACACTACAAGGTAACCCATCCTTCTCCTGCTGGCTATCACTATCAGTAAGTTTTCCATTTAATTTATAATTTTTATCTGTATTGGTGTTTTTGTCCACCATTATCATTTTCTCTGTAGATTCAGGGAGAAGTAGTGTAAAACCAGAAAAGTAATGGTCCCAACACAGAGCCTTGTGGAACACCAAATGAAAGGTATCAGAGGATTCTTTGTCCAACTTCACAAAATGAAGAAACATGTAAAAGTGCCTGTCTAGCAGCACTAGAAGAATAATGTTCACCAATAAAGAACATGCTGTACTTTCAAAAGCAGTAGTAAAACTTAATGAGAACAAATACAGAGACACTGTCAGACGCTACAGATAACACAACCCCTTTTAAAGTGTGTTCTCAGTGTTACGTATCCCACTGTGTAGTAGAGTGACGTTAGCAGATTTACAGAAACAGTAAATTGCTGGTTTGGTGGAGTGACAAAGATTATGTTGCGTCAGTGGTTTTTAGCTAGAAGTGACTTTGGGCCTCTCATTAACCCCAGGGGTTGGGTGTGGTTAGCTGCAGGCGGTGCCAGGCATTGCGTGATGGGGGGGACACCGCATGCTGACACACACATGCCCACATGCATGCACACACGCAACTAATAAACTAACACTTTCCCTAAGTGTGTGTGTGTGTGTGTGTGTGTGTGTGTGTGTGTGTGTGTGTGTGTGTGTGTGTGTGTGTGTGTGTGTGTGTGTGTGTGTGTGTGTGTGTGTGTGTGTGTGTGTGTGTGTGTGTGTGCGCAGGCGTGTGTTTGTGCACACGTCCATGTATGCATGCATTCGTTTGTGTACACTGTATTTCAACGTTTCCTGAAGCTGCGCCAAAGTCTCTCTGAAAAGAAAGCAGTGAGGCAGCATAATAGAGGTAATGGGTGGAATGTGTCTCCCATTAGCCCAGTTGTTTGGCCTTTCCCTCTAGAGTTTGCCCCAATTTCTCCACTCAATACAATACCTCCACGGGTCTGCTCTAGCTGAGTGTGCACATGTGCCTGTACAGTACGTATGTGTACAGTCTACATGCTTGAGCGGCTGTGTGTGTGTGTGTGTGTGTGTGTGTGTGTGTGTGTGTGTGTGTGTGTGTGTGTGTGTGTGTGTGTGTGTGTGTGTGTGTGTGTGTGTGTGTGTGTGTGTGTGTGTGTGTGTGCGCCTGCATGTATGTGTGCAATATTCGTGATTCCAGGAGACCATTAATCACTTCTTTGTTGGCTGTGTAACTTTAGAGGTGTCATTTAGCTGTTCACACTAAAAACAAATGGTCTATGTAGTGTCAAATAAGGGTTATTTGGCTTGTAACCATAGCAGATCCCTTTATGGTTTTATATGGAACCTTTTTTGAAGGTTCTATAAAGAACCATGCTCATAAGGTTCTAAATGGAAGCTGTATGGTGCTATAAAGAACCCTTTTCCTAAGGTTCTATAAAGAACCAAAAAAGGTTCTAAAGAGCACTTAAAAAGAGTTACGCTATGGTTTTAACCCTTTTTGGGGCTATAGAACCCTTTTTTAACGTTCTTTATAATACTGTTATGGAGAATAGTTCTATAAAAAAAAATCTCAATTTCAAAAGGTTCTTTGTAGATCTTTTTTGAAGAACCATACAGGATTTTTCAATTTTGTTCAAATTCTATTGGCATTGTTATTGTGTTGATTTGCAAGCTTAATCAGCTGTGCTAGCTCTGGAACAGCTGTGATTGGCTAAGGACAGAAATAAGAACCACTGCCTTAGTCAACCATTCTCAATTGACACAGGCCCATACAAGAGTCTTTCACTAATCACAGTCACTGACAATCATCTAATATAACATGAGATGGCATAACACAACAGATTAGAGGAACTGGAATGACACTCTCACTTACGGTTGTACAAAAAGAGCTGTGAACAAACTATATCCCCAAATATTCGAATGAGCTGCTGCCCCTACAATTTAACTATGGAAAGAGTAAAGAACCCTTTTGTGAACTGAAAAGAACCAACGAAGGTCTCAAAGGGTTCTTTGAGTCATTATGGTTCCACATAGAACCATCACCAAATTCTGCCCAGGCTAGTTAATGAATGAAAGAAAATCGATAGCGTTCGTTACTATGCTGATTATTATGTTCTGAGGCGTGCTGAGAGAGAAGTGCGTGCAGTCAAAAGACAGGGGGAAATGCGATCATCGTTACAGGTGATTTACGCTATTTACGATATGTTTCAGCTTTAAATCTTCCGATTACATGTGGATAGTACAAAAGATGATCCATGCATGGTCATTGACGTTTACTTGCTTGCGAAACATGTTTGCGATACCTTGAGCTAGCTAGCATGAGCATGCTGCAAGCAAGCATGGAAACTATAAACGATGGATGCAAAATACTACTGTGAGGTAAGACCACTTTTCCAAATCTCTTTATTTAGCTAGCTAGCCAGCTAAGCTTAGGTAAGCTTAGTTTTGTATTGAATTAATTGTGTTTGTAGAAGTTAAATTGATTTAAATATCTATCTCTTACACTAAGTAGCATATGACATGTGCTTAATCAGCTGTAAAATGTTATGGGATAAAGGTGAACTCCATGAATTAATCTTCTGGTCATCATTAGTGATCAGAGTGTACCTGGGTCTACCATTAGAGAGGCTGGTTGCAGACTACAGGTCTATTCAGGCCTATACCAGGGAAATGCACAAGGGGAAGGACCTGTATTAGTAGATCATAGGAAACCCTGTTGCAGTGAGGTTATTGTAGCAATAACAGTACCAATTGAATACCGATGTATGTGTGTAAATGAATTTATTTCTTGCTGAATTACTACATTCATGAAAGGTAGTTAATTCCTTTTTCTTCTTGTTCCATACCAGGCTGCCATAGTATGGGCCTCTGTCAAACAACTTCCTCCCAGCAACAACAGAAATGCGAGCTGAGCTTTCAAAATTCACATGAGGAGGCAAGACAACAAGATATTTCCCATGTTTACATTGCACAATTTATCATCTGATTATGCAATGTCTCAATTACAAGCAGTATGATGATCCCTTTTTTTTTTAAACTCCATTCTTCTGGAATCTCTACCATCACTGCAGCGAGTGCAACTTCAACCATGTCAATCAGTAAACGGTGAGTGAAAAAACAAACAAGAGGAACATCTCAATAGTCCAACTGGCTTTCTCTCCCCGTGTCTTCTTAATCTGCACGAATGAAAAATATCTGGACGATGTAAAACCTATCATCTCTGCCTTCTGTTTGAATCTGACTGTCTCCTGTCTCCTGATTCAGCTTCCTCCATCTCCTCATCCTGTTACTGGTACTCTCCTCTTCCTGCAGATGAAATCCTGTGTCTAGTGACTTCCGATTGTCCAACAACCTGCCCCCTCGACTCGACCCCAACCCTTCCTGCATTCCTATGTCTGACCACTGGCTGCTTTCTCTCCAACTTTGACTGCCAGTCGTACCCCTCCTCAAGAAACAAACACATATCAGACAGGTATCCTTTCTTTCTTTTCTCTCTAAAACTTGATTGAAAGCTATCAGTTGGAACAGCACTGAACAAATCAGATTCAGGTGTTAACTAAACATACATTTCATTGTGCTATAGCTTGAAAATGACCTAGCCCAGCTTCTAGACCAATATTTTGTATCTCTGTATACCAGTATATAACACTAACCTATCGTGCTACTTATTTACATGTTGCCGCAGACAGGAAATAGAATGAACCGTATGTGCGCAAACATTGATATCCAGGTTTGGTTTTATTTTGCAGTGGGGGTGGTAGCATGGAAGTGGGGGTGGTAGCATGGAAGTGGGGGTGGTAGCATGGAAGTGGGGGTGGTAGCATGGAAGTGGGGGTGGTAGCATGGAAGTGGGGGTGGTAGCATGGAAGTGGGGGTGGTAGCATGGAAGTGGGGGTGGTAGCATCCATGGATTTAATTCTTTCCTGCCACCGCTCGGTGATGCAAACACATTTATTTTCAGAAACGTCCACTGACCACAGATATACAGAACTACTCATTCCAGGGTTTTATTTATTTTTTACATGTTTCTACATTGTAGAAAAATAGTGAAGAAATCAACATTATGACACATGAAATATGGAAACATGTAGTAAAACAAAAAAATGTTAAACAAATCAAAATATATTTAATATTTTTGATTCTTCAAAGTAGCCACCCTTTGCCTTGATGACAGCTTTGCACGCTCTTGGCATTCCCTCAACCAGCTTCACCTGGAATGCCTTACCAACAGTCTTGAAAGAGTTTCCACATATGCTGAGCACTTGTTGGCTGGTTTACCTTCACTCTGTGGACCAACTCATCCCAAACCATCTCAATTGGGTTGAGGTCAGGTGATTGTGGAGGCCAAGTCATCTGATGCAGCACTCCATCACTCTCCTTCCTGTTCAAATAGCCCTTACCTAGCCTGGAGGTGTGTTGGGTCATTGTCCTGTTGAAAAACAAATGATAATCCCACTAAACGCAAACCAGATGGGACGGCGTATCGCTGCAGAATGCTGAGGTAGCCATGCTGGTTAAGTGTGCCTTGATATCTAAATAAATCACAGACAGTGCGACCAGCAAAGCACCCCCACACCATAACACCCCCTCCTCCATGCTTTACGGTGGGAAATACACATGTGGAGATCATCCGTTCACCCACACTGCGTCTCACAAAGACACGGCGGTTGGAACCAAAAATCTCACATTTGGACCCATGGACAGATTTACACCGATCTAACGTCCATTGCTCGTGTTTCTTGGCCCAAGCAAGTCTCTTCTTATTATCAGTGTCCTTTAGTAGTGGTTTCTTTGCAGAAATATGACCATGAAGCCCTGGTTCACGCAGTCTCCTCTGAACAGTTGATGTTGTGTCTGTTACTTGAACTCTGTGAAGCATTTATTTGGGCTGCAGTTTCTGAGGCTGGTAACTCTAATGAACTTAGGTCTTCCTTTCCTCTGGTGGTCCTCATGAGAGCCAGTTTCATCATAGCGCTTGATGGTTTTCGCAACTGCACTTGAAGAAACCTTCAAAGTTCTTCAAATGTTCCTCATTTACTGACCTTCATGTCTTAAAGTAATGATGGACTGTCGTTTGTCTTTGCTTATTTGAGCTGTCATTGCCATAATATAGACTTGGTCCTTTACCAAATAGTGCTATCTTCTGTATACTACCCCTACCTTGTCACAACATAACTAATTGGCTCAAATGTATTTCGAAGGAAAGAAATTCCAAAAAGGAACTTTTAACAAGACACACCTGTTAATTGAAATGCATTCCAGGTGACTACTTCATCAAGCTGGTTGAGAGAATGCCAAGAGTATGCAAAGCTATCATCAAGGCAAAGGGTGGCTACTTTGAAGAATCTCAAATATATTTGTTTAACAATTTTTGGGTCACTACATGATTCCATATGTATTATCGATAGTTTTGATGTCTTCACTATTATTCTACAATGTTATTCTACTGGTACTGTACCTTGCGACGTGGTAAAAGCATATCAAAACAGGCACAGACAGAGGTCGGTAAATAAGTCAAACAGTGGGTTTGTACGAAAGGCTGCCCCTCTCGAGCTGTTCTCACTCTAGGTGTAACACATCATTCCTTTAGTAAAGGGTTTCATTTGGTTAATACTGCAGTGGGTTTCTAACATGTGTGACCTGTCCGTGGTATTCATTTATTAGTGGATGACGGGTCGTGGTCATTTCGATTATAAGTGTGCTCTTACACTCTGTGAATTCTATTTGTGTATGCATAACATTTTGAGTATTATAGCACGTCAGTGTGCCTTTTCAGTGTATTTGGCCTGTTTTAAGCGAGTTAGTAATTATTAGTTGGTCAAGCCTAAGATGGCGCTGGCACATGTTACGTTGGAAATTGTATTAGGTCTCACCCTTTCCAGAGTCCTTAGTCATATTCCATCCATTCAATCATTCATAATGCCTTAGTCATGAATGTGTTACTACTGCCACCAGTGGTGTTTTAGTTTAAGCCCTTTATATGTAGTAACATGTTTAGTGATGCCTTTATAGTTTATACTGTAAGTGGTGTTATATAATGTCCTTGTATTTCTATGTGTGTTATCCTGATATTGATGCCACTTTGTATTCTGCTCTCTCCTAGAGAAACCACACATTCACTCTTCCACACCCATGGTTATGGATCAGTGGCCTTCCTAGTGATCAACCCATAGCCCTGCCTGTTATATACTGTTATTCCTCCAAGAAAACTACAAGTCAACCATTCACTGTGCCTTGCAATCATTGCGTTCTGACTGACGCCCGGAGGGGAACACGCCCAAACCAAACCAGCAACCTAAGAATAATACAGTCCTTTAGCCCTTACAGGCGAGGGACCTCAGATATTCTCGTCCAATCCATTTTAAAAAGGAGGTGAAGAGGACGTGAGGATTTGAAGAAAGACAAAATGAGAAAGAGCTTATCCCTGAATCCCAAATCAACCCCTAGCCCTTTGTCTATGCACTTGTGTAGATCTGGGCGGATTGGATTGGTGTAAGCTATATGGGGGCAATTGAACCTCGCCTAGATCTACCTGTAACCTGTGCATCCTTCTATGCCTTTTTCTTTTTCCCTTTTACTCTCCTCTTGTTCTTCAGGATCTAGTGGTTCTGCCATATTCTGAGAAGCCTACCGTATCCCTTCCCCAGACTTGGATCCACCTGATGTCCTCTAGTGGTTCTGTCATGCTCTGAGACGCCTACCGTATCCCTTCCCCAGACCTGGATCCACCTGATGTCCTCTAGTGGTTCTGTCATGCTCTGAGACGCCTACCGTATCCCTTCCCCAGACCTGGATCCACCTGATGTCCTCTAGTGGTTCTGTCATGCTCTGAGACACCTACCGTATCCCTTCCCCAGACCTGGATCCACCTGATGTCCTCTAGTGGTTCTGTCATGCTCTGAGAAGTCTACCGTATCCCTTCCCCAGACCTGGATCCACCTGATGTCCTCTAGTGGTTCTGTCATGCTCTGAGACACCTACCGTATCCCTTCCCCAGACCTGGATCCACCTGATGTCCTCTAGTGGTTCTGTCATGCTCTGAGAAGTCTACCGTATCCCTTCCCCAGACCTGGATCCACCTGATGTCCTCCATGATCAACCACCCTCCAAGATCCCACTTTTCATTACATTATCTACAGCTACTGTTAATGCCATGTGGTTTAATCTAATCTGCTAAGGGAACTGTGCTTATCATCCTGGGCACAGTGAGATACACAGATGCACTACATACACTAGCACTGCAGACATTCCAAGTTCAAAGAGACAGCTGTGCCTGGACTTTTTCAATATCCCCTTCTGAGATTGGCTGCCTGTCGAGGAAAAGTGACTGGCAGAACCACCTCTAGCACCCACTGAGATTTACAAAAATATCACCAATGCCAAGAGTGTGCAAAGCTGTCATCAAGGCAAAGGGTGGCTACTTTGAAGAATCTAAAATATGACATATATTTTGAGTTGTTTAACCTTTTTTTGGTTACTACATGTGTTATTTCATAGTTTTGATGTCTTCACTATTATTCTACAATGTATAAAATAGTAAAAATAAAGAAAAACCCTTGAATGAGTAGTTTACATAAGTATTCAGACCCTTTGCTATGAGACTCAAAATTGAGCTCCAGTGCATCCTGTTTCAATTGATCACCCTTGAGATGTTTCTACAACTTGATTGGGGTCCACCTGTGGTAAATTCTATTGACTGGACATGATTTGGAAAGGCACACACCTACCTACATAAGGTCCTACAATTGACAGTGCATGTCAGTGCAAAAACCAAGCCATGAGGTTGAAGAAATTGTCCGTAGACTTCGGAGACAGGATTGTGTTGAGGCACAGATCTTGGGAAGGGTACCAAAACAGATCCCCAAGAACACATTCTTAAATGGAAGAAGTTGGGAACAACCAAGTCTTCCTAGAGCTGGCCGCCCTGCCAGACTGAGCAATCAGGGGAGAAGAGTCTTGGTCAGGGAGGTGAATAAGAACCCGATGGTCACTCTGACAGAGCTCCAAAGTTGCTCTGTGGAATTGTGAGAACCGTCCAGAATGACAACCATCTCTGCAGCACTCCACAAGTCAGGCCTTTATGGTAGAGACAGAAGACAAGACAGCAAGACACTCCTCCTTATGGCAAGACAGAAGACACTCCTCAGTAAAAGGCACATGACAGCCCGCTTGGAGTTTGCCAAAAGGCACCTAAAAGACTCTCAGACCATGAGAAAGCAAGATTATCTGGCCTGATGAAACCAAGATTGAACTCTTTGGCCTGAATGCTAAGCGTCATGTCTGGAGGAAACCTGATATTATCCTTACGGTGAAACATGATGTTTTTCAGCGGCAAGGACTGGGAGACTAGTCAGGATCGAGGGAAAGATGAACAGAGTAAAGTACAGAGATATCCTTGATGATAAACCTCTTCCAGAGCACTTAGGACCTCAGACTGGGGCGAAGGTTTACCTTCCAACAGGACAACGACCCTAAGCACACAGCCAAGACAACGCAGGAGTGGCTTCGGGACAAGTTTCTGAATGTCCTTGAGTGGCCCAGCTAGCCTGGGCTCGATCGAACATCTCAGGAGAGACTTGAAAATAGCTGTGCAGCAACGCTCCCCATCCAACCTGACAGAGCTTGAGATGGTCTGCAGAGAAGAATGGGAAAAACTCCCCAAATACAGGTGTGCCAAGCTTGTAGCATCATACCCAAGAAGACTAGGCTGTAATCACTGCCAAAGGTGCTTCAACAAAGCACTGAGTAAATGTGACTCACCACCTGGATTCGATCTTATTTAGCAAAATTAGAATTTCTGTTTTTTTACATTGGATAAAAGTAGAGACTCAGAGCTACAAAATGGTATATCATACACTGCATTTGAGGAACAATGAGAAAGTAATTCTGCTTTGAAAGTTGATAATCTTGTAACCTCATTTTTGAGAAAATGACATTTTAGTGTTTCGGTGAGAGAGCTCTTCTTTGTCTCCACCCATTCAACATCGTTCACACTCTCTTAAGCTTTATCCACACGCATCTCGTTTCGCCCTCGGAGCGCACACTTGACACTGGCCGATGATTTGTTTACCTCTGGATAACATGAAAACAGCCCAACAAGCTCTGTTGGCAACAATTTTATCATGCTTTTTTTGCAGACGTTTACTGACACTGGCCATATTCAAAATGTGTTGTACACTTTAGCTTAAGAGATGTAGCTAGCTAGCTAAGGAAAAAATGTTTAAGATCACACACATCAATTCACCTAACGTTAGCTAGGGAGCCAGCCAGCTAACTCTAGGTAATAGTACACTTTAGCTTAAAATGAAACCTCTTTCTGTCAAAATTAATAATTAATATTAGTCATATCTGAAAATGTAGCTAACTAGACTATCTTACCAGTATACATCACCAAGCATGAAGGACACATCTCGCTGTCACGGATCCATGTCACAAATTCCCTTAGTTTGAAGACGTAACCCGGAAACAGGTGTTTTCCCATCTCTTTAGCTATTATACTCTAATTCCATTGAATTCAAAACTCGATCCCCCAGAAAGTGGAGAGCAACACTTATGCAGCTACATTTCAAGAAAAGCCACATTTACAGGATTACCAACATAGACTGACCAGCTCAAATAGATAAATGGCTTCTACAGTGGTTCCTCCTTTAAAAGTTGTGTCATACGGCGGCCCACCCTGCGTGTTGCTGCAGCATTCTGTGGCACGTCATTTCATTCTCAGCCATTTCTTCTGTTACTGCAAGTTATTGCTAGTTTGACCACCAGAGGGCATCTTTGAGAAGCATTTGATATTATTCCGTATTGGCGTTACCAGAGAATTCAAAACCTTTTTTGTAATAACATAGTATATGGGATTGATTTTCAGAAATTTGGCTTAATTAATTTAATTAATATTATTGTGTTTCCATTCAGAGAAGAATGTTCAGTTTGTAAATTCAGACCGTTTCGCTCTTGGAGCGCGTTCTGCCCTTATTACAGCAGTCAAGCACCCAAGCTAACATTGACTAGCTACTTCCAGACACAAATGAGACCACTCTGACCCTTTTACTCACCCTAGCAGAGCTGGTAAGGCAGTTTTCCTGTTATCCAGAGTGTTGGTGACTGTAAATGTGCTGCTGGAAAACAATTTAATTATGCTTTTTTCCCCGACGTTTACTGACACCGGCCATATTCAACGGGTGTTGAGCGCTCGTAAAGTAATTATTCTGCGCTCTGGTACAGTGTAGATAGTAGGCTGGACACATAACAATATGACCATATTTCCCAGCAGCTTGCCGTCGTTTTGAAGTAATCGCAAAAAAGCAGGCCTTATTTTTGTGCATTTTTCACCCTGCCAGCTCCTATTAATTCTATTGAGCACCGTGGCACCAACTCGCCTTCCGAACATTCTATTCCCAGCTTATTATTCAACATCACAATGCCTGCTTCGCTATTGTTGGCAATGAGACCTGCTCACGTTGTTTTATAGTTCAAATGTAAACAACAAAAATAATATTGGAACCCTGCGGTCTTCCCATTGTTTCCTATTGGGGAAATATAAGCATGTCTGTTTATTTCGCCAAATATCTCGCAATATGTATACAGTATTTCGATTTTTTTCAAGTCGGGTGTAACCAGTGTGAAATGGCTAGCTAGTTAGCGGGGTGCACGCTAATAGCGTTTCAATCGGTGACTTCACTCGCTCTGAGACCTTGAAGTAGTTGTTCCCCTTGCTCCGAGGGACGGAGGCAAAACTGTTACATGGGCACCATTTTAATCAGGAGAATCTCCACGTTGTAATTATGTAAGTCTGGGCAGCGAGCTCGTTTGTCATTGATCGCTAGACCAGAAAGAGAAGTTTAAAAATGTTCCCAACTTTTTCATTACGCAGACATAAGCACACAAGTAGTTTTTTCCAGTTTCTCCCGACGAACAGATTGTAGTGGTAAAATAAAAATGGAATTCTAAGCATCACTCCAGTCAAAACAGGCTCGGCGAATGTTCGATTCCAGTAATTTGCTATGGGCTCGCGCTAGTCTTCCAGTTTAGCCAACGTTCTTAAGCCGTTTTTCAGCCTTGGGTGAATTTTTACTCGTTCTATTGTCCAGCCTATAGAGAACCAGGGCGAATTTTCAAAAGCACCCGAATGTCCATTTGAGAAAGTACAACGACTCTACCATTTAGCTAACCTAAGAATGACGGGAGTAATCAAGTCAATAAACGTTGGGTAGTTTGATAGCCTATAGTTAATATGCTGGCAAGTTTGGTGTATAACTACTAACGTTAGGTAGCTAGCTAACATACCGGTACATACTGCTGTAATGATATGCTATGTGGTTCGTAAGGACAGTGTAGCTAACAAATTGTCAGCCAACATAACGTGTAAGCTAACTAGCTCGGCTATTAGACTATTCTTTAGTAAAGGTTGAATAGTCTATTGTTCAGCTATTAGCCCTCATCATTCTGCTCCGGAGTGGCTTGCTTGTGGGCGTGTTGACAGGATATGGCAGCATCTTCGGTTGTGCGTCAAGAATTCTTCATACAGTAGCACGTTTGTATGAAGGTGTGGTTATTCACAGGCAAATTGTTATATGCTATGGAGGTACATTTGTGACTTTTTGTCAAAATCAAAACCTTTTTTTATTTCAATCAAAAATAATTGTTCTGAAACAACTTTTTTCCGACACAAAGGAAGTCAAAAAGGAAACCTACGAAGATGGAATCTCAGGTAAGCAGCACTGGGCTGTATTGACGTATCCTAAAAATGACATCTGCTGCTTTAGATTGAACGGTCATATCTCAGTTATTGTTTTCATATCTATAAAAAATCAACTGTTTTCTTTACTTTCAGAGAGCAAGCTGACCAAGGGGTCAAAATGTAGACAATGCCAGATGTTCACTGTCCGAGGAACAGGCCGTGGAAGCTTTATTGCTGGCAAAAGTGTCCATAATCAGAGGTAATTAAACTGTTCTGTGCTCTTTTTCTCTCTTCCTCTCTGCCTGTCTTGTTGTACATGGAACCTGTCTCACATGCATTAAATATAAAACCCTTAAGATGTCAGCTGCACATTTTCAGATTTACACCACATAAACACAGCCATTTTCACTGGACTATCTGTTGCTATCTGTTGCTGCCAAGTCATGATTTCCCTGGGGGTTAGCCTTGCAATAACCAAATGGTGAGACACATAGCCCTCTATATTTAAATGTTTCAGGTACACTCCGATAGGTGTCTGCGTCACATACAGTATCTTCTATTGACATTATCTTCTATTGTTGGTCCTCATGTGTCTGTTTTTCAGCATAAAGTACTCTGTAGCCACTTAGTGTGAACACCAGGTGAGACCACACACACACACAATAACAGTCTCTCTTCTTCACTTCATCCCTCTCCCCCTTCTCCCTAAATCCTCTAGGTTATATCAGCTGTGTTGGTGATCCCCCTCCCGCATCTGAACTGGCTGACACAGAGGGCACAGCATGATCAGAGGTGAGAGGTCACTTGGTCGGGTCAACAGGAATAACTATTAAAGAGATACTTTACATTGAAATACAGATAGAGATGTAGTAGTCCCAGAGTTAATGATCCAAGGTCAGTTTTGCATTTCACCTCCTGATTTAAGATGACTGACCGTGTTAGAATAAAAAAAACAAGGCTTAATCGTGCTCTCTATTCATTTGTCACTCGTCTGCAGGTATGTTTTGATGTGAGAGAGGAAGCCAGTCCCGTCATCGCCACCTCAACCGCTCTTAAGATAACCTTCGGGCCAACTGGGGGCCCAAGTCTGGTTAGGAGACACCGCAATTGTGATGAACTGAGAGAAAATTAGGGTAGCACTGTAATTAATGAATCATATGCTGTCTGCCGCTGTTCTTACCTCTTTCCCTTTCTGTCATCTACACCTCTCTCTCCACCTCGTCTTTCTTCCTCGTTTTATAGTGCACACCATATGTGCATTGAAGTACAGATTGATAATATTACAGATTTATAATATTACAATTATCTTAATTATAATGCATTTCTGTATTTATAACACATGGATAATGAACTTCCTTCAATAAAGTGTTTCACATTCTCCACTGTGTAACAGTCTAACTCTAGTTAGACTCTTCCTCCTCCTCGGACGAGGAGAGGCGAGAAGGATCGGAGGACCAATGTGCAGCGTGGTAAGTTTCCATAATTTAATGACATGAAAACTAGACAAGAATACAAAACAACAAACGTACTAACCGTCACAGTCCCGTGTAGCACAAACACTGACACAGGAGACACCCACCCACAAATCCCCAACACAAAACAAGCCACCTATATATGATTCTCAATCAGGGACAACGATTGACAGCTGCCTCTGATTGAGAACCATATTAGGCTGAACACAGAAACAGACAAACTAGACACACAACATAGAATGCCCACCCAGCTCACGTCCTGACCAACACTAAAACAAGCACAACACATAAGAACTCTGGTCAGGACGTTACACACTGGTTGAAATGAAGTATCTCATTGAAATACTAACCTGTGTCCTCAGATTAATGCAGATGAAGGGAGTTAGATATGATTTGGTTTTTTTTCTGTATATATGAATTAGAAATCAAACATGTTTCTAGTCTATTGCATAGTTACTATGTGTAATCATTGATGTCCCAGGAGCAGGAGTGGTAAACACTGTTGAAGAGTATAATTGTAATACATACATGCAGACATAGCATCATTCAAATAATGGAGTTTGATATGACTGAAAAAGAATGTCTCCGAGATTCATACCTGAACTGCACCTTTATTTGCCAAAGAAGAGTACATGATCAGTGAATATATTCAATGTACAGGCTACAATGTGGGAATCTCATGTGTGGTAATAACTACAGTACATGTGTATATAGGACTTGCATCCTTTGCACAATAATGTTATTATATTCTACTCTATCCATAGGCTTCATTAATGCCATTCAGACTTGAAGTTGATACAACAACTATGATAGCTGAGAGTCATAGACTGGTATGAATATTAGTTCAGAACCTTACGTTTTAGGGTCCATACACAAATCGGCTACATACTGTAGCTAGCTACACATCCATAGGTATACAGATATTTTTATCCTCCACTACACAATAAGCAAGTAAATGGTTAGCTAGCTATGTTACTTCAGCTGCATTGCAAGGCAAGCTTTCACAATTGTACATTCAATGTGCAGTAAATGCTTTAGCTAGCTAGATTCTTTACATCCACTGTTTCACAAGACAGGCTGGTTTGCTGGTTTTCTCAGGAATCCCTAAAACATTAAACAGCACAAATTACAAATGAATCCTCCTAACACTAGCTAGCTGGCTAATGTTAGCTAGTCAGATAACTTGCTAAATAGCGATTTTTGTAAATTAACTTTTTGACAAAAAAATATGCACAAACGTTAGCCTCTACATTAACTAACATGTGTTGAAGAACGGCTCTCGTCAAAATTCGTCATTGGAACCACTTGATATGATTGGTCATATAAAAACCTTGGGACCCAAATGCATAATGAACTCCCCTTGCGGTTGTCTGGAGCAATGAAGCCGTGACGCTGGGTACCTCTAAGTCCCGCGATGCAAGCTCGCAACTTTTAAAGGAGGAACCACTGTATATGGCTGACCAATCCGAATTCATCTCTCGGCATGTCCAGACCACCCATTATCTCAGCCAATCATGGCTAGTGGGAAGGTTGCCCCCTTTCTCTATGGCTTAGCCAACAAGGCTCGTAATTTAACAATTTTATTCGTATTTACAGATGGCTTACAAGTTTGTTATTAAGGCACATGAAAGTTCACATGTTCAAGAAGGAATTTCTGCCAAAAAATGCATTTTGATAAAAACAATATATTTTTTAAAGTTAAATCTGCTCCCATGTGAAGTTGTGACTTGCGACATACGCCTAGTTTCCTGAATCAGGTCACAAATGGTCTGAAAACCTGTTTTTGCTTTGTCATTATGGGTATTTTGTGTAAATTGATGAGCGGGAAAAAACTATTTAATCCATTTTAGAATAAGGCTGTGATGTAACAAAATGTGGAAAAAGTCAAGGGGTCTGAATACTTTCCAGTCTCTAATAGCTTCTTGAATCGCACTGTGTCGCGGGGGGACACTTATTGACAGGGGGACACTATTTGGCATTTAAAAAAAATATATATATTTCAGCATTATTTAACCAGGTAGGCCAGTTGAGAACAAGTTCTCATTTACAACTGCGACCTGATTTCACTGGATGTTGTCGAGACGTTCCGCTGGCGGAACCCCCAGCCGTAACAGGTTTTAACCTCTACATCACCAGAGGAACAGAGGAGGAGTAGGATAAGGGTACGGCTAAAGGCTATAAGAACTGGTCGTCTAGTGCGTTCAGAACAGAGAGTAAAAGAGAAGGTTTCTGGGAGCGGAAGAATATTGTAGCCCAAGAAATTGGCTGATGGTCCTCTTCAGCTAACAGTCCGATATGCTATAGACAGCTAGCAGGCCGCGGCTAGCAGGCTAGCCGTTTGGCCTTCAGGGGACGTTGCGACGCAGGAGCCTGTTGAAACCCCTCGGGCGGATTATGTCGGTAGACCAGTTGTGATGGATCGGCGGGGCTCCGTGTCGGCAGTAAAAGGGGTCCAGGCCAATTGGAAAAATATGTATTGTAGCCCAAGGAGTGGCTGAGTGACCTCTTCAGCAAGCTGGGAGATGGGCCTAGCACGAGGCTAGTTCCAGGCTCACTGGTGCTTGCTTCAGGACAGAGATGTTAGCCAGGGGGTAGCCACTCGGATAGCAGCTAGCGAGCTTCGATGATCCAGGTGAAAAGGTTCAGAGCTTGCGGTAGGAAACCGGAGATGTGGAGAAAAAGCAGAAATGACAGGCCCTAGTGAGCAGCGCTTCCTGTGCCGGGGACCACTGAGGGTCTGGGGGGCCCGCTTTGGGCCCAGCTGGAGAGCAGGGTCAATCATTGGCCACAACACAGTAGAACTTTAGTAGAGTCGCTTTACTATACAGAAAAAAAAGGTACTTACTATTGACCAATAGAGAGAAATGGACATGACAAAGAAATGGACACAAAATAAAATATAGGACAATAAAGAAACACTGTGTGGATTTTAATGTATGATTATAAAGGTGTTTCCATGAGCCATGAATATGTAGTTGATTTGCAATGCCCTTCAAAGACAGTTCTTCACAATGCTAGAATATGGCTGCTTGAGCAAGGCCTCTTACACGTATGATCCCAACCACCTGGTAAAATTAATATTGACTTAAACAGTCATACATTTGTGCATTCTCTGAAAACGATCATGCATTTACATGCTTCCTCTGAAACATTTATACATTTACATATTCATTATTAATATCCACAATGATTCAGAAGGGGCATTGTGTGAATTACATTCACAACCACGAGTCACAAAGTGGTACATAGGACGTACAACTTTGAAACCTGATAGCTTTTTGTGTAACTACACATTAATAAATCAAACTTTCACAAGCCTTCACAGTAAAGCCAGCACAGTTAAAGGGATACTTTGGGATTTTGGCAATGAATCCATTTATCTACTTCCCCAGAGTCAGATGAACTCTTGGATACCATTTGTGTTTCTGCATCCAATATGAAGGAAGTTAGAGTTAGTTTTGCGAGCTAATGGTAACTAAAGTTAGCGCAATGACCGGAAGTCTATGGTATCTACTAGCATGCTAGCAGTTACCATGGACTTCCAGTCATTGTGCTAATGCTAGTTAGAAATTGTGGTTAGTTAGCAACTTCCTTCAAACTGCACGCAGAGACGTACAAATGGTATCCACGAGTTAATCTGACTGGGGAAGTAGATAATGGGCCTCATTGCTAACATTATGAAGTATCCCTTTAATCTTCATGGAAAGACCTGCACAGTCCCACCTGTATAGTCAATTATCATACACAGAAAGACCTGCAACAGTCAGCGTGTAGCGTCTCTCACTGCATGGCACACCTGCTAAAGTATACCCCCAGGACTGGCACACCTACACAGTCGTGCTATTCATCCAAGTTGGCACAACCTTCACAATTTCTGTCAGGGTTTGTAAACAGTGCTGTAAAGTGGCATATCTCTCAGTCAAGGACCCTGCTCCCCCCTCTCTATCTCTCTCTCTCGCTCACTATCACTCTTGCTTTCAGCACTTTTTCATCAGGAGGAGAGAGCGAGAGGGACAGCCTTGCAGAAAGTGCACCTCTACTGCTCTCGTTCTCACAAACCGCTGTAAAGTAATATGTTGCCGAACAAATGTCTATTGTTCGTCCACCCGCCCCCTGCACTCACATCCTCCACTATCAACCCCCCACCCTCCTATCTACACTACACCCTTCTCTCTCTCGCTCTACCTCACCCCCACACCCCTCCAGCGTTTTGGCAAAAACAACTCTGGGAGGCTGAATGAAAGCAAGTTGGGTCAGGTCTCTGCTCTCTGTTTTTGGCTCTCTCTTCACTGCCCCAGATCTCTCATTCTCGCGGAGAGAGGACAAGAGAGAGAATGGTTTGCACGAGGCTGGTGAGACTTCCATGCATTGAAGTGCTAGTTGAAGTACCTGCAGAGGTGCATACTGACTATGTAATACAGGGCATCAAAAAAGCGGCATTCATCAGTCCTCGTCCTCCTCTCTCTTTGTCTTTTCTCTCCGTACATGTGAGCTGTATTAGAAACATGTGTGCTGCTGCTTCAGCCTTGAGATGTTGCCAGCTTCTGATTTTTCAATTATTCATGTACCTGCCATGGAAAAAGAGGAGCGTGCCAGAAATGCCTGTAGCGTTTTATGGAATGTAGCTTTTTCACATTTATGATTTTCCTTGTGGATTTCTCAGTCCTTGGTCTATTGAATCGGTTGTAGAGTGTGAGTGTGAGTTTGCGTGTGTGTGCGCATTAGCTTACGGGCACGTAAATGTGTGTGTGTGTGTGTGTGTGTGTGTGTGTGTGTGTGTGTGTGTGTGTGTGTGTGTGTGTGTGTGTGTCATATGTTGCCGGTGGTATTGTTCACGCACATGTACTTATGTGTGCCTGCGTGCAATGCAAACAGACACAACATCATGTAAATGGGTGTCAAGGGACGGTTTCACCACTTCTGTCATTGCATCCTAGAGGTTGTTTTAATCAGGCCTCATGATCCCATTTCCACCTCCCTTCTCTCTGGTGCTTCATCCTGCCACTCTGCCCATCTGTTCTGGGCATTCTCTGGTCTGGTTAACAAGATGAGGACACGTGGCACTCAGTCCCTATGAACATTCCAATCTGACCTGCTCTTTTGGTTTGCCAGCCACCTTTTTAGCAAGGCCACCACTTAGACATTTGCATATGTACAGATTACAACCTTACTGTATTTCTATACTGTTAAATTGTATCACAGTTTCGGTGATATGGTTAATGATTTATTCCGATTAAGGGGGTCACCAATAACAAAAACATATTGCTCAGTGCTAAATTCTCTGGACAGGAAAACTTTTGAGGTGGGTTTCTGAGGCTCATTATACTGCTAATCTCTACATTGAGGAGCCTCTGGTGGACGATGACTGTGTCTGTGTGTATGAGTGTTTGTGTGTGCAAGTGTGCAAGTGTGATGGAAAAATGCATTGCCAAACTAAGATTTCAGACTCACAGGGGGAAATAACTCGAATGCTTTGTGAGCCCATGCGGGGCGTTTGAAAAGGAGCTCCACCCAGAAATCTGGCTTTGTGCTGGACCATATGTTTACATGCAGAATTCAGATGGACCGGGCTCTGATTGTGTTGCGACGGTCAATGGCATTGATCTGATAATAGCGAACCTTTACTGCACCTGAAGGCCTGGTGTTTTATGGCCATAGTTAAATGGTACAATAACCCTTGATTGTCTTGTAACACAGTGTGAACAGATGTGTTTACATGTCCTTTATTACATGTCATTAATGACCTGTGAACGTTAAATGAGCATTGTCAGCATGGGGCCCCGAGGCGTGGCTGAGTTACCTGCTCCCTGAAGGGTTCTTAGCTGGCCCACCACCATTACCAACCCAGTAGAGCGATTCTGGGGTTTTCAGAGGGTTCCGTGAATGTTTCCAAAAAGTTTGTGAACTGTTCTCAAAACAACAGCTCGGTCTATTTTCATGGCATGAATTCAACTGTGTTTGAGAACACATAATGTTACTAAATGCAGCGCAATTCGAATGTAGATGCGTTATTTATGCTTGCTCTCTGTCCGCGTGTCAGTTAGGTGCACACAATGTGAGTTTCAAGTCAGAAGACATGCAAGGAACTGAATGAAGAACATTCAAGTTGACACACATTAAGAACAGAGCGAGAGAGACACACACTTACAGCAACACAGTGAAATCAAGTCAAGCGCCGAATACAACAGGTTACATGAAATCCTTACTTACGAACCCTTAACCAACAATGCAGTTAAAAAAATTGAGTTAAGAAAATCTTTACTAAATAAACTGAAGTAAAAAATTTCCTAAAAAGTAATACAATAAAATAACAATAACGATGCTATATACATGGGGTAGGTACCGAGTCAATGTGCGGGGGTGCAGGTTAGTCGAGGTAATTTGTACATGTAGGTAGGGGTAAAGTGACTATGCATAGATAATAAACAGCGAGTAGCAGCAGTGTACAAAACAAGGGGGGGGGGGGGTCAATGTAATAGTCTGGTGGCCATTTGATTAATTGTGCAGCAGTCTTATGGCTTGGGGGTAGAAGCTGTTAAGGAGAATTTTGGACCTAGACTTTGCACTCTGGTACCGCTTGCCGTGCGGTAGCAGAGAGAACAGTCCATGACTAGGGTGACTGGAGACTTTGACCATTTTTTGGGCCTTCCTCTGACACCGCCTAGTATGTAGGTCTTGGATGGCAGGAAGCTTGGCCCCAGTGATGTACTGGGCCATACGCACTACCCTCTGTAGCGCCTTATGATCGGATACTGAGCAGTTAACATACCAGGCGGTGATGGAACTGGTCAGGATGCTCTCGATGGTGCAGCTGTAGAA
This sequence comes from Salvelinus fontinalis, assembly GCF_029448725.1. Classification (NCBI taxonomy): domain Eukaryota; kingdom Metazoa; phylum Chordata; class Actinopteri; order Salmoniformes; family Salmonidae; genus Salvelinus; species Salvelinus fontinalis. The sequence goes on from NC_074673.1 coordinate 56,633,390, forward strand.
CTTTATGAGGATCTGTGGACCCAAAACTTTTCAGTCTCCTGAGGGGGAAATGGTGTTGTCATGCCCTCTTCACGACTGTCTTGGTGTGTTTGGACCATGATAGTTTGTTGGTGATGTGGACAGCAAGGAACTTGAAACTCTCGAGCCGCTCCACTACAGCCCCATCGATGTGAATGGGGGCATGTTCGGCCTGCATTTTCCTGTAGTCCACGATCAGCTCCTTTGTCTTGCTCTCATTGAGGGATAGGCTGTTGTCCTGGCACCACACTGCCAAGTCTCTGAACTCTTCTCTATAGGTTGTCTCATCGTTGTCAATGATCAGGCCAACCACTATTGTCTCGTCAGCAAACTTAATGATGGTGTTGGAGTCGTACTTGACCAGGGAGTACAGGAGGGGACTAAGCACGCACCCCTGAGTGCCTCCGTGTTGAGGATCAGCGTGGCAGACGTGTTGTTACCTACCCTTACCATCTGGGGGTAGCCTGTCAGGAAGTCCAGGATCCAGTTGCAGAAGGAGGTGTTTCAGTCCCAGGGTCCTTAGCTTAGTGATGAGATTTGTAGGCGGTATGGTGTTGAACACTGAGCTGTAGTCAATGAACAGTATTCTTACATACGTGTTCCTTTTGTCCAGCTGGGAAAGGACAGTGTGGAGTGTGATTGAGATTGCGTCATCTGTGGATCTGTTGGGGGGGTATGCGAATTGGTGTGGGTCTAGGGTTTCCGGGATGATGGAGTTGATGTAAGCCAAGACCAGCCTTTCAAAGCACTTTATGGCTACTGACATGAGTGCTACAGGGCGGTAGTCATTTAGGCAGGTTACCTTCGCTTTCTTGGGCACAGGCACTATGGTGGTCTACTTGAAACATTTAGGTATTACAGACTCGGCCAGGGAGAGGTTGAAAATGTCAGTGAAGACACTTGCCAGTTGGTCCGCGCATGCTCTGAGTACATTTCCTGGTAAACCGTCTGGCCCCGATGCCTTGTGAAAGCTGACTTGTTTAAAGGTCTTGCTCACATCGGCTACGGAGAGCGTGATCACACAGTTGTCCGGAACAGCTGATGCTCTCATGCATGCTTCAGTGTTGCTTGCCCCGAAGCGAGGATAAAAGGCATTTAGTTTGTTTGGTAGGCTCGAGCCATTGGGCAGCTCACGGCTGGGTTTAACTTTGTAGTTGGTAATAGTTTGCAAGCCCTGCCACATCCAACAAGCGTCAGAGCCAGTGTAGTAGGATTCAATCTTAGTCCTGTATTGATGCTTTGCCTGTTTGATGGTTCGTCTGAGGGCATAGTAGGATTTCTTATAAGCGTCCAGAATAGTGTCCCTGATTGAATATCCCTGTGTTTTCCTGTGACCTGCTGGTGTGTGTCAGGTGTGTGTGTATGTGTGTACAGTATGTATGTTTGACTATGGACTGAAGCCAGAGGAACCGTGGAGAGAGGAGGGAGAGAGTGGTGGGGGAGGCTGGATATCACTGTTTGCTCTGGCTCAGAGACAACAGACTCTTCTGTTTTTCTTTGCTGGTGATGATAAATGGTGGCTGGAAAGACAGAGGGTGGGAGGGAGAGGGGGGGGGGGGGGAGCGGGAGAGAGACAGAAAATGGGAGACAGAGAGAGAGAAAAGGAGTAGAGAGAGTGGGGGTAGAGAGGGAGAGAGGAGAGAGAGAGGGGGAAGGGGTGGAGAGAAAGGGTGAGAAACAGAGAGAGAGAGAGATACAATTACTACTGCTTGCCATAGCTGGCTGACCCACTCCTTACTCTCCTCTCCTTTATTTTCCTTCTTTACTCCCTTTTTTTTGTCCTCTCCTCTCGCCCTTTTTCCTTATTCATCCTCTCTTCTTTTCTCCTGCTCATTATGCTCTCCTCCCCTAGTCGCTCTTTTTTTCACCCCCTTTTCTCTCCTCTCCTCTCCTTACCTCTAATATTGTCGTCCATTCCACCCACTCTCCTGTATGGGTTTTGCTATTCTCCCCCAGCGTTCTTCTCCTATTTCCTCCCCTTCTTGCCTCCCTGTGCCCTCTGTTCTCCCCCTCACCTGATTCACAAGCGATACGAGACCTGCAGCACATGTATGTCACAAATTACAACAGGTACAACTCCCAGGTTTTGGTGCTTTTTAAGCAGAGTTCCATTACAGAGAGTCAGAAACAAAATCTCAGAGAAAACCATTTTATATCTTCCTTAGCCCGTTTAGTAAACACTGTCAGAGTGACTGGTGAAGTGTCATTTGTCCAAAGCATGTCTATTGGCTTTCCAAATCACCTCTTGGTTTAGTGGGTAGCCTGTGAACTTTCACTTATCTGGAGTTGACTGTCAATGTATATAATATTAGTATTTTGTAATGTTGTCTGTGTTCTGTACATATTCTGTAATGGATGGGGGCTCCCTTCCTGGCCAGGCCTGATTTGAAATAGGCAGATTAAAATCTAAATATGACCATGATCTGAAGATGCTCTTTCCTCTTCTTGTCACACACCTTCAAACGTTTCAATTATTTCCATGCACCCTGTCGTCGTTTGAGTCACGACCTGTCTTATCAAATGTCAATCTACACCTTGAAATTCACAGCCGCTTGCCAATAGACAAATAATATGGTCATGTCTTTGATTTTCCGCATCACGTCATGACACAGATATTTTTTTTAAAGTACATGAAGCCTGTCACTATCAAGACGGTCACTGTATATATCAAGCTAGCCAGGTTTGCTTGACAGCCTGAACACAGCCCGTGGCGCGGTTAGCCCTTGTGGCTGGGACCATGAATAGTCCTGGGCTTGTGGCTGTTTAACTCCCTGCTCTTTGGTGCTGTTTCCATCACTGCTTCCATCGGCCCTGCAAGTTGTCCCGGCTGGAACTGCACGGAGTACCAGTGTTGGCCTACATTGGTACCATCATGCTGCCCAAAGCAGGTGGGATTCATGTAGAGGACGGTGATTCGCTATCACAGGTGTGTGAGATTTTAAATCAACACAAAGATGTCTTTTAGAGCTTTGTTCATAAACTGGTGGACAACTAACAAAAGAACGGACAATCTGACCAGATCGGTCCAGGACCTTAAGGACAGTTTGCAGTTCTCCCAGGGAGAGGTGGATGTTCTGAGAGAGACTTGCAGCAATTTGACAACGAACTGTAGGTCCACGTGAGATGACATCAGCACTGTCTGTAAGTCATTATTAACGGTGAAAACTGACTATCTAGAGCAGTGTTGGGCAAATGGCAGCCCACTGTCCAAATATGTATATGCATTTTGTGGGGGATATAGATTTGAAATTTTTTACTCAGTCGCGAGTAAAGAGTTACATGCTGACCACACCGCTCGCGTTACACGCACGAGCACTGTAACATTTCATCCAAACTGCTTGCGCACGTCACCGAGCGTCTGCATAGCCAGGCACTAAAATAGAACTTTGTTCTATTTTTGACGCTTGACACACTGCAAGTCCCGCCTCTCCCATCTCTTCATTGGTATTCATGAGCATATACCCACATGGGTGATTGAAAGATGAACTGCCTCATTGGTTTTTAGGAGCATATACCCACAAGGGTGATTGAAAGATGAACTGAAGTCCATACTCCAGTCCAGTTGGTGGTGGTAATGCACCTTAAATTTGGTTGCCAACTGCCATATAAAGTCCACAGAAGAAGAAGACTGAAGGCGGCGAGATTACTAGAAACTAACTAGGTTACCTCTTTTATCTGTGGATTAATTGTTGGAGTAGAGAACACACGATTGTGTGACTCAAAATGGGTAAAAATTCTACAATGATCCATAAAAAAAGGACCTTGTGCATTTCACGTAAAATAACAACCCAATGTTTATATCCCAGGACAAATTAGCTAGCAACAGCAAGCTAGCTAGCTAAATGGCGAGTTCATTTTGATCTTTTCAGTCTCCTGAGGGGGAAAAGGTGTTGTCATGCCCTCTTCACGACTGTCTTGATGTGTTTGGACCATGATAGTTTGTTGGTGATGTGGACTCCAAGGAACTTGAAACTCTCGATCCGCTCCACTACAATGTTTATATCCCAGGACAAATTAGCTAGCAACAGCAAGCTAGCCAGCTAAATGGCGAGTTCGTTTTGATATTTTAACCTGCGTGTTCTGATCGAGTCTGGTGTGGATGGACAAAATCAACATGCGCGATGGTGCACGCAGATGCACACACGTGTCCGGTCTAGTCAGCATGTTAGATTAATAGAATACACAAGGTGCAATTTCGAAATTGAGTTATGCATCAGAAGTTTTTCTCTTATTATGTCAGTCACTGACAGTCACACAATTAGAACTCTCAGAAAGAGCATGTTATGACGTCTTAGCTGGGTTTGTTTACATTATGTCTTGCCTGGGTTTGTTTTGTCGCCCTGGCAATTCGATATTTCATAATCACCAATGAGGTAAATCAGACTGATATGAGCTCGAAGAGTACAGAGAATTTGACACTGAGGCTGCCTGCTGTTCTGTACCTTTTGGACTCTGATCTGTATTACTGACCTCTGCCTATCCTTGACCTGTCGTTTTGCCTGCTCCCTGTTCTAGTAATAAACTTTTGTTACTTCGAAACTGTCTGCATCTGGGTCTTCCCTAAAACGTGATACACACAGGGGAATTGGGTGTTGCATAACTTTGTTAAATAAATAAAATAAGTACCTTTTCTTTTTGTTATTTGTAAACTCACGTTCAATTTATCTAATATTAGGTTTTGGTTGAAAATCTGATAAAATTCAGTCTCAAAAATATGCAACAATTTTGAAAATCTGAAAGGGTGCAAATACTTTTTCAAAGCACTGTATATATTTCCTCCTAATATTGTACACTCTGTGTTTCTCTTCAATGGCCTGGGCTATTGTTCGAAATCAAGATCAGGTTGTTTTTATTAATCTCAGTTTGTCAGTGTCAGAAAATCCACTCATTTCGTTCACTTTTGTAGTAATAAAAAATATTCTGTTTATGTCTTCTGTCATGTAAATGATGTAGAATTGCATGAAATGTGTTTATAACTTTATGCCACATTGCCATTGTTATTATGGCTTTATTATAAAGGGGCTTTTTCTTCAACAATACGCTTACCACGCACTGCTACTGAAGTTAACGAATGGGCCTGTAAGGATAAAACAAAGCTGCAGGGGCTATGATTCTTAATCCAGTCCTAAATGTACCAGAGTGTTTAAAAACAGTACAGGAACTACATCATCCAAGTGTATTGATCATATCTTTACCAATACTGTAGAGGCTGTATCAACACCCATTGGAAGTAGTGAGCATATACTGGCTATGTCAGGAAAAGCCAATGTTGCAAAGGCTGTGCCTAAAATAGTATATCAAACATCATACAAAAGGTTTTGTAGTGATTCCTATGTTGAAGATGTAGAAAAGATTTGTTGGCCTGATGTGTGTAATGAGGAGCATCCAGACGCTGCACTTGATGGATTTATGAAATTGCTTCTTGCAGTTATCAATAAGCATGCACCTATTAAGAAACTGACTGTTAAGGCCCCCTGGAATGATGAGGAATAGAAAAAAAGCTGTATGGTTGAGAGAAATTAGGCAGAAGGAGTGGCAAATAAGTCTGGCTTCACCTCTGATTGGCAGACATATTGTAAATTGAGAAATTGTGTGACTAAACGGACCAAAAATAATACAAATTTGTATTATGACACTAAGATAAATTATATAAAATATGTTGGAAAAAAAGCTTTGGAGTACCTTCTGATATTGCCAATTATGTTAACGACTATTTCATTGGAAAAGTGGGCAAATTTAGGCATGAAATTCCAACAAACTGAGCTGTCATATTTATGCATAAAATACCTAATAATGAAAGAAAATCATTGTCATTTTGAAGTTTGTAAAGTTAGTGTGGGAGAGGTGGAAAAATGATTGCTGTCCATCAATAATGACAAACCACCTGGTTTTAACAACCTAGATGGGAGGCTACTGAGGATGGTAGTGGACCATATTGCCACTCCTATTTGCCACATCTTTAATCTGAGCCTGGAGAAAAGTTTCCACAGACCTGGAGGGAAGCCAAAGTCATTCCGCTACCCAAAAACGGTAAAGATGTAACAATCATCTGATGAAGAAGGAGTGGACCAAGGTGCAGCATGGTACGTGTTCATGATATTTATTTAACTCAGAACACTAAGACAAAATAACAAAAATAGACCAACACGAAACAGTTCTGTCTGGTGCAGACACAAAGACAGAAAACAACTACCCACAACAAACGGGTGGAAAAAGGCTACCTAAGTATGGTTCTCAATCAGAGACAACGATAGACAGCTGCCTCTGATTGAGAACCACACCCGGCCAAACACACAGAAAAGAGAACATAGAACACCAGACATAGAATGCCCACTCAAACTCACGCCCTGACCAAACCAAAATAGAGACATAAAAAGGATCTCTAAGGTCAGGGCGTGACAAAAGCTCCCTTTGCTGGCTCTAAGAGCTGACTTGCTGCTTGCTGCTAGTTCTTAGCAAACTTTTGGAAAAGATTGTGTTTGACCAGATACAATCCTATTTTTCTGTGAACAATTTAACATCTGACTTTCAGAACTTTATTCGGGAAGGACACTCAACATGTACTGCACCTGCACAAATGACTGATGACTAGTTGAAAGAAATGTATAAAAAGATTATGGGAGCTGTATTGTTAGATTTTAGTGCGGGCCTTGATGTTATTGACCATCATTTGTTATTGAAAAAATGTATGTGTTCTCCATATGGATAGAGAGCTATCTCTCAGAACACATAGGGTGTTCTTTAATGTAAGCTTCTCTAACGTAAAACATGTCCAGTGTGGTTTTCTACAAGGGAGCTGTCTTGGCCCTCTACTGTTCATTATTTTTACTAATGATCTACCATTAGCATTAAAAAAAATATTCAACACTATACATGTCAGCACCCACAGCTAGTGAAATCACTGCAACCCTAAACAAAGAGGTGTAGTCAGTTTTAGAATGGGTGGCTAGGAATAAACTAGTCCTGAACATATCTAAAACCAAAAGCATTGTATTTGGTACAAGTCACACACTGGGTACTGGACCTCAGCTCAATAATGTGGCTAGTGAGCAAGTAAAAGAGACTCAACTTCTTGGTGTTATGTTAGATTGTAAACTGTCACGGTCAAAGCATATTGATTCTATTGTTGTAAAAATGGGGAGAGGTTTGTCTGTGATAAAGAGATGCTATGATTTTTTTTTTAACATTACATGCAACCAAACAAGTCCTTCAAGCTTCGGTTGCAGCTGGTCCAGGACAGAGAAGCATGTCTGGGGCCAATGTCAACACAATGCATGTCAGTCTCTCCTGGTTCAGAGTGGAGGAGAGATTTACTGCATCACTGCTGGTCTTTGTGAGAAGCAGTGATGGGCTGAAAATTCGGAATTGTCTGTTCAGCCAGTTAACACACAGCTCAAAAACCCATACAGTACAAAAAAAACTGATAAAACAACACTCAATCACAAACACACTCTACACACACCCACAAATGATTATTTTTCTTTTATTCTTTTCTTTTATTATTGTGTTATTCATGTATTTATTTTTCTTTACTTTCTCTTTTACTCTTTTTTTTTTTTTTTAATAGTCGTATTGTTCTTTAGTCGTAGTGTATTTTGTCGTGTCCTATGTTGTGTGTGGAACCCGGCAAGAATAGTTGCTGCTTCTTCAACAGCTAATGGGGATCTGATTAAAAATCATAAATCATCTCAGTTTTGATTGTGTATCCACACAGTCGAAACCCCGGCCAAGTGGCTCTTTCCACAGCGCCTCATCTAAGCTCACCTTGGTCAGTGTGTACAGCCTAGCACAGCCCAAACACTCACACCCCATTGTCAACATGTTGTGTATGCACTGTGCAGTCCGGCCTCCCTCTGTCCACCACACCCCCGGGCTGCTCTCTGGCCTAAAAAGGCCAATTGTGTGTAGACACAGGTGCCAGACAGAGGCGGCCCACATCTGGGCTAAGGCTGGCCAGACAGACAGGGCTTTGTGGGTTGGTGCAACACAGTTCAGAGAAACTCTCTGGAGGGCAGATCTATGCATCTCCTTTACCTCCCTCCCTCCACAGTGACGCACAGCCCTACCAGCCACCAGCAAACTAAGGGTGGATTTGGTTTGTGCGTCAGAGGGTAACATGCTAGCGTCATGCACATGTACTCATAAAGTTGTACAGCTGCAGCAGTGTCACACCCACCCTTTTTGCCCTCAGAACAGCCTCAATTCATCGGGGCATGGACTCTACAAGGTGTCAAAAGGGTTCCACAGGGAGGCTGGCCTATCTTGACTTCAATGCTTCCCACAGTTGTGTCAAGTTGGCTGGATGTCCTTTGGGTGGTGGACCATTCTTGACACACACGAGAAACTGTTGAGTGTACAAAAGCTTACCGTACCCCGTTCAAAAGCAGCTAAATCTTGTCTCTTGGCCATTCACCCTCTGAATGGCACACATACACAATCCGTGTCTGAATTGTCTCAATACTTAAAAAGTATCCTTTAACCTGTCTCCTCCACTTCATCTACACTGACTGAAGTGGATTTAATGAGTGACATCAATAAGGGATCATAGCTTCCACCTGGATTCACCTGGTTGGTCTATGTCATGGAAAGAGCAGAGGCTCTTAATGTTTGGTATACTCAGTACACATTCTCACATACAGTAGTAGTCTTGAGCACACTTGTCTTTGAAGGCAGTGACCACAACCCAATCCAAGCGGTGTTTATAGTTAGTACTTGTCGCCTTGGTGTGACAAAAAAAAACAACAACGACTACTTCATAAAGCGCAGCCGAGCGGCAATTAGTTGTTTTCACACCCCCACCATTTGCACCAGCTTTGAGAAGTTCCTTTCAAGTTCAGGCTCAAAAGGCAAAGGGGGTAATATCAGGCCTGGCTAATTGGGAACCACATCTAACAACCAACTGGTTCTGATGTCAGATGGAGACCCAGATGTGACATGGGCAGATGAAAGCGACTACATTAATTGCCCTTTTTTTTAGGGGGGGGGGGGGGCAAGAATTGGCTGGCTGCTTTGGAGAGGGGGTGGAGGGGTTGCGTGGAGATAAGGAAACTGAAAAGAGTAGATTAGGGACACGTTTTTTTAGTACAAAAGCCCAGATAGCACTGCATTCTCGTCTCCACACAACACAATCACTCCCACCCACTCCCCCAACCCCTGTCTAACAACTAGCCCGGAATAGTAGTCATACAAGTCATGAGATAAAAGAGATGGGTTTCTGAGTTCAACTGACTTTTGTGAGTGTTTGTTTTTGTTTCGTTTTGAAGTTGTTTAGATGTGCTGTTTTGTTTAGTCTCCAATAAAAGCTCCCTCTGATCATAAGCACTTTGTTGCCTGTTCAAAAGGCTGCCCATTACAAAGGAGCTTGTTAAGTTAGATATAGAGGGGGACAAATAGCACATCTGATAACGCATTTTGTTTTCATAACAAATAAAAACATAGGACATCTCTGTCCGATGTGTGTGTGTGTGTGTGTGTGAGACTTTCAGATACTTTTTGATTTGTTTGCTTACTGTCCTGACCTCTTTCTGCATGACGTGTGTATGTCTTGTGTCTCTACCTGACATTTTGAGCTGAGGTTGCAACTACACCTCTAGACTACAGGTGAGCAATCTGACCTGAGGTCTGGAGTGGGCACAGGCCTTAGCATCAGCCAAGCAGTTACACACCCGATTCAACTGATCAACTAATCATAGAATCAGGGATGTTATTGCTTGGCTGGAACAAAATCCTTTTCCCACACCGGCCCTCGCATGGTAAGATTTCCAGCCCCTGGTCTAGAGATATGGGATCATTGCCTAGCAACACTAATGGGGGCCGCAACTCATACAGGTTTGCAGACAAGGGCACCGCAAAACTCCATATTCACTTCTCAAGTGTGGCACATGGGGGCGCACTTTACCCGGCAGACTGCTTGGCTACACTCACTCTCTCTCTCTCTCCCACCTATACCCCCCCCCCCCCCCCATACACGCACGCACACATGCACACACACACACCCGCATACACACACACACACACACACATGCACACACACCCTCCCTTTCTTGCTGCAACATCACTGCACACAGAGAGGGCCCGCTGCCTTATTGCGCTCTGCTTGGCTGGAGCCATTTGCTGCACACATTTTGTTCCTTGCTGTGTCGGAGTGCTGGGTAGTAGTGCTGAGGCTAGTGCACCGGGGCATGCCCAGACAAGCCCCACTCCACTCCTGGAGAGTGCTGCTAAGCAGAGCTGGGCCCAGCAATAAAGCATTGGACCATTAGCTCACCTTTATTGTCATTAAAGCACCAAGAAGACCCTATAACAGCAACTCCCTTCTTTTTATGGAAGGGAATGTACAGCAGCCTTGTCAATAGGCCTATCCGACTGATGACTGAATGTGGCATCTCATATCCATTTTTGACTGAAATGTTTTATCTAAATGAATGTTTGTGTCCATAAACCTCGTTTTTGCAGAATGCCAGCGAGGCAGAAATAGTTTGAGACGTCAAGCTGATATTGGGGCCTAAGAGGAACTACCACTTCAAATTCATTTACATTTACATTTAAGTCATTTAGCAGACGCTCTTATCCAGAGCGACTTACAAATTGGTGCATTCACCTAATGACATCCAGTGGAACAGCCACTTTACAATAGTGCATCTAAATCTTTTAAGGGGGGGGGCAGAAGGATTGCTTTATCCTATCCTAGGTATTCCTTGAAGAGGTGGGGTTTCAGGTGTCTCCGGAAGGTGGTGATTGACTCCGCTGTCCTGGCGTCGTGAGGGAGTTTGTTCCACCATTGGGGTGCCAGAGCAGCGAACAGTTTTGACTGGGCTGAGCGGGAACTGTACTTCCTCAGTGGTAGGGAGGCGAGCAGGCCAGAGGTGGATGAACGCAGTGCCCTTGTTTGGGTGTAGGGCCTGATCAGAGCCTGAAGGTACTGAGGTGCCGTTCCCCTCACAGCTCCGTAGGCAAGCACCATGGTCTTGTAGCGGATGCGAGCTTCAACTGGAAGCCAGTGGAGAGAGCGGAGGAGCGGGGTGACGTGAGAGAACTTGGGAAGGTTGAACACCAGACGGGCTGCGGCGTTCTGGATGAGTTGTAGGGGTTTGATGGCACAGGCAGGGAGCCCAGCCAACAGCGAGTTGCAGTAATCCAGACGGGAGATGACAAGTGCCTGGATTAGGACCTGCGCCGCTTCCTGTGTGAGGCAGGGTCGTACTCTGCGGATGTTGTAGAGCATGAACCTACAGGAACGGGCCACCGCCTTGATGTTAGTTGAGAACGACAGGGTGTTGTCCAGGATCACGCCAAGGTTCTTAGCGCTCTGGGAGGAGGACACAATGGAGTTGTCAACCGTGATGGCGAGATCATGGAACGGGCAGTCCTTCCCCGGGAGGAAGAGCAGCTCCGTCTTGCCGAGGTTCAGCTTGAGGTGGTGATCCGTCATCCACACTGATATGTCTGCCAGACATGCAGAGATGCGATTCGCCACCTGGTCATCAGAAGGGGGAAAGGAGAAGATTAATTGTGTGTCGTCTGCATAGCAATGATAGGAGAGACCATGTGAGGTTATGACAGAGCCAAGTGACTTGGTGTATAGCGAGAATAGGAGAGGGCCTAGAACAGAGCCCTGGGGGACACCAGTGGTGAGAGCGCGTGGTGAGGAGACAGATTCTCGCCACGCCACCTGGTAGGAGCGACCTGTCAGGTAGGACGCAATCCAAGCGTGGGCCGCGCCGGAGATGCCCAACTCGGAGAGGGTGGAGAGGAGGATCTGATGGTTCACAGTATCGAAGGCAGCCGATAGGTCTAGAAGGATGAGAGCAGAGGAGAGAGAGTTAGCTTTAGCAGTGCGGAGCGCCTCCGTGATACAGAGAAGAGCAGTCTCAGTTGAGTGACTAGTCTTGAAACCTGACTGATTTGGATCAAGAAGGTCATTCTGAGAGAGATAGCAGGAGAGCTGGCCAAGGACGGCACGTTCAAGAGTTTTGGAGAGAAAAGAAAGAAGGGATACTGGTCTGTAGTTGTTGACATCGGAGGGATCGAGTGTAGGTTTTTTCAGAAGGGGTGCAACTCTCGCTCTCTTGAAGACGGAAGGGACGTAGCCAGCGGTCAGGGATGAGTTGATGAGCGAGGTGAGGTAAGGGAGAAGGTCTCCGGAAATGGTCTGGAGAAGAGAGGAGGGGATAGGGTCAAGCGGGCAGGTTGTTGGGCGGCCGGCCGTCACAAGACGCGAGATTTCATCTGGAGAGAGAGGGGAGAAAGAGGTCAAAGCACAGGGTAGGGCAGTGTGAGCAGAACCAGCGGTGTCGTTTGACTTAGCAAACGAGGATCGGATGTCGTCGACCTTCTTTTCAAAATGGTTGACGAAGTCGTCTGCAGAGAGGGAGGAGGGGGGGGGGGGAGGGGGAGGAGGATTCAGGAGGGAGGAGAAGGTGGCAAAGAGCTTCCTAGGGTTAGAGGCAGATGCTTGGAATTTAGAGTGGTAGAAAGTGGCTTTAGCAGCAGAGACAGAAGAGGAAAATGTAGAGAGGAGGGAGTGAAAGGATGCCAGGTCCGCAGGGAGGCGAGTTTTCCTCCATTTCCGCTCGGCTGCCCGGAGCCCTGTTCTGTGAGCTCGCAATGAGTCGTCGAGCCACGGAGCGGGAGGGGAGGACCGAGCCGGCCTGGAGGATAGGGGACATAGAGAGTCAAAGGATGCAGAAAGGGAGGAGAGGAGGGTTGAGGAGGCAGAATCAGGAGATAGGTTGGAGAAGGTTTGGGCAGAGGGAAGAGATGATAGGATGGAAGAGGAGAGAGTAGCGGGGGAGAGAGAGCGAAGGTTGGGACGGCGCGATACCATCCGAGTAGGGGCAGTGTGGGAAGTGTTGGATGAGAGCGAGAGGGAAAAGGATACAAGGTAGTGGTCGGAGACTTGGAGGGGAGTTGCAATGAGGTTAGTGGAAGAACAGCATCTAGTAAAGATGAGCTCAAGCGTATTGCCTGCCTTGTGAGTAGGGGGGGAAGGTGAGAGGGTGAGGTCAAAAGAGGAGAGGAGTGGAAAGAAGGAGGCAGAGAGGAATGAGTCAAAGGTAGACATGGGGAGGTTAAAGTCACCCAGAACTGTGAGAGGTGAGCCGTCCTCAGGAAAGGAGCTTATCAAGGCATCAAGCTCATTGATGAACTCTCCAAGGGAACCTGGAGGGCGATAAATGATAAGGATGTTAAGCTTGAAAGGGCTGGTAACTGTGACAGCATGGAATTCAAAGGAGGCGATAGACAGATTGGTAAGGGGAGAAAGAGAGAATGACCACTTGGGAGAGATGAGGATCCCGGTGCCACCACCCCGCTGACCAGAAGCTCTCGGGGTGTGCGAGAACACGTGGGCAGACGAAGAGAGAGCAAATTCAAATCTAGACATCGAAGCCGTGCAGTTCCACTGCTTTTTTAAATGCTTCCCCTCTAACCAGGGACTCGTTTAGACCTGGTACACCAGGTGGGTGCTATTAATTATCAGGTACAACAGAAAAACAGCAGTACTCCAGACCTGCAAGGTAAGATCTGAATACCCCTGCACTTACCAATAAGATTGGAAATGAAAAACAACAAAGGTGAGAATGGAGGCGGGACCATGCATCTTATTAGTTTACAATTGGCTCATTCATCCCCCTCCTCTCCCCTGTAACTATTCCCCAGGTCTTTCTGTAAATGAGAACGTGTTCTCAGTCAACTTACCTGGTAAAATAACGGAAAAATAAAAAATAAAATGATGGAGTTGAATAACCAAACAAAGACATAAACATTGATAAATGTTGAAAAGCTACATCTTAAATACCTCTAGAGTCTTAGATTCCTCTATTATTAGTGTATAAAATGCAATGAGATGTGGCGGGTATCACTGGACGGGGCTATAGTGTCCCCCGACCCACCACGTGTCAGTCTCCAGTATCTATGCTGCAATAGTCTAGGGGCCGGGGGTCCAAGGTCAGTCTGTCCTATCTGGTGTAATTCTCCTGTCTTATCTGGTGTCCTGAAGTATGCTCCTCTAACTCTCCAATCTCTCGCTCTCTCTCCGGCCTTCTATGAATGTTTCAACATCTTGAAGATGATCTGGCCTTTAATGCCCATGTACTCTTATAATCTCCACCAGGCACAGCCAGAAAGGACTGGCCACCCCTCAAAGCCTGGATCCTCTCTAGGTTTCTTCCTAGGTTCTGGCCTTTCTAGAGTTTTTCCTAGCCACCGTGCTTCTACGCCTGCATTGCTTGCTGTTTGGGGTTTTAAGCTGTGTTTCTGTATATGCACTTTGTAACATCGGCTGATGTAAAAACGGCTTTATAAATACATTTGATTGATTGAATTTAATTGATGTGACCTGAATGCACTCATACCAAAGCCTAACATATTTTAGATACATACAATGCATTCGGAAGGTATTCAGACCACTTGACTTTTTACACATTTTGTTATGTTATGTTTAGACATTTTTGCAAATTCATTACAAATAAAAAAAACTGAAATATGACATTTACATAAGCCTTCAGACCCTTTATTCAGTACTTTGTTGAAGAACCTTTGGCAGCGATTACAGCCTCAAGTCTTCCTTGGTATTTAAAAAAATTTAATAATAATTTAACCTTTATTTAACTAGACAAGTCCGTTAAGAACAAATTCTTATTTACAATGACGGCTTACCAAAAGGCAAAAGGCCTCCTGTGGGGACGGGGGCCTGGAATTTAAAAAATAAATACAATATAAATATCGGTATGATGTTACAAGCTTGGCACACCTGTAATTGGAGGTTGGATAGGGAGCATCGCTGCACAGCTATTTTCAAGTCTCTCCAGAGACCTGAATCGGGTTCAAGTCCGGGCTCTGGCTGGGCCACTCAAGGACATTCAGAGACTTGTCTTGGTGCTCTACAGACAATTCCTTCGACTTCATGGCTTGGTTTTTGCTCTAACATGCACTGTCAACTGTGGGACCTTATTTAGACAGGTGTGTGCCTTTCCAAATCATGTTCAATCAATATAATTTACCACAGGTGGACTCCAATCAAGTTGTAGAAACATCTCAAGGATGATCAGTGTTAACAGGATGCACCTGAGCTCAATTTTGAATCTCATAGCAAAGGGTCTGAATACTTTTGTAAATAAGGTATTTCATTTTTTTTTAAATTTTATACATTTGCAAACATTTCTAAAAACCTGTTTTTCCTTTGTCATTATGGGGTACTGTGTGTAGATTGGTGACAATTGTGTATTTAATCCATTTTAGAATAAGGCTAATGGAACAAATTGTGGAAAACGGGAAAGGGTCAGAATACTTCCCGAATGCACTGTACATAACACGTAATTTTACCACTGATAAAGTGGTCATATATTTTTATTTTTATACAGACTAGTGCGGAACTAAGTGAAACGTGACAAGTTATCCAATGGATTATGATCATTTGCTGGAGGTGTTCAAACACAAGTTTGCACCCCCTATTTTAATTTGCTCCATGTCTCAGGCAGCCAAGTGTAGGCTACGGAGAAACGCTGTAGCCAGAGATGGAGGAGGAAGCGAAACACCCCACTCACTGTTTTTTTCTTGTTCAATAAAAGTCAATCAACTAAGTAGACCAGATCCAGCTGCTATTCCATTGGTGTCTATGGGAGATCCTCCCCATTTAAGTAGACCGGAAAATACACTTTTTTCCAATAGTAAACATCCTGAGTGAACTATTTTCATTTATCCACCACCTTTGCTGGAGCCAAAGATACTTTTTTATATTGCTCAGCTTAGTCGCGACTCGCAAACTTTGCAGGTGTTTCTAATTAATAAACAATGCCATGCTGGTGGGTGGTACCATCTAAATAAAACCCAGCCCTGAAACGTAGGCAAAAAAATATTTTACACGTCAGTTCGTAGGAAAAAACATGTCATTGGCACGAATTTGCACAAAATATTTAATATATTATTTCTATCAGATTTCTGTCTTATACTATTAAGTATGATATGAAAATGACACACAGTGAACCCTGTTTGTAAAGGTTAAACCCCATCATTAAACTTTACTGTGATAAGGGAACAGTTTTACACACTGTAATATATTCAAGGCCATGGCAGAAGCTCACATCACGAGGGTGGTTATGTTGGTGAAAATATAAAACAGCACATTTATTCAGTTGTTATTCATATTATATTATTTTCGAAGTGACAGCGAGTTTTAGCAAATGTTTATCTATTTTCAATGGATGGCGCTAATGCTAACAATTCAGCATGATACATGTGGCGCAAAAAATATATTTAATTAACACATGTTTGTTTCATATTTACATACATGCTATATGATGTGATCAAGTTATATATTTCATAAATATATTCTGGACATATATATATAAATATAATGTATTTTGAATTCCCCCCATATACAGTGAGGTCTGAAATGATTGACACCCTTGATAAAGAGCAGTAATACTGTAGAAAATAAATAATTCAAATACTGAGCTGTATTGTATGCTCAGAGAAAAATATGTTGTTTAACAAGTAGTACTTGTATTTCTCAAAAAAAAGATAGGGGTCAAAATTATTGCAATTTATTTTGGTTGTGTTTCAGAAATGTTTTCGCCTAATAGAAATTAATGTTAAGTAATGTATTATGTCGTTTTGGAGTCACTTTCAGTGTAAATAAGAATAGGATATGTTTTCTAAACACTTCTACTGTACATTAATGTGGATGCTACCATGAATGAATTGTGAATAATGATGACAAAGGTACAGAGGGTCAAAGATCATACCCCCAAGAAATGCTAATCTCCCCTGTTATTGGTGATGGTGAGAGGTTAGATCATACCTCCAAGACATGCTAACCTCTCCTGTTATTGGTAATGGTGAGAGGTTAGAGATCATACCTCCAAGACATGCTAACCTCTCCTGTTATTGGTAATGCTGAGAGGTTAGATCATACCTCCAAGACATGCTAACCTTCCCTGTTATTGGTAATGGTGAGAGGTTAGATCAAACCTCCAAGACATACTAACCTCTGCTGTTATTGGTAATGGTGAGAGGTTAGAGATCATACCTCCAAGACATGCTAACCTCCCCTGTTATTGGTAATGGTGAGAGGTTAGAGATCATACCTCCAAGACATACTAACCTCCCCTGTTATTGGTAATGGTGAGAGGTTAGAGATCATACCTCCAAGACATGCTAACCTCTGCTGTTATTGGTAATGGTGAGAGGTAAGAGATCATACCTCCAAGACATACTAACCTCCCCTGTTATTGGTAATGGTGAGAGGTTAGAGATCATACCTCCAAGACATGCTAACCTCTCCTGTTATTGGTAATGGTGAGAGGTTAGAGATCATACCTCCAAGACATACTAACCTCCCCTGTTATTGGTAATGGTGAGAGGTTAGATCATACCTCCAAGACATGCTAACCTCCCCTGTTATTGCTAATGGTGAGAGGTTAGAGATCATACCTCCAAGACATGCTAACCTCTCCTGTTATTGGTAATGGTGAGAGGTTAGAGATCATATCTCCAAGACATACTAACCTCCCCTGTTATTGGTAATGGTGAGAGGTTAGATCATACCTCCAAGACATACTAACCTCTCCTGTTATTGGTAATGGTGAGAGGTTAGATCATACCTCCAAGACATGCTAACCTCTCCTGTTATTGGTAATGGTGAGAGGTTAGAGATCATACCTCCAAGACATGCTAACCTCCCCTGTTATTGGTAATGGTGAGAGGTTAGAGATCATACCTCCAAGACATGCTAACCTCTCCCGTTATTGGTAATGGTGAGAGGTTAGATCATACCTCCAAGACATACTAACCTCTCCTGTTATTGGTAATGGTGAGAGGTTAGAGATCATATCTCCAAGACATACTAACCTCCCCTGTTATTGGTAATGGTGAGAGGTTAGATCATACCTCCAAGACATGCTAACCTCCCCTGTTATTGGTAATGGTGAGAGGTTAGAGATCATACCTCCAAGACATGCTAACCTCCCCTGTCACTGGTAATGGTGAGAGGTTAGATCATACCTCCAAGACATACTAACCTCTCCTGTTATTGCTAATGGTGAGAGGTTAGAGATCATACCTCCAAGACATGTTAACCTCTCCTGTTATTGGTAATGGTGAGAGGTTAGAGATCATACCTCCAAGACATACTAACCTCTCCTGTTATTGGTAATGGTGAGAGGTTAGATCATACCTCCAAGACATACTAACCTCTCCTGGTATTGCTAATGGTGAGAGGTTAGAGATCATACCTCCAAGACATGTTAACCTCCTCTGTTATTGGTGATGGTGAGAGATTAGAGATCATATCTCCAAGACATGCTAACCTCCCCTGTTATTGGTAATGGTGAGAGGTTAGAGATCATACCTCCAATACATGCTAACCTCTCCTGTTATTGGTAATGGTGAGAGGTTAGAGATCATTCCTCCAAGACATGCTAACCTCCCCTTATATTGGTAATGGTGAGAGGTTAGAGATCATACCCCCAAGACATGCTAACCTCCCCTTATATTGGTAATGGTGAGAGGTTAGAGATCATACCTCCAAGACATGCTAACCTCCCCTTATATTGGTAATGGTGAGATGTTAGAGATCATACCTCCAAGACATGCTAACCTCCCCTGTTATTGGTAATGGTGAGAGGTTAGCATGTCTTGGGGGTAAGATCTTTGACCCTCTGTAACTCTCTCACTCACCATTATTTACTCTTCACACACACACACACACACACACACACACACACACACACACACACACACACACACACACACACACACACACACACACACACACACACACAGCACAGCACAGCACAGAGGACCACATCTGATTCTGTTTATATAACCTGGTTTGACCACACACACACACATACTCACACATGTGCCACACACACGTATGCCACACTCTCCTCTGTGGGTGGTTGTGTTGCGCCAGCCAGCCAGATTCCAGCAAACACCATGAAACACAGTAAAAGTGTGGACCGCAGCACACAGCAGCAACAAGGGGGGAAAAACCTGCTTAATCTCTTCATATGGAAATGAGTGGATTTAGCAGAGATTACAAAGTTTGCTGACACGCTCACCTTTCTTTTTTGTAATGTATATACATGTCTCCCTAGAAGTCTCCTAAATGACTACAATGTAAATGTAAGTATGCATGTCTATGCTATATGCATTCCCAGCGAACAAAACCCACCATGGAAAATCCTACAAAATCCAATTTTAGTTGATGTTTAATTGAGTCGTTGTTACGTTCCCCAGTTTCTGTGTTATGTTTTGTATTTGAGTGTGTGTTTCAGGAGATGGCTTCCTGAAGTACTCCCCAACCAGCTGATTGGTCAACCCCAGGCTAATTGGTGATTGGAGCTGACCCCGCCCCCTCGTCAAGAAGCAGCTGACTCTAATCACCATTGCCACCTGAAGATAAAAGCCAGTGTTCTGCCCAGGAGAGAGGAGGGGAGAGATTGAGAGAGGAGAGATTGAGAGAGGAGAGATTGAGAGAGGAGAGATTGAGAGAGGAGAGATTGAGAGAGGAGAGATTGAGAGAGGAGAGATTGAGAGAGGAGAGATTGAGAGAGGAGAGATTGAGAGAGGAGAGAGGAGAGATTGAGAGAGGAGAGATTGAGAGAGGAGAGATTGAGAGAGGAGAGATTGAGAGAGGAGAGATTGAGAGAGGAGAGATTGAGAGATTGAGAGAGGAGAGAGGAGAGAGGAGAGATTGAGAGAGGAGAGATTGAGAGAGGAGAGATTGAGAGATTGAGAGATTGAGAGAGGAGAGATTGAGAGAGGAGAGATTGAGAGATTGAGAGTGAGAGATTGAGAGAGGAGAGATTGAGAGAGGAGAGATTGAGAGAGGAGAGATTGAGAGAGGAGAGATTGAGAGAGGAGAGATTGAGAGAGGAGAGATTGAGAGAGGAGAGATTGAGAGATTGAGAGTGAGAGATTGAGAGAGGAGAGATTGAGAGAGGAGAGATTGAGAGAGGAGAGATTGAGAGAGGAGAGATTGAGAGAGGAGAGATTTGGAGATTGAGATTTGGAGATTGAGATTTGGAGATTGAGAGAGAAAAATTAGATTGTGATATAGTGTTGGTTGTGTATCAGAAAGTGTGGTATGTACTGTTGTTGTTGGTAGCAGTTCTGTTGTTGTTGGTAGCAGTTTTTCTATGTCCTGTGTTTGTGAGTTTGTGAAATCATTAATAATTACTCTGTTTCATTTGTTCCCAGGGGGGAAGGAGAAGGCACTTTGGGAATGCTTAGGCAAGAGGCCCGCGGGCATACATATACCCGTAGTATATTTACTGTCTAGGCACACTAGGTAAGACCTGGGCGGACCACCCCCTGTATTTTGGTTAGGGCACCAGACGGTGCTAAGTTAGGTAAGTTAAGTGGGTAGGCAGGTTAGATAGGAGAGGGGGAACTTTGATATTTACTTTCTTTGCTTTGGTTCCGTCCAGCCCCTTTTCCCCATATTACCGTGTAAGAAAATAAATTCTAGTAAACGGTAAATTCTGCTTTTGTGTCATCCTTACTCGCACCTACAGTCCATACCTCTTGCACTTCAGAGAGTTGAGTTGTAGCAGGGAGTTGCGTTCCCTCTTCTCAGAGGCGTGCTTAACATAATGGGGGCTCATCCGGGATTCCATTAAACCCACCGGACCCTGCTGCACTGAGCTCTCTGTGGGTAGTGATTGAGGTGTGATGGTAGGTTGTGAGTTTGGATGACTTGTTTAGTTTGTGTTTTCAGTAAATTGTTGTGTACAAGATGGCTGCCTCAGCCATCTCCAAGTTCATTGAAGCGCCCTCTATTGATTGTTTGTTGAGGTTTCGAAAAGTAGACCTTTTAGCTATAGCTGACCATTATGGATTTGTTATCCCTGAGAAAGCCCTAAAGGCTGAGCTTTTGGTGCTAGTCAGGGAGGGATTAATAAGAGAAAGAATTCTCTCATTGCAAGGAGAGGAGACGGGTAGACCTTCTGATGCTTAGTCGGAGGACAGGGCGGAGGAAGGGGTTGCTCGTACCCCCTTTACATTGCCTCGATTCGATCCTTTATCTTCTGCTTCAGGTCGTTCAGACGGGACCGCTAGGCTAAAGGTGAGGCTGGCCCGGTTAGAAATGGAGCAAAAAGATAAAGAGAGACAAATGCATTTTAACCTTGAAATTAGGAAAATAGAAGCCGACAAGGAGGTGAGGATCCGACAGCTAGAGCTAGATGCTGGCTCCGGTACGACTCCAAAAGCTGCTCATCATCAAGCCCACTTTGATGTAAGTAAAAATATAGCTTTAGTCCCACCATTCCGAGAGTCGGAAGTGGATTCCTATTTCTCTGCGTTTGAGCGTGTGGCCGCTGCGCTGCATTGGCCACTCGAGGTTTGGCCTCTCCTGTTGCAATGTAAATTGTCTGGGAAAGCCCAGGAAGTAGTAGCTGCTCTCTCCCTGGAAGACAGTTTACACTATGATACAGTTAAAACTACCGTGTTGCGGGCTTATGAGTTGGTGCCTGAAGCTTATAGACAGCGCTTCAGGAACCACAAGAAACCCTCTCACCGTACTTTTGTTGAGTTTGCTAGGGACAAAGAGTCTCTGTTTAATCGATGGTGTTCAGCCAGCAAAGCTAACACCTTTGCTGATATTCGGGAGTTGATGCTGTTGGAGGATTTTAAAAACAACCTCCCTGATAGAATTGTAGTTCATTTAAATGAACAGAAAGTGGTGACATTGGCCCAGGCAGCAGTGTTGGCAGATGAGTACGCTTTGACACACAAGACTGTCTTTGGTGCACCTCGTTTTGAAGGTAGACTGATTACGTCATCAGTGCCTCATTCAGGTCGCTTTTCCTCTGACAAGCCTTTTCATGAAATCCGTGAATGTTTTTACTGTCACCAAAAGGGTCACGTGATTGCGGATTGCCCAGTTTTGAAAAATAAACCGAAACAGTCCCAGTCACCGTCCCCAAAAAGGAAAAGTTTGGGTTTAGTCAAGTCTTTGGCTCGTCCGTTGGTCCGAGGTATTGATTCAGCATTTGAGAAACCGGATCCTGTTTATGCTCCGTTTATTTCTGCCGGTTGTGTTTCCTTAACTGGAGAACAAGCTGATCAAAAGCCAATTAAAATCTTACGAGACACCGGGGCGGCGCAGTCAGTAATTATTACTGATGCTTTACCCTGGTCTCCTGAAACGTATTGTGGCTCGCATGTTATATTACAGGGGATAGAGACAAAAACAGTACCTGTACCATTACACTGGGTCCACTTAGTGTCAGACTTGGTATCAGGACGTTTCCGTGTTGGTGTAGTGTCTACACTGCCAGTTAAAGGAGTCACATTGCTATTAGGGAATGATATTGCTGGTGGTAACGTTACTCCTGTGTTAGAGGTAGTAGACAACCCAGAAATCAAAATTGCAGATGAGAAATTGGTTCAAGCATTTCCACATGTTTTTCCTGCTTGTGTGTTAACGAGGGCACAATCTCGCAAGCTTGGAGATGTGGTGGATTTGGCTAGTTCCATTTTTGAGAATATTGAAGTAGAAGACAATGCACCGAGTATTCCTTCTGCAAGTCCGACAGTTTTTACTCCTGTAAAAACTAAGGAAGGGGACTGCGAAATCGCGCCCCAATTACATGACATTCTTTTGTCTGTCACCCCTGAGAAGGTGATTGAATGTCAAAAAGGAGACACCAGTCTTAGCAAGTGTTTTGCTTCGGTAATTTCCATTGAGGAAGCTAAAACTAGAGAGACTGCCTACTTTATGGAAGCAGGAGTTTTGATGCGTAAATGGGCAGCTCATGACACCGTTAATGACTGGAGTGAAGTGTGTCAAGTGGTTGTTCCTACACCGTTCCGACAGCAGGTGCTGTCACTCGCCCATGACCAGGCGTGGTCTGGACATTTGGGGATCACAAAGACTTATAACCGGGTCCTTCGTCATTTTTTCTGGCCAGGTTTGAAGTCTGACGTGGTCCAATTTTGTAAAACATGTCACGTATGTCAACTCACTGGGAAAGCGAATCAAACAGTTCCTAGAGCACCGCTCTACCCGATTCCTGTGGTGGGGGAACCGTTTGAAAGAGTGATAGTTGATTGTGTAGGTCCATTGCCGAAAACCAGGTCAGGTAACCAGTTCCTATTAACAATAATGTGCAGTGCTACTCGATACCCAGAGGCTATTCCTCTCCGTACTATTACGGCTAAGACTGTGGTGAAGGCACTGGTGAAGTTCTTCTCTACGTTTGGACTCCCTAAAGTAATCCAAACTGATCAGGGATCCAACTTTATGTCTAAAATGTTTTCAAATGTGTTAAAGACATTGTGTATTTCCCATCAGGTCTCAAGTCCGTATCATCCAGAGAGTCAAGGGGCTCTCGAACGCTGGCATCAGACGCTGAAGGCAATGCTACGCAAGTATTGTATGGATACCAGTACCGATTGGGATGAGGGGGTGCCCTTTGTCCTATTTGCTATTAGGGAAACGATACAAGAGTCCTTAGGGTTCAGCCCTGCTGACCTTGTGTTTGGACACACCCCACGGGGTCCGCTGAAAGTTTTGAAGGAGCATATCTTATCTCCTACACCCAGTAGCGCCCCTAAAAATGTGTTGGATTATGTCAGTAAGATGCGGGAGAGACTGCACGCCGCATGTGCGTTGGCCCAAAAGTCTTTTTCCTCTTCGCAAAAACGCATGAAGGTGCATTATGACAAAAAGGCTGTTGCCCGTTCTTTTGCACCAGGGGATCAAGTTTTAGTTTTGTTGCCAATTCCTGGCTCATCTCTGTCAGCACGTTTTTCTGGACCATATCTGGTGGAAAAGAAACTCAGTTACACAAACTGTGATAAAGACCCCAGATCGAAGGCGTTCTTCCCGTGTGTGTCATGTTAACATGCTAAAAGAATATTATGTACGTGACTCTCCAGACAGCTCCTCAAGTAAGCCGGTCCAGCCTGCCATCTCCAGTGTGGCTGCGGTGGTGCTGAAGCCTGGCTGGGACCTAGAGGAGGATAAGGAGGATGGGTTGGAGTTAGGGCTCAGCGAATGTGGTTGCTGACGCTCTATCACGGGTTTACTAACTGGGGAAGCGTTGGTTTTTGTTATTACAAACTGTATGTTTGCAATTTTTGTGGTGGGCGTGTTACGTTCCCCAGTTTCTGTGTTATGTTTTGTATTTGAGTGTGTGTTTCAGGAGATGGCTTCCTGAAGTACTCCCCAACCAGCTGATTGGTCAACCCCAGGCTAATTGGTGATTGGAGCTGACCCCGCCCCCTCGTCAAGAAGCAGCTGACTCTAATCACCATTGCCACCTGAAGATAAAAGCCAGTGTTCTGCCCAGGAGAGAGGAGGGGAGAGATTGAGAGAGTAGAGATTTGGAGTAGAGATTTGGAGATTGGGAGTAGAGATTTGGAGATTGAGAGAGAAAAATTAGATTGTGATATAGTGTTGGTTGTGTATCAGAAAGTGTGGTATGTACTGTTGTTGTTGGTAGCAGTTCTGTTGTTGTTGGTAGCAGTTTTTCTATGTCCTGTGTTTGTGAGTGTTTGTGAAATCATTAATAATTACTCTGTTTCATTTGTTCCCAGGGGGGAGGAGAAGGCACTTTGGGAATGCTTAGGCAAGAGGCCCGCGGGCATACATATACCCGTAGTATATTTACTGTCTAGGCACACTAGGTAAGACCTGGGCGGACCACCCCCTGTATTTTGGTTAGGGCACCAGACGGTGCTAAGTTAGGTAAGTTAAGTGGGTAGGCAGGTTAGATAGGAGAGGGGGAACTTTGATATTTACTTTCTTTGCTTTGGTTCCGTCCAGCCCCTTTTCCCCATATTACCGTGTAAGAAAATAAATTCTAGTAAACGGTAAATTCTGCTTTTGTGTCATCCTTACTCGCACCTACAGTCCATACCTCTTGCACTTCAGAGAGTTGAGTTGTAGCAGGGAGTTGCGTTCCCTCTTCTCAGAGGCGTGCGTAACAGTCGTCAACATATTGAAATAAACCAGCTCTTGGAGTCATGTTGTAGATTTGTTTTAAAAATCTAGTTAAAAGCATACATTAACAACTTTTTTCAAATTCCACCCCCAAATATATTGATGTTCAACGTCAGTACATTGAACAAATATGAAATGTGTTATTTATAGAACGTTGGATTAAACATGTTTTGCCTGGTGGGAATGTTGTTACCTGAAGGTTTGAAGGTTTACCTGAATGTTTGTTAAATGTTAGGGTAATATTTTCTGTGGAGTTTTCATAATGTTCAGAATGTCAGAGCATACATTTAATCGTGAAAATGATGACAAATGAACGACAAAAATAAACATTTCTGAAATCTCAACGATAACATGTATTCTCAAAATGCATGTATTAGGGGAATTACAACCAAACAATGGAATGCCGTTTGTGTCAAAAAAGATATATGTCAAATAACAGTATTTGACGTGTCAAATAAGCTTGTTGACCAATCAGGACCTGAATATGACTGCACGTCACATAATAATTTAACGCGCTCATACATTTTTTACGTAGTTATTACAAATTGATTACACTATCACTCGTATTTCATGTCACAACGATTCATCGATACGCATACTATGATGCTGGTAAAGTTGTCTCGCGCTCCTACGGTGCCGGTCATAAAAGAAAGCTAGCTAGTTCATGGATGCAAACAATGTTCTTTCCCAAAAACACAGTAAAACGACATAATCTGTTTCAGTAGCTAACTATATAGCTAGGTGTCATGATCTAAGATAACCCTAATTTATAAAACAGTTCTTATTTGATTAATGGTGGTTGGGACCCATCTATGTGAAGCTAGCCACATTAGTGGACATTGTGGTTAGCCTTCAGAATAGAGGTCTGTCATTGACAGTGATGCAAATTAATACAAATAGAATTATGCCATAATTGAATAGATCATGCTAAACGAGGTTGAAATGTTTTTATATAAAATCAACAAAATACAATAATTTGTTCATTTGACAAAAATCTGTTGAAATCACACTGTATGTATTAGACTTTAGAATTGCATTGGGGACATACTTATTTCACTGTACAGCCTTACCTATGGATTGTGGATCAATGACATGGGGTATCAGTCTACTCAGTGACACCCAGAGAAACATTAGCATCATAGCTGTTATTGCGGGACTCTGAAACAACTGTGAATTGAGCCACATTTACTGTCAACCCATGTGTATTGAACACTATTCGTGAGGAAAAACAATACTGCGTGGATGTTTTGGAGTCTGATAACTCTGAGGAGGACATTGGGAAAAATATATATTGGGTATTGAGTAGACTGATACCCCATTTCATTGATCCCCAATCCTTAGGTAAATCTGTACAATGCAATATGAATGTCAGTACACACAATAGGCTGACTGGGGAGGTGATTTCACACAGTCACAGTCCCGCGATAAGAGCTACAACGCTAATATTTGGGTAAATTCTTCACAGTTGTGTTCTGTGGGTGTCACCGAGTAGACTGGTAACCCATTTCATTGCTTCACATTCCAGCCTTGTTTAACATTATCTAGTCTAAACATGGCATATTTCAACCAATTGTAACCATCTGCATCACTTTCAAATAGGTACTTTTATTTTGAAGGCAAACCGCAAATTCCACTATTCTGCCTAATCCTTATTGTGGCTATTCTCACAAAACATAAGCTGGTCCGGTCGAGCCTCACTAGACAGATGAAGCTAGCTGGCTGCTTATAACTTTAGCTTTGGTCATCAGGGTTAAGTTGCTGGCTAGCTATTTACTCATGAACTGAAGTTCAATTTCAATAGGCGAACAACAAGTGGCTACCTATCTAATACTTACTCACAAGGATTCCTAAATCATTGTTAACGACAATGAAAATGACTGCAGTTTCTACTGGTCATTGTTTTCAGGCTGGTTGTATTTGGTGCTAGCTAGGTACCAAGCTAAAGCTAGCTAGCTACCCCAGAAGATGCGGTCGAACAAATAATGCCTTATTACCATTGCGGTATTGTAAACACATCGTTCGGGGCCAGTGTGTGCTTGTTTGCAGACTTTTTTGGACACCTTTGACAGTGCTACGGATAGTGGTGGCGCTTGGCTTACACGTGCAAATTCATCACACACAACATTCTAATAGAACTGTGTTATTTCACGTATCAAATTAAAATCTTATTTAGCTTATTTATCTTTTTTGACACGGAAAGACCCAAACGGTGTTCGATACCAAACTGGATCCCAAACAATACAGAGCCTTCAGTGCTAACTGGCCATGAACGCGTCGCAACTCCCAATAACCCTTCCTTGAGCCTACGCCTCTGACAGCACAATGACTGATGACTCCCCTTCAGGTTACAGGAATGGAACCAGGGAACAGTGAGGGAAGGGTTGAGGTTCCGGGATAAATTTATTGGACGGACAGGAAGGGTGCCCACGGTGTCCCAGAGCAGATGGTGACCCTCTCCTTTGCTGACGTCTGTAGGGAATTCAAGAGCCTTTTTAGCATTCCTTTAGAGTGCTCCGACAGATATGTGAGTTATGCAGCATACGACCATCTGGGCATGGACACCGCTTGGCTGCAGTTGAAAATGCAGTATGTGTGTGTGTGTTGTGTGTATATGTCTGGTGGTGTGAAAAGGGGATGGGGGTTGTATGGGAGCGTTTCCATGGCTACCGGTTCTTGTTCCTGGAGAGAGGTCTGTTCCCTCCCAGGTCTGCCAACCCCCCCATCCCCCAAATATACCCTCCCATGTTCTGTCTCTGTCATTGTTAAACCCCACCCCGCTCTCACAATGCACCAGTCTCTCAGATGCTGACTTTGAGAGCATTTTTTTCTGTCCTATTTGTATTTTTTATTTTTTTGTTGTCCTTTTGTTTTTGTCCCTGGTCCCCACGATCATTGTCAACACATTTCGCCCCATTCTTGTGCAGCTGACAGTGTCTTCATGGAACACAGCATCTGTTGTGAGATGGGAGGCATTGTGGATGGGGAGGGGTTGTTGGTGGGGGGGGTGGGGGGCATCATGGTCTGCCAATTTCACTATCCAACTACTCTCAACTTCTCATTCGGGTGTGCGCTATTAGCATGTTCTCACTAATGCCAAAAAAAAAACTACTATCTATTTGCTTTTGTTTAGTTTTGCTTTGTTTTTGGCATTTTGATGTCTAGAGGCTGGCTGCTGCTGCTCAAGTAGCGATGTTCATTGTGAGAAGCATTTTTGGTCAAGTACATTCAGACATTGGTTCCCACGTTTCTTCCTTTCACAGGTTTTCAGTCACTGAATGCACACAGTTTGTACACATACTGTACACCTCAAATTTGAAATCGGAAATGTAACACTCTTTGAGTTATATTTAACACTTATCCAGTGTTTATATGGGAACCACCACCAAAATGTTAAATTAACACTTTTCAAATGGTTACTTTATTAACACTATCACAGTGTTACTGGACCAACACTTGAAGTGTAAAATATTAATACCAGAACAGATTGAAGTCACAGTAAACTGGTGTTGAATATTTATTTATGAGAAACACAGTATATCAACACTACTGGTGTTATATTAACATTACTATAGGGATTTACCTCCACACTCATGGGAGTTTAAAAATCAACACTACCCTGGTGTTGAATTCACACTTTTGTAGTGATGATTGTCAAGACTAGGAGTTAAAAATGAACACTATGCTGGTGTAGAATTAACACTATGCTGGTGTGGAATTAACACTAAATTTGTGATCATTTAATTGTGCTCTATGCTCATTAGGTAGCCTATGGAACTCTTGAATGTCACTGTGCAACATTAACCACACACATGTGAGTAATTTAGGATATTTCATTGAACTCCCAAGTAATACCAGGTCATTACAATATCATCTTAAAAATAAGGCAAATGATCTTGAATAGAACATAGCAAAAGAAAGTAAATCAGCATTGGTTTGACGAGTGCCGTGTACTTACAAAATAGAGCTGTCTGTAACAACATAGAAAAAGCCATATGAAACCAATGGAAACATTCTTCAACGAGTTTATGCATTCAATTATGGCTATATGGACAAAAAGAACCGCCCGACAAAGATAAACCTACGATAATAGCATCGGGCTCAATGCCAGTCAACCAATGTGCCTTATTAGGAACATTCCTCTTATATCTGGTGATGTTGTCCCAGAAGGAGACAAACACTAGCATTTGATGTTGCTGCTGTTGGACATTGTCAGCATTGTATTTTCTCCTCGTCACTGAGGGGGATGACTGTATTTTTTAAGGATCTTATCACAGAGCAACATAGATTGTTTTCAGATTTTGTATTCTCTGAATAATCTGATTCCGAAGGATCACTTCCACTATTCAGAATCTATATGCAAAATTAGTCCTTTGATACATGTTTGGGCAATGAAGCCGTTTTTCAAGTCGAGCATGAAATATTTCAAGAATGTAACCAAATCCCTCTCTAAGAAACACCAAATGGCTATTGCATATCATTGGCAATTACTCGGCATCAAAAGCATTGTGTCTGGGCCTGACAAAACTCAAATGCTGAATAACGTTGAAGATGGTGAATTGATCTCAGAGCATTTTCAGCTTGATATGTCTGGTGAAGTACGTGTCACACCCTGGGTCATGTGTGATGGCATTGAGTATCACACTGGCCTTGTTGTCTGTTCAGATGTAGTGGATGAGATGCCAGTGTTCAGTAAGATTGTTGGCATACATCTGAGAGATAAGATTTATTTGTGGGGTCAGACATGGAGACTGCATTTCATATTACTGAACAAGGCCATCTTTCAATAATCAAACCAGTTGAGATGTTTTAAACCTTTTGATCTCCATATTTTTTTAAAAATGTTGTTACAGACAGCTAAGTGACTCGTCATAGCTGACACTGAAAACAAAAGTAACATTGAAAAGTGTGTTGAATGCTGCCAATGAGGTGCTCCCCTGGCATGGAATGACCTTCTTTGTCTATGATGAGTTACTGATGGCCTGCTTGCTGGTTCCAGAGGCAAGTAGGTATGGCTGCCGTCTTCCCTCCGTCTCCAGGTACTCATCCAGGCTCCTGCAAGAAAGAAGAAAAAGACAAAAGAACAAAAAATGATATTCAACACTTATGCTGAGGTAAAGAAAGTTCATAACAGCTCTTTTTCACATACTGAGCTCAAAGAAGGTGACATCTGCCATATACCTTGTGAAATACAATGAGATGGTCAATGGCCTGAGCTGTGCTGATCTTCTGTGTTTTCTTCCTGCCAGTGGGCTTTGGTGATGGGATGTGCAAAGGAGTAGGAGGGAAGACATGTCACTGTCCCACTGTAAACAAGAATTGCTGATATTAGTTTTGCCCAGCATCATATGAACTCATCACCAACAGTTCAAGTGCTTTAAGTTCCCTACAAGGACCCCAAGTGAAGACGGTGAAGAAAAAGATGTTGAGATTGTCTGCGCTTATGGATTGTAGACTCTTTGGGATATTTATGACAACCCCCTCTACCTCAAAAGATTGTCTTACTACTCTGAAAATGTATTTATTGCATTGAATGTGTTGTATGCACCTGTGTGGTGTGTCATGTCATGTGTGTACTGCCCCATTTTACAAATGAAGTTCCTTGTGGACAAATACCGTCATTTGAATTAAATCATTTGATTGAACAAATTCACCTGGACAGTCATCGGATGCTTGCCCGTCTTGCTGGTCCCTGGCAGACCTCAGCAGCCGCTGTAATAGGGGTGTGGGAGTCAGGGTCTCTGCCTCCCTGATCTCCTTCACTTAGTAAGATGTACAGTGCATTTGGAAAGTATTCAGACCCCTTAACTTTTTCCAGACTTTTATACATTACAGTACAGCCTTATTCTAAAATGTAAAAAAAAAAATTATAATCCTCATCAATCTACACACAATACCACATAATGACAAAGCAAAAACAGGTTTTTAGAATGTTTGCAAATGTATTAAAAATAAAAAACAGAAACACCTTATTTACACAAGTATTGCTATGAACCTCAAAATTGAACTCGGGTGTATCCTGTTTCCAATGATCATCCTTGAGATGTTTCAACAACTTGATTGGAGTCCACCTGTGGTACATTCAATTGATTGAACATGATTGGGGCGGCAGGGTAGCCTAGTGGTTAGAGCATTGGGCTAGTAACCGAAAGGTTGCAAGTTCGAATCCCTGAGCTGACAAGGTACAAATCTGTCTTTCTGCCCCTGAACAATGCAGTTAACCCACTGTTCCTAGGCCGTCATAAGAATTTGTTCTTAACTGAAAGGCACACACCTGTCTGACAGTGCATGTCAGAGCAAAAACAAAGCCATGAGGTTGAAGGAATTGTCCATAGAGCTTTGAGATAGGATTGTGTTTGGGCACCAATCTGGGTAAGGGTACCAAGAAATGTCTGCAGCATTGAAGGTCCCCAATAACACAGTGGTCTTAAATGGAAAAAGTTTGCAACCACCAAGACTCTTCCTAGAAATGTCTGCAGCATTGAAGAAATGTCTGCAGCATTGAAGGTCCCCAATAACACAGTGGTCTTAAATGGAAAAAGTTTGCAACCACCAAGACTCTTCCTAGAATTTGTTCTTAACTGAAAGGCACACACCTGTCTGACAGTGCATGTCAGAGCAAAAACAAAGCCATGAGGTTGAAGGAATTGTCCATAGAGCTTTGAGATAGGATTGTGTTTGGGCACCAATCTGGGTAAGGGTACCAAGAAATGTCTGCAGCATTGAAGGTCCCCAATAACACAGTGGTCTTAAATGGAAAAAGTTTGCAACCACCAAGACTCTTCCTATAAAAAAACCTGTAAAAACCTCTAAACTGTAAACTGTCAAAACCTCTAAAAACCTGTTTTTGCTTTGTCATTATGTGGTATTGTGTGTAGATTGATGAGGATTATAATTTTTTTTTTTACATTCTGGCTGGCGGCCCAGTCAAACGGAGCAATCGGGGGAGAAAGTCCTTGGTCAGGGAGGTAAAGTGGCCAGGCGGAAGCGAGTCTGAGTCTGAGAGTCTGATGAAACGTGGTCTGAATCACGTCTGGCAAACCTGGCACCTTCCAAACCTGGTGGCAGCATCATGCTGTGGGGATGTTTTTCAGCGGCAGGGACTGGGAGACTAGTCAGGATCGAGGGAAAGATGAACAGAGCAAAGTACAGAGCGATCCTATATGAGCTCCAGAGCTCTCAGGACCTCAGACTGGGGCAAAGGTTCACCTTCCAACAGGACAACGACTAAGCACAAGACAATGCAGGAGTGGCTTCGGGACACGTGTCTGAATGTCCTTGAGTGGCCCAGCCAGAGCCTGGACTTGAACCCTTTCGAACATCTCTTAAGAGACCTGAAAATAGCTGTGCAGTGACGTTCCCCATCCAACCTGACAGAGCTTGAGAGGAACTGCAAAGAATAATGGAAGAAACTCCCCAAATACAGGTGTGCCAAGCTTGTAGCGTCATACCCAAGAAGACTCGAGGCTGTAATTAATCGCTGTCAAACTTAAAATCACAAAATATTTTACTTTCAGTGCAATTTCATCATGAACTAATGAATAGCCTCTATTTCATTGTGACAATACTCACCGTTCCCTCCCCGCTGCCACTCTCATTCCGAGGGTGGAAAAATGGCGCCTTAAAGAATTTCAACAAGTTCTTATCAAAATATCCTGGATGTTCCAATTAACACTGATGTTCCAATTTGAACTCTGTGATTGAACATCAGACTCTATTGTTAATTTACACACATGGTGTTTCGCCTGTAAAATTCAGCATCAGAATCTCAACATTTTGACTCCAAAAATATTAACACTAGAATTTTAACACCGCCCGTTTTTCTGTTGGTCGAAGGGTCAAAGAAATTCCCAAACACACCCTCAAACACACACACACATACACACACACACACACACACATCAACCAACAAAGCAACAATTAGCTGAAATCCAGCCAAGCCACCTCATCACCTGCCTCTCCTTCTCCATTTCCATCTTCACCCATTCCAACCTTCTCTCCATCCATCCATCTACGTGAGTCTCTACATTTGTTATGCAGTGTAATTGGGGGGTGGGTCCACGGGGCACAGCCACAAAGTCGCCCCGCGCGGGTAGGAAAAGATGTTGCTAATCCCGCTGAAGAATGGAGCAGGTCAAGCAGCCAGCGCTGCTGAATTCAACCTCAGAGCCACGGCCACACAAATTAGGAGGAGCTGACAGGTCCAACAGCACTGGGAGCATTGTGTCCCCTGTAAGGGGCCCCTGAGCCCGTGGCCCTGCGTGAAGGGCCAGTCAGGCAGAGGTGAAGATGTATAGTCTGTGGGCTGACCTGGGACCAGTGGCCATAAATCTAATGCTGCCAGCCGCACTCTTTCTCCCAGTGGACCCTCACACACACACATACATTAAGTTAGGAGTAAGCCGTAGAGGCACAGTGGGAGCTGGTCTAGAAGTAGAGGGTAATGTCCTCAACTGGAAGTGACTTGTCCATGGCCTGGTGTGACTGAGGTAAACTTGGCAACATGACATTATCATTCACAGCCGGGCGACTTCCCACTTACAAACATGAAGAACAAGAAAAGTCCCACCAGGTTCTGCCCAATCTGCACCCTCTCTTGAGTGGGAATAGCCAATGGTGGTCTTCTTGGCAGACTGAAATTATATTATAGTTGCTATCTGTACACAGGACGTCCCCCTGCTGTGTATGATGATGTCAGCTGAGTCTGCCTTTTAAGGGAAGTTTAAAAAAAATCCTAAATCTTTCTGTGGTGAAGAGTGGAGGCTGGAGCCAGCCTAGCAGCCCAACCCAACTCTGCACAGGATTCAGGCTAGAGTCTTTACCCAACTCCCTGCCTGCCACTCCCTGGTCCCTGTTCCCTGGTCCACTGATGAATTATGGCCCTTTGTTGTGTCTCTCATAAAGGACGCCATCGCCGCCTCTTTCAGAGGACCTGCCGAGCAAATCTGAGGCGCGAATAGCATTAGTCCGAGTCAGTGCACCTATAGCGGTGTAGCCAGCCCTGAAAAAGCAGCCTGCTAGCGCTCCTCCTTGAGTTTTATGGGCCAAAATGATTGAGGGAGAAGAAACTACAGGCCAACAGAAAGAGAGAGAGGGAAGTGGAGAGCTTGGAGAGATGGATGGATGGACAGATAAAGAGACAGCAGCCGTTGAACAGAATGCTCGTATCACAGCAAGACAAGATGTGAAGGGAAACAGGTTTCACTTAGGGGAGGAGAAAAGGGGAGAGACAAAGGAAAAGTTGGGCTGAAAAGAGGTGGAGGACTCAGACTGTCAGGACTGGCACTGAGTTAGAGTTCGATCTAATTTCTCAATTGTCATCCCTGCTCCTCTCTAACCAATTACAACTCAAAGAAAGTGTACTTCTTCTCAAGATGTCACACATTGCGATCTAGGGCATTAAGTATCTACCGTTGCTTATTTGACTTCAACCACATGTACACGGTACCAGTCAAAAGTTTGGACACACCTACTCATTCAAGGATTTTTCTTTATTTTTACTGTTTTTGACATTGTAGAATAGTAGTGAAGACATCAAAACTATGGAATACCACATATGGAATCATGAAGTAACCAAAAAAGTGTTAAACAAATCAAATTCGTTCTTCCAAGACGGCGTAGCAGTGTAGACGTCTTTGTCCTGTCGTGTCCCGTGTCCCTTGTATATATCTTTTTACATCTTTTTCTTCGCATATCTTTTAAAAATACTTTCTTAAACCTCAACTTCTAAATACTCTCCTGCAACCCGCCTCACCCAATGTGGCGTGGATCTGCTTTTTTCTAAAGTATTTCTATTTACTTCTGATCTGGAATCCATCTACTGAAGATAGCCAGCTAACTGCCTACCAGCTATCAGTTAGCAAACCATTGCTAGCGGTCATCAGCTAACCTTTAGCTCGGAAAGCTCTCGCTAGTTCGAACAACGTGACTAAAACCAGAGCATAACGGACCTATTTCTCTCCATATCCCCGGATTCCTACCGCAAACTCTGAACATTTTCATCTGGATCTTCGCAACTAGCTAACCACAATCCCGGGTGACCACTCCTGGCTAGCGTTTCCATCCCGGAGCAGGCACCGGAGCAGGCACCAATTAGCCTGAAGCTAATTGGCTAGGGCTCCTGTGCTACCACTGAAGCCCACTCCTGGGCTACAAGACCCGGACCCATTTACTGCCGGTACGGAGCACGGAACCCCGCCTATCCTCTACGACTGGAATACCGACATAATCTGCCCGGGGACTCCAACAGGCCCCTCAGGCGTGACGCCCGCTGAAGGCCCATTCTGCTAACCTACTAGGCCTGTTAGCTACCTAGAGCTACCTGGAACCCTACTAATTCCACGACTGGTCTATCGACGTCACCGCACGAAGAGGCAAAAACAGACTTCCCCCCCATCGCGACGTCCCCCAAAGGCTAACTTGCCTGCCCCGGTCTGCTAACTGCTAGCTTATCTTGCAGCTAGCGCAGCCAGGAAGCTAGCACCAGTTAGCAAACACAATTCTACAATTCACAACCTCTCTTTCGCCATCGCTATCCGGCTTGGATTCTCTGTCGACACGACCACGTCTGGTTTGCAGACGTGCCCTCAACCGGTGCCCTCAACCGGCCTCCGTCTGAGCAGACCCCCTCCGTCTGAGCAGACCACCCCCCCGGGCTACTAACTTTAAACGCGTGCTAGCTTAGTGGAGGCCTCACTACTCCATCTACGGCTGCCCCCTGGACACTATGATCACTTGGCTACATAGCTGATGCCTGCTTGACTGTCCATTAATTCACGGTACTCCATTCTGTTTATTTGTGTTTTATCTGTCGGCTCTGTGCCTTAACTCAGGATCTGTGTGTAGTTAATCCGACCCTCTCTGCCCAGTCGTCGCCATTTTTACCTTCTGTTGCTGTGTTAGCTGACTAGCTGCTGTTATCTCACCTGCTGTTTTAGCTAGCTCTCCCAATCATGACCTGCAATCACTTTATGCCTTATTGTATGTCTCTCTCAAATATTAACCTGTTGGGGATGGGGGCGCTGTTTAGACTATTTATGCTAATTTGGCTAATTTTTGAAACGGCTTCCCACAAAATCCTTGATCGTACAATTATTATTGGATAGAAAACAGTCTATAGTTTCTATAGGAGTTGAAATTTTGTCTCTAAGTGGAACAGAGCCCATTCTACAGCAATTTCCCTGACATGGAGTCAGATTTGAGAAATGTTGGCCACTCTTCTGAAGTCAGTTAAAAGGGCACTGTCATTGCTATGACTATACGGACACTTCTTACGTCTTCCCCTGGATGCCTTTACGTGATGACGATTCCAATGGGGTCGATTGCGCGTTCACAGGCCCTATAAATCAAAAAACCCTGTAGCTAGCAAGTCTTTCCTTGCTGCGTAACGCGCGTGCTGGACACCGACCCGCTCCTGTTCCAAGCGTTAGTTTAGCCTGTTATATTTCTCCGGTCATCTTTTCACTCGTTATAGGAGTTAAAAACATCATAAGGTAGTTAATTTAAAGCGTTTTATAGCAATTTATATCCGTTTAGTGCGATTTTGGGACATTTATTTTTGCAACGATGTGAAAAGTTGGGCACGCTTTTCAGTTCATCCCGAACGCAGTTGACATTTCCACATGGCAAGAGGACAGCTTTCCACCAAAAGACGATTTCTCCCAAGAAAGGATCCTTTGCCCAAGATACTGATGGAAGAACAGCTCAAGGTAGGACATTTTTATTATGATAAATCGTGTTTCTGTCGAAACATTTTAGTGGCTTAGGACGCCATGTTTTTTGACGTAGCTTCGCTTGGCGCAAACTGTATTGAAAAGTAAGGATAAATTAAAAAATGTAATAACGCAATTGTATTAAGAATTCAATTGTCTATCAATCCCTGTCCACCCTATATTTTTTAGTCACGTTTATGAGTATTTATGTATAAGAGTAGATCACTGTCTAAGTGGCGCAAGGACTTTTTCTTTACCAGCTTGTCTACATTTCACATTGTCTAACCATGATTTTGGTGGCTAAATATAAACATTTTCGATCAAACTGTATATGCATGTTGTAATGTGATGTTACAGGAGTGTCATCGGAAGAATTCTGAGAAGGTTAGTGAAAAAATTAATATCTTTTGGCGATGTTGACTTTTATCGCTCACTTTGGCTAGAATCAATGCTGGGCTGCTAATTGCTATGTGCTAAGCTAATATAACGATTTATTGTGTTTTCGCTGTAAGACACTTAGAAAATCTGAAATATTGTCTGTATTCACAGGATCTGTGTCTTTCGATTCGTGTATGCTGTGTATTTTTACGAAATGTTTGATGATTAGTAGTTAGGTAAACACGTTGCTCATTGTAATTATTCTAGTCCATTTGTGACGGTGGGTGCAATTGTAAACTATGCCATCTACCTGAAATATGCACTTTTTTCTAACAAAACCTATCCCATACCATAAATATGTTATCAGACTGTCATCTAATGAGTTTTTTTTGTTGGTTAGGGGCTATAAATATCTTAGTTTAGCCGAATTGGTGATGGCTACTGGTGTTGGTGGACAAATAAAAGATGGTGGATTATGCTAATGTGTTTTTAGGTAATAGATGTACATCTTTACATATTGTGTCTTCCCTGTAAAACATTTTAAAAATCGGAAATGTTGACTGGATTCACAAGATCTGTGTCTTTCATTAGCTGTATTGGACTTTAATGTGTGAAAGTTAAATATTTAAAAAAAAACATTTTTTTGAATTTCGCGGCACTGGTTTTTCAGTGGGGGGGGGGGGGTGTGCCGCTAGCGCCACGCTGATCCTAGACAGGTTAATATGCCTTGCATACTGTTGTTCAGGCTAGTTATCATTGTTTTGGTTTGCAATGGACCCCGTAGTTCCACTCTCCGTACCTCTGATACCTCATTTGTCCCACCCCCCACACATGCGGTGACCTCACCCATTGAGACCAGCATGTCCAGAGATACAACCTCTCTTATCATCACCCAGTGCCTGGGCTTGCCTCCGCTGTACCCGTGCCCCACCATACCCTGGTCTGCACATTATGCCCAGAATCTATTCTACCACGCCCATAAATCTGCTCCTTTTATTCCTTGTCCCCAACGCTCTAGGCGACCAGTTTTGATAGCCTTTAGCC
Organism: Salvelinus fontinalis; assembly: GCF_029448725.1. Lineage (NCBI taxonomy): Eukaryota > Metazoa > Chordata > Actinopteri > Salmoniformes > Salmonidae > Salvelinus > Salvelinus fontinalis. The sequence goes on from NC_074673.1 coordinate 56,671,496, forward strand.
GCACCCTCATCCTACTACTACTCTGTTCCTCGGGTGATGTGGAGGTAAACCCAGGCCCTGCATGTCCCCAGTCACCCTCATTTGTTGACTTCTGTGATCGAAAAAGCCTTGGCCTCATGCATGTCAACATCAGAAGCCTCCTCCCTAAGTTTGCCTTACTCACCGCTTTAGCACACTCTGCCAACCCTGATGTCCTTGCCGTGTCTGAATCCTGGCTTAGGAAGGCCACCAAAAACTCTGAGATTTCCATACCCAACTATAACACTTTCCGTCAAGATAGAACTGCCAAAGGGGGAGGAGTTGCAATCTACTGCAGAGATAGCCTGCAAAGTTCTGTCATACTTTCCAAGTCTATGCCCAAACAGTTCGAGCTTCTAATTTTAAAAATTAATCTCTCCAGAAATAAGTCTCTCACTGTTGCCGCCTGCTACCGACCCCCCTCAGCTCCCAGCTGTGCCCTGGACACCATATGTGAATTGATCGCTCCCCATCTAGCTTCAGAGTTTGTTCTGTTAGGTGACCTAAACTGGGATATGCTTAACACCCCGGCAGTCCTACAATCTAAGCTTGATGCCCTCAATCTCACACAAATCATCAAGGAACCCACCAGGTACAACCCTAAATCCGTAAACATGGGCACCCTAATAGACATTATCCTGACCAACTTGCCCTCCAAATACACCTCTGCTGTCTTCAATCTAGATCTCAGCGATCACTGCCTCATTGCCTGTATCCGCCACGGGTCCACGGTCAAACGACCACCCCTCATCACTGTCAAACGCTCCCTGAAACACTTCTGCGAGCAGGCCTTTCTAATCGACCTGGCCCGGGTACCCTGGAAGGATATTGACCTCATCCCGTCAGTTGAGGATGCCTGGTCATTCTTTAAAAGTTACTTCCTCACCATATTAGACAAGCATGCTCCGTTCAAAAAATGCAGAACCAAGAACAGATATAGCCCTTGGTTCACTCCAGACCTGACTGCCCTCGACCAGCACAAAAACATCCTGTGGCGAACTGCAATAGCATCGAAGAGCCCCCGTGATATGCAACTGTTCAGGGAAGTCAGGAACCAATACACGCAGTCAGTCAGGAAAGCAAAGGCCAGCTTTTTCAAGCAGAAATTTGCATCCTGTAGCTCTAACTCCAAAAAGTTCTGGGATACTGTAAAGTCCATGGAAAACAAGAGCACCTCCTCCCAGCTGCCCACTGCACTGAGGCTAGATAACACGGTCACCACTAATAAGTCCGTGATAATCGAAAACTTCAACAAACATTTCTCAATGGCTGGCCATGCCTTCCACCTGGCGACTCCAACCTTGGCCAACCGCCCCGCCCCCCCCGCTGCTACTCGCCCAAGCCTCCCAGCTTCTCCTTTACCCATATCCAGATAGCAGATGTTCTGAAAGAGCTGGAAAACCTGGACCCATACAAATCAGCTGGGCTTGACAATCTGGACCCCCTATTTCTGAAACTGTCCGCCGCCATTGTCGCACCCCCTATTACCAGCCTGTTCAACCTCTCCTTCGTATCATCTGAGATCCCCAAGGATTGGAAAGCTGCCGCTGTCATCCCCCTCTTCAAAGGGGGAGACACCCTGGACCCAAACTGTTACAGACCTGTATCCATCCTGCCCTGCCTAGCTAAGGTCTTCGAAAGCCAAGTCAACAAACAGATCACTGACCATCTCGAATCCCACCGTGCCTTCTCCGCTGTGCAATCCGGTTTCCGAGCCGGTCACGGGTGCACCTCAGCCACGCTCAAGGTACTAAACGATATCATAACCGCCATCGATAAAAGACATTACTGTGCAGCCGTCTTCATCGACCTGGCCAAGGCTTTCGACTCTGTCAATCACCATATTCTTATCGGCAGACTCAATAGCCTCGGTTTTTCTAATGACTGCCTTGCCTGGTTCACCAACTACTTTGCAGACAGAGTTCAGTGTGTCAAATCGGAGGGCATGTTGTCCGGTCCTCTGGCAGTCTCTATGGGGGTACCACAGGGTTCAATTCTCGGGCCGACTCTTTTCTCTGTATACATCAATGATGTTGCTCTTGCTGCGGGCGATTCCCTGATCCACCTCTACGCAGACAACACCATTCTGTATACTTCCGGCCCTTCCCTGGACACTGTGCTATCTAACCTCCAAACGAGCTTCAATGCCATACAACACTCCTTCCGTGCCTCCAACTGCTCTTAAACGCTAGTAAAACCAAATGCATGCTTTTCAACCGCTCGCTGCCTGCACCCGCACGCCCGACTAGCATCACCACCCTGGACGGTTCCGACCTAGAATATGTGGACATCTATAAGTACCTAGGTGTGTGGCTAGACTGCAAACTCTCCTTCCAGACTCATATCAAACATCTCCAATCCAAAATCAAATCTAGAGTCGGCTTTCTATTCCGGAACAAAGCCTCCTTCACTCACGCCGCCAAACTTACCCTAGTAAAACTGACTATCCTACCGATCCTCGACTTCGGCGATGTCATCTACAAAATAGCTTCCAATACTCTACTCAGCAAACTGGATGCAGTTTATCACAGTGCCATCCGTTTTGTTACTAAAGCACCTTATACGACCCACCACTGCGACCTGTATGCCCTAGTCGGCTGGCCCTCGCTACATGTTCGTCGTCAGACCCACTGGCTCCAGGTCATCTACAAGGCTATGCTAGGTAAAGTGCCGCCTTATCTCAGTTCACTGGTCACGATGGCTACACCCACCCGTAGCACGCGCTCCAGCAGGTGTATCTCACTGATCATCCCAAAAGCCAAAACCTCATTTGGACGCCTTTCCTTCCAGTTCTCTGCTGCCTGCGACTGGAACGAATTGCAAAAATCTCTGAAGTTGGAGACTTTTATCTACCTCAACAACTTTAAAAATCTGCTATCCGAGCAGCTAACCGATCGCTGCAGCTGTACATAGTCCATCTGTAAACTACCCACCCAATTTACCTACCTCACCCCCATACTGCTTTTATTTATTTACTTTTCTGCTCTTTTGCACACCAGTATCTCTTCTTGCACATGATCATCTGATGATTTATCACTCCAGTGTTAATCTGCTAAATTGTAATTATTCGATGTATTGCCTACCTCATGCCTTTTGCACACATTGTATATAGATTCTCTTTTTTCTACCATGTTATTGACTTGTCTATTGTTTACTCCATGTGTAACTCTGTGTTGTTGTCTGTTCACACTGCTATGCTTTATCTTGGCCAGGTCGCAGTTGCAAATGAGAACTTGTTCTCAACTAGCCTACCTGGTTAAATAAAGGTGAAATAAAATTAAAAAAATATATTTATTATATATTTGAGATTCTTCAAAGTAGCCATCCTTTGCCTTAATGACAGCTTTGCACAATCTTGGCATTCTCTCAACCAGCTTCATGGGGTAGTCACCTGGAATGCATTTTAATTAACAGGTGTGCCTTGTTAAAAGTTAATTTGTGGAAATTCTTTCCTTCTTAATGCGTTTGAGCCAATCAATTGTAGGGGTGACAATTTAGGGGTGGTATACAGAAGATAGCCCTATTTGGTAAAATACCAAGTCCATATTATGGCGAGACAGCTCAAATAAGCAAAGAGAAACGGCAGTCCATCATTACTTTAAGATATGAAGGTCAGTCAATCTGGAAAATTTCAAGAACTTTGAAAGTTTCTTCAAGTGCAGTCGCAAAAACCATCAAGCGCTATGATGAAACTGGTCCGCTCCGCTCCGAGTCCCCGGGATCGTCCCTTTGGTTGGCGGATCCCCAGCCCTATTTGGTAAAATACCAAGTCCATATTATGTCAAGAACAGCTCAAATAAGCAAAAAGAAACGACTGTCCATCTTTACTTTAAGACATGAAGGTCAGTCAATCTGGAAAATTTCAAGAACTTTGAAAGTTTCTTCAAGTGCAGTCTTGAAGTGCAGTCTTCTTTAAGTGCAGTCTTGAAGAAAAAGTGTGTGCTCGATAGGCTCCCATGCCTCAGTTGGTGAACAGGTTCCTGTGCCTCAACCGAGGCAACCGGGGAGGTCTCAGCCAGCTCATCAGGCTCTCACGCCTCAGCCAGTTCATCAGGTTTCTGCGCCTCAGCGGAGGAAGGAGAGTGATGGAGTGCTGCATCAGATGACTTGGCTCCACAATCACCCGATCTCAACCCAATTGATATGGTTTGGGATCAGTTGGACCGCAGAGTGAAGGATATGCAGGCAACAAGTGCTCAGCATATGTGGAAACTCCTTCAAGACTGTTGGAAAAGCATTCCAGGTGAAGCTGGTTGAGAAAATGCCAAGAGTGTGCAAAGCTGTCTTCAAGGCAAAGAAAGGGTAGCTACTTTGAAGAATCTAAAATAAAAAATATATTTTGATTTGTTTAACTTTTTTGGTTAATACATGATTCCATATGTGTTATTTCATAGTTTTGATGTATTCACTATTATTCTACAATGTAAAAAAAATAGTAAAAATTGAGAAAAACCTTTGAATAAGTAGGTGTGTCCAAACTTTTGACTGGTACTCTACGTGCAATCAAACTCAATAAAATCCATGACTTTGAAGTGACATTTCCAAATCTAATCATATCTCAACATTTAAACTCCATCTGAACATTTGAAATAAAGTATAATTCATTTCCACAATTACCGATAAAACATATGGGTACATATTGTTAAAGCCCCAATATCAACCAGGCCAACTTGCAACCCCCTCCAATGATACTCTCTCATCAGCTCCACAAATCGCATGCCATCTCTAAACTCCAATATGTCCACAATCGACCATGAGCACCACAAACAAAGACATACTCATACACTCAAACACCATATGTCTTTAATTCACTGTGCTATTGTGAACAGTCATTTTTTGTGTGAAAAGCTATTGATAGAGTGTTATTTGAGTCTCTCTTACATAGACAGGAGGAGGGTCATGAACGTAGTGGAAAAGTCACCACTGTGGCCCAAGGGACCCTCAGTCGTCATTGGATCCTGGAGGGATTTTAACAGACTGCCCATCTGGTGTGCTGGTGGGTAAATATTTCACTTGATGTGGGCTGATATAAACTCCAAAGAGGTTCCAAAGAGTGGCAGCAGAGAGGCTGTTTTAGTGACTCAGCAAACCAGCTAGTTGCTGTGTCTGTTTGATTTGACTTTTTGTTGTCTCGGGTGGTTATATGCACAATCGATACAAACCGCTACATTCAACTCCTTAGTATCATTTGGATTTTTGCCTATCTATTGGATACAATGGTGGTGGCAGTAAAGGTGGAACCTGCACTGACATACTCATTTAAGGAACTGTTTCCGCTCCAACCAGACAAAGTGGAAAGGTTACAGTCCACCAGAGATGAAACAAAGGAGACGGGGCCGCAGAGGAGGAGTGAGAGTTTGGAGCACACAGAGACAACGCAAGCCTTAAAAAAAAAATATGCTACTTTGGGAAATGCAGACATCTATCATCGTGGGGAACATGCGCTCACTGCCCAACAAGGTAGATTAGCTGTCCGTGACCGTTACATTTCAACGGGACTTTCGCAACGTGAGCTTGTTTTGTTTCACTGAAAACTTGATCTAGGGAGAATACACTTGTTGAATCAGTGACTTTGGACAGGTTTTCACTTATGCACATGGATAGAGTTTGACACAGTATAGGTAAATAAGTGCGGGTCTGTTTGTATGTCAACAGATGGTGTCCTTATCACAACCAAACAGACATTATCATAGGGGATCTGCAGAGGGCATCTCCAGATGGTGTCATTATCACAATCAAACAGACATCATCATAGGGGATCTGCAGAGGGCATCTCCAGATGGTGTCATTATCACAATCAAACAGACATTATCATAGGGGATCGGCAGAGGGCATCTCCAGATGGTGTCATTATCACAATCAAACAGACATCATCATAGGGGATCTGCAGAGGGCATCTCCAGATGGTGTCATTATCACAATCAAACAGACATCATCATAGGGGATCTGCAGAGGGCATCTCCAGATGGTGTCATTATCACAATCAAACAGACATCATCATAGGGGATCTGCAGAGGGCATCTCCAGATGGTGTCATTATCACAATCAAACAGACATCATCATAGGGGATCTGCAGAGGGCATCTCCAGATGGTGTCATTATCACAATCAAACAGACATCATCATAGGGGATCTGCAGAGGGCATCTCCAGATGGTGTCATTATCACAATCAAACAGACATTATCATAGGGGATCTGCAGAGGGCATCTCCAGATGGTGTCATTATCACAATCAAACAGCCATCATCATAGGGGATCTGCAGAGGGCATCTCTAGATGGTGTCATTATCACAATCAAACAGACATCATCATAGGGGATCTGCAGAGGGCATCTCCAGATGGTGTCATTATCACAATCAAACAGACATCATCATAGGGGATCTGCAGAGGGCATCTCTAGATGGTGTCATTATCACAATCAAACAGACATCATCATAGGGGATCTGCAGAGGGCATCTCCAGATGGTGTCATTATCACAATCAAACAGACATTATCATAGGGGATCTGCAGAGGGCATCTCCAGATGGTGTCATTATCACAACCAAACAGACATTATCATAGGGGATCTGCAGAGGGCATCAACAGATGGTGTCATTATCACAACCAAACAGACATTATCATAGGGGATCGGCAGAGGGCATCTCCAGATGGTGTCATTATCACAATCAAACAGACATCATCATAGGGGATCTGCAGAGGGCATCTCCAGATGGTGTCATTATCACAATCAAACAGACATCATCATAGGGGATCTGCAGAGGGCATCTCTAGATGGTGTCATTATCACAATCAAACAGACATCATCATAGGGGATCTGCAGAGGGCATCTCCAGATGGTGTCATTATCACAATCAAACAGACATCATCATAGGGGATCTGCAGAGGGCATCTCTAGATGGTGTCATTATCACAATCAAACAGACATCATCATAGGGGATCTGCAGAGGGCATCTCCAGATGGTGTCATTATTGTCACGGTTCATGAATCCACTGCCTCACTCTCTCTTTTCTCTCTCTCTCTCTCTCTCTCTCTCTCTCTCTCTCGCTCTTTCTCTCTCTCTCTCCTGTGTTTGTGTGGGCGTGGTTCCCAATCTTGGCCTGATTGTCTGCGCCAGCTGGAATTAATTATCTTCCCCTTTATATGTTCTGTAACCTGTGTTTCTTGTTGTCAGATCGTTGTTTCTTCCCTGAGGTTGTGTCGTGTGTCAGTGCTCTTTCTCTCTCAGCCCTTGTGGGGATTATCTGCTGTGCTCCTTCCTACCCAGCCGGACTCACTCCCTTGGATTTCTCAGCACGCTATCATCAGAGGATGTGCCCTAGGCCCTGGGTTGGATTCTGTCTGAGTATATTCTGTCTGTCCTGTGGATACTGTAAACTATTTTCATTAAACCATCGTTGCTTGCATCTTGCATCCGCCTCAGTATTGTGACAGAACGATCTGACCATATCATGGATGCAGCGAGTTCAACGAGTCTGACCGAATTCATTTCCCGCAGTATCACGAGAATGGACCAACAAGAGGAGAACATCTCCAGCACAGGTCGGGCAGTACAAGCCATGGCGACGCAGGTATCCCAGCTGACCCAACAATTACAACATCTGAAGGGTCTCGCTGCGCCACCTACACCAGCAGTTCCACACGCCCCGCCAGAGCTGGATTCTCAGCTAGAGCCACGACTACCGACACCAGAGGGTTATTCAGGTGATCCGGACTATTGTAGAGCTTTTCTTACGAGATGTTCAATGCATTTTTCGTTGCAGCCACGGACCTTCAACCGTGAACAGTCTAAGGTAGCATTCGTACTCACACTGCTATCAGGCAAAGCAGCTCTTTGGGGAACGGCGGTGTGGGCGAACCAGGACCCATGCTGCACCTCTTTCCAGACACTATCCGAGGAGATGAGAAGGGTCTTCGATCGGGCCGTGGCGGGTAGGGAGGCGGCCAGACTACTCGCTGACCTTCGCCAAGGAGACCGTTCAGTATCGGAATATTCCATCCAATTCCGCACTCTGGCCGCAGAGTGTCAGTGGAACGAGGAGGCGCAGTGGGACATGTTCCTGCATGGGCTGGGGGACCGGATCCAGAAGGAGATCTATGTTCTGGACCTTCCCAGGAGTTTAAATGGACTAGTGGAACTAGCCTTGAGGGTCGATGCTCGTCTGAGTCGTATTGGCCGCCGAGCATGCCCTAACAGACCGTATAACGACACGGAGGGCTGGCATACCAGCGGCGGGAACACGGTCAGTTCAGCCTCCGCTCACGAACCCATGCAGCTGGGGAGAGCTCGCCTCTCCCGGGAGGAGAGGGAGAGGCGGAGATCACAAGGACTCTGTCTCTACTGTGGTAGAGCGGGCCACTTTATCCACTCCCGCCCGGTAAAAGATCAGGCCCGGTAGTAAGTATGAGGCTACTATCGGGTGGTGTCACCACAGAGAAGACCTCATCATCTACTCTCCTCCCGGTAAGACTAAGATGGGCCACCCACACGCACGACACCCAAGCTTTACTGGACTCAGGAGCAGAGGGTAATTTCATGGACTTCAAGCTCGCTCACAAGCTCCAGATTCCTATCACCTCACTCACGCACAAGATATCCGTCAACGCTCTCAATGGTCAAGAACTCCCCAACATATCTCACACCACTGAACCTATCACACTCATCACTTCTGGCAATCACACTGAGACACTATCATTTCTACTCATGGACTCACCCCTTGCACCATTAGTTCTCGGCCACCCTTGGCTCACCCAACACAACCCCAGAGTGGACTGGGGTCATAACTCTATATCCATGTGGAGTAACAAGTGTCTTGAGTCCTGTTTAGTGTCTGCTTGTTCATCTGTGTCTGATTCTGTGTTTCTAGAGGAGGCAGTGGATTTGTCTAACGTGCCCGTTGAATACCTCGACCTGAAGGAGGTGTTCAGTAAGTCCCGTGCTGCTTCTCTTCCTCCGCATCGTCCCTATGACTGTGCAATAGAATTATTGCCAGGTGAGTCTCCGCCTAAAGGCAAGTTATATTCACTCTCTGTTCCTGAGAGGGAGGCTATGGAGAGATACATCTCTGATTCTCTGGCATCTGGATTCATTCGTCCTTCCTCTTCTCCAGCGGGGGCGGGGTTCTTCTTTGTGGGAAAGAAGGACGGATCTCTGCGTCCTTGCATTGATTACCGTGGGTTGAATAACATCACAGTGAAGAATACCTATCCCTTACCGTTGATGTCCTCAGCCTTTGAAAGGTTACAGGGAGCATCCGTGTTCACTAAGTTGGATTTACGTAATGCATATCATTTGGTTCGCATAAGGAGGGGGGACGAATGGAAGACCGCGTTTAACACCCCCAGAGGGCACTTTGAATATTTGGTCATGCCTTTTGGGCTATCCAACTCCCCAGCGGTTTTCCAGGCACTCGTCAATGACGTGCTGAGAGATATGATTGATCAGTTCATATATGTTTACCTGGATGACATACTGATTTTTTCTTCTTCTCTCCAGGAACACGTTCAGCACGTCAGACGAGTGCTCCAGAGGTTGTTGGAGAATGGACTTTTTGTCAAGGCGGAGAAATGCATTTTTCATGCACAATCCGTTCCATTCCTAGGTTACATCGTCTCGACTGAGGGTATTCGCATGGATCCTGACAAGATTAAGGCTGTGGTGGAGTGGCCAAGCCCAGATTCCCGCAGGGCCCTACAGAGGTTTCTGGGATTCGCCAATTTCTACCGGCGTTTTGTTCGCAACTTTAGCCAGATAGTCGCTTCCCTTACCGCCTTAACCTCCCCCAGAGTGACGTTCAGGTGGACCGATACAGCCGAGGCTGCATTCGTCAAACTCAAGAGCCGCTTTGTTTCGGCCCCCATCCTCATAGCTCCCGATCCCTCGCGTCAGTTCGTGGTGGAGGTGGACGCTTCAGAGGTGGGGGTAGGTGCGGTACTTTCCCAACGTGCCGCATCTGACAACAAGATGCACCCTTGCGCGTTCCTTTCCCATCGGTTATCACCTGCGGAACGCAACTACGACATTGGCAACAGAGAGTTGTTGGCAGTAAAGTTAGCATTGGAGGAGTGGCGCCATTGGTTAGAGGGTTCGGGGGTACCTTTTATAGTTTGGACCGATCACAAGAATTTGGAATATATCAGAACAGCCAAGAGACTCAACTCCAGGCAGGCGCGGTGGGCACTCTTTTTCGGACGTTTTGACTTCTCTCTCTCGTATCGCCCGGGTTCCAAGAATGTCAAACCCGATTCCCTTTCTCGTATTTTTGACCATTCCGAACGCCCATCCACTCCCGAGTGCATCCTACCCAGGACCCTAGTGGTCTCCACACTTATATGGGAGGTTGAATTGAGGGTCAGAACGGCCTTAGAAGGGGTAACGCCTCCGCCCGGTTGTCCGCCTAATCGGTTGTTTGTGCCGGAGGGGTGTCGGTCCGATGTTATTCGGTGGGGGCATTGCTCCAACGTAGCGTGTCATCCAGGAGTCAGCCGTACTAGCTTTTTAGTGAAGCAACGCTTTTGGTGGCCGCTGATGGCTCGTGACATTCACAGTTTTGTCTTGGCTTGCTCGGTTTGTGCCACTGGGAAGAGTTCTAATCGACCCCCAGATGGGTTACTCCAACCGCTGTCGGTCCCTTCGAGACCCTGATCCCACATCGCGCTAGATTTTGTTACCGGTCTCCCGCCCTCCCAGGGCAAGACGGTTGTTTTGACTGTGGTGGACCGGTTCTCGAAGGCGGCTCATTTTATTCCCTTGCCTAAATTACCATCTGCCAAGGAAACAGCGGTAACGGTCGTGGATCATGTCTTTCGCTTACATGGCCTGCCGATGGACGTAGTTTCTGACCGTGGGCCCCAATTTGTGTCCAAGTTTTGGCAGGAGTTTTGTAGGTTACTGGGAGCAAGTGTCAGTCTTTCTTCAGGGTTTCATCCCCAGAGCAACGGTCAAACGGAGAGGGCCAACCAAGATTTGGAGAGAGTGTTGCGATGTTTGGTTTCTAAGAACCCCTCTTCCTGGAGTCAACAACTCTCTATGGTTGAGTACGCTCACAATTCGTTGCCAGTGGCAGCCACGGGTCTCTCTCCGTTTGAGTGTAGTTTAGGTTACCAGCCACCTATCTTTCCCAGTACAGAGTCCGAGGTCACTGTTCCCTCCGCTCACGCTTTCATCCAGAGGTGCCGTCACGTATGGAGCAGAGCCCGTGAGACTCTCCTCCGGGTGGGGGCGCGCACCAAGGCTAAGGCCGATCGCCACCGGTCGACGCCTCCGGTATACGTTGTTGGACAAAGAGTGTGGCTTTCCACGAAGAACATTCCACTCCGATCCGTTTCTAACAAGCTTGCCCCCAAATTTATCGGGCCGTTCAGGGTCACCAGGATCATTAGTCCGGTGGCGGTCCGGCTCAAGCTTCCTCCGGCGTATAGGAGAATTCATCCTACCTTCCATGTGTCCAAGATAAAACCGGTGTTTCAGGCACGCATTAACCCGCCGGTCCCGGTTCCCCCGCCGCCACGACTTGTTGATGGGGAGACCACCTTTTCTGTCAATCGGATTTTGAACTCGAGAAGGAGGGGACGCGGATTCCAGTACCTGGTAGACTGGGAGGGTTACGGTCCGGAGGAGAGAAGTTGGGTACCCGCTAGGGACATTCTGGATCACTCCCTTATCGATGATTTCAATCGACAGGTAAATTTGTCTGGGAACGCCAAGAGGCGTTCCTAGGGGGGGGTATTGTCACGGTTCATGAATCCACTGCCTCACTCTCTCTTTTTTCTCTCTCTCTCTTTTTTCTCTCTCTCTCTCTCTCTCTCTCTCTCTCTCTCGCTCTTTCTCTCTCTCTCTCCTGTGTTTGTGTGGGCGTGGTTCCCAATCTTGGCCTGATTGTCTGCGCCAGCTGGAATTAATTATCTTCCCCTTTATATGTTCTGTAACCTGTGTTTCTTGTTGTCAGATCGTTGTTTCTTCCCTGAGGTTGTGTCGTGTGTCAGTGCTCATTCTCTCTCAGCCCTTGTGGGGATTATCTGCTGTGCTCCTTCCTACCCAGCCGGACTCACTCCCTTGGATTTCTCAGCACGCTATCATCAGAGGATGTGCCCTAGGCCCTGGGTTGGATTCTGTCTGAGTATATTCTGTCTGTCCTGTGGATACTGTAAACTATTTTCATTAAACCATCGTTGCTTGCATCTTGCATCCGCCTCAGTATTGTGGCAATTATCACAATCAAACAGACATTATCATAGGGCATCTCCAGATGGTGTCATTATCACAACCAAACAGACATTATCATAGGGGATCTGCAGAGGGCATCTCCAGATGGTGTCATTATCACAACCAAACAGACATTATCATAGGGGATCTTCAGAGGACATCTCCAGATGGTGTCATTATCACAATCAAACAGACATCATCATAGGGGATCTGCAGAGGGCATCTCCAGATGGTGTCATTATCACAATCAAACAGACATTATCATAGGGGATCTGCAGAGGGCATCTCCAGATGCATTTATTTTCATCTCTGGGGATTTTAACCACTGCTCCCTATCATCTGTCTCCCCAACTTCAGCCAGTTTGTTAAATGCCCCACACAATGATAAGACTAATGACTTGCTTTATGCAAACTTATGCAATGCCCTCCACCCTTTGGGGTAGGCTGACCAAAATATTATTCAGCTCCTACCCATGTACAGACCACGTGTCCAGCGCCAGAAGCCTAAAACCATCATGGTATGAAAATGGTCACAGGACAGATGTGAAACTCTGAGTTGAAGCTTTGAGTGTACTGAGTGGGATACATTCATTGACGCCTCTGGTGGTGACATAGACCTTCTATGCAACAGTGTTGCTGACTATATCAACTTCTCTATGGACAATGTTGTTCCACAGAGGGCAGTGAATTGCTTCCCCAATAACAAACCACGGATTACAAGAGACATTTGTAACACACTCAATATGAAAAAACAAGCATTCCTGAGGGGTGACATGGAGAGTGTGAAAGGGTCCACAGAAGGAACTGAAACAACTGATACGGGCAGAAAAGAGGGACTAAATGAACAAGATTAAGCAGCAGTTTGCTCGCAAACAACACCAGGGAGGTGTGGAAGGGGATGCACCTCATGACTGGATATGATGGGCGGTCAGCTGATGGAACTGTGGAGGCATCAGCTAATGAGCACAGCCAGTTCTTTGCACGCTTCGACAACTATGATTTCTCAGAAGACAGGTCTGTGGAGAGGTTACAGCAGCAGAGTCTAGGACCAGTCCGGCTATTACTCTGACTGTTGACCAGGGGAGGAAACAGTTCAAACTGACCAATGCCAGGAAGGCTGTGTGACCGGATGGAGTCAGACCCCGGGTGCTCAAGGACTGTGCTGGATCCTGCACTTCATGATGCAACAGGCTGACCAAAATCATCAAGAAGGCTGGATCTATCATCAGAACCCACCAGGGTAATCTAGAGCCCATCCAGGAGAAGCGGATCGTCAAGAAGCTCGGAGGTGTATACCACGTAGCAAGCGAGATCTACTCAGGGTTTTCTAAAGCTAGTCAGCTTCAGGTAGCTTTGCATTCCAGCTCAGGCTTCAGCCATACTACGACGGTAGATATTCCCTGTCAGCCTGCCGCTAAACAGGCTTGTAACTGTGTTTGCAGGTCATACGTGGCTAGCCGAACTCCGAACTCTTCATTGAGACAATTCTGAAACATCAATCCATAGGCAACTCAGTGCCACATTTTCATTTGTGCCAAAATAATCCAAATGAAAGAAAATGCATCTGGCAAATTCAGAAGGCTATTGTGTAAAATATAATTTTAGTAGTGCCATCTTTATTTTATTACTTTAGTGTGCTTTGGACAGGTTTTCACTTGTGGTTATCAATGCACAAGCACCTTTTTTCCTACTCCTATAGATAAAATAATGGTATGAAGTCATACAAACGTTTTACTGTGCGTGAAGTTTCAAACGCATTTGTCTTTACTAAATGTGTAATGTGATAGGTATTTATGATTTTTTTTAACACACAAAAACACATTTGATTTATTAAATATTTAATCAGTCGTCTTCCTCAAATGAAGTGGATGATGACACAATCTTTGTGAGAGGGAGGGAGGGAATCTGATTTCGTTAGTCCTCAACTCTCAGCTCGGACACTTCATTCAGGAAAAATGTAGTTCGCCTTGAGTTAGCCTGCCCCAGGAAGGATTTGTTGCCATACCGGTTATCCCAAGTTGAACTCAGACCAAAGTTACCTCCCTAACTCCTCAAACTATTTTCATAGTATAGGGCTCCAGAGCATAGAGGGCAACACTAGCCACCCCCTCCACAGTATCTGCTTGGAGCAACGCATTGCGATAGCAGAGAGATTAGTTTCACCTACGTCCAAAACAGAACATTTCTGCAGGTCTTTTTTTTAACTTATGCTACGAGACTTTTAACATGAACACTGAGTTTTTTAATTGTATTTATATATTTTATTCGGTGATGCTCTGCTTTTAGTGTCCGTGTGCCCTTGTTGTGTTTTTAATGTGTATTTATTGTTGACGTATGTTTTGGCTGGTGGATTTCTGGGGGATTAATAAAGCACTGTCTTATCTTAACACCATCACACCAATATCAGACCAATGACATACAGTAATATAACAGACGTTGTAGAACGATCGTATTATTGTCTCACACAGGCACTTTTTTAGTCGGCGCGCACCTGCCCACCGCACTACTGGGACTGAGGTGGACAGCTAAAGCAAACCACCGAGGCCTTAAAATGAGTGCTAGTAGATTCCATTGTTCAAATATACAGTAAGGAAAACATTTTGTTTTTAAGGTCTTGCAATTTATTGAGTGTCACAAGGGATCGGCAGACAGGCGCAGGAATGGGTAATAGGGGTTTTAATTGACCCAAATTACAGTGTGCCACGTAAAGGCACGGGGACGAAGACCAAACAAACACGTATACAAAGCACAGGGTTGAAACACAAACAGAAGGAGCGAGGAGTACCTCGAATAAATAACACACGCCCACAATGATTAACGCACGGGACAAGACCCGTAATCATCTGCACAATATACGTGGCACGAAAGCCAAAACAGCATAGCACAGGTACTCACACGACCAACGGACTTTGGAATAATAATCGACAGGACAATGGTTAACAAAGGGCACACTTATACCATTACTAATCAAATGGGAATAGGGACCAGGTGTGTGT
Organism: Salvelinus fontinalis; assembly: GCF_029448725.1. Lineage (NCBI taxonomy): Eukaryota > Metazoa > Chordata > Actinopteri > Salmoniformes > Salmonidae > Salvelinus > Salvelinus fontinalis. The sequence goes on from NC_074673.1 coordinate 56,686,713, forward strand.
AAAGACAGTTCCGGAAGGATCCAGGACAGTGAGAAATGACATATTAGGATCATTAGATATGAATTATCTGAGAAATATCTTGAATTCAAAATTATTTTCTGCACATTTCAATCCCTGATTACCCAGCAGAACACTAGAACAATAATCTTTGCACCGTTATTTTGGTTTTAGTTACAGTGCCTTCAGAAAGTATTCATACTCCTTGACTTATTCTATCTTTTCTTGTGTTACAGCCTGAACTCAAAATGTATTAAATAGATTTATTGTTCTTACCCATCCACACACAATACCCCATAACGACAAAGAAAAAACATGTAAAAAAATAAATAAATGTATGAGCTCAGGGGCATCCAATTTCCTTTGATCATCCTTGAGATGACTATAACTTGATTGGGGTACATATCTGGCCAATTAAATTGTTTGGACATGATTTACAAAGAAACACGCGTGTCTATATAAGGTCCCACATTTGACAGTGCATGTCAGAGGAGAAACTATACCATGAAGTCCAAGGTACTGTCTGTAGAGCTCTGAAATTGAAAGAATATGGAACTACCCAGACTTTGTCTAGAGCTGGCCGGCAGACCAAACTGAGCAACCGGGCAAGAGGGACAGGGAGGTGACCAAGAACCAGAACTACAGAGTTGCTTGGCTGAGATGGGAGAACCTCTCAGAAGGACAACAGTTTCTACAGCACTTCCCCAATCTGGGCTTTCTGGGAGAGTGGCCAGACGTAATCCACTCCTGAGAAAAAGGCACATGACAGCACGCCTGGAGTTTGCAAAAAGGCAGGTGAAAGACTATGAGAGCATAAGGCAAAATATGATGTGGTCTGATGAGACAAAAATGTTACTCTTTGGCCTGAATGCAAAGCGTTATGTCTGAATACAAAGCGCTACGTTTGAAAACCAGGCCCAACTCATCACCCGTCTAACACCATCCCTACAGTGAAGCATGGTGGTGGCATCATCATGCTATGGGGATGCTTTTGAGCGGCAGGGTTTGGGAGACTGGTAAGGAGAGAAAGACAATGAATGATGCAAACAACCTTACACTTAAAAATCTGTGGAAGGACATGAAGATTGTTGTTCACCACCGCTCTCCATCTAACTTAACACAGCTTGAGAAAATCTGCAAGGAAGAATGGGAGAAAATCCCTAAATCCTGATGTGCGAAGCTGATACAGAAATACCCAAGAAGACTCAAAGCGGTAGTCACCGCCACAGGTGTATCTACAAAGTATTGACTCAGGGGTGTGAATACTTATGTAAATTAGATATTTCTGAATTTCAATTTTCAAGAAATTTGCAAAGAATTATAAAACATGTTTTCACTTAATCATTATCGGGTATGTGTCACGTTCCTGATCTATTTCTGTTAGTTTATGTGTGTTAGTTGGTCAGGACGTGAGGTTGGGTGGGCATTCTATGTTTTCTGTTTCTGTGTTGGTTTTTGGGTTGCCTGGTATGGCTCTTAATTAGAGGCAGGTGTTTGGCGTTCCTCTAATTAAGAGTCATATTTAGGTAGGCGTTGTCACAGTGTTCGGTGTGGGTGATTGGGACTGTTTACGGTTTGTTCGGTTTGTGTAGCCTATGTTCCTATTAGTGAGTTTTTTCTTGTTTTATGTAAGTACGTCGCCTAGGTCTGTCTACACCGTTTGTTGTTTTTGTTAGTTTAATCAAGTTCGTGTTTTCGTTAAATAAATATGTCTGTAATGGTTCTCTAAATCTTCCTCCTCCTCAGACGAGGAGAGGAGAGAGGGATCTGAAGACCAATGTGCAGCGAGGTATGATGCCATAATAATTTATTTACAAGAACAAAACGAACTATACTTGAAATGATACAAAATAACAAAACGAAAGTAGACTGACCTAAACATGAGAACTTACATAGACACGAAGAACGCACGAACAGACTACATACACACCGCAACAGTCCCGTGTGGTACGAAATAACATACAGACACGGAAGACAACCACCCACAAACAAACAGTGTGAAAACACCTACCTTAATATGGCTCTCAATCAGAGGAAATGAAAACCACCTGCCTCTAATTGAGAGCCATATCAGGTCACCCTTAAACCAACATAGAAACAGAAAACATAGACTGCCCACCCAAACTCACGTCCTGACCAGCTAACACATACAAGAAACTAACAGAAAACAGGTCAGGAACGTGACAATGTCATTTCACTACGCTGCGCCTTGGTTCCCTCAATACTCCTCCTCTTCCGAAGATGAAGAGGAGGAGGACTGCCGTTACAGTATGTAACAACATTATTCAGGCTGTGACAACAAAATGTGGAATACGTCAAGGAATATGAATACCTTTTGAAAGCACTGTAGCTCTTTGAGCATAATGATTGAAGGCACAGAGATTCATGAAAACAAAATCAACACTGTGACAAATTAGGCAGCCGACCATCAAAAACGGGTTAAAAATATTTTTTCAATAAAAACATGTGAAGTGAAATGTATTATTATGTGAATGTCTAAATATTATAAGGTACAACTAACCCCCTACATAGGACCCTATGCTAATGTAAATCTTGTGAGAAAATACAATAATAATGTCATCAACTATACCAACATGTCACGCCCTGACCTAAGAGAGATTTTTATGTCTCTATTTTGGTTTGGTCAGGGTGTGATTTGGGTGGGCATTCTATGTTTTTCTATGTTCTATGTTTTGTATTTCTTTGTTTTGCCCGGGTATGGTTCTCAATCAGGGACAGCTGTCTATTGTTGTCTCTGATTGGGAATCATACTTAGGTAGCATTTCCCCACCTGGTTTTTGTGGGTAGTTATTTTCTATTTAGTGTTTTCTGCACCTGACAGGACTGTTTCGGTTTCGTTTATTCTCTTTGTTATTTTGTTCCAGTATTCAGTTCAATAAAAGTCATGAACTCTTACCACGCTGCGCTTTGGTCCGATTCTTCCTCTTCAGACAACGACACCCGTTACACAACAAAAAAGACCCGATCTTACTGATACAAATATATATATATATGTTTAAATACCTAGAGAATGTTCCACAGGTCAATCATTAAAAAAATAGATACTTTAGGGCCTCAAACCCATTTTTTTGTAAATAAAACAAAAACAAATGCATTTAAACAAAACTTGTTAGGCATTTAGAGACACTAACCAAGCATTAGCACAACTTTCTAAGTGGTTTCTAATTTGAGTTATTAAGCTATAACAACTGACCCATTACTTTGTTCCCTGGCCCCCCTTCAGTATATCATAACATAACATACAAATAGAAGCACAATTCCCTTTTTGAATATGTAGGTTTACATTAACCTTACTGATATTATTTGTGAGCAATAATAAAATCTATTGCAATCTATAGCATTTGTAGAGCCTGCCATAAGACCCATTGAGGAATGAGGATGATAGAATCCATAGGTCCCCTTTTCACCCATTTAAGGCAGTAAATGGAGTGCATTGTAATGCACTGACAACTTTGACTGATGTGAAAGCCAATACTGAGCATGCACAGTGCTTCTCCACAACTTCATATAAGCCTACCTCCACCGTAATGTTGTCCTCCTTATAAAGGGCACTCATTTTACAGAGATGATTTACGCCCATTCAAGAATTGTGCTACTTCACAAGTATAGTCACAATCAACGTGTAAGACATAGGCTACGATGTTGTTTGCAAACGTGTTAGCTTGAAGTACAAGGACAAATACAGGAGACTTGGGATTCCTCCACCAAGTTGTGCAACATTGTAAAAGAACTGCTTTGCTTTTCAGTTTGAAATTCTGATCCCCTTGATGCGTGGCGAGAGCAAAGTGAACTAGTGATTGAGGTGGGTGGGTGATTAGGGCCCCCAACCGAAGCCAGATTCAGTATGCAAATAAAGGAGAAGACAGAAAGAAGATATCTGAAAGGCTGCCACGAGTTCCCCGTCAGACAGCGTTCCACGTGGCTGTGTGAATTGAGCTGTGGCCATTGTTACACATACGCATGAATATTGAGTGGAGGTAGGCCAAAAAAGAGAGAGGCTGGCATCTATGGGCGAAACACACTAGGCCCGTAGCTCTCTCTCTCTCCCTCCCCCTCTCTCCCCCCTCGCTCTCTCTCTCTCTCTTTCATTCACACACACAAACACACAGTCAACCGTGTGAGCCAACAGCACACTCGCAAAAACAGTGATTATGGACACATAAACGGTCTCTGTCAACTCAAGCCCTCGCAGTTGAAGATGATCCGCATGTGTCCTAATGCGCACCACTGAGTCCTAAGTGAGCCTGCTCACTACCACTTCTTGGCAGAAGGGCAGAGGGGCCTAAACATCAACATTTTGAGATCTGTTTGTTCATGTAGAAATCTAACTGGGGCCAAAGTTGATAACCAAAAACCTATCCAATACAGATAACCGAAAACCTATCCAAACTCGCCATTGATATAGGCTACTACCACTATGCTACCATCTTTCAAAGAAGGCTTACTAGAATAATAGAATGGAGATAGTAGGCTAGTCTATATTAGATTATTTTGGCCTTTTGGTGCATGGCTATAGGCAAGCGCGATATTCAGCCAAGCTGCACTGTTTTGGTTGCTGTCAGAATAGGCTTACTGCAAAAATACACACAAAAACGTATAGACATTAATTAATGTGTCCATTCGTCATGCTAGCAAAAAAAAAATCTAGCTTTGGGGAGGGGGGTACAGGGGTCAGGGAGCTTTAATTTGGTGACAAAGCCTCATTTGCAGGTCAATGCGATGGCACACTCGCCTCCTCTCTCAATCCAACTCGCCTTTGTTCCCCATCGCCTGCGCTGATGCCAGATGGCCATGGAAAATGCTAATTCGCGTTGGCTGCTTTTTCCTCCTTTCTAGATTTAATTGCCATCTTTGCAGACAGGCACTGTTAATTGTGTGCTTTTTTCAAACAGGATTTAGGTTTTGAAAGTTTGAATGTTTAGTGAAGGAGAAGTTTGCTGTTCAAATAGAGCCACACAATTCACACAGGAGTCAGGAGTTTCAGAGGAACCAATCATTTATTTTGCCGAATTTAGTTCAGCCATTGTTCCTAAAGGGAGTGAAAAATGGCTGACAATTATATGTTCGCGGCAGTATTCAAACAATGAATTTATGCACATTATGTTAATAAACAAACGTGCATAAATAATATTGCAAAAGGGTTAACCAAATTTCTATACAAACAGACTAATTGTCTAAATGCAAGTTAATAAACATCAAAGAAAAAGTGTATCACAACGACATAATTCTCTTGATAAATCAAATACATGAAAGGAGAATTGCTCATAAATCAAAAGCATGAACATCTTAGGCTTTACCAAATGAAAATAAATATTAAAACCACTAAGGCTGCAAGGTACAACAGGGCTAACATTACATGCCGATAACAACTAACTTTACCGGATCATAAACAACAACCTGGAAAACTGAAACAATGCAATAAAGAACAGCATCAAAACGACATAATGCATCGACATAAAAGGCATGAATCAAAAGGCATTACTTACAATTGTTTTTATTTTATTTTTTATTTCACCTTTATTTAACCAGGTAGGCCAGTTGAGAACAAGTTCTCATTTACAACTGCGGCCTGGCCAAGATAAAGCAACGCAGTACGACAAAAACAACAACACAGAGTTACACATGGGATAAACAAACGTACAGTCAATAACACAATAGAAAAATCTGTATACAGTGTGTGCAAATGAAGTAAGGAAGTAAGGCAACAAATAGGCCAATAGTGGCGAAGTAATTACAATTTAGCAATTTACACTGGAGTGATATTTGTGCAGATGAGGATGTGCAAGTAGAAATACTGGTGTGCAAAAGAGCAGAAAAACAAAAACAAATATGGGGATGAGGTAGGTAGTTGGTTGGATGGGCTATTTACAGATGGGCTGTGTACAGCTGCAGAAATCGGAAAGTTGATCTGACAGCTGATGCTTAGAGTTAGTGAGGGAGATATAAGTCTTCAACTTCAGTGATTTTTGCAATTCGTTCCAGTCATTGGCAGCAGAGAACTGGAAGGAAAGGCGGTCAAAGGAGGTGTTGGCTTTGGGGATGACCAGTGAAATATACCTGCTGGAGCGCGTGGTTCAGGTGGGTGTTGCTATGGTGACCAGTAAGCTGAGATAAGGCGGAGCCAGTTGGGACAGTTGCTGCGGGGGGTACGAAAACTGTTGGCCGGGGTTGGGGTAGCCAGGTGGAAAGCATGGCCAGCCGTAGAGAAATGCTTATTGAAATTCGCGATTATCGGGATTTATCAGTGGTGACAGTGTTTCCTAGTCTCAGTGCAATAGTCAAAGACGCATGGAAGAAAAGGAAACTCAACCAAACAATTGGCAAAATCTTGACACATGCATTTTTAAAGGGAGATGAGACTGTGCCCATATTCAGCACTGCTGAATGGAAAGCGCCTTGGCTGCATCTCCACTCATGAGACAGGTATAGCAGAGCTCCTTGGGGCTGAACTGGACAATGCCTCTACCCAGTTAGCAGTATTTATATTTCCGTTTGAGGGATTATATTTTATATTTCCGTTTGAGGGAAATTCACCATGTTATCCTGTTTGAGATAGAGGTCAGCATTTTCACTTTTGGATGAAAAGCGTGCCCAGAGTAAACAGCCTCCTACTCAGTCCCAGATGCTAATATATGCATAGTATTAGTAGTATTGGATATACAACACTCTGAAGTTTCTAAAACTCTTTGAATGATGTCTGTGAGTATAACAGAACTCATATGGCAGGCGAAAACCTGAGAAAAATCCAACCAGGAAGTGGGAAATCTGAGGTTTGTAGTTTTTGAAAGCTTGGCCTATCGAAAACACAGTGTCTATGTGTTCCACTAAGGCTTCCACTAGATGTAAACCGTCTTTAGAAACTTGTTTAACCTGTTGGGGATGGGGGCGCTGTTTAGACTATTTATGCTAATTGGGTAATTTTTGAAACGGCTTCCCACAAAATCCTTGATCGTACAATATGCATATTATTATTATTATTGGATAGAAAACAGTCTATAGTTTCTATAGGAGTCGAAATTTTGTCTCTAAGTGGAACAGAGCCCATTCTACAGCAATTTCCCTGACATGGATTCAGATTTCAGAAATGTTGGCCACTGTTCTGAAGTCAGTTAAAACGGCACTGATATTGCTATGACTATACGGACACTTCTTACGTCTTCCCCTGGATGCCTTTACGTGATGACGATTCCAATGGGGTCGATTGCGCGTTCACAGGCCCCACAAATGAAAAAACCCTGAAGCTAGTCATTCTTTTGGAGCTGCGTCATGCGCCTAGAGGACACCGGCCCGCTCCTGTTCCAAGCATTAGTGAAGGGGGTAATATTACTCGGGTCATGTTTCTACTCGTTACGGGAGTTAAAAACATCATAAGGTAGTTAATTTAAAGCGTTTTATAGCAATTTATATCCGTTTAGTGCGATTTTGGGACATTTATTTTTGCAACGATGTGAATAGTTGGGCACGCTTTTCAGTTCATCCCGAACGCAGTAGGCATTTCCACATGGCAAGAGGACAGCTTTCCACCAAAAGACGATTGCTCTCAAGAAAGGATCCTTTGCCCAAGATACTGATGGAAGAACAGCTCAAGGTAGGACATTTTTATTATGATAAATCGTGTTTCTGTCTAAACATTTTAGTGGCTTAGGGCGCCATGTTTTATGACGTAGCTTCGCTAGGCGCAAACTGTATTGAAAAGTAAGGATAAATTAAAAAATGTTATTCCGCAATTGTATTAAGAATTAAATTGTCCATCAATCCCTGTCCACCCTATATTTTTTAGTCACGTTTATGAGTATTTATGTATAAGAGTAGATCACTGTCTAAGTGGCGCAAGGACTTTTTCTGACCAGCTTGTCTACATTTCACATTGTCTAACCATGATTTTGGTGGCTAAATATAAACATTTGCGATCAAACTCTATATGGAATGTGTAATATGATGTTACAGGAGTGTCATCGGAAGAATTCTGAGAAGGTTAGTGAAAAAATTAATATCTTTTGGCGATGTTGACTTTTATCGCTCACTTTGGCTAGAATCAATGCTGGGCTGCTATGTGCTATGTGCTACGCTAATATAACGATTTATTGTGTTTTCGCTGTAAGACACTTAGAAAATCTGAAATATTGTCTGTATTCACAGGATCTGTGTCTTTCGATTCGTGTATGCTGTGTATTTTTACGAAATGTTTGATGATTAGTAAGTAGGTAAACACGTTGCTCTAAGTAGTTTTTCTATTCCATTTGTGACGGTGGGTGCAATTGTAACCTATGCCATCTACCTGAAATATGCACTTTTTTCTAACAAAACCTATCCCATACCATAAATATGTTATCAGACTGTCATCTAATGAGTTTTTTTGTTGGTTAGGGGCTATAAATATCTTAGTTTAGCCGAATTGGTGATGGCTACTGGTGTTGGTGGACAAATAAAAGATGGTGGATTATGCTAATGTGTTTTTAGGTAATAGATGTACATCTTTACATATTGTGTCTTCCCTGTAAAACATTTTAAAAATCGGACAAGTTGACTGGATTCACAAGATCTGTGTCTTTCATTAGCTGTATTGGACTTTAATGTGTGAAAGTTAAATATTTTAAAAAAATATTTTTTTTGAATTTCGCGGCACTGGTTTTTCAGTGGGGGGGGGGGGGGTGTGCCGCTAGCGCCACGCTGATCCTAGACAGGTTAAGGCTTCTACTGTAAAGGAGGGGCTCATAAGTGCTCTTTGAGTGAGTGGTCTGGCAGAGTGCCACAAACTCTGACGCTCATTCACATGAGTGGTAGCTTTCGATCCATGGCTTTTCTACAGACAAAGGATTTCTCCGGTTGTAACATTATTGAAGATTTATGTTAAAAACATCCTAAAGATTGATTGTATACATCGTTTGAAATGTTTCTACGGTCTGTAACGGAACTTTAGGACTTTGTCTGGACGTAGTGCTCGCGCCTCATGAAGATGGATTACTGGGCTGAACACGTTAACAACAGGGAGGAATTTGGACATAAATGACGAACTTTATCGAACAAATCCAACATTTATGTTGGAACTGTGATTCCTGGGAGTGCATTCTGATTAAGATCATCAAAGGTAAGTGAATATTTATAATGCTATTTCTGACTAATGTTGACTCCAACATGGCGGATATTTCTTTGGCTGATTTTGTCGTCTGAGCTCTGTACTCAGATTATTGCATGGTGTGCTTTTTCCGTAAAGTTTTTTAAAATTCTGACACAGCGGTTGCATTAAGGAGAAGTCTATCTTTAATTCTGTGAATAACACTTTTATCTTTTATCAATGTTTATTATGAGTATTCCTGTGAATTTATGTGGCTCTCTGCAAAATCACCAGATGTTTTGGAAGCAAAACATTACTGAACGTAACGCGCCAATGTAAACAGACATTTTTGGATATAAATATGCACTTTATCGAACAAAACATACATGTATTGTGTAATATGATGTACTATGAGTGTCATCTGATGAAGATCATCAAAGGTTAGTGATGCATTTGATCTCTATTTCTGCTTTTTGTGACTCCTATCTTTGGCTGGAAAAATGGCTGTGTGTGTTTTTGTGACTTGGCTCTGACCTAGCATAATCATATGTTGTGCTTTCGCTGTAAAGCCTTTTTGAAATCGGACACGATGTGTAGATTAACAAGAAGTGTATCTTTCATTTGGTGTATTGCACTTGTTAATGTGTGAAAGTTACATATTTAAAAAATATGTATATGAATTTCCCGCGCTGTCTTTTCAGCGGAATGTTGTCGGAACCCCTGGCACTAAGAAGTTATAGGTTTTACCGTTTTACTGTAAATGGCAATGCATGATGGGTAATTCTTTGACCTGTCTTAACCTGTTAAAATGAGTTCCCAAATTAAACTGCCTCGTACTCAATTCTTGCTCGTACAATATGCATATTATTATTACTATTGGATAGAAAACACTCTCTAGTTTCTAAAACCGTTTGAATTATTTCTCTGAGTGAAACACAACTCATTCTGCAGCACATTTCCTATCAGGGAGTGAGATTTCAGAAATCGAGGTCCCTGTTCTGAGATCAGTTTATAAGTCCCCATGCAAGCTATTGGGCTACATGCACTGCATACGCCTTCCTCTAGATGTCAGTAAGCGGTGAGAATTTGAATGGAGTCGATTGCGCAATCTGGGGCCTTATATAAGACCGTGGAACGGAAGTACAGTCCTTTTCAACGGTGCGCCTGGCGCAAGAAGACATCACAATGACTTCCTGCAAGCGCTTTCGTTTTAGTAGTTCTATATCTCCGGTCATGTTTTTATTCGTTATAGGTGTTAAAGACATCATAAGGTAGTTAATTTAAACCGACTTATAGCAGTTTATAGCAGTTTATTGCGATTTTCCTGGATTTCTTTGTGACGCGCGTTCACGAGTTGGACACCTCTCCAGTGGGTGGCTAACGTTAGCGGCTAATTCGACAGGACAAGAGGACATCTTTCAGCCAAAAGACGATTGTTCTGAAGAAAGGACACCTTGCCCAAGATTCTGATGGAAGCTCAGCTAATAGTAAGCAGTCTTTATGCTGTTAATTCGTACTTATGTTGACAAATGTCAAATAATAATTCCGCCATGAATTATGGTGCGGTCTCGCTTTAGCGCACGCTGTATGCTTGAAGTAACGTTAATTTTAAAAATGTAACCCAGCGATTGCATTAAGAACTAATTTGTCTTTCAATTGCTGTCCAACCTGTATTTTTTTAGTCAAATTTATGAATAGTTTTCGATAAGAATAGGTGTCTTTCCAAGATGGCGCCGGACAGATTTCTTGACGTTATGGACACTATTTTCATTGTATAAGCACGATTTGTGCCGCTAAATATGCACATTTTCGAACAAACTCTATATGCATTGTGTAATATGATGTTATGGGACTGTCATCTGAAGAATCCTGAGAAGGTTAGTGAAAAAATAAATTTATACGTTATTGCTATTAGTTTATACGTTATTGATATGTTTGGCTTGAATCAATGCTGTTGTGATGTTTGCTATTGTGGTAAGATAATATAACGCTATATTGTGTTTTCGCTGTAAAACACTTAGAATATCTGAAATATTGGCTGGATTCACAAGATCTGTGTCTTTCATTTGCTGTACGCTGTGTATTTTTCAGAAATGTTTTATGATGAGTATTTAGTTATTCCACATTGGTCTCTATAATTGCTCTGGCTGCTTCGGTGCTATTTTTGACGGTAGCTGTGATGGTAGCTGCAATGTAAAACTGATTTATACCTCAAATATGCACATTTTTCGAACAAAACATAGATTTATTGTGTAACATGTTATAAGACTGTCATCTGATGAAGTTGTTTGTTGGTTAGTTTGGTTGGTTCTTGGTTAGTTAGGTTGGCTTTGTGCATGCTACCTGTGCTGTGAAAAATGTCTGTCCTTCTTTGTATTTGGTGGTGAGCTAACATAAATATACGTGCTGTTTTCGCTGTAAAACATTAAAAAAATCGGACATGTTGACTGGATTCACAAGATGTGTATCTTTCATTTGCTGTATTGGACTTGTTAATGTGTGAAAGTTAAATATTTCTAAAAAATATTTTTTGAAATTCGCGCTCTGCCTTTTCAGTGGAATGTGGGAGGAGTTCCGCTAGCGGAACGCCTGGGCTGTAAAGGTTAAACTCAAATCGAATTGGGATTTGACAGCTATCAAGCAGGTAGCATTGTGGGATTGCCACACACCAATTTTAATGGTGGATGCAGCAATCAAACAGAAGTAAGGAATCAACAAACAAGGTATGTAAATTATTTTAGCATGCTTTACCTGAATAGACTGTACTGAATGTGTCCCATTCCATTTGATTAACTTAGCTAGCTAGGCAATGATGTGGGTAGCTATCATGAATAACAACAGCGCCCTTCGATGGATGTTCGACTAGCATAGCTAATTTTGTGTCAAGTTGAAAGACAGTGGTTAGGCTAGCTAGCTTATCTTGCCATTATTCAAGTTAGACATCATGCAAACTTTTGATTGTAGCTAAAGTTTTCTGTGGGCTGTGTTCGCCTGGGTGTTCTCCAATGTTTTGGTGCATGTGATACGTCTACGACTCAAAGTGCAAGGAGCTTCAGATACGTCTACAACTCGCAGTGCAAGGAGCTTCAGATACGTCTACAACTCACAGTTCAAGGAGCTTCAGATACGTCTACGACTCGCAGTGCAAGGAGCTTCAGGTAAGGAGCCTCTCGGTAAGCTTTCAGTTTAGGTCACAACGTGAGAGAGACTAGGCATGGTGGTTTGAGTAGCCACTGCCAGCGTATTTGAATAAGTCAATAATCAAAAGTACACATCACCAAGACAGCGGCCCTGACCACTACACATTCTTACCAAAGATTTTAGAACTAACATCTATCTGTGTTCTTAGCTACATATCTACCGTTAGCTGGATAGCTTCCAAGCAAGGTAGCCTAGCTATATAGCTCTCTACCTAGCCAGTTAGCTTAGAATCTGTGCTACTGGCGTGAAAGTGTGCCCTCATCCTTGATACAAAAAAACGTTGTTACTGTGTGGGCCCACGATCAGAGACTATGTCCTCAGGCACCCCGTAGTGCCGGAAGACGTGAGTGAGCAGGGCCTCCGCAGTCTGTAGGGCCGTAGGGAGACCGGGCAAAGGGAGGAGATGGCAGGACTTTGAAAACCGATCCACAACGTGGTGTTGCCCTGTGAGGGAGGAAGATCCGTCAGGAAGTCCACCGACAGGTGCGACCACGGCCATTGTGGAACGGGTAGGGGTTGTAACTTCCCTCTGGGCAGGTGCCTGGGAGCCTTGCACTGGGCGCACACCGAGCAGGAGGAAACATAAACCCTCACGTCCTTGACCAAGGTGGACCACCAGTACTTCCCACTAAGGCAACGCACCGTCCGACCGATGCCAGGGTGACCAGAGGAGGGTGATGTGTGGGTCCAATAGATCAGATGGTCGTGGACAGCAGACGGAATGCACAGGCGCCCAGCTAGACACTGAGGGGGAGGGGGCTCTGTGAGTAACGCCAGCTCGATGTCCGCGTCCAGCTCCCACACCACCGGTGCCACCAGGCAAGAGGCCGGAAGTATGGGAGTGTGATCCATGGACCGCTCCTCTGTGTCATACATCTGGGACAGTGCGTCTGCCTTAGCATTCTGGGAACCTGGTCTGTAGGAAAGAGTGAAAACAAAACGGGTAAAGAACATGGCCCACCTTGCCTGGCGAGGGTTCAGACTCCTTGCCGCCCGGATGTACTCCAGATTGCGGTGGTCAGTCCAGATGAGGAAAGGGTGTTTAGCCCCCTCAAGCCAATGTCTCCACGCCTTCAGAGCCCTGACAACAGCCAACAGCTCTCGGTCCCCCACATCAGAGTTTCGCTCCGCAGGGCTGAGCTTCTTCGAATAGAAAGCACAGGGGCGGAGCTTTGGTGGCGTGCCCGAGTGCTGAGAGAGCACGGCTCCTATCCCAGCTTCGGACGCGTCCACCTCCACTACGAACGCCAAAGAGGGATCCGGATGAGCCAGCATGGGAGCCGAGGTAAACAGAGCCTTCAGGTGACCAAAAGCCTTGTCTGCCTCTGCTGAGCACTGCAGTCGCACCGGTCCCCACTTCAGCAGTGAGGTAATGGGAGCCACTACCTGACCAAAACCCTGGATAAACCTCCGGTAGTAGTTGGCAAACTCTAGAAACCGCTGCACTTCCTTTACCGTGGTTGGAGTCAGCCAATTACGCACCGCTGAAATGTGGTCACTCTCCATCTCCACCCCTGAAATGGAAATGCGGTAACCTAGGAAGGAGACGGACTGTTGGAAGAACAGACATTACTCAGCCTTGACGTACAGGTCATGCTCCAACATTCGACCAAGCACCCTGCGCACCAGGGACACATGCTTGGCGCGTGTAGCGGAGTATATCAGAATGTTTGTTTGTTTGTGTTTGTTGATATACACCACTACACCCTGCCCGTGCAGGTCCCGGGAAATCTCGTCAACAAATGCCTGGAGACTGATGGAGCATTCATCAACCCGTACGGCATGACGAGGTACTCATAGCGCCCTGAGGTGGTACTAAATGCCGTCTTCCACTCGTCCCCCTCCCGGATATGCACCAGGTTGTAGGAGCTCCTGAGTTCCAATTTTGTGAAGAAGCGTGCCCTGTGCATTGACTCAATCGCACTGGCAATGAGAGGCAGCGGGTAGCTGTACCTCACTGTGATCTGATTGACACCCCGATAGTCAATACACGGGCGCAGACCTCCATCCTTCTTCTTCACAAAAAAGAAACTCGAGGAGGCAGGGGAAGTGGAGGGCCGAATGTATCCCTGCCCCAAGGATTCGAAGACATATGTTTCCATAGCCGCTGTCTCCTCCTGTGACAGAGGATACACGTGACTCCTGGGAAGTGCTGCGTCTACCAGGAGATTTATCTCACAATCCCCCCGTCAATGGGGTGGTAATTGAGTCGCCTTCTTCTTACAGAAGGCGAGAACCAAATCGGCATATTCTGAGAGGATGGGCAAGGTGGAGACCTGGTCTGGACTTTCCACCGTAGTCGCACTGATGGAAACTCCCACACCTCCCTGAGCACTCTCGTGACCACCCCTTGAGAACCCTCTGTTGCCACGAAATAGTGGGGTCATGACAGGCCAACCAGGGTAGGCCCAGCACCACGGGAAACGCAGGAGAATCAATAAGGAAGAGACTAATTCTCTCCTTGTGACCCTCCTGCGTAACCATGCTTAGTGGAGCGGTGGCCTCCCTATTCAGCCCTGACCCTAATGGTCGACTATCTAGGGCGTGCACAGGGAAGGGCATATCTACAGGAACAAGGGGGATCCCTAAACTATGAGCAAATGAACGGTCAATAAAATTCACAGCTGCGCCTGAATCTACGAGCACCTTATGCTGGGAATGCGGGTAAAACTCAGAAAATGTAATAAACACATACATGTGAGCAGCAGGGGGCTCTGGGTGAGCCTGGTGCCGACTCACCTGGGGTAACACGATAGTGCCCTGCCTGCTACCTCGACTCCCTGAGGAACCTCCCCAGCACCGACCAGCAGTGTGCCCTCGGCGGCCACAAATGGTGCAGGGAATGGCCCCTCCTCCGGTCTCCATAAGCGCAGCACCTCCCAGCTCCATGAGCGTCCATCCCGCACTGGCGGCCAGGGTCCGGAAGTCCAAAGCGAAATCCTGCGCGCTCCTCGTCCCCTGCCTCACGAAGCAGCGGGTGAACTCTGCGTAATGATCCAATGCCGCGTCTCCCTCACTCCATACGGCATTGGCCCACTCCAGGGCTTTGCCTGAGAGGCAGGAGACGAGGGCGGACATGCTCTCACGTCCCGAAAGAGCCTGGTGGACGGTCGCCAGGTAGAGCTCCAGCTGGAGTAGGAACCCCTGGCATCCGGCAGCCGTCCCATCATACTCCCTCGGGAGTGCGAGCCGAATCCCGCTGGTACCGGGTGAAGGAGGGCTGGACCATGGAGCCTGCTGTAGTGGGGCTGGTGGAGGCGTTGGAAAACATCCTTCTCTCTCCCATCTATCCATCGTCTGCAGCACACGATCCATGGCGGTGCCCAGACGTTGTAACAAGGTTGCGTGCTGCTGGACGCGCTCTTCGACCAAGACAGGGGGGCTGTCTGCTCCTGCTGACTCCCATTTCTGGTGAGTAATTCTGTAATGGGTCCTGTGTGTAGCTGGTGTAGAGAGTCAGGCACAGGACAGCAGATATGAGTAATCAACGTACTTTACTCAAAAAAAAAACAAATACAAAGCAATAATGCAAGCCCACAAAAACGGACAGATATACAACGAACAATTACTCACAAACAAACATGGGGGAAAAGAGGGTTAAATAATGAACAAGTAATTGGGGGATTGAAACCAGGTGTGTAAGACAAAGACAAAACAAATGGAAAATGAAAAGTGGACCGACGATGGCTAGAAGGTTGGTGACGTCGACCGCCGAACGCCGCCCGAACAAGGAGAGGGACCGACTTCGGCGGAAGTCGTGACAAGGCAAAAGTTAGTTACTTTAAGGAGCAGTTCTCTCTCTGGGTCTAACCCCAAGAAGTTCTGGAAAACGGTTAAAGACCTGGAGAATAAACCCTACTCCTCACAGCTGCCCATGTCCCTTAATGTTGATGATGTGGTTGTTATTGACAAGAAGCACATGGCTGAGCTCTTTAATCACCACTTCATTAAGTCAGGATTCATATTTGACTCAGCCACGCCTCATTGCCCGTTCAACATTTCCTCATCTCTTACCCCTTCTAATATGACTATCCCCGATGCTTCGCCCTCTTTTCCCCCTGCCCCGCTACAAAGTTTCTCCCTGCAGGCAGTCACTGAGTCTAGGGTGCTAAATGAGCTCCTTAAACTTGACCCCCAAAAAACATCTGGGTCAGATGGTTTAGACCCTTTCTTCTTTAAGGTTGCTGCCCCTATCATCGCCAAGGCTATCTCCAGCCTTTTTAATTTGTCTCTCCTTTCTGAGGAGGTTCCCATTGCTTGGAAGGCAGCCCGAGTTCATCCTTTATTTAAAGGGGGAGATCAAGCTGATTCTAACTGTTGTAGACCTATTTCTATTTTGTCCTGTTTATCAAAAGTGTTGGAAAAACTTGTCAATAATCAACTGACTGGCTTTCTTGATGTCTGTAGTATTCTCTTGGGTATGTAATCTGGTTTCCGCTTATGTTATGGATGTGTCACTGCAACCTTAAAGGTCCTCAATGATGTCACCATTGCCCTTGATTCAAAGCAATATTGTGCTGCTATTTTTATTGACTTGGCCGAATCTTTTGACACGGTAGACCATTCCATTCTTGTGGGCTGGCTAAGGAGTATTGGTGTCTCTGTCTTTGGCCTGGTTTTCTAACTACCTCTCTCAAAGAGTGCAGTATATAATGTCAGAAAATCTGCTATCTCAGCCACTGCCTGTCACCAAGGGAGTACCCCAAGGCTCGATCCTAGGCCCAACGCTCTTCTCAATTTACTTTAACAACATAGCTCAGGCAGTAAGGAAGCTCCCTCATCCATTTGAATGCAGATGATACAGTCTTATACTCAGCCGGCCCCTCCCTGGATTTTGTGTTAAATGCTCTACAACAAAGCGTTCTTAGTGTCCAACAAGCTTTCTCTACCCTTAGCCTTGTTCTGAACACCTCCAAAACAAAGGTAATGTGGTTTGGTAAGAAGAATGCCCCTCTTCCCACAGGTGTTATTCCTACCTTTGAGGGTTTAGAACTTGAGGTCGTCACCTCATATAAGTACTTTGGAGTATGGCTAGACAGTGCACTGTCCTTCTCTCAGCACATATCAAAGCTGCAGGCTAAAGTTAAATCTAGACTTGGTTTCCTCTATCGTAATCGCTCCACATTCACCCCAGCTGCCAAACTAACCCTGATTCAGATGACCATCCTACCCATGCTAGATTACGGAGACATAATTTATAGATCGGCAGGTAAGGGTGCTCTCGAGCAGCTAGATGTTTTTCACCATTCGGCCATCAGATTTGCCACCAATACTCCTTATAGGACAATTCACTGCACTCTATACTCCTCTGTGAACTGGTCATCTCTGTATGCCCCTCGCAAGACCCACTGGTTGATGCTTATTTATAAAACCCTCTTAGGCCTCACTCCCCCCGATCTGAGATATCTACTGCAGCCCTCATCCTCCACAACACTCGTTCTGCCAGTCACATTCTGTTAAAGGTCCCCAAAGCACACACATCCCTGGGTCGCTCCTCTTTTCAGTTCGTTGCAGCCAGCGACTGGAACGAGCTGCAACAAAAACTCAAACTGGACAGTTTTATCTCAATCCCTTCATTCAAAGACTCAATCATGGACACTTACTGACAGTTGTGACTGCTTTGTATGATGTATTGTTGTCTCTACCTTCTTGCCCTTTGTGCTGTTGTCTGTGCCCAATAACGTTTGTACCATGTTGTGTTGCTACCATGTTGTTGTTATGTTGTGTTGCTTCCATGCTGTGTTGTCATGTGTTGCTGCCTTGCTATGTTGTCTTACGTCTCTCTTTATGTAGTGTTGTGTTGTCTCTCTTGTCGTGATGTGTGTTTTGTCCTATATTTATATTGTATTTATTTATTTATTTTAATCCCAGGCCCCCGTCCCCGCAGGAGGCCTTTTGCCTTTTGGTAGGCCGTCATTGTAAATAAGAATTTGTTCTTAACTAGTTAATTAGTTAAATAAAGGTTAAATAAATTAAACCATTTTAAAAGTAAAATTCTGTATTTCATATTACAGTACACCTACTGTCATATAAATACGTTTTCAAAGCAAGTACTGTGTAATGTCATAGTACAATAATAAAATGTACTGTATTATATATACTGTAAAAAAAAGTGAATGCTACCATAATTGGAAAGAATGAATCAATGAATGAAATTCATTTAGGGGAGTGGTCTGGATTGATTCATGCAGGTTGGCTGCTTGGTAAAGTGTTTATACGACTTGCTCCTCTAGAGGCCCAAACTGGCAGCAACTACAAGGCACAACAGACCTAAAGGACATGGCAAACTGCTCAACCATTTAAGGTTTAAGACTTGCTTCCACTCCAATCTGTCCCCTATACATTTTACATTTAAAGCGGCACTATAACCACATAGGAGTTAAATTGGTACAGCATCCTCACTCATGGGACGGGCGCAACAAATATAGCCTCTTTACAAGGCACGCCTCACCCACTAGTGGTCAAAAGACTTTTGGCGCACCAAAGATACGGTATGGCAGGGTACAGTACTGTATTCTGTGGGATGGAATTACAGTACCATTATAATGTTGATAATATTCCAAATTACCATATCAATTACAGTTTTGCGATACAATGTATCAATGCATAGGTTGTGAACAGTGTAATCTTGTTCCCAGACACATTCAGCCCAAATGCCTGATGGACCAACATGGCCTTTGTTAGCCAATACAGAATAATCCAAGGAGGAACTCTCAGTGCAGAGGCATTGGCTTAATCGGTTAATATACCAGCACATTCTCTCTCACAGCAACCATAAACCTCCCCCATACATGTCTTGCTTCCGTTTGGAGCCACACCTCTCTGTCGTGTGATTCTCTAAAATGTATTGATGACATATACTTTACTCAGGTCCCTTCCGTCCCTCCCACAGAATTCTATGGTCATTACTATTAAAGCCACTTTTGAATCGTTGCGCAAAAGCCTGGGGATGAGGTTATGAACAATGCCGTTTCAGATTTACTTTGTGACAACTTTGTGACAACTTTGTGACAACTTTGTGACAACTTTGTGACAAAGTTGAATTCATTCCGTACAGCACACTTCCCGTTGTGTTGATTCGTGTGCTTGTGTTGGTTCAGCACCACACTGCCCTCAAAAGAAAGATCTTTAAGTTGTACATTCACATTTTAGTCATTTAGCAGATGCTTTAAGACCAGAGTACCTAAGAAGGTAAACTAAACAAGGGTTTTGCATTTACTTTCCTATTTACAGAGGACAGGGTTGTTTTTTTGTGTGGTTATCTTGTAGACCATGAATAAAATGATCTTAAATCATGTTAATTTGAATAATTATGCGACCGCTTTCTGTGGTATTGATATGTTCCTCATGTCTTGCAGAGGCATGCCACAGCTGCGGACAACCTACCTGGGAGTCAATGACTCATTGTACTTGGTACTGTCTGTGTTCTTTCCCTCTTGCACTCACTCACTCAGTCACTCACTCACTAACTCACAGTGACAATCACTTCGATGTTTGACTGTTATTGATCTTTGGTTTCAGGTGAAACACTGACCAGTGCACCCTGGATGGTCAGTGTGGAAGGCCAAGTCATATGTGACACAGCCTACTTTTCTGTCTGGCCTGGCAGCATTGTTCGCGTGATAACTATATTTTCAACCTGTAGATACCAAAAAGAGGCTGCTTGCATACTGGAGTTTATTCAAAGGTAAGTGTGTGTCTTTATTTCTCTCTCTCTCTCTCTCTCTCTCTCTCTGTCTCTCTCTCTCTCTCTCTCACACACACTCTCTTCACTCACAACATTAAGTTACTTCACCAATGGATAGAGCAGCTTGTTGATACAAAGATTAAATATAGCAGATTAGATACTGTCATTTCTCTGCCCCCCACACTGACACAGCCACAGATCCACTTGTAGAGTGACAGTCAGAATCAATTATTCTTTTGCATTACTGATTGCAGAGACACGTATGTAATCAAAATGTACACATATTTCTCAACTAATCTGACAGTAGAGCCTATGTTTTTACCAATGTGCTTCACTGTTGTGGCACTGAGGGAGAATAAAGCTCAATGGTGAGACACACACATATTATCAAAGTTTTGTTTATTGTTTTTGTTGCGAGCCTGTAGGAGCTCACATCGGCCAAGGGCTAAATTGCCCGCAGCAGGCTAAAAAGGCTGGCTGAAAAAAGCTATAAAAAAATATAAAAAATTCCAATTCGGTTTTGTAATTGTTCTTCTCACACAAGCGTGCCAGTTCAGAGTGTGTTTGTTTCTCACTTTTCTCTCATCACACAATGTCATGCAAGCAGCTCGTTCCAGCAATAAAGTAGAACATATTTTGTTTAAAAAAAATGTAAATACTGCACAAAAATATAAACACAACATGCAACAATTGCACCAATTTTACTGAGTTACAGATTATATAAGGAAATCAGTCAATTGAAAACAGGGACCGAGAGACTGAAAAACAGCTTCTATCTCAAGGCCATCAGACTGTTAAACAGCCACCACTAACATTTAGTGGCCACTGCCAACATACTGACTCAACTCCAGCCACTTTAATAATGGGAATTGATGGAAATTGATGTAAAAATGTATCACTAGCCACTTTAAACAATGCCACTTAATATAATGTTTACATACCCTACATTACTCATCTCATATGTATATGTATATACTGTACTCTATATCATCTACTGCATCTTGCCATCTTTATGTAATACATGTATCACTAGCCACTTTAAACTATGCCACTTTATGTTTATATACCCTACATTACTCATTTCATATGTATATACTGTACTCTATACCATCTACTGCATCTTGCCTATGCCGTTCTGTACCATCACTCATTCATATATCTTTATGTACATATTCTTTATCCCTTTACACTTGTGTGTATAAGGTAGTAGTTGTGGAATTGTTAGGTTAGATTACTCGTTGGTTATTACTGCATTGTCGGAACTAGAAGCACAAGCATTTCGCTACACTCGCATTAACATCTGCTAACCATGTGTATGTGACAAATACAATTTGATTTGATTTGATTTGATGGTTGTCACAAGTTTTGAATCGGGAACTGGCTACTACGCCCCCCCCATATTCCCCAATCTACCCCTAAGTGAGCACTTAAGACCTCTTAGATGTAAGGTCCCGGATCTGCATGGTTCTGCTACTGGTTCTGACTGACATTTTCTCTTATAAATTGATCTGTGGATACCGTAGATCGAAATGGCTTGCATTGAGCGATAGCCCTTGTTCCCATGAACACTATAGTATTTCTTAGCCTGTGTGACATAGGAGGTGAAATCTGAAACCAGAAATCAAATCTGGCTGAACTGTTACATCGTAGTGCAACAGGAGAGAGTGGTTTCATCATGGTAGCACATTCAAGATCGATTTATAGCAATTCATCTCAAATCATTCATACATTTTAAACAAAAACACTTTGTTTTGTCATCGACGGACAATATTAATATGAGAAGGCGAATTCCTAACAATTTCAGGAAGCCAAGCTAAAGATATGTGAGAAGTTCACATAGAAGAAGGCTGACGTTTTAATCAAGAGAGACCTGTAGAAAATACTGTAAGCAAATTTCCTCTAACACTAAACATACAAATGTGTTTTTATTGTTATAAGGAAGACGAAATCTGATAGTTAGTGGTTTTATAATTTGATTCTACTATATTTAGAAAGCATATAAGTAATTTCAAGCCTTATGTAAGGGTCTGTGTGTAGCTGGTGCAGAGGAGTCAGGCGCAGGACAGCAGAGATGAGTAAATGAAAGTAACTTTACTCAAAGTCATCAAAATACAAGAGAATTACCAAGCCCACAATACGGACCACAATACAACAAACAATTACTCACAAACATACATGGGGAAACAGAGGGTTAAATAATGAACAGGTAATTGGGGAATTGAAACCAGGTGTGTAAGACAAAGACAAAACAAATGGAAAATGAAAAGTGGATCGGCGATGTCTAGAAGGCCGGTGACGTTGACCGCCGAACGCCACCCGAACAAGGAAAGGGACCGACTTCGGCGGAAGTCGTGACACCTTTTTCATACATTTTTGTTGAACAGGAAATACATCATATAAATTATTTCATATTTTCATATTTTCATCATATTTGTACTGTTTATTTGAGCTTTAGTCCTCAAAAATGACTACACCTCAGCAATTTAAAACTATTTTCACCAGAAAGGGGAGATGTTAACCTT
The DNA here is from genome assembly GCF_029448725.1 of Salvelinus fontinalis. Lineage (NCBI taxonomy): Eukaryota > Metazoa > Chordata > Actinopteri > Salmoniformes > Salmonidae > Salvelinus > Salvelinus fontinalis. Next base: position 56,709,196 of record NC_074673.1, read on the forward strand.
TCTTTGAGAATGCAGCATAACTAGGTATTATTTATGACCCTCTCATGATACATAATTACTTAGATTACATTTCTGATTACATTTAAGTTACATTTAACTGGTTAATTGTCACAGTGAGAGCGGAGATATATTACACGGAAGTTTGTTATTGTACATATAGGCATTTTAACATGGAAACCTGCCCTTACTGTTCAATTAAACTTTACTTAAATGTACTTAAGAAAGTCATTGAGAGAAAAAATGTTTTTTCCACAACAGTGTGGTTTAATCATAATGAAAGACAAACACAGACACTGTGCTGCCAGTCACTGTGTAGGGCACAACTGAAATTTTGCAGGTGAGGTGAGGGTGAGAGAGGATGGAGGAAGCTTGCCTTGAAGTACTGAGCATCTTGTTATGACATGCATTATCTGAATTAGGCCTACAGAATTATACCTACGGAGGAGCGGCTTCTATGAAGAAACTTTGAATGTCATTGTACTTCCTGGTTAGTTTAACGTTTGACCAGAGCAAACGTTAAAGGCACTTTATTAGGATTTTTGTGGGACTGTTAAAAAATGCCTGGAGTGTAAAATAACGTTATTAACCGGTTCCCATGCATTTAAAATAACTGTTCTGAGGCGCAGGTATGCAGCAACATGTGAAGACGTGTTTTCCCGGTGCTCCCGTCCTGGGCAAACAATTTACTATAAATACTTCACCAACACCTCCCCTACCACGTAAATGTTAGAACATTTAATTCAGAATCAAACTCAATTCACTAATTTGGCAGTTTTTCCAGACATTTTTGGCCTTTTCATTCTAAAATGTCTAAACAAAAACGGACCCGAGTCACAAAAGAGCAGGCCTCTACTAGCCTGGGGCTCACCGGACACTGACACGGACTCTGACCCCCGACCTAGCCAAGGTAATGGCGACTATCATTAAGTCTGGACAGACTGTACTGGCTAAGGTGGAGACACTATCCACTGAGTATCCGCATAAATAGCCACCTTTCGCCACAGAGGTCAACACACATTTTCATTGGGAGAGAGGGACTTGAGACCGTAGGCAGATTGCGGGCTACCCAGTTCATAGATACTGCCCAGTTCATAGATACTGCTACAGGAAATCCTAGGCCCAACCCTTGACCGTGTGCACAGAAGCTTACAGTATGAATCCAAGAATGGGGAGCCGCTCAGACCCATCGTAGTCAAATTCCTCTACTTTCAGGAGAAGGAGGATGTCCTCTGTAAGGCACCACGAGTGGCTCCCATCAACCACAATGGCAAGAAGATTCACATTTACCTGGACTACACGGCAGCAGTCATGAAGAAGAGGTCAGCCTTTAACGAGGGGAGGGGGCTCCTACATCGCTGCCGGGAAACCAAATTCTGAATTCTCTACGCAGCAGTGCTGAAGATCACTAGTTCCTCCGGCGAGCAGAAGACATTCGTGGACCCAACCAGGGCCAAAGAATATATTGTCGTGCACCTACATCCACAGGAGGACAGGTGGCATACGGCATACGATAACTCCGATCTCACTCTGGACAAGTGACGTGTTTGGCCATATTTGTCCTGTGGGTATTGAAGTGCAGTGGTGTAGGGCCTGACACAATTTATACCGGCTTTGGCAAGTTTGTGTGCACCTGGGAACTGGAGATGATCCAAGAGGACATGATATTTATATTATTCAGTGAGGTGAGAATGATTGTTCAGCAGACTGTCCAAGGACATCTTGAGAATTACAAAATCACTCGCACTTCCACTTCTGAGGGTTGGCAATGATGGCTTTGGTATCCCATGGGCTGATGCTATAAAAGGGGCTGACACATTGGCAGCTGGTGGTATATTAACAGGGGGTACATGGTATGCTCCAGTTATGGCATTTGCAAACATATACCAAGGATGGGCACCACGGTTATGGAAATAGCATAGCAATCAGCACAGCTAGCACAGTTGACCTGGAGCTAGCGGTTGAGAAGCTAGCATGGATTGAACAGGGGCTAGCAAAGGTTGAAGAGGGGCTAGCATAGCATGACCAGAGGTTAGCAGAGGTTGGAAAGGGGCTAGCATAACATAGACAGGGGCTAGCAGAAGTTGAGGGGAAGCTAGCTCATTGTCAACTGTAGGTTGAGGAGCTAGCATAGGGGCCAGCAGAGGTTGAAGAGGGGCTGGCATAGCATGACCAGAGGCTAGCAGAGTTTGGAAAGGGGCTAGCATAACATAGACAGGGGCTTGCAGAAGTTGAGGGGAAGCTAGCTCATTGTCAACTGTAGGTCGAGGAGCTAGCATAGGGGCCAGCAGAGGTTGGAGAGGGGCTAAATAGCATATCAGGTGCAAGCAGAGGTTGCAGCTGGGCTAGCATAGCATGGCCAGGGGCTAGCAGAGATTGGGGGGAAGCTAGCTCCTTGTCAACTGGAGCTATTATAGGTTGGGGAGCTAGCATAGAATGGCCAAGGGCTGGCAGTGGTTGGAGAGGGGCTAGCATAGCATGGCTATTGGCTAGCAGAGGTTGAGGATGAGTTAGCCTAGCATCTTGTGCAGGAGCTAGTGGGGGGTTAGTGAGGGCCTAGCTGGAGAGCTAGATTCATCTGTGGACAGTCTAGGAGTTGCTGCTTCATCCTCCAAGAGGTTCCGTTGAACGGCGCTGCAAACAAGCTCAGCTGACGAGAGGTCATGTTCTGCTTGGCGGAGGTTTAGTCAAGGTTTATTCTCCTAGCAATCCCTTCTCTCTCTCCCTTGTTGCTCTTTTCTTTACCCTTTAAGCTGCTTTGGCTTGAGCATCCATCTGAAGGCATTGTGCATCCTCCTCCTCCATTTGTATTTTCAGATCCTCAACTTTATCTGTCCTTTATTAGAGAGACGACGGATGAGAGAGAAGACGCAGGAGTTGAGCAAATCTAATTGAAAAAAAGACCTAGGACTTCAAGTGCAACTTCACAGAGCAGACCTCAGTCACAGAACAGTAGACATTCTCACTGAGTGGTCCTACAAACCAGTATGGTAGAGTAGAAATAGAGGAGAGGGTGCGAGGAGAGTGAACGTGGAGGAAAATGCGCTTGTGTTAAATAAGAAGCTAATCTTTCCGCTCGCGCATCATCAGACATATTACGTTCAGAGGGGTGGATCCCAAAATAAATGTGAAAAGTGACCAAAACAAATGAAGTTAGTTGTGCAAGACATTTTATAGACAAAAGGATAAGTAGCGTGTTGTTTTTAAATGTGTGCACGCTTTTCTCCTCCGACAGTACAACATCTCATTCAAAGGGGATGTGGCAGATATCAAAATTCTTCTGCTCTAGGATAGATCTGTGCTTCCTTGCCAAAAGGACTCTATCAAGGAGGGGAAGACAGTTTTCCATTTGCCTACTAACGAATTAACAGACTCCTCAACCATTCAACCACTTATCGGTTTCCGGGTCATAGAAGAGAGAGGACGGAGGAGAGAGGATGAAGGACTGACTTTTGCCCAAACGATAAAAGATCATTGTCACAGTTGACTTTTTACTAGTTGCACTGTAGGTTTGTTCAGTATGGGATTCTGACATCCTATCTCATGGCAGTCAGGGGGGGGGGGGGCTCTATCCCTCTTAGGACGAACCACCTGCTGTTGGAGGCCCCATGTGCTAGGTGAGACAAGCTGGCAGTAGGGAGGGGGTTAACTTTGCATAATGGTGTACTGACAAAGGAAAGGCCATGTCCATTCAGCCATGTCCATGGTACTTTGAAGCACATTATTGGGTTCTGAACTCCTGATCTCCATAGGTCACTGTATGATTGCTCACTCTATACTGCCTGCAGGACCATTTGAAGGAGAGGTTTGCAGTTCAAATAGAGTTACACAGTTCACACAGGAGTCAGGAGTTTCAGAGGAGCCAATCATTTATTTTGCCGAATTTAGTTCAGCCATGGTTCCTAAATGGAGTGCAAAAGGACAGTAAATGATATGTTCTCGGCAATATTCAAACATTGAATTTATAAACATTATAACAATAAACAAATATGCATTAATAATATAACAAATTTTTTAACACCATAATCCCCACGAAGCTCATCACAAAGCTAAGAAGCCTGGCACTAAACACCTCCCTCTCCAACTGGATCCTGGACTTCCTGACGAGCTGCCCCCCAGGTGGGAAGGGTAGGCAACAACACGTCTGCCACGCTGATCCTGAAGACTGGGGCCCTTCAGGAGTGTGTACTTATTCTCTTCCTGTACTCCCCACGACTGCGTGGACAAACACAACTCCAACACCATCATTAAGTTTGCTGACGACACAACAGTGGTAGGCCTGACCACCGACAACGAGACGGCCTATATAGGGAGGAGGTCAGAGACCTGGCAGTGTGGTGCCAGGACAACAACCTCTCCTTCAATGTGAGCAAGACAAAGGAGCTGATCGTGGACTACAGGAAAAGGCAGGCTGAACAGGCCCCCATTAACATCGACGGGGCTGTAGTGGAGCGGGTCGAGAGTTTCAAGCTCCTTGGTGTCCACATCACCAACGAACTAACATGGTCCAAACACACCAAGACAGTCGTGAAGAGGGCACAACAACACCATTTCCCCTTCAGGAGACTGAAATATTTGGCATGGGTCCCCAGATCCTCAAAAAGTTCTACAGCTGCACCATCGAGAGCATCCTGACCGGTTGCATCACCGCCTGGTATGGCAACTGCTCGGCATCTGACAGTAAGACGCTACAGAGGGTAATGCGTATGAACCAGTACATCACTGGGGCCAAGCTTCCTGCTATCCAGGACCTATATAATAGGCAGTGTCAGAGGAAAGACCAAAAAATCGTCAGAGACTCCGTCACCCAAGTCATAGACTATTCTCTCTTCTACCGCGCAGCAAACGGTACCGGAGCACCAAGTCTAGGACCAAAAGGCTCCTTAACAGCTTCTACCCCCATAGCCATAAGACTGCTGAACAATTAACCAAATGGCCACCGGACACTGCTGCTACTCGCTGCTTATTATCTATGCATAGTCCCTTCACCCCTTCCTACATGTACATATTACCTCGACTAACCTGTACCCCCTGTATATAGCCTCGTTATTGTTATTTAATTCTGTTACTTTCTATAATTTTCACTTTAGTTTATTTGGTAAATATTTTCTTAACTCTTCTTGAACTGCACTTTTGGTTAAGAGTTTGTAAGTAAGCATTTCACGGTAAGGTCTACACTTGTTGTATTCGGCGCAAGTGTTAAATAAAGTTTGATTTGATTTGAGATAAATCAAATACATGAAAGGAGAATTGCTCATAAATACAAACCATGAGCATCTCGACAGCTTTACCAAATTAAAATGCATATTAAAGCCACTAAATACAGGCTGCAAGGTCCAACAGGGCCGACTTTACATGCAGACATCAAACAACAAACAGTACTGGATCATAAACAACTACCTGGCTAATGCAAACTATGCAGGACAAAACAGCGGTATAAACTACATAATACATTGAAATAAAAAGCATAGATAAAAAGGGATTACTCACAATAATCAAAGACGCATGGAAGAATAAGAAACTCAACCAAACAATTGTCAAAATCAGGAAGTACAAAGCAAAATTTGATACATGCGCTTTTATAGGGAGCTGAGGCCGCGTCCGTATTCTGAATGGACAGCGCCTTAGCTGTATCTCCACTCATGAGACAGATACAGCCGAGCTCCGTGGTGCTGAAATGGACAGCGCCTTAGCTGTATCTCCACTCATGAGACAGATATAGCCGAGCTCCGTATTCTGAATGGACAGCGCCTTAGCTGTATCTCCACTCATGAGACAGATATAGCCGAGCTCCGTATTCTGAATGGACAGCGCCTTAGCTGTATCTCCACTCATGAGACAGATATAGCCGAGCTCCGTATTCTGAATGGACAGCGCCTTAGCTGTATCTCCACTCATGAGACAGATATAGCCGAGCTCCGTGGTGCTGAAATGGACAGCGCCTTAGCTGTATCTCCACTCATGAGACAGATATAGCCGAGCTCCGTATTCTGAATGGACAGCGCCTTAGCTGTATCTCCACCCATGAGACAGATATAGCCGAGCTCCGTATTCTGTAAGGACAGCGCCTTAGCTGTATCTCCACTCATGAGACAGATATGGCCGAGCTCCGTGGTGCTGAAATGGACAGCGCCTTAGCTGTATCTCCACTCATGAGACAGATATAGCCGAGCTCCATGGTGCTGAAACGGACAGCGCCTCTGCTCAGTTGGCAATAGATATTTCCTGCAGAAACCGTAGAGAAAGCGAGACACCCCACTCCCTAATTTTTTCTGATCGGGGTGGGGCCACTCTGGTCTACTTAATGCCCCAGCTCCACAGAGGGGGTGCCCCAGGGGAGACATCTTACTGGCAAAAAAATTATGTTCGGGGTGGGGCGAGCGGGAGGGGACAATAACTAGACCAGCTGTTCCCTCTCTTGCATAAGTATGCTCGATATTATTACAAGGGTAAAGGCGTGCTCACGCAGGAAAAGTATGCTCACGTGAGAGAGGAAAAGCCCACTTACACAGACAGGAACCGTGACAAGTAAACTCATATTTTATCGACTATCTTTGTTTCCAGTTTGAGGAACTTTTGACATGTTATAGGCACAATTCAATACATTTACAGACACTCTTCTTAACTTTTACATGAGTCTACAGCAGAGTCTGGCACGCAGGCGTAGAAATTCAGCCCTGGTATTTCAGCCACACCAGCCCACATCGCACATCACCATCACCACGTTACTTACACACACAGGCGGTAATGCTACTGACACCTAACATTTGCAGTACACTACAGCACAACACTTACCAACTTTTACTGTACCAGTGACCGGTGAAACATAGCCCTCCTTTTTAAACCAACTCTTTTTAACCAGCTCATGTTTAGGATGAATACAACATGTAAAAACACCGCTGGAGATACAAATCACCACTATAACTGTGCCTCTGTTGCATCTCTGCATTCTGTCTGTCTGTCCGTCCGTCCGTCCGTCCGTCCGTCCGTCCGTCCGTCCGTCCGTCCGTCCGTCACTGAGTGTTAATTGCTATTATATATAGAGCTAACATATTAAGGAACTGGCAGTACTTCTGTGTCTCTCTGTTTTCTTCCTAAATCCACTGCACCCACCTCTGAGCTCCCTGCTAAGCCTATCATCCTTTCACATAGCACTGGTACCATAATACCAGGTGACCACACTGCCTGTGCTGGGACCAGCGCACCCTAGTTGTGAATGAATAAACAAATTTCATAGATAGAGAATAATAATGACTGAATAAATGCATAATAGATGAGCATTGGCTCATAATACATTATGAAAGCCTATAACTACTTATATTGCTAGCTGGATGCGGGAGATTTCCAGCATTGTGCTTTGTCTGCCAAGAAGTGACTGGCCTTTCAGCGAAGGAAATAGGCGGGACTTTCCAGGTGGCTATGTAATGTAATTTGACACCAGAGTCACTCGTTACTACAGCTCATAAACTAAGACCCATTCGCTGGCAGAAGAGATTGAGATTCAGAAGAGAATAAATGTTGATAAAACAATTAAAATACATAGTCAGTCCCCAAATTGACCTTTAACAGAGGATTATTTAGCAATTATATGCATTAATTTAGTGTTTCATTGTAATACATGAAGACTTGTATTTAATAAAAATCAATAGCACTGTATTTATTGTGTTATAAAAGCCAATCTAACAACTTTTTATTGCCAGTGTTCCCCCGAATCCCCCCTAGCCTAACTGTTAATTAGCCTACTATTTCATACGATATAGAGCCAAAATATTAACTGGCAGCTGTAGGCTAAATCTGCGTCAGTGTGTGTGTCTTTCTCTGTTTTCTCGCTACCTCGACTGCACTGCTGATCTGTCGGTGCTAAGCCCAGCATTATTTTTCAGCACAGACACAGTAACAGAACTCGGACCAGCAGAACCAGAACTTTTAGAAGTTGGTTAATTTCACACAAAAGTTGCAGCGGTGGCCTCAAGAGCATTTTTTTTATGGTCTCTCAAAATGTCTCTGCACCATCTTTTCTGTTTTTTTATGATCCATCATAGCAAGTCTCTTTGGTAATGTGCGCTTGACTTTAAATGTGAACTCAGCTCAGCCAATCAGAAAACTGGGACGGCCCATCTGATCAGGCAAATGTGCAAAGACTGTTCCGTTTCGGTTTCAAGTGTTTTACATGTACAATTTATATTATTTCCATAATTTGTACTATTTTACAAGGAAACAACACTCATATTTTAGGTTCAACAACTCTTTCCTAATAGACACAATCGAAAAATGCTCATAGACTGAGAAAACCACACACTCCCTTATCCAATCTTGACTTAATCAAGAGCAAAATATTATCTGACTTTAAACACGCATATGCAGGGGCATCATGCACCCCAAAGTATGTGAAGATGTGAAGCCATCGTTTTTAAACAGGACAAATCTGAGGGGGCATATGCCCCTATGCCCCATATGGACATGACGCCTCTGACTCATATGTTTAATTCAGATGGGCCTATCACATTTCACTCTTTGGAAATAGTTCAAATGAATGGAAATATTAGCTTGTGGAGTGCTTATGATATCTGCTGCATTCATCATATCATCCATATCATAGATAAATACATTAATTCGTTTTGCATCTATAATATTGCAAGTGAGATGTTTAAGTATAAAGTTTTTTGTGTCGACAGCTAAGCTACTCTTCGACAAGACTAGACTTCTAATGTTTTTTCATAAAATGTTGTCTAGTGGGCCTAATAAAAAGTTATGTGCAGCGTATAATAAATTATATTTGACCACATTTTGTTGACAGTTTACTGAACATCTTAGGGCTGTTTCGTTTTCTGGTGATTTGTTGAGACCATTTTGGTAATATCTTTCAACATTTGGCAAATGGGGAATGCCATTGTTCATTTTGAAACTTGTAGACCTATCTGTAATTTTATTTTTCAAAATCGAAAATGCTATCTCCTCATTAGTTTTATTTCGAAATGTGAAGAATATGTTTTATTTCACATTGGAAAGCAATAGGCCTATGACCCAAACTCCTTATAAGAAATGTAGGCCAATAAACATCATCAGTAGGCCATCAATAATTCATAGTGTATTTTCATGAACTAATGAGAAATGGTTGTTATCGCCAATTCCCATTAGTGTTATGGTGTTTTAATTGTATTTAGGCATAAGTAAGTAGATGGAATATACGTGGGAAATAAAGTAACATAGAAAATATGCGCTGAATCATGTGGTGAATCATATTTAAAATCGTTTAAAATAAAAAATAATAACACTTTCAGGGAAGACAAAAAAGACCATAGGCCAAATTCAAATTGTTCAAATTCAAATGCTGACACGAAAGAAAGATGACCCCTAAAACTCGGAAGGGACATCATTAAAGTTAGGCTACCCATGAACATATGTCATCTTAAACATGTAAAGTATGGAGAATTTAACAGTTTGTTGAACAACCCTGATACTCTCTGTGGACATATGGGCTATAATTAGCTGGATATCGCCATAGTTTAATTATATATTTTTTTCAGCCGTTCATATCAATAGAGGAGGCAAACAACGTTTCTTTTGTTCTTCAATGCAGGACATTATGTGGCTGAATTAATGGGTCTTGGCTATGTCTACATGGATTTGCCATATGGCAACAAAAAGGAAAGAATGGAGATGGGAAGCTCTTTGTGTTGGAAATGAGAACAAGACCGTCCGAGGTACGCGTGTATGCGTGGAGCTGGCAAAGTCATTCTCGCCATCAAAAGTCTTCCAATTCCTCAAAATGTAGACATTATAACGCATAAACATGTTATATTAATTGGTTAAGCCACGGATAGGGGCATTTGTCAGCGTTATGAAGGGGGCATAGGCCTATACATTTAGCAAAGTCCTATAGCGCATGAGCATGCTGAGTGCGTGGTTTGCTTTCTTTCAATTAAGGGTAAACTTGCAAGTATGACCAACTGAATGGTTCCTTTCAATGGACAAGGACAATTACAAAGACTAGTCGTTTTTTTTTATTTGGGCAGGTGGCCTCCACGGCCGAAGTGGTGTGGCGCGGTGTTTCCACGGAGTAAACAGTGTGGGTGAGAGGTTCTTTAGACGAGTTGTTGAGTGCGGGTGAATGTGGGGGTGTCCGTGTGGACAATGCGGGGTTCCAAAGGCAGCTGCTGCCTTTCTTTAGAAGGGCGAAAGGGCCTTTAAATCCCAGACTATATCCCGCAGCTGCCAATGGCTGCACGTTTAAATGCGCCATCATGCAATTCAACTAAGCTTATACTTTTTTCCCCCAAAGCCTACAAGCAATATTGGCACACAGAGATAAACTTAGACTACCGGTATCAAAGAAATATAACTTGAAAATGTATGGTGATTGTAGCCTATAACCTCTTGAAAAAAAGTCTTACATTGTCTTTCATATTTCTTTTTAGGCCCATCATCATTTCATTAAAAAAAACAAGGATAACTTTTTGTTGTTGCTGCATACAGCAAAAACCTTAAGCTGACCTTGAATTATGTTTTTGCTCGAGGGAAGTTTAGGTTATGTGGGGCTGACATTGGTGAACCGACAAGACATTGTGAAATGTACATTTTTATTTTAGGTAAGATTTTATTGTTGTGTCTAGGCCTATGCTTGTTTCATCTAATGGCTATAATTATCTTGCCATATGAGTGTGTAATTAGAAGTGGCTAATTATTTTCATCACAGGGAAAGGGGTAGGCTATTTGATGGCAAAACAGAGCAGGCGGTGCAAATTTTTCTTGTGTCTGGTGCAATGACTGGGGGGGGGGGGGGCAACAGATGTTGGCTTAGCTATGAGGTGACGTAGGCTTTGGTGTCTATACTGCTGTAAGCTTCAGTTACTACTTTACACGTTAGATAATTCACACTATTCTTACACAAGATAAAGCTGACCCTTACTAAAAACAAACATTCGGAGAAGATACAAACATTAACAAATGTTTAAATTTCAATGACAATATTTTATTTGCATCTTTTGCAAAACAGAAAATGAGGGCAATGATATAGAAACGGCTCAGAAACACGATGAAATCTACGTTTCAAGTGCACTATAAAAAGCTACATGATTGCAAAACATCACAATAAAACTTTGTAAATAAAATAAAAAATGTGCCCTTTGACTAACTCAAAACGGCATTTGCAAATGTAGGCCTAAAGAAACAAATAAATTATAAGTTAGAATAGTCTTAAAAAATTGCCTATTTACACAACCCAGAAATATTTAACAGAAATAAACATTTATAATGTCTTTATAAAGCTGTACACTTTTGGCCAGTGTAGACAATTTAAAGTAATTTAGGATTGCACAGTTGTTAAACATTTAACACTGTCAAGTGGCTGTATGCAAAGCAACCATGAATGCTACATTTTGTCTGAGTCCTTAGGCGAATTCTCTCTCCCGACCGTTCAATCCTGAGAGTCCACGGACTGTAGGCTACGTTCCATATAGGTCCACTCGGAGACGCACCAAGCCGATGGACAGTCGAGCAGGCGGGTTCTCCATCCCTTGTTTTCTGTCTCCTTCAAATCGGACGGTAGGAGAAACGATTATCACAAAAATAGTGCTGACGTCTGAAAAGGAAATAAAAAATACATTAGCGTCCGTTGACTAAAAAAAATGTAAAAAAATTGTACAGACAAAAATCACGAGTGTGGTCTCAAAATAAAATCAGAGTTGTAGCCTAACCCCAGCAGGCGTCACCATTTGCACGAGCCTTTCCCGCCACAGTGACACAGACTCCCCTCCCCCAACCACACATTACTCTACTACGAGCGCTCACTCATTTTTCAGCCTCCTCAATCCGTGCAAGCGTGTAACCGTATTCTGATTTTGCATTACTGGCGAACGCTTATCGTCAACTAAATAACCCCCAGGCGAGCAATTACACACAAGTAACCATTTTGTCCAGTATTAGTAAAACGCACGGCCTATGTCTAAAATGCCACACATTCCTCTTGAAACTATAAACCATTACAGACCTTCAACGAATTCTCTTGCGTGGAGTTTGTTCTACGGGAATGGGAGACGAAGGATGCTGGCAAGTGCTTTCACTCAGCTTCGTCTCGGTCGTCGTCCTTTTACGTTTCACGTAGAAGTCTGGAAAGAAAAGTAACATTTAAAAAACAGGAATTCACGCCATGGCCCCAGGTAGCCAAATATTAGCTACTTGACCGGACAGCATGAAAATGACTACATCAAATATCTCGACAATCACCGTCAACGCGTAAAACCCAATATGGTTACAGGTGAGCGATATTTACCTGTAATATGTGCCGTGGTCGTTGTATCAGTAGTAGCCGTTCTTTTGCTTCGAACGCACGGGGCTGGTTTGCGGGTAATCTTCCCCGAGTTCTGCTTCATTGCCCAGTTCTCCTGGTTGACTTCGGTGGGACAGGGAGTGCTACTTTCAGAGTTGGTCAAACGGTCCTCGCAAAGAGGCGATACATCCAGTGGGATAAAGTCCACGCATTGCTTCAGATTGACTGGTGTTACAATCCTGTTCCTCCCGACCTGTACAGAGTCCTGGTAGAAGACTGGAATCGTATCTACCGGGGTTTCCTCCCACTCGTAGTCCCCAGACAGTGGCACGTCGGCGTCGAAATTAAAGTTCCATCTCCGCTGGTCCCTCTCAGAAATCTCCCACATCTTGGATTTCATCTCCCGGTTCAGTTCGTCGTGGTCCACCGGTCCAAAAAGGTTACGGCAGACGCCTGTGCGTGCGTGGAGAGGAAAGGTCCTCCGTGCGGCCAACCTCTCCAGGGCGCTGCTTGATAGCTGGACGTTGGACATTGTCTTACCAAAGTCCAACCCAAAAAGCCACAAACAAATTAACAAAATGCTTTATGGATAAATGCCTGGATTCAGAGTGTAGCAAAATATTTTCGTTTCTGTCGAGTTGTGCCACACGGTTCTGTTTAAATGTACCCGAGTAGAGCGCCACACCGTATTTAAAGTCCCAAACAGTTGTAGGTTCATGTAGCCGGATCGCTCGACCATCCCATTGGTTCGTTTACGTCCAACCCTTTAAAAAAAATGCCTCCATACCCCATTTCCATTGGCTGGTACGAAGATTTGGACGGGGGCCATCTAGAGCTTAGCTTTTGATTTGTGCCTGTGGTGTCAGTATTGGCAGTGAGTGAAATGCCTTTCGAAAGTCGATGGGAAACTGTTGTTGCTGCCTAAAGATTGCTTACTATGTATTTTTCCTTTCCTCCAATCCCCAGCCCCTACCGCTTCTCCCTCACCAGCTGCACAGCCACGTCCCGCAGGAGAGATCGAATAACCGCTTCACAAACCAAAGCGTAGAGGTTGGCAGTGCAGAAGTCTACCACATATTATTGCTGTTTAAGAAAAAATGCCTCCGCTTCTAATAGTCCAATAGCCTATTGTAAAGACCACCATTTTAAATTATTGTGAGATTTCAGATGTTTCATTGCTGCTCCGTTGTAAAGAACCTAACCCATGTAAAACAGCAAACACCCACCATTTAAAAAAATCGAATAGCCTAGCTGTCTCGTTTACAAGTGAAACCTCAAATTTGGTGAAATATTAGTTCTACAAGTGAAACATCAAATCTCATCCTAATACTCAACTAAGTATGTTTCTGTACAGCACTTTGAGATATCAGCTGATGTAAGAAGGGCTATATAAATACGTTTGATTTGATGTGACGTTAATTTTTTTGCATGGAAATCAGCTAATTTACTGCATTACAATACATTTTACCATGGTGCAGAGAGAAAAATGTGTAGTTTTATAATGCTATTCTACACATTTTGTTTTGAGGCTAAGATATATATTTTTTAGTTTTAAAGCAAATGTCCTGTAATTCTACACTTTTTGTCATGAGGCAGAGAATACAATGTGCTGTTTTATAGCTCATTTTATGTTTTTGTTCAAAAACAAAAAGTTGCATTTTTAAAGCAGATTTTCTGCAATTCTACACATTTTGCTAACATATGCTATCTGTATAAAAAAAATATATATTTTTGTTGTTGTTGGGTTGGGGGCCCCCTGTAGGTCGGGAGCCCTGGAGCACGTGCCCTGCCTCCCCGTTCGGTAATCCGGCCCTGAGGCTAGATGCAAAGCAACCATATTAAAAATATAATATAATTCTTGCATTTGATTGACAAGACTTACTCTTTATTTTTTATATTTTAAATGTTTTTGTCGACATTTATTAATATTATCATGATTAGCCTATTGTTGTTCTTAATGCTATCATTTGTAAACTGCTTTTGAAACCATATTTTCTGTCAGGTAATATCTAAATTGTTGCATTGGTCTGTTGTTGCTCATTGAATTCACAATACCGACACTCCCAAGTTAGGTAACTGATATAATTGTGCAGCAGAACCCATACTCTTCTAGCAATAACATTAATAATCTACTAAGAAACCAGAGACCAAATGGAAACGCCTAACGTTGCAGTGTGAAGGGAGACAGCGACCTCCTTTGGTTTACACGCTAGTGGTTTATGTTGGATTGGGTTTGTTAAAGCCTATGGTGTCACTTTTATTTGCTATGCGGTAGCGCCCTCTCGTGGTTCAAAAATTGTAACTTCTATCAAAATAGGCTACACAACAGCACCAATTCTAAATGTGCAGATTATTTTATTTGGTGCAAACTTAATTATGTGGCAGTACTGGTTCATTGCAAGTAGACTACATTAATATATTAACTCATGAAAGTGTTTGATGTTTTCTGACAAATTAATCAAGCAATTGATTAACCTAGAAAATAGGTTGATTAATGGTTTGTATTTGACCTACTCTTTCAGGTAAGGAATAGAGTTGTTGTCAGACCATTTTCCCTGAAGTGGAACCTTTCCCAAATCCGACAGACACACACGCACACACCCTTGACCCTCCCTGTGTGTGTGTCTCTGGCCCGTTATCTGGAACTGCAGCAGTGGGTGACGTAACTGGCTTCTTTTGTGGCCCCAGGACCTGCTCTTCAGGACCCTTGGGGCAGGGAGGTGTGGCCCATGTTTTATCTTGTTTTGTCATGGGATTTAGCTGGAAGTTAATGCTGAGTTGTGGATTTTCAGGTTCATGTCCACGGACTGTTTGTCTGGTTATACATATGAAGCCTGTGTGAAGATGGGAATAGGGGGTCCCACTCACTTGTGAGATTCATTAAACATGCTATTTAACAAATGTGCGTGATACCACTTATATGTAAGCCTAGTGTATATGGTACGGTGGAAATAAGTGGGGTGAAAACATACAATAATTATTTAAGATCAAGATCAGAAACACAGTTCAGAGCTTGTAGGACATTTTCCATTAAATACAGTGTTGACTCCCCCAAAAATAAAAATCTGAAGTATTGTACCAAAACATGGAGTAAGTATACAAATTGCCTTATTTTGCAAATGTGACTGACTGCACATCAGACGTCATTTGCGAGTGGCTCTGCATTTTCAAGTGGCATTCCCACTTCTAAACAGCATTACGTCCGGAACTACAAGACCCATTTCCAGGGTGTGGTGCACTAAGATCTTACCTATACGACTGGGCCTTTTGAAGTGTGATTAGGCTATGTTCCTTGCTAGGGGAAATGGCCAACCATTTATACAACTGATGTCCCTATTGCCACCTGTAAAACCATTTGGTCTGTGTCCTCCACTCTTCGTCAGCTTACCTGGAGAAAATGTGAGCTGACACACCCAACCAGCCACCACCAATTTGGTGTTGTTTATTACACCATTGGATTTCTGTAGAGATTTATATGGTGCCAACATTTGCATGTACATTACAGTCTACATTTGCATTACCTGCATATTTTTTGCTGTATTTGTTTATAAGAAAATGCAAAAATGTGAATGCTTACATATTTTTTGATTTCACCTTTATTTAACCAGGTAGGCTAGTTGAGAACACGTTGTCATTTACAACTGTAACCTGGCCAAGAATATACTACATAACTTCATAGAGTGAGAAATCACATTTTTGTCTGCACTGGGCCTTTAAGACAAGCAAATGAAACCAAAAATGCCAATTTGGTCACATTTTACATTACATTCCGTAGGCCATGTAACAGAGTGAGTGATTTACCAGTGGAATTCTGTAATAGACTAGTAAGAAGTTGGAATAATGCAGTGAAAATTATGATAATACCCTTTCAGTGTAAGAGCTGTTTGAAAAGGCCACCTGACATTTCAGCCTGTTTTTGGTGGGATGGAATTTTGGCCTGCCTGGTGACATCACCAGGCGGTAAATTAGTTAATAGACCAATAAGAAAGAGAATTCCAAACCCCTCTGACAATAGCAGCTAGTTTTCAGTGTTCTCCTCCCCACTCAAACAACTCCCAGGCAATCCTAGAAACATTACTGCCTGTAAGGTCTTCGAAAGCCAAGTTAACAAACAGATTACCGACCATTTCGAATCCCACCGTACCTTCTCCGCTATGCAATCTGGTTTCAGAGCTGGTCATGGGTGCACCTCAGCCACGCTCAAGGTCCTAAACGACATCATAACCGCCATCGATAAGAGACATTACTGCGCAACCATATTCATTGACCTGGCCAAGGATTTCGACTCTGTCAATCACCACATTCTCATCGGCAGACTCGATAGCCTTGGTTTCTGAAATGATTGCCTTGCCTGGTTCACCAACTACTTCTCAGATAGAGTTCAGTATGTAAAATTGGAGAGCCTGTTGTCCGGACCTCTGGCAGTCTCTATGGGGGTGCCATAGGGTTCAATCCTCGGGCCGACTCTCTTCTCTATATACATCAATGATGTTACCCTTGCTGCTGGTGATTCTCTGATACACCTCTACGCAGACGACACCATTCTGTATACTTCTGGCCCCTCTTTGGACACTGTGTTAACTACCCTCCAGACGAGCTTCAATGCCATACAACTCTCCTTCCGTGGCCTACTGCTCTTAAACGCAAGTAAAACTAAATGCATGCTATTCAACCGATCACTGCCCGCACCTGCTCGCCCGTCCAGCATCACTACTCTGGACGGCTCTGACATAAAATACGTGGACAACTACAAATACCTTGGTGTCTGGTTAGACTGTAAACTCTCCTTCCAGACTCACATTAAACATCTCCAATCCAAAATTAAATCTAGAATCGGCTTCCTATATCGCAACAAAGCATCCTTCACTCATGCTGCCAAACATACCCTCGTAAAACTGACCATCCTACCGATCCTTGACTTCGGTGATGTCATCTATAAAATAGCCTCCAAAACTCTACTCAACAAATTGGATGC
Organism: Salvelinus fontinalis; assembly: GCF_029448725.1. Taxonomy (NCBI): domain Eukaryota; kingdom Metazoa; phylum Chordata; class Actinopteri; order Salmoniformes; family Salmonidae; genus Salvelinus; species Salvelinus fontinalis. The sequence goes on from NC_074673.1 coordinate 56,726,436, forward strand.
AGTGTATCACAGTGCCATCTGTTTTATCACCAAAGCCCATATACTACCCACCACTGCGACCTGTATGCTCTCTTCGGCTGGCCCTCGCTCCAGAAGGTATATTTTACCTTATTATGGGACTATTATGTTCCATTTTTATTCCTGAACTGATTTAGGCCTGCCAAAACAAACGAGTTGAATACTTATTGGCTCAAGACATTTAAGCTTTTCATTTGAAATAATATGATTGAGGCGACGAGGATCGTTTTAGAATCACATTTTGAAGAAAAAATGTATTAGTGGGGTGCCGGCGTGCAAGCTTGGGAACAACAGTCTGTATAGAGGGAGAGAAGAGAGAAAGAAGGAACGGGAAAATGTGGGGTTTTTCATGAAATAAGTGTGTATTTGTCCAAATTAATTGGATCTTAATCAGTTTTCTATAGCTTTTTGTTGTGGACTACACATTCTAAGATGTAAGTGGTGTGTTAATATTGACATTTAGAATATAAAACGGTTTCAAAGTTCTTTTAAAACCCTTTACAAACGGACATCAGCCCAAAGCTGGCTCAGACTCTGGCATGGTTTTCTTCAAGATGAGAGTGGGATGTCCTTTGGGAGAATATGTAAGATTGGAAAGTACTGTGCTCACTTGGACGGGCTAGGTTCAGGCTCTGCGTAAGTCCACAACGGCACAGGCAATGCCTACAAGGAGGAAGCCAGCGAACTGCAGTCACTGTGATCCCCTCTCTGGATAATCTCCTCCAATCAGTGCAGCACTGGAAGTCCCGTTAATATGACAAGTACAATAATGGAAGAACAAAATCATACATACCATTTAATAAGTTCTTCTCACATGTTTGGTGAATTTGGCGGTGCCAGAAAGGGAAAAAATCACAGCGGTCTCCCTACCTAACTAAGGTGTGCGCGTTTGTGTTGAATAAAATGGTGTTTTAATTGTGTTCATGTAGGTTATTGACATCTTCATGGACTTTATTCGAGGTGAAAGTTGTTTGTGAAGTTGTAGTTTTGAAGATACAAAACACGGTTGCCGGTGTTGATGGGGAAAAAAATATGCGCACATACCCGGCATGCAAAACAAATTGAATTGAAATATTGGTTGAACTTAGGTTAAGGTCAGGTTAAGGGTTTGGGCGAAAGTTAGATCTTGGTTAGTTGTTTCGCTGGCCAGGTGTGTCCTTATAGTCTCTCCCTGTTGAGACATATTGCTTGATGTTGTTTAGACAGGAACGGAGATAGGGAAAAATAAAGGTCAAAGTTTGGATTTTTATTTTTCTAAATGTTTTTTTCTATACAACTGATCCTTGACCTCTTCGACCTCAGTTTTTGTCTGCATGTAGTGCGGAGTGCCACCTAGCTATGAAAATGCCCCATTAGGTGGAATGTTTAATACTCAATCAAGTCTGTCATGTTAGTCAAATTTACAACATGAAACAGGAACGGGAGGTTAGTGGCACCATAATTTGTAACTTTTTGGGCAACCGGACCAAATTCACATTTGTATTCTTCCAGTTCTTAAGTTTTTTATATTTTATTTTTGTACACCAGCGTCCAACAGCCGAAAATGCAATCGTTTTGGTTATGGAAAATATATTTCACAGTGGTTTAGATGGTACAATAATTCTCTACCCAAAAACTGGTTGTTTTGTCACAAACTGAAATTAGGTGACATATAATTTTTGCAACCAGGAAATGGCTATATTAGGAAGGTGTCCTTAATGTTTTGTACACTCGGTTTATATTATTTATTAGTGTAGTGTTAAGGGCTGGCGGCTAGGACACAATGCTCAGACGATTGGTAATGTTCCTCAGAGCAATTATTTTTTCTATTTTGACAAGCATTCACATATTATTCACTCTGGCAACAAATGTTTAGCTCTGAACACATTTTTTATTTGACACACAAAGGGAAATAGATAAACAAGTATGAAATAGTCCATAGTCATATCTATTTCCAGAAATAATTGAATAAAAAAAGAATTTAATCAAAAACAGTTACGATAATCAAATCTCAAACAACTTTTGAAATAGTCTATCGACACATGCATTCCCAGAAGAAAGTGAGTTTTAATACCATATCCCGTAATCAACCACAGGTGCCTCAGGCTATAACTATTTCCTTGTAAGAAGAGTATTTGCCACAGTGTATACCTACCAGTGTGTGAAAACATTTGTAGATACAGGCAAATAACACTTCCAGATATTGGAAGATACAAAGCAACTACTGTCGCCTGTTTGGCTGGATACATAGGCAACAGAGACAGTAGAAATCATCTCAGTAGCTAACTTCCCAACTGTGGACATCAGAAATGACAACAACCCAAGGACTATTCATCAAAAGGCTAAGTTATGTCATATAGGTTCATGATCTAATTGGTCAAGTGTCTTATTCTGTCTATGTTATATGTAATTAGGGTGTTTTTAATTCTTTATTTATTGGGGGGGGGGGGGGGGTCTGCCCAACTAGTCTCTGGAGCCATGCTCTAGACAGTCTCTGGGTTAGTGTTAACATCACCTGTAAATGCACACTGGAAAGGTGTGATGGATATGTGTAGAAATGACCATAATCATTCTAATCACCTGCAAATGCACACTGGACAGGTGAAAAAAAAATCACGTGTACAAAAATGACATTTGACACTTTTACTGGTGTTCTTTAATTATTTGTTACTTTTTTCAATTAACTTTTTTTTCTTAACTTCTTAAAGCATTGTTGGTTAAGGGCTTGTAAGTAAGCATTTCACTGTAAGCATCTACAGCTGTTGTATTTGGCGCATGTGACAAATAACAATTGATTTGAATAAAGCAAGTGAAAAATTATAACTAAGACGTGTTCCAGGTAAAATGATTTGAACCTTTAGACAGGCGAAAAAAACACATGTACGAAAAAATGACATTTAACACTTGAAAAAGGCAAGTGAAAAATTATTACAAGTGTTAAGATACCCCCAAGCTCTGGGGCCTCATTTATAAATGTTGCGTAGACACAAAAGGCTGCGTACGCCACTTTCTAAACAAATTCTGGGATTATTATTTTTTTTAACTTGACGGGAGAATGTGCGGTCCTCCACAGACACTGTTACGCTTCGAACACACCGACTGCGTCATTGCGTTTCGATACACCAGAAGTACATTCATTTCCAATGGAACGCTGCATTTGCCTTGCAGCATTGCGTTGCAGAGGCAGTTGCAGTGCGTTCTGTGTGGTGCATACGTTCGATAAATCGAACGTATGCATCAAATTGTATGAGTGGACTTGACAGAAAGTAGCAAAATATGAATGTAGATCTTTTTTTTGCACACATTCAGTAAAAATTTGGGATTACATAAAAACAGTTTGATTGCATAATTTCTTTACATTTTTTATTTATTTATTTGCCAAGTATATTATTTATTCGATGACATCCTCAAATTAATTGTGAGAGCCTATAATATAATTTCCCCCCAATATGCAGTTTTGGAGCGAAATGCAATAATAAATAGTCAAGATAGGCAGAGTAGGCTCTTTCAACAATGAGACCAACGTGGAAGGTGGTATGACTATTTCTTTCACACACACCTCATTGGCTAGGTTAGCAAGCTAGGTTAGCTAGCTAGCTAACGCTAACTAGCCACATCTAGCACAAGCTCACTACTAAACTGACCTGGCAATCCTACTATCGTGGACACTTGTCTCCAAGCAGCATTTTTTGTGTTTATGTCCCTGTAGCTGTCAGCAGTTGTGTCAAAAAGACACGGTTTTGAGGATACTGCGAAAATGATTCTCTCCTCCATGTGTCCAACCGCATGCGACCATTTGCAAAAGGTACCTGCATCAAGTATAGTTGCCTAGTTGCGCAAAATGTTATGCAGCAGTGATGCAATGACGCAGCCGGTGTGTTCGAAGCGTTACCCATAGGTACGCACGTAAACTGGACAAACGAGAAACTGCGACTCCGATGGCAGATGGCAGAAGGATGAAACTCGAGAAACGATGTGAAATTGATACCATTGTGTAAAATAAATTGAAATATTACTTCTCACGTATTATATATGAAGACGTCCCTGGAGTGCGCACAAAAAAAACATGATTTAGGATAATACATACAAATGGAGATCTGTTGTTGCAAAAGAAACCCTCAAATATGTTGTACAGTTCAATCTGAAATCATATTTATTTGGTTCTGAAATTATACAATACTTGCGTGTAATAAAATTTATTCTGAAATGTAATAAGGTGAACAGTAAGACAAACTACATTTAAACTGATGCCATTTTCAATGCCTCAGTCGGGCTGATACAAGTGCACAGTTTTATATGTTATCACATGTTCGTTGCGCAGAATGTCAACGTGATAACGGCCCTGTCATGGTCAGTTACAATCAGGGTAATTACCGCACCTGAAGGTGTTACGCAATTGGGTAGCTTTGACAATCAAATGGGTGGGTATAAAAAGGCATGCAATTACAATGTGTAATGACGCACAATGGCTGCTTTGGCACTGTTGGAAGATTTGGCGAATGGAAGAATTCTGAAAGCGCAAATTCAGAGACCAGCAAGATTTACTGGCCAATGATGATGAGCGGCTTATAAACCAGTTCCGATTACCAAGAGCTGTTCTCTTGGATCTCTGTGCTGTAGTGGGCCCAGCTATACAGAGAAACACCCGCAGAAACCAAGCCGTGCCTGCCCCACTTCAAATCCTGACAACCCTCGGATTTCTGTCAACAGGCACTGTTACATACGCCTCTTGGAGGGAACGGAACACCCTGCTACACTCAACTCCCCGTGGAGTGAAAATGGTATGTGACTGTACAGTAGGTGTGGGTAAGGATGACATGGGCCGAGAATATTACCGTTTACAGGGAATTTATTTCCTTCACAAGTCAGTCGGGGAAAAGGGGCTAGACGGAACCAAAGCAAAGAAGGTAAAAGTTCAAAAGTCCCCTCCTACCTTACCTGCCTACCCACGACTTACCTACATTAACACCACCTGGCACGCTAACCAAAATACAGGGGGGGGAAATGGGTCAGTCCAGGTCTTACCTAGTGTGCATAGACAGAGTACATACTACAGGTATATGTATGCCCGCAGGCCTCTTTGCCTAAGCACTCCCAAGGTGCCTTCCCCTTCCCCCTGGGAACAAATTAAACAGAATAATACAAACATAAAGTGAACAAGTTAAATAATCAAACAGTCCTTCTGGCATACACATACCTCAGCAGGAACGGCTACAAAATACTTTACAAACTGTCTCTGAGCAACAACCAACACAAGACATCAAAGAAGCTCTCTCTCCTAACAAAGGAACACTCTTTTATCCAGCTGCAGAAGGAGTTTGTAATTGCAGACAGCTGTTTCCCCTAATGAGAGGGCGGGATCAGAGCTCCAAACTGCAATGGGGCTGACCAATCAGCTGCTTGGGGGAATTCAGGAAGCAATTTCCTGAAATACACACATACATATACACAAACCCACAACACAGAAACTGGGGAACGTAACAGGCACTTTTAAAAGGGAATTGGCTGACAGGTCAGGAATCTCTCAGACAACCTTTAGCCATGTTATGCCAGACGTGTTAGGAGGTATAATTGGATTGATGCACCTCTACATAAAGTTTCCTTACACGGTGGGTGAACAGGCAAATTAAAAAAGTGCAATTTGCAGCAATGTCCGGTTTCCCAAATGTAATTGGTGCTATTGACCGCACTCATGTTGCTATATGGGCACCGAGTGAGAATGAATTTGCTTTCAAAAATCGAAAGCATTACCATTCCACTAATGTCCAAATCATATGTGATCCGGACATGGTACTGACTAATGTAGTGGCTCGGTGGCCTGGGTCAACCCACGACTCATTCATATGGAGCAACAGCAGTGTTGGGCGCAGACTTGAGGCCGGAGCTGTGCGTGTTGGCTGGCTTCTAGGTACAGATGATTCATGTAGAAATTCTAAATCAATTGCAATTTTTCTCTACTGCAGTGCCTAACCCATTCACTAACCTTACAGGCGACAGTGGATTCTCCCTCAAGCTGTGGCTGCTCACCCTTTTCACCAACCCACATAGCGCAGAGGAGAGGAACTACAAAGTGCGCCCTTGCCAGGTACACACTGTTGTGGAGCGCACCATTGGGCTTCTGAAGGGCAGATGGTGCTGCCTCGATTCCTCAGGCGGAAACCTTTTATACAAGTCTGAAAACGTCTGGGACATTGTGAGGGAGTGTCCTGTGCTACATAATGTGGCACAGCTAAGGAATGTGGCTTTACCCCCTGACGCTGTTGGTTGTGTAGAATTGCATTGGGGGAATAGATATCTCACTGTACAGCCTTACCTATGAATTGTGGATCAATGACATGAGGTCATTTGGATCCAAGATGGCGTAGCAGTAGGACGTGTGTATTTGTCTTTGTCTTATCCCGTGTCTTATCCCGTGTAAATAGCCGGTCTATTTCGTATATATCTTAATCTCACTTTCTATCTACGGACTAAATATACTTTCCTGCAACCCACCTCACCCAATGTGGTACGGATCTGCTATTTTTATTCCATTATAACTGGAACTTCCATCAGGATCTAGCCAGGTAACTAGCTACTAGTCTTTGTTAGCCACGGCTAGCGGTCTTCACCTTTTTCTCGGTCACCAGCCAGCCTTAGATCGGATAACACCTGCCAGTCTGCACAGCGCAATATCAACCCAGAGTATATCGGACTGCCTCTCTCTACCATATCACCGGATTCCTGCCGCTCTGGATCATTACACCGGATCATTGCAGCTAGCTAGCTGCAAACGAGTGGCTACTGTTAGCTAAGACCTCTGTCCCGAAGCAAGCACCAGCTAGCCTTGAGCTAGCCTCAAGCTAGGCCCATATACCAGCTAATTCTAGGGCAAATATACCTCCTTTTCCAATTGGCCTGGACCCTTTGTCGACACGGAGCCCCGCCGATTCATCACAACTGGACTGCCGACGTGATCGCCCGATGTGGTCTCAACAGGTTATTCTGTTATAATGTCGCCGAAGAACCATCTACTAGCCCCGGCCCGCTAGCTTTTCTGAACTCTGTGTTCCCTGCTCGCCTAGCGTAGTAGTGACTACTGAACGGCACCCTGACTCACCTATTGCTGCTCTTTTGACCCTATGATCACTCAGCTACACAGCTGATGCCCCCTGTACTGTTTCAATAACATGGTACCTCATTTTGTTTACCTGCCGGCCCCAGTCTAGAACTCAGGTCCTGTATGTACCTAACTGACCCGCTCTGCCCATTCATCGACATTTACCCATTGTTGTCTTAGCTCTTCTGATCAACACCTGTGATTGCTTTATGCCTCTAATGTCAATATGGCTTGTCTACTGCTGTCTTGGCTAATTCTTATTGATTTATTTCACTGCAGAGCCCTCAGTCCCACTCAAAATGCCTTAGATAGCTCTTTTGGCCCACCCCACACACATGCGGAGAGACCTCACCTGGCTTAACTGGTGCCTACAGAAACGAAACCTCTCATCATCACTCAACACCTAGGTTTACCTCCACTGTACTCACATCCTACCATACCATTGTCTGTACATTATGCCCTGAATCTATTCTGCCACGCCCAAAAATCTGCTCCTTTTATTGTCAGTCCCCAACGCACTAGAAGACCAGTTCTTATAGCCCTTAGCAGTACCCTTATCCTACTCCTCTGTTCCTCTCGTGATGTAGAGGTTAACCCAGGCTCTGTAGCCCCCAGTTCCACTCCTATTTCCCAGGCGCTGTCATTTGTTGACTTCTGTAACCGTAAAAGCTTTGGTTTCATGCATGTTAACATCAGAAGCCTCCTCCCTTAGTTTGTTTTATTCACTGCTTTGGCACACTTCACCAGCCCTGATGTCCTAGCATGTCTGAATCCTGGCATAGGAAGTCCACCAAAAATTCTGAAATTTCCATCCCCAACTTCAACATTTTCCGCCAAGGTAGAACTGCCAAAGGGGGTGGAGTTGCAATCTACTGCAGAGATAGCCTGCAGAGTTCAGTCATGCTATCCAGGTCTGTGCACAAAAAATTTGAGCTTCAACTTCTAAAAATCCAGTCTCTCACCATTGCCGGTTGTTATAGACCCCCCTCATCCACCAGCTGTGCCCTGGACACCATATGTGAATTAATTGCCCCCCATTTATCTTCAGAGTTTGTACTGTTAGGTGACCTAAACTGGGATATGCTTAACACCCCGGCTATCCTGCAATCTAAGCTAGATGCCCTCAATCTCACACAAATTATCAAGGAACCTACCAGGTACAGCTCTAAATTCGTAAACAAGGGCACCCTCATAGATATCATCCTGACCAACCTGCCGTGTAAATACACCTCTGCTGTCTTCAACCAGGATCTCAGCGATCACTGCTTCATTGCCTGCGTCCGTAATGGGTCTGCGGTCAAACGACCCCTAAAACACTTCAGCGAGCAGGCCTTTCTAATTGACCTGGGCCGGGTATCCTGGAAGGATATTGATCTCATTCTGTCAGTAGAGGATGCCTGGTTATTCTTTAAAAATGCTTTCCTCACCATCTTAAATAAGCATGCCCCATTCAAAAAATGTAGAACTGAGAACAGATTTAGCCCTTGGTTCACTCCAGACTTGACTGCCCTTGACCAGCACAAAAACATCCTGTGGCGTTCTGCATTAGCATCGAATAGCCCCCACGATATGCAACTTTTCAGGGAAGTTAGGAACCAATATACACAGGCAGTTAAGAAAGCAAAGGCTAGCTTTTTCAAACAGAAATTTGCATCCTGTAGCACAAACTCCAAAAAGTTCTGGGACACAGTAAAGTCCATGGAGAATAAGAGCATCTCCTCCCAGCTGCCCACTGCACTGAGGCTAGGAAACACTGTCACCACTGATAAACCCACTATAATTGAGAATTTCAATAAGCATTTCTCCACAGCTGGCCATACTTTCCACCTGGCTACCCCTACCCCGGTCAACAGCACTGCACCCCCCACAGCAACTTGCCCAAGCCTCCCCCATTTCTCCTTCACCCAAATCCAGATAGCTGATGTTCTGAAAGAGCTACAAAATCTGAACCCCTACAAATCAGCAGGGCTAGACAATCTTGACCGTCTCTTTCTAAAATTATCCACCGCAATTGTTGCAACCCCTATTACTAGTCTGTTCAACCTCTTTTGTATTGCCTGAGATTTCTAAGGTCTTCGAAAGCCAAGTTAACAAACAGATCACCGACCATTTCGAATCCCACCGCACCTTCTCCGCTATGCAATCTGGTTTCAGAGCTGGTCATGGGTGCACCTTAGCCACGCTCAAGGTCCTAAACGATATCATAACCGCTATCGATAAGACGCAATACTGTGCAGCCGTCTTCCTCGACCTGGCCAAGGTTTCGACTCTGTCAATCACTGCATTCTTATTGGCAGACTCAACAGCCTTGGCTTCTCAAATAACTGCCGCGCCTGGTTCACCAACTACTTCTCAGATAGAGATCAGTGTGTCAAATCGGAGGGCCTGTTGTCCAGAACTCTGGCAGTCTCTATGGGGGTGCCACAGGGTTCAATTCTCGGGCCGACTCGCTTCTCTGTATACATCAATGATGAAATCCTGGTTGAGAACGAAACGACTGAACAAATGAACAACGAAACAGCACAGCAAGTAACTGAAAGAAATAGGTTTTGATTATGTTTTACTGGTAATAGGGACATACCAAAATGCCAACAAAATAACTTTTTGGTCAGTGTGGTGTGTGTAACCTTTATTTAACTGGGCAAGTCAGTTAAAAACAAATTCTTATTTACAATGACGGCCTACACCGGCCAAACCCTGAGGACGCTGGGACAATTGTGCCCCGCCCTATGGGACTCCCAATCACGGACGGATGTGATACAGCCTGGATTCGAACCAGGGACTGTAGTGATGCCCCGTGCACTGAGATGCAGTGCCTTAGACTGCTGTGTCCGTGTGTGTGTTAACTATTTAACTGTACTGGAATGCTTAAAAGGCGGCAAAAATGTTCAATAACGGTTATCGGTATCTATTTTTTTTTGGCAAGGAAAATATTGGGTATCGGTGCATCAGTATCTGAAAATACTGTGAATTGAGACACATTTATTGTATCACTCAACCTACTATGTGTATTGAACACTATTTCAGTGGAAAAACAATACAACCTGGATGTTTTGGAGCCTGCTAACTCTGAGGACTTTGCTAAAAAAGCACTTGGATACTGAGTAGACTGATACCCCATTTCATTGATCCCCAATCCTTAGGTAAAGCTGTACAATGAAATATACATGTCAATACGCACAATAGGCTGACTGGGGAGGTGATTTCCCACAGTCACAGTCCCGCGATAAGAGCTACTATGACACTAATATTTGTGTAAACTCTTCCCAGTTGTGTTCTGTGGGACTAGACTCATACTCCATTTCATTGCTCCACATTCCAACACTCCAACCTTGTTTACGATTATCTAGTCTAAATATGGCATGATTCCACCAATTGTAACCTTCTGCATCACTTTCAAAGAGGGACTTTTATTTTGGCGACACATAACCCGTCCGGTCAAGCAATACTAGTATGGATGTTTATAGCGTTCGTTTTGGGCAACAGGGTTAAGTAGCTGGCTAGCTAGTTATTTTAATAGGAGAACAACAAGTGGCTACCTAGCTAATACTTACAAGGATTCCTAAACCTAAAAGGATTCCTTTTCCCATTCGGTCAAACAATAATGCCTTATTACCAACGTAGTACTCTACAGCTTTGACAATAACATGAAAGGGGGATACCTAATCAGATGTACAACTGAATGCCTTCAAATGAAATGTGTATTTTATCCAACCTCTGAATCAGAGAGGTGAGGTTGCCTTAATCAACATCCACAGCACCCGGGGAACAGTGTGTTAAGTGCCTTGCTCAGGGGCAGAACAACAGATTTTTACCTTGTCAGCTTGGGGATTTGATCCAGCAACTTTTCGGTTACTGGCCCAATGCTCTAACCACTAGGCTACCTGGTGCCGCTTGGCTTGTGCACACACCATTCTGTAATTCAAATTGTGTTATTTGACGTGTATCTTTTTGGACACGCAAAGACCCAAACGGCGTTCCATACGCAAAGACCCAAACAGCGTTCGATTAAATTCCCAACCAACACGGCTCCCGGTACATGTCCTCTATTCATTTGAATGTTGTCATTTGGCCAACGGTCCAATATTCCAACACTGCTGTGAGTACATATTACACGTTATGGACTACGATAGACGCTTAACTCTGCATGTTCTCCGGTTCGTAAAGATGTACAAACATACTAAAACCCAACCTGAATTGCCACACTGTCTGCTGAAAGTAGCTACCAAAAGTAATTATTGGGCGAGTGTGGATATTTAAGTGAAAGAAAGTGAATCATCAATGTTATAAATTACGGTTAAACTGTCAACATCTAGTGAATCTGTTTTCATTTCAACAGTTTACTTTCCATGATGTGCTAGATGCCTTGCTTTGATGTGAAGAAAACAAATCCACTGGGGCTCATATGCTTTATCCATTTCTGCTGCAGCTCTCTGATGGTGTCCATATTGATCATGTCCCTGCTTACAAATATCTGGGCATCTGGATAGATGAAAAACTGTCTTTTTAAAGCCATATCGAGGAATTAATTAAGAAGCTGAGAATAAAAATGGCCTTCTTTTATAGAAATAGGCCCTGCCTCTTGCTAAATAGTCGAAAGCAGATTATTTAGTTGACGTTCCTATCAGTCCTAGACTTTGGTGACATGAACACAGCTGCAACTTCATTAAAACTGATGCAGTTCATCATAGAATACCGCGCTTTATTACTGGCACCAATTGTAGTACTCATCACTGCATTCTCCACCATAAAGTTGGTTGGCCCTCATTGATGTCATGTAGGTTGATACATTGCTATGTTTTCATTTATAAAGCCGTTTTACAAGACGTCCCACTGCACCTAATATCTTTACTTCATTTTAGACACGAGTTCCCCCGGTCCCAGGGATGGTTAACTTTGGAAATTCCTTTGGTCTCTACTGAGTGAGGTAAATCAGCATTTAGTTTTCTTGCACCTTATTTGTGGAACAATCTTGAAAGTGTTCTTAAATGTGATGTTCTGGTGCCTCTGGGGCAATTCAGAAAGCTGATTGAGGACCTGACTGATGAATATGTTTGTTTTTTATGACTGTTTTTCTCTCTGCTTGTATTTATATTGATGTGTGTATTTTCTGTAATTTATGTAATTCAGGGCTCATCTGTAAAAGAGACCTTGGTCTCAGTATGACTCCCTGATCAAATAAAAGGTTAAAAGAACAACGACAAAAAACATGTTGAAATCAACTAGGCTAGCGAACTTCAAGTCTGGGTGTGCATGTGGCAAAGGCATGAGCACTGCCTGTTTGTTTACTCCATTTGCTATGCAACCCAACGCAACGGCGAGTGGGAGTTCTGAGGGAGTACAGCTACAATCAGAAGTGTCTTTTTCATACCAGGTTAGGATCATTTATACAGCAGGTTATGAGACTTAGGTAAAATAAAATTGATTTAGAGCACTGGAGAGTTACCACAAGTTGCAAAGAAAACAGGAGCTGCCTCCACTATTCCAGCACCATTTCAACATAATCAAATCACATATTGCTTAGTGTAATACAGTGACAACTAAAAGATACGAAAAACAATTGAGTCCAATCAACGTTAGCTAAATATGATGTGGCTTGTCCATGGTTGTGATTTGTGTGTGCGTGCGTGGGTGCAAGTAGAAAGAAACTAATTTTGACTCACCCTACTTATAGAGAAACGCCAATGACTTTCATGTTGCCAAAACGGTCTATGACTCTGTCATACAGTACATGCTTTTAGTTTTTGTTGTCCTAGGCTACCTGGCTAAAATACCTGCTCCCTAGCCTAACTTATTTTCATAGGCAACGATGCGCCAGGCCAGCTAGTTAACATTAGCCTACTACATCTACAGTGGCTACATATTGAACTTCCATCCTCTCAGGCCAGGGGCACAATGCATGAATTTATGGTTGGATCAGAATAGTCGTTATAATCGTTGGCCAGTAAGGAGAATTAAGTAAAACCACAAGTCCAAATACCTATCTCCATCCAATTTAGGAATGTGATGATTTTAGCTAGCTAGCCACCGAAGCACAACAAGATGCAACAATTTAAAAAAATTCTGGAAATGGCAATCTGTTTTTGATGTGATGTAATTGGTGTGAAGTTAAATCCAAACTGTCTTCCTATGACTTCTGTTCCACAAGGCAACCATAAAGAAAGCACTGGCTGTCGTTGGCGAACCCTCTACACCCTCAGTTCGAGAGGCTTTCTTCTGGCCGGTGCTTCAGAACGCCCATGGCCAAGAAGAATGTGGTCAAACATTAATTTGTTCCTTGTGCTGTTGGACTACTAAAAAAGTAAAGTAAAGTAAATTGTATTGGTATCTGGACCTATCTATCTAGTGCAGTTGGGACAGTGGTTGTTGTGAGTGAATGTATTAATGTCCTCTATGTTGTTGTTTATGCAACATGATGCACTGACTGGTTTAAATGTGTATGATGTGAGAATGTATGTGATTCTTTTAATGAAGGTGATGCCAAAGAAAAATGGCCATTCTGGATGGACAATTAAGTTTTATTCTATTCTATGACACTTTTTTTTTGGTGTGCCAGGACCATTCACAGTTGAGATCGCTCAGTTTAGCTCATCGCTGATTGGCTGTTATTTTATAAAATATTTTTGGTTAATTCCCTTGGCATCCATGAGCACACACCACTGATTGTGACATAGCTACGTAGCTCTGAGAGCAACATCCAAGGGGAATGACCCAAACACGCACCTCCCCGCAATTCCTAACCAACAAGTCTCCAGTACACGGCTTCTGTACATTTGAATTTGTTGACAGTTGGAGGAATTGCTGGAGGTGCGCTGAGAATTCAAAAAGTATGAATGTCAAAGGTACAATATTCTAGAACACTGCTGTGTGTACCGGTACGGTACTCTGATAGACCCTTTAGGGGTTGATGTAAGCCTTAAAGTAAATAAGATGTTTTCATTGTCACATAATGTTGGCTACACCAGATAGGTGCAATGAAATGTGTTGTTTTACAGGGTCATCTATGTACAGCGCCCCTGGAGCAAATTAAGGTAAATGCCTTGCTCAAGGGCATATTGACAGAGGTTTCACCTTGTCGGCTCAGATATTTAAACCAGCAACCTTTCAATTGCTGGCCCAACGCCCTAACTGCTCGGCTACCTGGCGCCCTAACTGCTAGGCTACCTGCCGCCCTAAAGTGCCCTAGCCCTTGTACTACATACACTGCACTGTGCTGTTCTGTGCCAATTACTGTGAATCTTCAGCATTACGTAATAGAGTACCACAGTATGAGTCATAATACCCATGGTTATCAAAACGTCACACCAGAGTAAGCCTACATGAAACACAGTCCTTATTTTAAGTGTTTCTTAAGTTCTTGTGCAATATATATATAGAGATAGAGATAGAGGTATATATATATAGGTATGTATATATATATATAGGCTACATTGAGGTTTTTCTTTCATTATTTTAGGCTATCTGGCATTAGTGCGTAAACCTAATCTTTAGGGCCTAACTGTGGGCATGCCAAATAGCCTACATGCCAATAGCCAAATGCTTTTGGTTAAACCGGTTGATCCACCTAGACAATAACTGAAAAAGCTGCGAAATGGAGAGTTGAAAATAAAGAGGAGGGAGGGTCAGAATAGTAGCTTAATGTTTGAGGAAGATTTGGTGAAGTGGTTAATGAGGATGACTGCAGTGCCTATGCTATGTGTGAGGTGCTATAGCCTACAAATTCTACAGTCACAAGATGGGACTTCAAATAAGGCCTATGGCACTTCAAGGGAACTGTAGCCAACTGTTCAGGTGGGTTAAATGGGAACTAAAATCTGGACATTGAATGAAGGTCTATAACTTCTCACATAGCCTTACCTCCTGCAGAATTAAGCATGTCTTACAGTAATATGATAGACCAAATTTAGGCTACGTTTTTACTCAGGAACAGGAGTGGCGAAATCAGATTTCTTTCAGCATCTTGAGAGAATGCAAATGCTCAGGTAGATAGGCCTACCATTTGTATAGGTGCTATCTGTATTTGCATTATAAAAGCTGATAGTATTTCAACCACAAAAAATGCACCCAAGCCAAACTGAAATCTTTTAAGAAACATGTTGCGTCGTTTTCACAGCTTTCTATTTCCTTACAACCGGTCAAGCTGATATCATTTGACATTTTACACAGAGAACTTTCCTGAGGTATTGCATTTTGTCCCCCATCCCTAAACGTCTTTGCGCCATGAAAGAAGCAGAGATGATATATAAAACTTTACTGCTGTCAACTGGATTAAATACTGTAGATAGAATGAATGCTTTATGACATTATTCTGGTGAGAAAGGGTTTATTTAGTCTTCTAGGGCAACATAAAATGACAGAAGAGAAGCTGCATGTATATAATTATACGATCTGGTCTCAAAGCATCTTGTATTATTCTGTACATAAATCCGAGGCACTCCATTTAGTATGAAATGTTACGAATAACAATTTGTATGAAATGTTACAAATTGCAATTCGTACAATATGTTACGAATTTGCAAAATGTACAATAGGTTACGGATTTGCTAAAAGTATGATATGTTACGAATTCCAATGTGTTGTGGCTAATGTTAGCTAGGTGTCTATGTGGCTAACGCTAACGTTAGCTAGCTGGCTAATGTTAGCTAGGCTAGGGGTTCAAATAAAATAAAATAGTTATTGTCACATGTTGTAACGATCGTGTGGAGGATTGACGGACCAAAATGCAGCAGTTGGAAAATAAGCCATCTTTATTATAACAACGATAAAGATGGCAACACGAACACTTTCAAAACTACAAAATAACAAAACGACGTTGACGAGACCTGAACATAAACTTACATAACTAAACATAAACTTACGTACAGGAAACAGACGACATCGAAACGAAAACGAAACAAACAAACGCTACAGTCCCATGTGGTACGAACATAACATACGGACACAGGAGACAATCACCCACAAACAAACAGTGAGAATGCCCTACCTAAATATGACTCTTAATTAGAGGCAAACGCAAACCACCTGCCTCTAATCAAGAGCCATACCAGGCAAACCAAAACCAACATAGAAACAGATAACATAGAATGCCCACCCAACCTCACGTCCTGACCAACTAACACACAAAAACTAACATAAATAGGTCAGGAACGTGACAGTACCCCCCCCACAAGGTGCGAACTCCGGACGCACCAGCACAAAGTCTAGGGGAGGGTCTGGGTGGGCATCTAACCACGGTGGTGGCTCAGGCTCCGGGCGCGGTTCCCACCCCACCATAATCCATCCTAACTTCCTCCCTCCAAGAATGTCCACCCTCTTTTTTCCCCCACACAATTCTCTTAATAATATACCTAATAAGGATAACACCGGGACAGAGAGATAAATCAAGATAGAGGGATAGATAAGAATATAGAGGTAGATGAAGATAGAGAGGGAGATCAGGATAGAGGGGCAACTCCGGACTGAAAGGCAGCTCCGGACAGAGAGACAGCTCTGGACTGATGGGCAGTTCTGGGTATTTAGCCTTTTCAGGCTGAAGGGCAGCTCATGGCTGACTGACGAATCTCGACGCTCATGGCTGGCTGACGGCTCTCGACGCTCATGGCAGGCTGACGGCTCTCGACGCTCATGGCAGGCTGACGGCTCTCGACGCTCATGGCAGGCTGACGGCTCTCGACGCTCATGGCAGGCTGACGGCTCTCGACGCTCATGGCAGGCTGACGGCTCTCGACGCTCATGGCAGGCTGACGGCTCTCGACGCTCATGGCAGGCTGACGGCTCTGGCTGCTCATGGCGCTCTGACGGCTCTGGCTGCTCATGGCTCTCTGACGGCTCTGGCTGCTCATGGCTCTCTGACGGCTCTGGCTGCTCATGGCTCGCTGGCGGCTCTGGCAGATCCTGTCTGGTTGGCGGCTCTGGCAGATCCTGTCTGGTTGGCGGCTCTGGCAGATCCTGTCTGGTTGGCGGCTCTGGCAGATCCTGTCTGGTTGACGGCTCTGGCAGATCCTGTCTGGTTGGCGGCTCTGGCGGATCCTGTCTGGCTGACGGCTCTAGCGGCTCCTGTCTGGCTGATGGCTCTAGCGGCTCCTGTCTGGCTGACGGCTCTGTAGGCTCATGGCAGACGGGCGGCTTTGCAGGCTCATGGCAGACGGGCGGCTTTGCAGGCTCCTGGCAGACGGATGGCTCAGACGGCGCTGGGGAGACGGATGGCTCAGATGGCGCTGGGGAGACGGATGGCTCAGATGGCGCTGGGGAGACGGATGGCTCAGATGGCTCTGGGGAGACGGATGGCTCAGATGGCGCTGGTGAGACGGATGGCTCTGGCCGGATATGGCGCACTGTAGACCTGGTGCGTGGTGCCGGAACTGGAGGCACCGTGCTAATGATAAGCACCTTCCTACTAGTGCGGGGAGCAGGGACAGGGCACACTGTATTCTCAAAGCCTACTCTATCCCTGATGCGTGGTACCGGCACTGTTGACACCGGGCTGAGGACAAGCACATCAGGATTAGTAGGGGGAGAAGATACAGTGGGTTCAGGGCTCTGGAGACGCACAGGTAGCTTAGTGCGTGGGCCCGGAACTGGAGGCACCGGGCTAGATACACGCACTACAGGGAGAGTGCGTGGAGGAGGAACAGGGCTCAGGATACGCACTGGTAGCCTAGTGCGTAGTGTATACACTGTAGGTACTAGGCTGGGGCGGGGAGGTGGTGCCGGAAATACCGGACCGTGGAGAAGTACTGGCACTCTTGAGCATTGAACCTTACCTGGTTGAATGCTCCCGGTTGCCCGACCAGTGCGGGGAGGTGGAATAACCCGCACCGGCCTATGTAGGCGAACCGGGGAAACCATGCGTAAGGCAGGTGCCATGTATGCCGGCCCGAGGAGACGCACTGGAGACCAGACGCGTTGAGCCGGCCTCATGACACCTGGCTCAATACCCAATCTAGCCCTCCCAGTGCGGGGAGGTGGAATAACCCGCACTGGGCTATGCACTCGTACAGGAGACACCGTGCGCTCTACTGCGTAACACGGCGCCTGCCCGTACTCCCGCTCTCCACGGTAAGCCTGGGAAGTGGGCGCAGGTCTCCTACCTGCCCTTGGCCCACTATCTCCTAGCCCCCCCCCCCAAGAAATTTTTGGGAATTACTTACGGGCTTTTTTGGCTTCCGTGCCAGACGCGTTCCCTCATAGCTCCGGTTCCTCTCTCCGGTAGCCTCCGCTCTCCTCAGTGCCTCCAGCTGTTCCCATGGGAGGCGATCTCTACCAGCTAGGATCTCCTCCCATGTGTAGACACCCTTTCCATCCAAAACATCGTCCCATGTCCATTGCTCCTTTCTCTCCTGTCCCTTACTCCGTTTAGTTTCCCTTTGCCGCTTGTTCTTAGCGTGGTGGGTGATTCTGTAACGATCGTGTGGAGGATTGACGGACCAAAATGCAGCAGTTGGAAAATAAGCCATCTTTATTATAACAACGATAAAGATGGCAACACGAACACTTTCAAAACTACAAAATAACAAAACGACGTTGACGAGACCTGAACATAAACTTACATAACTAAACATAAACTTACGTACAGGAAACAGACGACATCGAAACGAAAACGAAACAAACAAACAAACAAACGCTACAGTCCCATGTGGTACGAACATAACATACGGACACAGGAGACAATCACCCACAAACAAACAGTGAGAATGCCCTACCTAAATATGACTCTTAATTAGAGGCAAACGCAAACCACCTGCCTCTAATCAAGAGCCATACCAGGCAAACCAAAACCAACATAGAAACAGATAACATAGAATGCCCACCCAACCTCACGTCCTGACCAACTAACACACAAAAACTAACATAAATAGGTCAGGAACGTGACACATGTGCTGAATACAACAGATGTAGACCTTAATTACTTACAGGCCCTTAACCAACAATGCAGCTTTAAGAAAAATACCTTTAAAAAAAATCTAAATTATGAAATAAAAGTAACTAATTAAAGAGCAGCAGTAAACTAACAATAGCTAGGCTATATACAGGTGGTACCGGTGCAGAGTCAATGTGCGGGGGCACTGGTTAGTCAAGGTAATTGATGTAATATATACATGTAGGTAGAGTTATTAAAGTGACTATGCATAGATAATAACAGAGAGTAGCAGCAGCGTAAAAGTGTGTGTGTGTGTGGGGGGGGGGGGGGGGGGGGGGGGGGGGGGGGGGGCAATGCAAATAGTCTGGGTAGCCATTTGATTAGATATTCAGGAGTCTTATGGCTTGGGGGTAGAAGCTGTTTAGAAGCCTCTTGGACCTATACTTGGTGCTCCGGTACCACTTGCTGTGCGGTAGCATAGAGAACAGTCTATGACTAGGGTGGCTGGAGTCTTTGACAATTTTTAGGGCCTTCCTCTGACACTGTCTGGTATAGAGGTCCTGGATGGCAGGAAGCTTGGCCCCAGTGATGTACTGGGCTGTACGCACTACACTATCTACACTAACAAACCTAAAAGCTAGCTTCATTGCCATACAACACTCCTTCCGTGGCCTCCAACTGCTCTTAAACTCTAGTAAAACTAAATGCCTGCTTTTCAACCGATCGCTGCCCGCACCCGCCGCTTCACCACTATGGCCTATTTATTGCCTTACCTCCTCACGCCATTTGCACACACTGTATATATATACTTTTTTTCTATTGTGTTATTGACTGTACGTTTGTTTATTCCATGTGTTTATCTTGACCAGGTCACAGTTGTAAATGAGAACTTGTTCTCAACTGGCCTGCCTGGTTAAATAAAGGTGAAATAAAATAAAAAACACTCTGTAGTGCCTTGCGGTTGGAGGCCGAGCAGTTGCCATACCAGGCAGTGATGCAACCCGTCAGAATGCTCTCGATGGTGCAGCTGTAGAACCTTTTGACGAACTGAGGACCCATGCCAAATCTTTTCAGTCTCCTGAGAGGGAATAGGTTTTGTCGTGCCCTCTTCATGACTGTCTTGGTGTGCATGGAGCATGTTAGTTTGTTGGTGATGTGGACGCCAAGGAACTTGAAGCTCTCAACCTGCTCCGCCACAGCCCTGTTGATGAGAATGTAGTACACAATCATCTCATTTGTCTTGATCACATTGAGGGAAAGGTTGTTGTCCTTGCACCACATTGTCAGGTCCCTGACCTCCTCCCTATAGGCTGTCTTGTCATTGTCGGTGATCAGGCCTACCACTGTTGTGTCATCGGCAAACTTAATGATGGTGTTGGAGTAGTGCCTGGCCGTGCAGTCATGTGTGAACAGGGAGTACAGGAGGGGACTGAGCATGCACCCCTGAGGGGCCCTCGTGTTAAGGATCAGTGTGTCGGATGTGTTGTTACCTACCCTTACCACCTGGTTGCGGTCCGTCAGGAAGTCCAGGATCCAGTTGCAGAGGGAGATGTTTTAGTCCCAGGGTCCTTAGTTTAGTGATGAGCTTTGAGGGCACTATGGTGTTGAACACTGACCTGTAGTCAATTAATAGCATTCTCACATAGGTGTTCCTTTTGTCCAGGTGTGAAAGGGCAGTGTGTGGTGCAATAGAGATTGCATCATCTGTGGCTCTGTAGGTGCGGTATGCAAATTGGAGTGGGTCAAGGGTTTCTGGGATAATGGTGTTGAGGTGAGCCATGACCAGCCTTTTTTAAGCACTTATGGCTACCGACGTGAGTGCTACGGGTCGGTAGTCATTTGGGCAGGTTAGCTTAGTGCTCTTGGGCACAGGGATTATGGTGGTCTGCTTGAAACATGTTGGTATTACAGACTCAGGCAGGGAGAGGTTGAAACTGTCAGTGAAGACATTTGCAAGTTCGTCAGCACATGCTCGGAGGACACATCCTGGTAATCCGTCTGGCCCTGCGGGCTTATGAATGTTGACCTGTTTAAAGGTCTTACTCACATCGGCTGCAGAGAGTGTGATCATACAGTCATCCTGAACAGCTGATGCTCTCATGCATGTTTCAGTGTTACTTGCCTCGAAGCAAGCGTAGAAGTAATTTAGCTCATCTGGTAGGCTCGTGTCACTGGGCAGCTCTCGGCTGTGCTTCCCTTTGTAGTCTGTAATAGTTTGCAAGCCCTGGGTTAAGGTTAGGATTTAGGTTAAAGAGTTAAGGTTAGGGGAAGGGTTAGCTTATATGCTAAGTCGTTGGAAAGTAGCTATAAAAAGTATTAAGTAGTTGCAAAGTTTTTTTTATTGGTAATAAGCTAAAATTTGAAAGTTGTCCAAGATTTGAGCATGCAACCTTTGAGTTACTAAACGTTTGCTTATACAAGACCAGGCTGAACTATAGACAAGTTGACGAACAAATAAGATAACAAAATGTCGGAATTTCTAGGCAGAAGCGTATCTAAATCAGAAAAAAATGTATCCTGCACCTGTCAAAACGTTCCGCTGTCTCTGACTGTAGCCTATAGCAGTTTTTTCTATATTAGCGTGTCGTGTGTGTGAGCCTCAGATTTTCACTTGATCACATATAGTCCGGTAGTTGTGGATGGGTTATTAGCAATTGTGGGCAGCTGCAGGTGAACAAACAGCTGACCCATGCACCAATAGGAGGCATGGCTACATGAGAATAGCTGGAGATTAACTCCAGTTATACATTAACTCAAAGAAACAGTGTGGACGCAATTGTGTTGGGAAAGTTTGCTTTCTGTGTTGCACTGAAGAAATCCCCTCACAATGGCCCCCTGCCAAAGATCATATTTGCTCAGTTCTTCTATTTCTATTTGGTTTGTTTTACGTAGACTTTGGAGACCTCATATTAGTACCTCATTAATTTAGTCTGGGACCGCAAGGCAAGGCAAAAAACAACAACTTTTGAATTCATGTGATATTGCAAAACTGTATGGATCTAAAGATAGGCTACATTATAGATTGACCATCTATCAGGCTATTATCAAATAAAACCAAGAGAAGAGCCAATAGTGTTAGTGGTTGGGTCAGCCAGTTGGACTGTGCAGTGGGTAAATGACCTTTGTGTTAAATCTCCAGCTCATCAGTGGTTGTTTGAACCCACACAAAAGGAAGATATAGATGGTGTGACACTTTTTGGAGATTTTCGCCAGGATTTCTGTAGGATATTCCATATTCAGTCTGGTGAACAGATGTTCGCTATGATAATCTTCTGCTATCTACACATCCAGTCAAAGATCAATCATGACAAGATCTATCACTTTGACAAAAGTTTTTAACACTTTAGCCCAAGACATGTTCTGACAGTAGTGGAGTGACTAAGTATAAAAGACAGACTGATGTTGAGGCACTTAATCTGTTTTAGCCTATAGGCTAAAGGGGAATCAAGAACATTTGGGTTAAATTCAAATTATTTTTGGCTATTCAGTTGTATTGTTGCCTGCTGACAGACCTATTCTGCATTAATTGTAACCTGTCTTTTCTCCAGAATACATCTGAACACTCTTCAAATGTTCAAAAGAGAAACCATGGGGGAGATGTTTGAACCTGAAATTATGAATCACATAAGAAGAGTATTAGGGAAGCTATGAGCTATATAATATATATTTTATAGTCTTTACTTATACAGATTAGAAAATCAATATCTATATAGATCTATGTCAGTAATATAGATATTCTTATTCACTATAAATATTCTAAAGAAAATCTGTGGCACAGTTATCTTTGAGTAAAATAAATGACGAAAACGACACATTTGGTGACGCAATGGGATTATGTGTATGCTGATCCAGAAGGAAGTGACGACAAAAGCGGCCACCACAATATGTTTGTTCGCATCTCCTGAAATCATTTTCGAGCCAACGTTACAGGTAAGTTGGGTAGCAACAGTAGCTTTTCCACAAACTGGACGTTGCGTGGAGAGACAATTATTTGTGTAGCACTATCTAAGAGGGGAGTCGCCTTATGTGATCAACCCGTCGTTTACAAGCCAGTTATATGCGAATTTGACGACGCTCACATTCTATTTTTTTTGTTCGCGAGTCATCACTCTAGACCGCTAGACGGAATGCCCATGTGTCCAGGTTGGATTAGCTAACGTTAGCTACAGTTGCTAGCTTGGAGAGCTGTAGACACTGGGTCTGGCTTTATAGGCTATCATCAGTGGTTTGCAAATTGCGTAATGACTATCATTTATGTAACTATCCAGTTAGCCACAGTCTGACATTGAACTGATGTATTTAGCTATCTTATTTGCAGTGACACAACATTTGCGGGGTATGAACAGTTGGAATAAGTGGTACATTTCTTAGATTTGTGGTGGGTGGAAAATGGCTAGCTAGCTAGCGAGATGTTTTTTTTGTTCTTCGGCAATGTATCAATACAACAATGTTATTATAGCATAATCGTTGTGGCACGGGAACATTTGTAGCAAGTCATCGCGTTAATATAAATGTATACATTGTGTCATGTTTGCTTGTGTTGGCATGAATTGTCTGGCCCGGGCATTTACAAGGTCAATTAGAGAAAACAGCTCGTGGTAACACTGTTCTAACATGTCATTCATGAAGGACCAGTGCTATCCGGGGTCCATTGGACGTCCCTGCCCTTGATCGTGAATCTCAGTTCGATTACACACTATCCTCTCACCATTACAACAGAGGTTCGTTTATCTATATCGGGTCCGGATGGGAGAGCCCTAGGTTAATTTCGGAATTTATATCTGTATTTGTGATAATGATTTCCCTTTGTAGCCAATTCAATTTGGTGACAGAATTTTAAGTTTTAATCACTTAATAATTCATAAGCCATATAGCTATCAGTAAAAACGTGTATTAACGGGAAGGTCTTAGTTCACACAAGAAAAGGTAGACTATCATTATCATCCCTGCATGAGAGAAATAAGAAAATATCTTAAAGATATGTGGGTTTTTGGTAACAGAATTAAAGGAATACTTCGGGATTTTGGCAATGAGGCCATTCATCTACTCCTCACGAGTCCGACGAACTCGTGGATACCGTTTTTATGTCTCCGTGTCCAGTATGAAGGTAGTTTCGTGAGCCAATGCTAACTACCGTTAGCGCAATGAATGGAAGTCTAATGGGTATATAGACTTTCAGTCATTGCGCTATCGCTAGGTAGCAATTGTGCTAGTTAGCAACTTCCTTCAAACTGTACGCAGATAAATAAAATGGTATCTATAAGTTCTGACTGAGGAAGTATATAAAGAGCCTCTGCCAAAATCCCGAAGTATTCCTTAAAGGTCCAGGGCAATGTTTCTTAAACGTACACAAGGCAAATAATTTCTCAATAACTAAATATTTAAGTTATTAGTTGGCAGGGGTCTTCAGCATTGTTATGTTTTGATGTATTTCTTGCACCTGTTTAAAGGGATATTTAGGCAACGAGGCCCCTTTATCTACATCCCCAGAGTCGGATGAACTCGCGGATTTTTTCGAGACAATCCTAACTAGCGTTTGCGCAATGACTCGAAGTCTATGGTATCTGCTATCATACTAGCAGATACCACAGACTTGACTGGAAATCAATGGCAGGGTTTCCCAAACTCGGTCCAAATATAAAAGCCTTTGCTTATCCCTAACTTTTAGGATGGAAAATCTTTGAGGTGGTTACATATGCCGTAATTTCTCAAATATAGACTCCTAACTTTCATTTGACACCAGATTTAACATGCTCCCATGAACTTCACATGTGCTTTTCAATTAACGGTGTGTTTTACTATCTCAACCCGCTTCAGATGCTGACAGACTTGGGTGGGGCTGTTTTGGATGACACGCAGTGAAATAACAGAAGATATTCTGTTATAACAGAAGATATCTACTCAACCTAGGGATTCAGGTCACAATGACCAAGCCTGACTCGAAGAGGAGCAGCATGGCGCTTGTCACTGGCAAACCTGCCAATGCTGCGGAGGAGCAGGTCAATAATGTCTCATCGGACCCGTCAGTGTCCGGTTCTCCCCACCACGCAGTGACCCCGGCGACTCCAACCAAACACAAATCTGCTAAACAAGTTTCCCGAGACAACCTTTCTAGGCGAAACACGGAGTCTGAAGTATTCGATGACGGAACCAACACCTTTTTCTGGTGAGTGCTGCTGATCAATGGCAGGTCATTTTATTCTCCCAAACTGAAGGCTGTCATTGTTGGCTATTGACGTGACAGTGCCTGGGGCTCTTTAGAAAGGGACAGCTCTGCTATTTATGTGGGCTATGAATTCAAGGTTAAATGTAAATTTGTCACATGCCACTGGAATACAAGCTCGGACAGGTTTTTTATGCCCCCGTGTATTTGTGATGGACATTTTGAGTGTTTTTGGTGAGACAGATCTTTTGTCTCTGTTAAACTGAAAGCGACATGCCTAAAAAGTTACCTACCATTATCTCAGATTGTGAAATGTGTGTTCAATAAAAAAAAAAGTTGATTTTTTTTTTAACACTTTACAAAAATTAGTATGGGCTCTCTCCTCACTACCTATTGTTCCTGCAGACAGGAATTACCATCTTCAGATAAGGTTTTTATAAGATCTCTCCAAATAATTGTTGCCTGGAGCTCAAAAAGTATTCGTAGCAGTATGCAAATCAGAGAGCCAAATTAACAGCTCTTTCACAGATGTGATTCGGATCAAATCTAAAATAAAATATTTGTCACATGCCCCGAATAAAACGGGTGTAGACTTAACTGTGAAGTGCTTACTTAAGAGCCCTTCCCAACGATGCAGAGTAAAATAAGTTATAATAAAAGAAAATAGTAACACAAGGAATAAAATGCACAGGATGGAGCTATATACAGGGAGTACCAGATCAATGTGCAGGGGTATGAGGTATTTGAGGTAGATTTGTACATGAAGGCAGGGTAAAGTAACGAGGCATCAGGATAGATAAGAGTCAAATGAAGAACGGCGTTGCAGCATCATATGATAAGTGTAAAAGTGTGTATTCAAAGTATTTATACCCCTTGGCCCATTCTTCCTGAAAGAGCTGGTGTACCTGAGTCAGGTTTGTAGGCCTCCTTGCTCAGACGCTTTTTCAGTTCTGCCCACAAATGTCCTATAGGATTGAGGTCAGGTCTTTGTGATGGCCACTCCATGGGGACAGAGATCTTACTTTTTGGAGAAATGTCCTCTGGTCTGATGAAACAAAAATAGAACTGTTGGTCCTCGTCAACACTCACACCTGTGTTAACGAGAGAATCACTGACATGATGTCAGCTGGTCCTTTTGTGGCAGGGCTGAAATGCTGTGGAAATGTTTTTGGGGATTCAGTTCATTTGCATGGCAAAGAGGGACTTTACAATTAATTACAATTCATCTGATCACTTTTCATAACATTCTGGAGTAAATGCAAATTGCCATCATATGAGCCGAGGCAGCAGACTTTGTGAAAATTTTATATTTGTGTCATTCTCAAAACTTTTGACCATAATGACAAAGCAAAAACGTATTTTTACATTTTTTGCAAATGTATTAGAAATATATAAAAACATACATTATTTACATAAGTATTCAGATCCTTTGCTAAAAGATTTGAAATTGAGCTCAGGTGCATCCTGTTTTCAATTAATCATCCTTGATGTTTCTTGATTGGTGTCCACCTGTGGTCAACTTGATTGGTGTCCACCTGTGGTAAAGTACATTTATTGGACATGATTTGGAAAGGCACACACCTGTCTAAATAAGGTCCCGCAGTTGACATTGCACGTCAGAGCAAAAACCAAGCCTTGAGGTCGAATGAATTGTCCGTAGAGCTTTGAGACATGATTGTGTCGAGGCACATATCTGGGGAAGGATACCATTAATATTTCTGCAACATTGAAGGTCCCCAAGAACACAGTGGCCTCCATTCTTAAATAGAAGAAGTTTGGAAACCACCAAGACTCTTCCTAGAGCTGGCTGTCCCGCCAAACTGAGCAATCGGGGGAGAAGGACTTTGGTCAGGGAGGTAACCAAGAATCCAATGGTCACTGACAGAGCTCCAGAGTTCCTCTATGGAGATGGGAGAAACTTACAGAAAGACAACCATCTCTGCACCACTCCACCTATCAGGGCATTATGGTAGAGTGGCCAGACGGAAGCCACTCTTCAGTAAAAGGGACATGACAGCCTGCTTGGAGTTTGCCAAAAGCTACCTAAAGGACTTTGACCATGAGAAACCATATTCTCTGGTCTGATGAAAACAAGATTGAACTCTTTGTCCTGAATGCCAAGCGTCACGACCGGAGGAAACCTGGCACCATCCCTACGGTGACGCATGGTGGTAGCAGTATCATGCTGTGGGATGTTTTTCAGTGGCTGGGACTGGGAGACTAGTCAGGAAAGATTAACTGATCAAAGTACTGAGAGATCATTGATGAAGACCTCCGACTGGGGCGAAGGTTCACCTTCCAACAGGACAATGACCCTAAGACAATGCAGGAGTGGCTTCGGGACAAGTCTCTAAATGTCCTTGAGTGGCCTAGCCAGAGCTCGGACTTGAACCCAATCAAACATCCCTGGAGACGCTCCCCATCCAACCTGACAGAGCTTGAGAGGATCTGCAGAGAAGAATGGGAGAAACTCTCCAAATACAGGTGTTCCAAGCTTGTAGCGTCATATCCATGAAGACTCAAGGCTGTAATCGCTGACAAAGGTGCTTCAACAAAGTACTGAGTAAAGGGTCTGAATTCTTATGTAAATGTGATTTGTTTCAGGAAACTAGGCGTATGTTGCGTGTCACTACTTCACAGGAGCCATTTTGAACGTAAACATATTTTTTTAATCAAAAGGCATTTTTTGGGGCAGAAATGCCTCCTGGAACATGGGAACTTTCGTGTGCCTAATAACGAACTTGTATTCCATCTGGAAATATGAATTCAATTTTTAAATTGAGCCTAGTTGATTTAGCCACGGAAAAAGACAGGAATCTTCCCGCTAGCCATGATTGGCTGAGATAATGCATTGGCTGGACATGCAAAGAGGAATTTGGATTGATCTGCCATGTATCACGCTTCTGTCTATAACATGAGCTGGTCAGTATGTGTTGGTCATCCTTTCTAATGGGCCTTTTTTTGAAAGATATCATGTAGTAGAACTGCAAAAATGTAACATTGTGACCTCTTCACGACCTCCTTGGTGTGTTTGGACCACGTTAGTTTGTTGGTGATGTGGACATTACAGCCCTGTCGACGTTAATGGAGGCCTGTTCGGCCCGCTTTTTCCTATGGTCCACGATCAGCATCTTTGTCTTGCTCACATTGAGGGAGAGGGTGTTTTCCTGGCACCACACTGCAGTTCTCTGACCTCCCTACAGGCCGTCATCATTGTTGGTAATCCGGCCTACCACTGTTGTGTCGTCAGCAATCTTAATGATGGTGTTGGAGTCGTGTTTGGCCACGCAGTCGTGGGTGAACAGGGAGTATAGGAGGGGACTAAGCACGCACCCCTGAGGGGCCCCAGTGTTGAGGATTAGAGTGGCCTACCATTACCACCTGGGGGTGGCCCGTCAGGAAGTCCAGGATCCAGTTGCAGAGCGAGGTGTTTGGTCAAAGGGTTCTTAGCTTAGTGATGAGTTTTGTTGTCACTATGGTGTTAAATGCTGAGCTGTAGTCAATGATCAGCATTCTCACATTGGTGTTTCTTTTGTCCAGCTGGGAAAGGGCAGTGTAGAGTGTGATTGCCTCATCTGTGGACCTGTTGGTGCGGTATGTGAATTGGAGTGGGTCTAGGGTTCCGGGAGGATGCTGTTGATGTGCTCAATGACCAGCTTTTCAAAGCACTTCATGGCTACCGACGTGAGTGCTACGAGCGATAATCACTTACGCAGGTTACCTTCACTTCCTTGGGCACATGGACTATGGTGGTCTGCTTGAAACAACATGTAGGTATTATAGACTTGGTCAGGGACGAGTTGAAAATGTCAGTGAATACACTTGCCAGTTGGACCGCACATGCTTTGAGTACACGTCCTGGTAATCCGTCTGGCCCCACAGCTTTGAATTTTTACCTGTTTAAAGGTCTTGCCCACCGGCTACGGAGAGCGTGATCACGCAGTCGGCCGGAACAGCTGGTGCTCTCATGCATGCTTCAGTGTTGATTGCCGCATTTAGCTCGTCTGGTAGGTTCGTGTCACTGGGCAGCTCCCGGCTGGGTTTCCCTTCGTAGTCTATTAGTTTTCAAGCCCTGCCACATTCACTAATATTGACTCACTTCTTGCAGCAGGCATTATTGTTTTTGACAACTTTGTCAATTTTCTATCTCTCAATCACAAGCCCACGTGCTAATCAGTAGCTAGCTGATCTTTATATTTCAAGTTTAGCCAACTTAGATCTATTTGCTAACTAACAAGGCAGAACAGTTGAATCGTCATACACACCCTTCTGTCTGTCTCCAACTGTTTGAATAGCATGCTAGCCTGTCCACTTTGTTCAGATTTGAAATCAAGTGGCCTACCTTATTTCTCGCAATGATTGCACATTTGTAAAACAGACTTGACAGGTAGTATAACAGTCTTTGGCTAAAATGCTTCTAGCGGTACATGGTACAGCAATGCCATGTGTGACAAATTAAGCATTCAATTTCCAGAATCAATGTTAATTTGAATCTTCCCGTTTTAGTAGTGTCTGCTTTGAGGAGTAAAGGTTATCTTCTCTGTTACAGTAAAATGTGTTCCGGTGTCCATATGACCCAGACCAAACCTCAAATGCAATTAGCGAGTTGAAACCACTTGTCAGAGAGGGAAAAGTGATCTCATCTTTGTTGTTTTGAGTGGCACCGGGAGGGGCTTCTCCGGCAACTGAGTTAGGAAGGGCGCCTGTCTTTGTAGTGACGGGTGTATTGATACACCATCAGAAGTATAATTAACTGCACCATGCTCAAAGGGATATTCAATGCCTGCTTTTTTTTTTCGTTTTGCCCATCTACCAATAGATGCCCTTTTGTGGAAAACCTCCCTGGTCTTTGTGGTTTAAGCTGTGCTTGAAATTCACTGCTTGACTGAGGAACCTTTACAATTATCAGTATGTGTGTGGCGTAGAGCTGAGGTAGTCATTGAAAAATCATGTTAAACACTATCAATGCACACCGAGTGAGTCCTTGCAAGTTATTTAGACTTTTTAATTTTTTAAATTTTACTTCTGAACTTATTTAGGCTTGCCATAACAAAAGGATTGAATACTTATTGCCTCAAGATAATTCATCTTTTCATTTGTAAATGTAAAAAAAAAAAAAAATCCACTGACATTCTGGGGTATTTTGTGTATAGATCAGTGACACAATCTCAATTCAATCGATTTTAACTTCTTCAGGTTGTAACACAACAAAATGTAGATAAAGTCTAGGGGTGTGAATACTTTCTGAAGGCACTGTGTATACAGATCTCTGGTGTAAATGGGAAGGTGCACCCAGCACAGAAGGAGATGAGACCAAAAAGACCACATGAGAACAAGCGGGCATAAACGCTTGTTTAAATTTTTTAAAATAAATTGCGTTTGGAATATCGCGCGTAAACATAAGTCCAAATGAATTTAATGAATTGGATGTATCGCCTAGCCCTATTCTCACCCCGTCTCTCTCAAGAATGCTGGCAGACAGGCGTCGTACCTCAGAGGGATTCTGTGACCCCTGCGCTCAATGTCCTCTCCCGTTCTTCCACCCTTCTCCCTCCTTCCTCTATTGCTCTTTCACACCATTTACCCTCTTGAACAACCTCCGACCTATCGTTAACATTCCCTCTGTTTTTTCTTTTCCCTGCCCCTACCAGTCCTTTTGGGTAATCAGTGTCTGTAGATTGTGTGTGCATACTTGAAACATGCAATGTGGCCTGTTCCTATGCAGCACACTTAACTGTGGGGAAAAGGAAACTCTCTTAAGTGTACTCAAACTAGGATGCTGTATGGAGGAATGGTATAACAGCCCAGTATCAGCACATGCATGGCAAAGTGGACATTAACTATCTGTTGTCATTGAACTGAATTCGCCCAAAAAGCTCAACTTTCTCTTAGTCACGTCTGCTCATTGCATGTCCAGCCAATGAATGTTGCTGATTCTACTTGCCACACTGTCATTGATTGCCTTTCTCTCTCCTCACCCTCCCTCTCTCTCGTTGCAGGAGAGCACATACAGTCACTGTGCTGTTCATTCTCACATGCGTGTTGGTCTATGTCACTCTGTTGGAGGAGACACCCCAGGATACGACGTACAACACTAAAAGGTCAGCCATTCGGTTCCGCACTCACGCCGTCTCTTCCATGACGTCCTGTATAATCATGCACTTACACGCACTTAGTCACGACTGCTTGTGTCAAATGAGTCACTTCCGCCTCCGAACCAGCCAGTCACCTTCAGCCCAGCTGGCTTGTAGCGCAGTCAGCACACAGACTTTTAGGTTCCTCCTATTTTTTTTTAGCTTGGACTGTTCCGTTCTTGAGCACTTTATTTTGAAATGTCAAAATATATGTTGCACGGTAGTAATACGTGCTCAACTCGTACTAAGTTCTGTAGCGTAAAGATGCTGTGAAGCCTAGTAGAAATCGCACTATTATGAAAGAGATGGCCAGCGCTTAAATATTAACGACTGTTGGAGAATACATCTAAGATGGCAAGGCGTAGATATAATGTGGGGGAAAAGCTAGGTTTTGACTAATGGATGCTTCGGAGACCAGAGGACTGTTTCTTTTCCCACTCCCCTGCTTTGGTACTAGTCATTAACATCTACTTTTTTTTTGTACATTTTGGGACTATAATGTAAGTAAGAACTTGAAGAGCCTTTGCATGGTCTTAAGCAATTGCAGTGAGTTTTGCGAGCAGAGGAATTTGGCAGCATTGGGGAGTCTTCAGACAGAGGAAGTGTGTTTGCACGCTTGTTTCTGTGTGTAGTATGCGTGCCGGCGTTACTTAGGAGTTAACCCCAACCAGCTATTCCTGTTATCTGTACTGACAATCCGACGGTCATTAACGGGATTTGCCGTGGTCAGCGAGGCCCAGATTAGAGCCCGCTACAACTCCCCCCCCCCCCCCCCCCCCCCCCCCGGGTCACAACCGATGGCACTGCCCTACTGCATGCCTGGCTGAAAGCCTTCACCTGAATGTACTGATCCCCTGGGGGTGGTTGACTCACGCACCTGGGATTTCTCACCTTGTCGCCTCTTCAGTCACGTGCACTGATCTGAAAGGACATGATGGATAAAAGCACACATGCCCTCCTAGGCGTAATGCCGTTTGCAATATTGTGTCGATCCAGGTCTCTCAGATGGGTGTGGTGAAAGGAGATGAGGCTGTGTGGATTGAGATACAACCCTGAATGCCTTATAGCGAGCATGCCACATATACTCAGCTTGCCTGGGCCCTGTCGTTAACTTTCCTGGTCTTCGACCTCTCAAACTTGCTCTTTCACCCACCTTGACCTACAGAAAGAACCTCTAAGGAGGGTTGAAAGTAAAATTATGATTTATGCTCTTTAGCCAAAACATTGGTCAAATACTATTTCAATGCAAACCATGTATTCCAGTCCATGTATTTAGACGTCATAATATTCTAAATGTATATTTTAGTCGTCCTGTAAAGAGGACTGAGCTGTATGTGAGTTTATCATTCGTTGTTCTATTTACTTAAGTCTGCTTGTGCTTTTCTACCAGAGGGATCGTGGCCAGTATCCTTGTGTTCCTCTGCTTTGGAGTGACTCAAGCCAAAGATGGCCCGTTCACCAGACCACATCCAGGTAACACCACCTCCACCCGCAGGGCAAATACCCTTCACATTTCTGCTTCTCCATGCTGTTGTACTTCAGTTAATACGAGCCTGCCAGTCCTCAGAAGTTGCAGACAGTGTAAGCCTTTTGATACGTAGGCTGTGTGCATTGACATATGATACGGGACACGCTCGCAGCAAAACAACATCCTGTCCAACGAGACACCGCTAGTGAGTCAACATGGTCACTTTTACACTTTGAAAGAAGAAAAGAGGAAGTTGACGCTTTTGTGAAACTGAAAAGCGGCATCCCTCTAATATTCTTCCCAAGATACGGTGAGTCACTGCTTTCAACGGCGGTGGTGCTGCAGCAGCACTGTGTACATGTCAAACCATTAAAAAGTTGCCAACTGCCGTGGCAAGCACAGGTGTTAAATCAAACTCTCTAATGGTGCAGTGCTCTCTGGTGTTTTATTTTTATATCTCACCTTTATTTGAACCAGGTAGGCCAGTTGAGAACCAGTTCTCACTTACAGCTACGACCTGGCCAAGATAAAGCACAGCAGTGCGACACAAACAACAGAGTTACACATGATATGAACCAAACATGCAGTCAATAACACAATAGAAAAGTCTATATACATTGTGTGCAAATGTGGTGAGATTAGGGAGGTAGGGCAATAAATAGGCCGTAGTGGCGAAGTAATTACAATTAGCAATTAACAGTGGAGTGCTAGATGGGCAGATGATGAATGTGCAAATAGAGATACTAGGGTGTAAAGAGCAGGTATGTTCTTCTTCCTCTGAAAATGTCTTTAGTGGGGAGAGAAAGAATGCCTGTCTGCTTTTAGATCAATAGAGATGTTTGGAGGCACAGCAATGGAGTGGGTCATGAAGACTATCCCGACTGTGTGTAAAGTGCATACAGATTACATAGGGATTACATTGCAATGGAGTGGGTCATGAAGACTATACCGACTGTGTGTAAAGTCATACAGATTACATACACTGCATCAGATTACATTACAATGGAGTGGGCCATGAAGACTATCCCGACTGTGTGTAAAGTGCATACAGATTACATAGGGATTACATTGCAATGGAGTGGGTCATGAAGACTATACCGACTGTGTGTAAAGTCATACAGATTACATACACTGCATCAGATTACATTACAATGGAGTGGGCCATGAAGACTATCCCGACTGTGTGTAAAGTGCATACAGATTACATAGGGATTACATTGCAATGGAGTGGGCCATGAAGACTATACCGGCTGTGTGTGAAGTACATACAGATTACATAGGGATTACATTGCAATGGAGTGGGCCATGAAGACTATCCCGACTGTGTGTAAAGTACATACAGATTACATAGGGATTACATTGCAATGGAGTGGGCCATGAAGACTATCCCGACTATGTGTAAAGTACATACAGATTACATACACTGCATCAGATTACATTACAATGGAGTGGGCCATGAAGACTATCCCGGCCTGTGTGAAATACATACAGATTACATACTCTGCATCAGATTACATAGGAATTACATTATAATGGAGTGGGCCATGAAGACTATACCGGCTGTGTGTGAAATGCATACAGATTACATACACTGCGTCAGATTACATAGGGATTACAATACATCCGCCAAATCCAGTTTCGTACGTCGGACTGCCAGATGGTGAAGCGTGATTTGTCACTCCAGAGAACACATTCCCACTGCTCCAGAGGCCAATGGCGGCGCGCTTTACTCCACTCCAGCCAATGCTTGCCGTTACTCATGGTGATGTTAGGCTTGTGTGCGGCTGCTCGGTCATGGAAAACCATTTCATGATGCTCCCGACGAACAGTTCTTGTGCTGACGTTGCTTCCAGAGGCAGTTTTGAACTTGGAAGTGAGTGTTGCAACCGAGGACAGACTATTTTTACACGCTTCAGGACTCTGCGGTCCCATCCTATGAGCTTTTTACCTACCACTTTGCGGTTGAGCTGTTGTTGCTCCTAGACGTTTCCATTTCACAGTAACAGCACTTACAGTTGACCGGGGCAGATCTAGCAGGGCATACATTTATTAAAATTGTATGTATTACGAACTGACTTGTTGGAAAGGTGTCATCCTATGACGGTGCCACATTGAAAGTCACTGAGCTCTTCACTAAGGCCATTCTACTGCCAATGTTTGTCTGAAGATTGCATGACTGTGTGCTCAATTTTATAGCCTTGTCAGCAACGGGTGTGGCTGAAATAGCCAAATCCACAAACTTTAAGGGGTGTTCACATGCTTTTGTGTGTGTGTATATAGTGTATCTATACTGAATAAAATTATTTCTCTCAAATTTTGTGCATAAATTTGTTTATATTCCTGTTAGTGAGCATTTCTCCTTTGCCAAGATAATCCATCCACCTGACAGGGGTGGCATATCAAGACGCTGATTAAACAGCATGATCATTACACAGGTACACCGAGTGCTGGGGACAATAAAAGGCTACTCGAAAATGTGCAGGTGCACGCACACAAGACAATGCCACAGATGTCTCATGTTTTGAGGGAATTGGCATGCTGACTGCAGGAATGTCCATCAGAGCTGTTGCCAGAGAATTGAATGTTCATTTCTCTACCATAAGTTGCCTCCAATGTCGTTTCCGAGAATTTGGCAGTACGTTCAACCGCAGATCAAGTGTAACGAAGCCAGCCCAGGACATCCACTACCCGGCTTCTTCACCTGCGGCATGGCCTGAGACCAGCCACCCGGACAGCTGATGAAACTGGGGGTTTGTACACCAAAGAATTTCTGCACAAACTGTCAGGAACCGTCTCTGGGAAGTTCATCTGCGTGCTCGTCATCTCCACCAGGGTCTTGACCTGACTGCAGTTTGGCGTCGTAACCAACTTCAGTGGGCAAATGGTTGAAAAATTGGTGGCCACCTGGGCAAATTTGAAACTTTTTGAGCCTGACATCGAGCCATCCTCAAGGTTGGAAAGTGACAGTGAAGATGAGGCCTCAGAGACTGATGGCCAAGAGTTGGACATTGAGGAGGATCAAGGATAAGACATGGAAGCCTGAGAGGAAGACAACCAAAGCTTTAGTTTCTAGACTATCGTTTTACAGATGTATGTTGAAAACGTTTTTGGGAGATGCAATGGATAATTGGGGATCATTCAATATACAATTTCTTTTATTGTTCAGTGAAATTATCCCATGCGAAGAATCGACTCATTTAAAGTTCAATTCGTAACTAAATTGTTTTTTTATTTCTATTAGAAGTATTAATCATTTGCAATGTATACTTATGATACTGTAGAAGGTTTATGTTTCTGTCTCCATATGATATGGTAAATATATCCACTGCAAAAAACTACATTTAAAAACTACATCTACATTTAAATGTTATTAATGTTCATTTGCATATATTCCCGTTAATTCCCACGGAAAGTTTCCACCTCTGAGTATTCCCCAAAATGTGCAACACTAGTTGGGTCATTGTCCTGTTGAAAAACAAAT
This sequence comes from Salvelinus fontinalis, assembly GCF_029448725.1. Taxonomy (NCBI): domain Eukaryota; kingdom Metazoa; phylum Chordata; class Actinopteri; order Salmoniformes; family Salmonidae; genus Salvelinus; species Salvelinus fontinalis. Next base: position 56,762,635 of record NC_074673.1, read on the forward strand.
GATAGTCCCACTAAGCGCAAACCAGATGGGATGGTGTACCGCTGCAGAATGCTGTGTTAGCCATGCTGGTTAAGTGTGTCTTGAATTCTAAATAAATCAATGTCACCAGCAAAGCACCCCCACACCATCTCACCACCTCCATGCTTCACGGTGGGAACTACACATGCAGAGATCATCCTTTCACTTACTCTGCGTTTCACAAAGACACGGCAGTTGGACCCCAAAATCTCAAATTTAGACTCAGAACAGATTTCCACCGGTCTGTCCATTGCTTGTGTTTCTTGGTGTCCTTTAGTAGTGGTTTCTTTGCTGGAATTTGACCATGAAGGCTTGATTCACGCACTCTCTGAACATTCGATGTGTCCGTTACTTGAACTCTGAAGCATTTATTCGGGCTGCAATTTCTGACGTGCCGTTAACTCTAATGAACTTATCTTCTGCAGCAGAGGTGTCTCTGGATCGTCCTTTTTCATCATAGCGCTTGGTTTTTGCGACTGCACTTTAACCTGTCTAGGACTGGAACCCCTCGCCAACAGCCAATGAAATTGCAGGGCGCCAAATTCAATCAACAGAAATCTCATAATTCAATTTTCTCAAACATACAAGTATTAGACACCATTTTAAAGATACAATTCTCGTTAATCCAACCACAGTGTCCCGATTTTTCAAAAAAGCTTTTCGGCGAAAGCAGAATATATCATTGTTAGGTCAGCAACTAGTCTGCATACAGCGATTTTTCTTTTTTCTTTTTTTTTTATAAAAATTCAACCAAAGAGAGGAGTCACACAAAGCAGAAATATTGATAAAATTAATCACTGACCTTTGATATTCTTCAGCAGATGACACTCCCGGGACAACATGTTACTCAATACATGTATGTTTTGTTCGATCAAGTTCATATTTATATCCAAAAACCTCAGTTTACATTTGGCTTGCCTCTTAAACATCCCATGAATTTGTACAGAGCCACATCAAATAACATAAATATTTATAATAAACATTGATACAAGTGTTAGTCACAGATTTAAAGATATACTTCTCCTTAATGCAACCGCTATGTCAGATTTTGAAAACTTTATTGAAAAAGAAAACCATGCAATAATCTGAGTACGGCGCTCAGAGAACGACACAACCCAAGAAGATATCCGCCATGTTGGAGTCAACATAAGTCAGAAATAGCATTATAAATATTCACTTACCTTTGATCTTCGTCAGAATGCACTCCCAGGAATCCCAGTTCCACAAATGTTTGATTTGTTACATGAAGTCCATTTATGTCCAAATTACTCCTTTTGGTTCGCGCGTTCAGTACACAATCTAAATTCACGACGCGCGGGCAGGTCCAGGCAAAAGTTCAGACAAAAAGTCATATTACAGTCTGTAGAAACATGTCAAACAAAGTATAAAATCAATCTTTAGGATGTTTTTAACATAAATCTTCAATAATGTTCCAACCGGAGAATTCCTTTGTCTTCAGAAATGCGATGGAACGCGAGCTACCTCTCACGTGAACGAGTGTCACGAGCTCAGAGCATTCTGCCATACCTCTGACTCATTCCCCTCTCATTCGGCCCCACTTCACAGTAGAAGTATCAAACAAGGTTCTATAGACTGTTGACATCTAGTGGAAACCATAGGAAGTGCGACCTGACCCATATCCCACTATCTTCAATAGGGAATGAGTTGAAAAACAACCAACCTCAGATTTCCCACTTCCTGGTTGGATTTGTTTCTCAGGTTTTTGCCTGCCATATGAGTTCTGTTATACTCACAGACATCATTCAAGCAGTTTTAGAAACTTGAGTGTTTTCTATCCAAATCTAATAATATGCATATATTAGCAACTGGGACTGAGTAGCAGGCAGTTTACTCTGGGCACGCTTTTCATCCAAATGTGAAAATGTGGTCCCCTATCCATAACAAGTTAACTTTAAAAGTTCTTAATGTTCCTCATTGACCTTCATGTTATGATGGACTGTTTGTCTTTTTTTTTTTTTTTGCTGTTCTTGCCATAATATGTACTTGGTCTTTTACCAAATAGGTCTATCTTCTGTATACCACCCTTATATTTTCACAACACAACTAATTGGGAAATTACATTATTTTATACAAATGCTCATATTTTAAGTGATATCTTCTCAAAGGTAGGGGTGAAAATGATTGAACCCATGTTTTCATTATCTTTCAATACCTCCCCTTGTGATGCTTAACAGCACCATGCCCTTTTCCAAAAATGATTTTAATGAGTTGGTGAACACATTGGAAGGGATCTTGAACCATTACAGAAACCTTCAAGCCACAGATACCCTTCATCTGCACTTATGGACTGCCCTCTTCAATTCAAGCCACATATTTTGATGTGGGCTTGGGGTTATTGTCTCGCTGAAAGATCCACTTGCGACCAAGGTTCAGCCTCCTGGTAGAGGCCACCAGGTTTTTGGCAAAAACATCCTGGTGCTGGGTAAAGTTCAAGATTTCGTTGACTAGGGCTGCACGATATGGGCAAATCTAATTGCGTTTTAATTATTTTTTTTTACCAAATATTGCGATTTTACTTGTGATTTCGCTCAAAACACTTAGGTGAACTGCTGGAATCATAGAGACAAATTGTATTTCTATGGTTGGTGTTTGGAATGACAGCTAATGAGAACACCAGGTACAGTAGAATTTGTCGTGACCTGGTAGGAGCCGAAGTGTTGGTTGGAGTTTCCCAGGGGACCCTTTTTCCAAAAATTGCAGCCTGTTGCGATATGGAAATTGCACATGGCAACATTGCAATTTCGATCAATTGTGCAGTCCTACTATTGACCCGTTCACTAGGGGTTTTGAACAGAATCCCCCAGTTTCTGTCACACACTCCTGGGTCTTTTTTGTGCAGTCTTTTGCAAACTACAATTGGCCTGTTTTGGAACCACCTGTGGTTCCACTGTGAAACGGTTCAGTCTGAACACAGAGACAGAGGAACTGGCTTCATCCCCCGGCTGCACCCAGCAGTGTGTGACTGAAACAGACACTGGAATGTTCCGTTCACAACTCTAATATAAAAATGGAGGGGTGGAGGTGAGCCTCTCATAGCCTTTTGCGGTGGGGAGTGGCAGGCGCAGGGCAGGAATTTGGGCTGGTGTTGACACCCGGCCTTGGATACTCTCGCTCTCAACCCATTCACCCCTCGGTCGTCTACCGACAAACACGTTTTCCGACTCGTTGAGCCTGCAGAGTAAGGCTGCACGGTAAATCTAATTCAGATTTGAAATTGACATGTGCAATATCCATATCGTAAGAGGCTGCGATTTTTCTCCTTTGATCCTCCTTTAATACAACAAGCGGCCTCTCTTACTCTATGCATGGCATGCACATGATGGCCAGTGACAAGTGTCCCCACTTAGAGCGCGCAGTTAGATGCTGGTGAGGAGAGAAAGGGCTTTACCAAAGACGGTACACTATGACGTTTAGGAACTCTGCGTCTTTACATCAGTGCGTGTTCAAAACATGAGTGCTGCTAATTGTTTAAAAACAAATGCTAAATTAAAAACTCCATAATGTAATAAGTGCTACGCTTAAAGCACACTATTTTGATGATCGTATAAAAAATGTGTTTGTTATATGTAGGTGTAATGATCCTATTATCATATGTAGCCTATAACAATGTTGGAAAAGATTTGTTTCATTTGGTCTTGTATTCTGTTAGCAAAGTATGTATTAATCCATATGATCTCATTTTAGAAGTGATGTTCTCTACCCGGACAGTTGTTTTAACTTGGTAATTTCGTCAGTGTTGGAAAATTGCAATTCATGATCACATATCTGCCCCCCCCCCCCCAAAATCGCGCAGCCTTGCAGAGCCAGATTTGGCCTTTTTCTGTGTGTCGTTTCAAGCACCACCAGTTTAACACCTTTTTGTTTATTTAATCACGGCATGTGCGTTGGTCAGGAACAGTGGAAACTGGGAATTTGTCTTTTACAACTTGTCCCATTCAGCTGTGAAGTTCTGAATTGGGATTTGAATAGTAGCTCAGTCCTGTGAAACAATTTGTGGGGGTTCAGTTTTGGGGCCTAGCTGTGAGGAATTTAAATGCCCTCTTATAATCTAGAGTGCTACCCCTTTTGTATTAAAACATTTATGATGGGGGTTAAGTTAGCATTGATAAGCTAGTAAAGAAGCAGTAAAGCTAATCATGGGAGACTTTAACATGTGCAATCTGAACATTTACCATCATATCAGCAATATGTTACATGTCCTACCTGAAATTAAACCTGTCTGAACCTCTGTGGTAATGTCACAGGTGCATATTTTTCCAAGGCACTACCCAATCTTAGGAGTTCAGATCATAACATAGTTCAGCTCATCTGACTCTACAAACCGTGTTTGTAGCGCGAGAAGGCTAAAAAGGGGAGATTAAAAGCTGGATTCCTGACGCCCTCCATGACTGTAGAGTCCACTGACTTGGCGGCCCTGATGGACATTGCCGATGACCTGGAAGTGCCAGCGGATACTGTCTGAGTACGTCCGTTTCTGTGAGGATCTCGTTATTCCCAAAAAGAAAGTCTCAACGTCTTCCCCGATAATAAACCGTGGGTAACTCTGGAATTTAAAAAGTTGTTTTTGAATCAGGTGGCACTAAAGAGAAAATGAGAAATATTCAGAGGCAACTCAAAAGCAAGATCAAGGAGTGCAAGGCAGCATACAAAGACAAATAAGAAAACATTTTCAAGGACAGTAGGAAAGCCTGGCAAGGGCTACAAACCATCACAGGCTACAAACCAAAGAGCCATTGTATATTCAGCAAAAAAAGAAACGTCCCTTTTTCAGGACCCGGTCTTTTAAAGATAATTAGTAAAAATCCAAAACTTCACAGATCTTCATTGTAAAGGGTTTAAACACTTTTTCCCATGCTTTTCAATGAACCATAAACAATTAATGAACATGCACCTGTGGAACGGTTGTTAAGACACTAACAGCTTACAGACGGTAGGCAATTAAGGTCACAGTTATGAAAACTTAAGACACTAAAGAGGCCTTTCTACTGCCTCTGAAAAACATCAATACAAAGATGCCCAGGGTCCCATTTGCATGAATGTGCCCTTAGGGATGTTGCAAGGAGGCATGACGACTGCAGATGTGGCCAGGACAATAAATTGCGATGTCCGTACTGTGAGACGTCTAAGACAGCGCTACAGAGAGACAGGACGGACAGCTGATCATCCTCGCAGTGGACGCACAGGATCGGTACCTCCAAACATCACACCTGCGGGGCAGGCACTGGATGGCAACAACTGTCCGAGTTGCACCAGGAACGCACAATCCCTCCAGTGCTCAGACTGTCCTCAATAGGCTGAGAGAGGCTGGACTGAGGGCTTTGTAGGCCTGTTGTAAAGCAGGTCCTCACCAGACATCACCGGCAACAACATCGCCTATAGGCACAAACCCACCTTCGCTGGAACAGACAGGACTGGGAAAAAAGTGCTCTTCAGTGACTAGTCACGGTTTTGTCTCACGATGGGTGATGGTCGGATTCGCGTTTATAGTCGATGGAATGAGCGTTACACTGAGGCCTGTACTCTGGCGCGGGATCGATTTGGAGATGGAGGGTCCGTCATGGTCAGGGGCAGTGTCACAGAATCATTGGACTGAGGTTGTCATTGCAGGCAATCGGAAGACATCCTCTTCTCTCATGTGGTAACTTTCCTGCAGGCTCATCCTGACATGACCCTCCAGCATAACAATGCCACCAGCCATACAGTTCGTTCTGTGTGTGATTTCCTGCAAGACAGGAATGTCAGTGTTCTGCCATGGCCAGCGAAGAGCCTGGATCTCAATCCCATTGAGCACGTCTGGGACCTGTTGGATCGGAGGGTGAGGGCCAGGTCCATTCCCCCCAGAAATGTCCGGGAACTTGCTGGTGCCTTGGTGAAAGAGTGGGGTAACATCTCACAGCAAGAACTGGCAAATCTGGTGCAGTCCATGAGGAGGAGATGCTTTGCAGTACTTAATGCAGCTGGTGGCCACACCAGCTACTGACTTACTTTTGATTTTGAACCCCCCTTTGTTCAGGGACACATTATTCCATTTCTGTTAGTCACATGTCTGTGGAACATGTTCAGTTTATGTGAACAGTTTCTATTGTAGGTTTGAAGTGTGATTTTACATCGCAGCAGAAAGTGTCCTTGGACAGTATAGACAGCATACCAGCTGTGGATATATAGATCGCTGTGAATAACGTCAAGCAACACTTTCAATGTGTCAAACCACAAATCATATGGTCCAGACGGCATCAGCAGCAATGCGTTTCAGCCATACGCTGACCAGTACGCGTTACCGTTCCAAAAGCTGTTCCAGCTATCACTGAACCGTGGGATAATTCCAGGTACTGATTGGCCCAGTACCTAAAAACAACAGGCCAAAAGGCAAATAGTGTTGTGGAAATTGTATTCATTGACTTAGATAGCGCGTTTAACACCATCCAACTGTACCTACTGGTGGATAAACTGGTGAATTTGGGTGTCAACTCTACTGGTCAAGTGGATTAATAGTTTCTTTGTAAACTGTACTCAACAAGTGAATTTTAACTCTGCATATCTCTACATCTAGAACGGTGAATACGGGAGTCCCTCAAGGTTGCGTACTTTCACCAGTACTGTACATACTTGCGGTCCTTATTAGTGACTCAGTTTTGGGGTTATTTACTGTTTTTTCCCGTTAACCCCCTAGAGTCGATTGACTCACCAGTGCATCAATCTAATTTACATTTTAAAAAATTCCCAGCAATATCTGTCAGTTTAAACGGAAGATATCTGTCACGGGACTCATCTGAAGGTAACCGGTACCGGTAAAAAAAAGGAATGGAAGTATGAAGGTAGTTTTGTGAGTTATTTTTTATATCTGCTAGATTTAGGACAGATGAGTCAACCTGGTTTCTTATGATACATTTTTGGACTGTCCTTTTTGCCATTTATGTATGTGTTATTCAATGTGGGATTTAGTTAGTTGTAAAGGCCAAAATCTATATGTTTGTGGGATACCTGAGGGGGTCCTAAAATTCGAAATCAAATCGCTAAATGATCGATAGTATGACCATCTTAAAACAATTCCATATGTCAGTTTAGCACTCCACGTCTATTCCAACGTTTTAGACTCTAAAGAATTAACTTCTACTGCCTCAGAAACCCGGATCCGGGAGCACCCCCCACCCCCCACACACTGTTTAGCATAGCTAGCATAGCTTCACAAGTAGATAGTAGCATCTAAATATCATTAAATCACAAGTCCAAGACACCAGATGAAAGATACAGATCTTGTGAATAAAGCCACCATTTCCGATTTTTAAAATGTTTTACAGGGAAGACACAATATGTAAAGATGTACATCTATTACCTAAAAACACATTAGCATAATCCACCATCTTTTATTTGTCCACCAACACCAGTAGCCATCACCAATTCGGCTAAACTAAGATATTTATAGCCCCTAACCAACAAAAAAACTCATTAGATGACAGTCTGATAACATATTTATGGTATGGGATAGGTTTTGTTAGAAAAAAGTGCATATTTCAGGTAGCTGCCATAGGTTACAATTGCACCCACCGTCACAAATGGACTAGAATAATTACAATGAGCAACGTGTTTACCTAACTACTAATCATCAAACATTTCGTAAAAATACACAGCATACACGAATCGAAAGACACAGATCCTGTGAATACAGACAATATTTCAGATTTTCTAAGTGTCTTACAGCGAAAACACAATAAATCGTTATATTAGCGTAGCACATAGCACATAGCAGCCCAGCATTGATTCTAGCCAAAGTGAGCGATAAAAGTCAACATCGCCAAAAGATATTAATTTTTTCACTAACCTTCTCAGAATTCTTCCGATGACACTCCTGTAACATCATTTTACAATATACATATACAGTTTGTTCGAAAAGGTGCATATTTAGCCATACAAAACCGTGGTTACACAATGAAAATAGTAGCAAAACAAGCCTGAAAATGTCGGTCGCCATCTTTCAGAGTGATCTGGTTTAATTAATAGCTAATCATATACTTGACTAAAAAATACAGGGTTTACAGGAATCGAAAGACAAATTAGTTCTTAATGCAACCGCTGATTTACATTTTTAAAATTATCCTTACTTTTCAATACAGGGTTCGCCAAGTGAAGCTATACCAAACAAAATGGCGAAATGTGCGTTTAAAATATTTCGACAGAAACACGATTTATCATATTAAATATTGCTTACTTTGAGGTGTTCTTCCATCAGATTCTTGGGCAATGTATCCTTTCTATGTTATAAACGTCTTTTGGTCGATAGATGTCCTCTGTCCTTCGAAATGTCCACCACCAACGACCGACACCCCAAAACGTGTCCAAAGTTTCAGAGTGCACAACAAATAAATTCCTCTAAAATCGCACTAAACGGATATAAATTGCTATAAAACGGTTCAAATTAACTACATTTTGATGTTTTTAACACCTAAAACGAGTGAAAACATGACCGGAGAAATATTGCTGGTTAGAAAACGATTTGGAACGAGGCAGGTCCGATGCCCTTCACGCTTCAGGCGCACGACGAGAAAGGGCGGTCTCTATACATTTTGGTCTTTTATACTGGCTGTGAATATCCCATCGATTCCATTGAAAGCGTGATGACGTACAGACACCCAGAGGAAGACGTAGGCAGTGTCGGTTTCTTCATAGCATTCACTGTCGCCTTAAAAACAGACCCCAGATCAGAGGTAAAAAAAATTGAAATCTGAACCCTGTCATGAAAAGTGCTGTAGAAATTGTTCTGTACAACTCAGAGACAAAATTTCAACTTCTATAGAAACTAGAAGGTGTTTTCTATCCAATAATAACAATAATATGCATATTGTACGATCAAGAATTTAGCACGAGGCAGTTTAATTTGGAGACACAAATATGCTAATGCGGAACAGCACCCCCTATAGTTCCAAGAGGTTAACAAGGAAAGCACCTTGTGTATGTCCCAGGAGTGTAGATTATGCTAAAATGTATAATATTTTGTTATCTCTCTCTTTTTCTCCAGCATACTGGCGCTTCTGGCTGTGTGTCTCCGTTGTCTACGAGCTATTCCTTATCTTTGTGCTATTCCAGGTGGGTCGAGTGCACCAACACACACACCAACACACACACCCGAGCACTGAATTGTTTGTGCTATTATAGTTGCAATAGAATTGTTTGAATGAATAATCACTCCAATCAGCTTTGAAATACAGAGGCAAGTTCTCTCTGGTAGCACTGACAACTAGGTCTTTTTAGTAAAGGGGGGCAATCAAAAAGGAAAAGGATCAATGACATGATTAGATGCGAAAGGGAATGAAAGAAAACACATCTTCCAGAAACTAGTTAACTTCTATCTATGTACATTGAGAAGTTATGTTCAAAGTATACTGAACAAAAATCTAAACGCAACTGCAGCAATGTCAACTATTTTACTGAGTTAAAGTTCATATAAGGAAATCATTCAATTGAAATAAATAAATTAGGCCCTAATCTATGGATTTCACATGACAGGGCAGGTGTGCAGCCATGGGTGGGCCTGGGAGTCTGGCCAAGCCACTCGGAATGAGTTTTCCCCCACAAAAGGGCTTGATTACAGATAGAAATGCTCCTCAGTTTCATCAGCCGTCGGGGAGGCTAGTCTCAGATGATCCCGCCGGTGAAGAAACCAGATGTGGAGGTCCTGGGCTGGCGTGGTTACACGTGGTCTGCGGTTGTGAGGCTGGTTGGACATACAGCCACATTTTCTAAAACAACATTGGAGGCAGTTAATGGTAGAGAAATTAACATTAAATTCTCTGGCAACAGCTCTGGTGGACATTCCTTCAGTTGGCATGCCAATTGCACGCTTCCTCAACTTGAGACATCTGTGGCATTGTGCTGTGTGACAAAACTGCATATTTTAAAGTGGCCTTTTATTGTCCCCAGCACAAGGTGCACCTGTAATGATGGCGTAGTAGTCAGACGTCTTTGTCTTTGTCCTGTCCCTTGTATATATCTTTTTACATATTTTTCTTCGCATATTTAAAAAAAATATATATTTTCCTAAACATCAACTTCTAAATACTCTCCTGTAACCCGCCTCACCCAATGTGGTGTGGATCTGCTTTTTTCGAAAGTATTTATATTTACTTCGGATCTGGAATCCCTCAACTGAAGATAGCCAATTGAAGATAACTACCTACCAGCTATCAGTTAGCAAACCATTGCTAGCGGTCATCAGCTAACCTTTACCTCGGAAAGCTCTCGCGAGTTCGAACAACGTGACTCAAACCAGAGCATAACGAACCTATTTCTCTCCATATCCCTGGATTCCTACCTCAAACTCTGAACATTTTCATCTGGATCTTCGCAACTAGCTAACCGCAATCCCGGGTGACCACTCCTGGCTAGCGTTTCCATCCCGGAGCAAGCATCAATTAGCCTGAAGCTAGCCCGGCCAGGGCTCCTGTGCTACCACCGAAGCCCACTCCCGGGCTACAATATCCGGACCCCTTCTACTACCGGTATGGGGCACAGAACCCCGCCGATCCTCTACGACTGGAATACCGACATAATCTTCCCAAGGACTCCAGGCGCGACGCCCGCTGAAGGACCATTCTGCTAACCTGCTAGGCCTGCTAGCTAAATGGAACCCTACTAATTCTACGACTGGTCTATTGATGTCACCGCACAAAGAGGCAAAAACAGATTTACCCCCATCGCGATGTCCCCCAAAGGCTAACTTGCTAGCCCCGGTCTGCTAACTGCTAGCTTGCCTGCCCCGGTCTGCTAACTGCTAGCTTGTTAGCATCGGCCTGCTAACTGTCTGAATCGCCGTATCCCCAGTCAGCCCAACCACTCACTGGACCCATATGTTCACTTGGCTACGCATGCCTCTCTCTAATATCAATATGCCTCATCCATTACTGTCCTGGTTAGTGATTACTGTCTTATTTCACTGTAGAGCCTCTAGCCCTACTCAATATGCCTTAACCAACCATGTTGTTCCACCTCCTACATATGCGATGACATCACCTGGTTTAAACGTCTCTAGAGACACTCTCTCTCATCATTACTCAATGCCTAGGTTTACCTCCAATGTACTCACATCCTATCTTACCTTTGTCTGTACACTATGCCTTGAATCTATGCTATCGAGCCCAGAAACCTGCTCCTTTTACTCTGTTCCGAAAGTGCTAGACGGCCAGTTCGTATAGCCTTTAGCCGTACCCTTATCCTACTTCTCCTCTGGTGATGTAGAGGTTAATCCAAGTCCTGCAGTGCCTAGCCCCACTCCCATTACCCAGGTGCTCTCATTTGTTGACTTCTGTAACCGTAAAAGTCTTGGTTTCATGCATGTTAACATTAGAAGCCTACTCCCTGAGTTTGTTTTACTCACTGCTTTAGCGCACTCTGCCACCCCGGATGTCTTAGCCGTGTCTGAATCCTGGCTTAGGAAAACCACCAAAAACCCTGAAATCTCCATCGCTAACTATAACATTTTCCGCCAAGATAGAACTGCCAAAGGGGGCGGTGTTGCAATCTACTGCAAAGATAGCCTGCAGAGTTCTGTAGTCTGTATCCAAGTCTGTACCCAAACAATTCGAGCTTGTACTTCTAAAAATTCACCTTTCCAGAAACAATTCTCTCACTGTTGCCGCTTGCTATAGATCTCCTTCTGCCCCCAGCTGTGCCCTCGATACCATATGTGAATTGATTGCCCCCCATCTATCTTCTGAGCTCGTGCTACTAGGTGACCTAAACTGGGACATGCTTAACACCCCGGCCGTCCTACAATCTAAGCTTGATGCCCTCAATCTCACACAAATGATCAATGAATCTACCAGGTACAACTCCAAATCCGTAAACACGGGCACCCTCATAGATGTCATCCTAACTAACTCGCCCTCCAAATACACCTCTGCTGTTTTCAATCAAGATCTCAGCGATCACTGCCTCATTGCCTGCATCCGTAATGGGTCTGCGACCAAACGACCACCCCTCATCACTGTCAAACGCTCCTTAAAACACTTCTGTGAGCAGGCCTTTCTAATCGACCTGGCCGGGGTATTCTGGAATGACATTGACCTCATCCCGTCAGTAGATGATGCCTGGCTATTCTTTAAAAGTGCCTTCCTCACCATCTTAAATAAGCATGCCCCATTCCAAAAGAAATGTAGAACTAGGAATAGATTTAGTCCATGGTTCACTCCAGACCTGTCTGCCCTTGACCAGCACAAAAACATCCTGTGGCGTTCTGCATTAGCATCAAATTGCCCCCGTGATATGCAACATTTCAGGGAATTTAGGAACAAATATACACAGGCAGTTAGGAAAGCTAAGGCTAGCTTTTTCAAACAGAAATTTGCATCCTGTAGTACTAACTCAAAAAGGTTCTGGGACACTGTAAAGTCCATGGAGAATAAGAGCACCTCCTCCCAGCTGCCCACTGCTCTGAGGCTAGGAAAACTGTCACCACTGATAAATCCACTATAATTGAGAATTTCAATAAGCATTTCTCCACAGCTGGCCATGCTTTCCACCTGGCTACCCCTACCCCGGTCAACTGCCCGGCACTCTCCACAGTAACCCGCCAAAGCCCCCACCATTTCTCCTTCACCCAAATCCAGATTGCTGTTCTGAAAGAGCTGCAAAATCTGGACCCCTACAAATCAGCCGGGCTAGACAATCTGGACCCTCTCTTTCTAAAATGATCTGCTGAAATTGTTGCAACCCCTATTACTAGCCTGTTCAACCTCTTTCGTATCGTCTGAGATTCCCAAAGATTGGAAAGCTGCCGCGGTCATCCCCCTCTTCAAAGGGGGTGACACTCTAGACCCAAAATGCTACAAACCTATATCTATCCTACCCTGCCTTTCTAAGGTCTTTGAAAGGCAAGTTAACAAACAGATTACCGACCATTTCGAATCCCACTGTACCTTCTCTGCTATGCAATCTGGTTTCAGAGCTAGTCATGGGTGCACCTCAGCCACGCTCAAGGTCCTAAACGACATAACCGCCATCGATAAGAGACATTACTGCGCAGCCTTATTCATCGACCTGGCCAAGGCTTTCGACTGTCAATCACCACATTCTTATTGGCAGACTCGACAGCCTTGGTTTCTCAAATGATTGCCTTGCCTGGTTTACCAACTACTTCTCAGATAGAGTTCAGTGTGTCAAATCAGAGGGCCTGTTGTCCAGAACTCTGGCAGTCTCTATGGGGGTGCCACAGGGTTCAATTCTCTGGACGACTCTTTTCTCTGTATACATCAATGATGCTCTGGTGATTCTCTGATACACCTCTACGCAGACGACACCATTCTGTATACTTCTGGCCCCTCTTTGGACACTGTGTTAACAAACCTTCAGACGAGCTTCAATGCCATACAACTCTCCTTCCGTGGCCTCTAACTGCTCTTAAATGCAAGTAAAACTAAATGCATGCTATTCAACCGATCACTGCCCGCACCTGCTCGCCTGTCCAGCATCACTACTCTGAACGGCTCTGACTTAGAATACGTGGACAACTACAAATACCTAGGTGTCTGGTTAGACTGTAAACTCTCCTTCCAGACTCACATTAAGCATCTTCAATCCAAAATTAAATCTAGAATCGGCTTCCTATTTCGCAACAAAGCATCCTTCACTCATGCTGCCAAACATACCCTCGTAAAACTGACCATCCTACCGATCCTCGACTTCGGTGATGTCATCTATAAAATAGCCTCAAACTCTACTCAACAAACTGGATGCAGTCTATCACAGTGCCATCCGTTTTGTCACAAAAGCCCCATACACTACCCACCATTGCGACCTGTACGCTCTCGTTGGTTGGCCCTCGCTTCATACTCTTCGCCAAACCCACTGGCTACAGGTTATCTACAAGTCTCTGCTAGGTAAAGCCCCGCCTTCTCAGCTCACTGGTCACCATAGCAGCACCCACTCGTAGCACGCACTTCAGCAGGTATATCTCAATGGTCACCCCCAAAGCCAATTCCTCATTTGGTCGTCATTTGGTCGTCTTTCCTTCCAGTTCTCTGCTGCCAATGACTGGAACGAACTACAAAAATCTCTGAATCTGGAAACACTTCTCTCCCTCACTAGCTTTAGGCACCAGCTGTCAGAGCAGCTCACAGATTACTGCACCTGTACATAGCCTTTCTATAACTTAGCCCAAACAACTACCTCTTCCCCTACTGTATTTATTTATTTATTATGCTCCTTTGCACCCCATTATTTTTATCTCTACTTTGCACATTCTTCCACTGCAAATCTACCATTCCAGTGTTTTACTTGCTATATTGTATTTACTTTGCCACCATGGCCTTTTTTTTGCCTATACCTCCCTTATCTCACCTCATTTCCTCACATTGTATATAGACTTATTTTTCGTCTATATTATTAACTGTGTTTTTTATTTATTCCATGTGTAACTCTGTTGTCGAACTGCTTTGCTTTATCTTGGCCAGGTCACAGTTGCAAACTAGAACTTGTTCTCAACTAGCCTACCTGGTTAAATAAAGGTGAAAAAAAAAGAAGCTGTTTAACTTCTTCTGGCTGCAAGCCCGAAGCCGGGCACAATATGACAACAGCCACTTCAAGTGCAGGGCGTGAAATTCAAAATATATTTTTTAGAAACATTTAACTTTCACACATTAACAAGTCCAATACAGCATTTGAAAGATAAACATCTTGTGAATCCAGCCAACATGTCCGATTTTTAAAATGTTTTACAGCGAAAACACCACGTGTATTTATGTTGGCTCAACACCAAATACAAAAGGATAAAAAAAGGACAGACATTTTTCCTTATTCTAAATACAAAAGGACAGACATTTTTCACAGCACAGGTAGCATGCACAAAACCAACCAAACTAACCAAGAACCAACTTCATCAGATGACAGTCTTATAACATGTTATTCAATAAATCTATGTTTTGTTCGAAAAATGTGCATATTTGAGCTATAAATCAGTTTTACATTGCAGCTACCATCACAGCTACCGTCAGAAATGGCACTGAAGCAGCCAGAGTAATTACAGACACCAACGTCAAATACCTAAATACTCATCATAAAACATTTCTGAAAAATACATGGTGTACAGCAAATGAAAGACAGGCATCTTGTGATTCCAGCCAATATTTCCGATTTCTTAAAGTGTTATACAGCGAAAACACAATATAGCGTTATATTAGCTTACCACAATAGCCAGAAACACAAGCCATTCCCCAGCAGCAAAAGTTAGCGATCCTAACAAACCAGCAAAAGATATATAATTTGACTAACCTTGATGAGCTTCATCAGATGACAGTCCTATAACATCAGGTTATACATACACTTATGTTTTGTTCGAAAATGTGCATATTTAGAGCTGAAATCAGTGGTTATACATTATGCTAACGTAGCATCTTTTTCCCACAATGTCCAGATATTTTTCAGACACTCACATATTCTGACCAAATAACTATTCATAAACATAACTAAAAAATACATGTTGTTTAGGAAATGATAGATACACTAGTTCTTAATGCAATCGCCGTGTTAGAATTCTAAAAATAACTTCATTACGATATGCAGTTTACGTTATGGCGAGAGCGTGCCCAAAACCTGGCCGCAAACTACTAGTACAACATGTTCGACAGATATATGAAATAACATCATAAAATGGGTCCTACTTTTGACGATCTTCCATCAGAATGTTGTACAAGGGGTCCTTTGTCCAGAACAATCGTTGTTTGGATTTAGAATGTCCTCTTCTCCAGTCAATTAGCACGGAAAGCTAGCAAAGTGGCGCGAAGCTCTCCTTCCTGAACATACGCAGACAAAGCAACACGCCTAACGTCCCGAAAAAATTTCAATAATCTAAAAAAACTATATTGAAAAAACATACTTTACGATGATATTGTCACATGTATCAAATAAAATCAAAGCCGGAGATATTAGTCATCTATAACGAC
The DNA here is from genome assembly GCF_029448725.1 of Salvelinus fontinalis. Taxonomy (NCBI): domain Eukaryota; kingdom Metazoa; phylum Chordata; class Actinopteri; order Salmoniformes; family Salmonidae; genus Salvelinus; species Salvelinus fontinalis. The sequence goes on from NC_074673.1 coordinate 56,778,603, forward strand.
AGCTGTACAGAAGGCAAAACCAGGTCCCTTCACGCGCTCTCCAGAAAACAGGAAACTGGTGACGCGTCATACAAAGAGCATTTATTCGATCCCAGATCAAGTTATACACTCCATTTCTTCTCTCACTGCCTGTCGACATCTAGTGGAAGAAGTGCATGAAGCGTATGAAGTGCATGTATACTGATATATATCAAGGACATTTATAGGCAGGGCCTAGAACAGAGCATCGATTTCAGATTTTCCACTTCCTGTCTGGAAGTTTGCTGCAAAAGGAGTTCTGTTTTACTCACAGATATAAATCAAACGGTTTTAGAAACTAGAGAGTGTTTTCTATCCAATAGTAATAATAATATGCATATTGTACGAGCAAGAATTGAGTACGAGGCCGTTTGAAATGGGCACCTTTTATCCGGCTACTCAATACTGCCCCTGCAGCCCAAACAGGTTAATCAGCTTCTTGATGTGCCACACCTGTCAGGTGGATGGATTATCTTGGCAAAGGAGAAATGTTTACACACAGGGATGTAAAAAAAAAAATGTGTGCACTACATTTGAGAGAAGTAAGCTTTTTGTGTGTCTGGAACATTTCTGGGATCTTTTATTTCAGCTCATGAAACATGGGACCAACACTTTACATCCTGCGTTTTTTTGTTTGTTCAGTATACATAGACAAGTACATATAGACTAGCACTAAATACTATCTATTTGTGTATACTTAATTTTCCCTCATTCATTAGACGGTCCGTGATGGGAGACAGTTTATGAAGTACATTGACCCCAAACTGGGGGTAGCCCTGCCGGAGAGGGACTATGGCGGCAACTGCCTCATCTACGACCCGGGGAACACTACCGACCCCTGGCATAACATCTGGGTAAGACACGTGCGCGCACACATTAACCTGTAGCACAATAGCAATGGTAGCTTATAAAATGGCCGTCCCAAAGGTCACTGTTGACTAAGGTTAAAAAATATTTACACGAATGCTATTTTTGCAGGACAAGATGGATGGCTTTGTCCCAGCGCACTTTCTTGGCTGGTATATTAAGGTGGGTCTGAGTAGCGTACTGTATATTTATGCCTGTATTTCATACTTAGAGTTAGCAATATAAAATCATCATACACAGTGGTGGGCAACTGCTTACGGAAGTCCACCACAACCGAATTCGCGGTCTCCATCTCCCTCTCTTCTTCTGTCCAGACACTTGTGATCAGAGACTGGTGGATGTGTATGATCATCAGTGTGATGTTTGAGTTCCTGGAGTACAGTCTGGAGCACCAGCTCCCCAACTTCTCTGAGTGCTGGTGGGACCATGTACGTACCTGTTCTTCATAACACACAATTGGGTCCCGACAAGGATACGTTTGTCCAGTGTTGATTTTAGTTATTGATTACAGTTTGAATAATGGATGTTTGAGTCAGGTTTGATACTGGGAGGCAATTCAAAAGCAACTGGCTTTATTGAATTTCAAGTGTGTCAGTTGAATGTTCATTTTATTTTTTATTTAACCTTTTATTTAATTAGGCGAGTTGAGAACAGATTCTTATTTACAATGACGGCCTAGGAACAGTGTGTTAATTGCCTTGTTCAGGGGCAGAACGACAGATTTTTACCTTGTCAGCTCGGGGCTTCGATCTAGAAACCATTCGGTTACTGGCCCAATGCGTTTAACCCCACTAGACTACCTGACGCCCCGTCAGTAGATCTGTCTCGCTGTCAGTAGATACTGAATGACGTGCCTGTCAGTTGATGTTGAGTGCTATGTCTCCCTCGAAGTAGATACTGAATGATGTGTTTAGTCAGATGCTGAATGCTATGTGCAGAACACTTGAGTTAGGATTTTGTCTTTTCGAGAACGCTGAATGCCATGTCTTGTTCTGTGAATCCTAAATGTCATGTCTGTCTTTCAGTGGATAATGGATGTGCTGGTGTGTAATGGCCTGGGGATCTACGCTGGGATGAAGACCTTAGGCTGGCTGTCTATGAAGCCCTACCAGTGGCAGGGGCTGTGGAACATCCCCACATACAAGTACGCCGCGCACCTTGGTTACACTTCGTTAAGCTTGTGCCCAAAGATGTTCCAAGTCCCAATGTCATAAGAGTTATAGATATGGCCATTGTTTACTTAACTAATATTCTCCTATCAAAGAGTTTGCAGTAGTAGTTTTTTTTATAGAATGTTCTCGTTTCTTATTCGGGGTGGATCTTGTACGATATGTGTGTGTCTGTTAATCAGGGGGAAGATCAAGCGCATGGCCTTCCAGTTCACACCCTACAGCTGGGTCAAGTTTGAGTGGAAGCCTGCCTCCAACCTACGCAGGTGGCTGGCTGTCCTGGGAATCATCTTCATGGTGAGACTCAATCTCTCTCTCTCTCCCACTGTTGCTCTCTCTCTCTCATTTCCCTCTCACTTAACTCTGTCGACCGTCACCCTCTGTCTATGTTGCGCTCTCACTTTCACTCTCGCCCACATTAATCTGTCGCTTATCTCTCTCTACTCAAGTTTTCCTCCTCTCTGACCTGTAATCTCTCTGCAATCTCCCTGCCTGTCTCTCCATCTCTCTCTCTCTCCCTTAGTTCCTGCTGGCGGAGCTGAACACCTTCTACCTGAAGTTTGTGCTGTGGATGCCTCCGGAGCACTACCTGGTGTTGCTTCGCCTCGTCTTCTTTGTCAACGTGGGCGGCGTGGCCATGAGGGAGATCTACGACTTCATGGACGACCCGTGAGTATTAGTAACACCATCTTTACAACTGACTAGGTTATCCCCCTTTCCCCTGTCTAGCAATTACATCCTCCGCCTCTTGTCTCCTCCTTCCTCCCTCAGGAAGTTCTATAGGAAGCTGGGGCAGCAGGCTTGGCTGGTGGCAGCCATCACCGTGACCGAGTTCCTCATCGTAGTCAAATACGACCCCAGGACCATCATGCTGCCCATCCCCTTCTTTGTCACCCAATGCTGGTTCCTGGGCATCGTCCTCATCCTCAGCTGGACATTGTGGCGCTTCTTCATCCGGTAAGCTGCCAACCAGTCTGCCTGGTCTCCTCTTCTGAGTCCTCTGTTGTAGAACGTAGTAATAATGACACGAGTGTGGATATACCGTAACATGTTTGGTGTGAAAGAGGTCTTCAGCGGTGTTGGGTTCATGAACTGGAGTCATTCTGGTCTCTTCTGTTACCTGTGCCATGCAGATGTGCTTTGGTAACACTTAACATTCCGATTCCATCAACATTAATGAATTGTTAATTGATAAGAAATGCCTTGCATGAAATTCATGTTTATGAAGATATACATTTATGTTGATTCTTCATGGAACCTTATGTTCAATTGCTGCCCATTTATTATTTTATTTATGTTTTTCTATTCCTTTAATATGTATTTTTTGTCCATTTTATGGAGGGGGTTTCCTTTTTTTCCCCTCACCTCCCCATATGGTATAATGGTTGTATTTTTTTTTACATGGCTGAGTGTGCAAAAAAAAAATATGTTGCCCCCTTCCCCCCCATGCTGCACGTGACTGGGTATATTAGCCCTGCATGTTAAAGCTTCTTGTCTGTTTTCTCCACCCCTCCTGTCCCTTCTCGTTTTTAGGGGCAATGTTCATGTCCAGTGAGGTAGGTGTAGGAGCGAGGCTGTGTCTCTTCTCCTACGTAGCTGTGGTCTGCCGTGGTGCCATCACCCACCACCTCACCTTCTCTGGATCCAAAATGGATCCATGTTTTCCCTCCACAGAATCAATCCATCTCATGATGCATGTTTTCGGTTATGCCGTGTCGTACTACTATCCTCTTCCTGTTTTGTTTTCTGACTTCACACTCGGGCCTTTTTGTCTTTTCTCTCTCAGATTGTTCCTCAATTAGAAAAGGGTTTGATCAGTGAAAACACTTTTAAATGAAGTGGAAGTGGTCAACTTCAAAGTGCCGTTCTGGAACATTTGGAAAGCTATGACTACAGTGCATTCGGAAAGTATTCAGACCCCTTTTTCCACAATTTGTTACGTTACATCCTTATTTTAAAATTGATAAAAGAAAAATCCTCATCAATTTACACAAAGCCCCATAATGACAAAGTGAAAACAGGTTTAGTAATTTTGGCAAATTTCTAACAACATACTTTATTTACGTAAGTATTCAGAACCTTTGCTATGAGACTCAATTGTGCTCAGGTGCATCCTGTTTCCATTGATCATCCTTGAGATGTTTCTACAACTTGATCAGAGTCCACCTGTGGTAAATTCAATTGATTGGACATGATTTGGAAAGGCACACACCTGTCTATATAAGGTCCCACAGTTGACAGTGCATGTCAGAGCAAAATCCAAGCCATACAGTCGAAGAAATTGTCTGTAGAGTACCGAGACAGGATTGTCTAGGCACAGATCTGGGGAAGGGTACCAGAACATTTCTGCAGCATTTAAGGTCCCGAAGAACACAGTGGCCTCCATCAGTCTGAAATGGAAGAAGATTGGAACCACCAAAACTCTTCCTAGAGCTAGCCGCTAGGCCAAACTGCGCAATCGGGGGAGAAGGGCCTTGGTCAGGCAGGTGACTAGGAACCTGATGGTCACTCTGACAGAGCTCCATAGTTCCTCTGTGGATATGGGAGAACCTTCCAGAAGGACAACCATCTCTGCAGCACTCCACCAATCAGGCCTTTATTTTTAGAGTGGCCAGACAGAAGCCCCTCAGTAAAAGGCACGACGGCCCGCTTGGAGTTTGCCAAAAGGCACCAAAGGACTCTCAGACCATGAGAAACACGATTCTCTGGTCTGATTAAACCAAGATTGAACTCTTTGGCTTGAATACCAAGTGTCACGTCTGGAGGAAACCTGGCACCATCCCTACAGTGAAGCTTGGTCGTGGCAGCATCATGCTGTGGGGATGTTTTTCAGCAGCATGGACAGGGAGACTAGTCAGGATCGAGGGAAAGATGAACGGAGCAAAGTACAGAGAGATCCTTGATGAAAACCTGCTCCAGAGCACTCAGGACCTCAAGCTGGGGTAAAGGTTAACCTTCCAACAGGACAATGACCCTAAGCACACAGCCAAGACATTGCAGGAGTGGCTTCGTGACAAGTCTCTGAATGTCCTTGAGTGGCCCAGCCAGAGTCCGGACTTGAACCCGATCGAACATCTGAGGAGAGGTCTGAAAATAACTGTGCAGCGACGCTCCCCATCCAACCTGACAGAGCTCGAGAGGATCTGCAGAGAAGAATGAGAGATAATCCCCAAATACAGGTGTGCCAAGCTTGTAGCGTCATACCCAAGAAGACTCGAGGCTGTAATCGCTACCAAAGGTGCTTCAACAAAGTACTGAGTAAGGGGTCTGAATACTTATGTTAATGTGATATATATCATTTATATATATATATATTATGCATTTGCAACAATTTCTAAACCTGTTTTTGCTTTGTCGTTATGGGTTATTGTGTGTGGTTTGATGAGGGGGGGAAACAATTTAATCAATTTTAGAGTAAGGCTGTAACTTAATGAAATGTGGAAAAAGGTGAAGGGGTCTAAATACTTTCCGAATGCACTGTAGGACTCATTCCTCAGCCACCAACACAGTTTATAAAGTATGACATGGCATGAGCTGGTGGTGTGAGATGCCGTGTCAATGATTATTTCCTGTAACATGCCATGTCACCCTGCAAGAAGTAGAAAAATGGCTTGAAGCTCACGGCCGGTTTTCTAAAGCTGACGTGTCATGTTATCTCTGAGGGCTTTTCTAACAATTCTCCCTGGCAAATCCAGTGTGGCCAACCCTCCTGGAGAGCTACCCTCCTTCTGGAGGGAGGGTTACCCTCCTTGGGTGCATGCAGATTCTCAACTCTAGTCCTTTACTACCCTCAGCGGTCAACATTTTTGCTTGAACACACATAATTCTACAAATCAGCAGCTCAGGAGTCGGGTAAGCTTGATTAACTGAATCAGGTGTGTTAAAGCAGGGCCGGAGTACACCCAGTAGCTCTCTAGAAGAGTGTTGGCCGTCCTGGCTGTATTATTGGCCGTTTTTCAAGTGTGGCCAAGGGTTTCTTCACAGGGAACTGTTGCTATGAAAATAGGGAGATTGTTGCTATGAGACTGTTGCCCTTCAATCTGTCAGTCAGCATGCTGACTCCACCCGCCATCCTCTGATAGCCAATCAGATCAACAACTCCTCACCCTGCACCTTCCACCAACTGTCTTTAGTCATGGTTCTGAAGCGAACAGAGGAATATAGCCGCATGTAGTCTGGACATGCCATCTTTAAACAGAGACTTGAAAAGTCGTGTCCTCCTCCCCAGCTGTTTGAGAAACACACAACCTATGTATGTCTTACTATTCTACACTGTCCCTTAGGGAGGATGGGGGTGAGCGTGTTCAAAACCATTGGGGGTGCTTTAGAATCAGGGTATTTGTAAGTGTGTGAAGAAATGTGCTAACGTTTAGGCTTATATAGGCTGGTAAACATCCTAACGTGTGTGTGTGTGTGCCACTGTGTCCCCCTTGACTCTCCTCCTCTGCTCTACCCGCAGTGACATCACTCTCCGCTACAAAGACGCTCGCCGACGGAAGCAGGAGGTCACGGGGGACTGCGGCCGTCCCCATGGCAACGGTGGCACGGCAACCCCGTCGGGACGCGGCAACGGTGGCACGGCAACCCCGTCGGGACGCAGCAAACTCAACGGCATCTCCGAGTCACTCCGACACAGGAAGTCCTGAGAGGCGGAGCCTGCCGCTGGTAGGGGGTGGGGAAAGGGACAAAAAAGAGCCGCGCTGCAGCGCCATACACACACACACACAGGTCACCTGGATCACAAGTGTAGAGGTGTTAGGAGAGGTGTGTCTGGGGGAAGGGGGATGTTGTTCCTGTGCCTACCTGAACAATGTCATAGTCATTCCTGTGCTGGCTTTTCACTGTTAACACTAATCACAGAACATAACACCGAACAGGGATTTGGGGTTGTGGTGTCGGCTAGCTATCCCATACTACAGGGATTTACCTCATGTACGTTTATTGTGTAATCGTGCTGGGAACTTTACGGGCGGCGATTTTCTTATTCTGTTATGAGTTGAAATTGAATTGGGTCAAATATGATTATTGTTTTTGTTTGCGAAACTGGGATCACAAAGGGTATTGGGTTGGGACAGATGATAGATTTTGTTTTCACCATGGCAGAATTATGTTAACTTAAAATGTAATCAGGATGAAGCAAGGGTTGGGAGGGAGAGGAGCAGAACCCCCAAGGGGCCAGCAGACATACTTACTTACAAGCTAAACAACAGCCAAAGCTTTGAACTCATCCCTGCTCAAGCCATATTCTGCTAAAGCAGGGTTTCCCAAACTCGGGCCCGGGACCCCCCCCCTGGGTGCATGTTTTTCCTCTTAACACTACACAGCTGACTCAAATGATCACAGCCCGATGATGAGTTGGTTATTTGAATCAGCTGTGTAGTGCTATGGCAGAAACAGAACGTGCACCCAGGGGGCGTAACCAGGATGGAGTTTGGGAAACCCTGGTCTAAACCATTTGGGTTGTGCCACTCAACCTGCGCTCGGGCAATTAAGTCAACCGTGCAACCGTTATATCATAGTAACGTGTGGTAATGATGGCTGTAACATGACAGATGATGGTATTCGAACCAAATTGGACTCAAAGGAGGGATGCAAAGCCGGCCCCCCCAAAAAAAGCTTTAAATACAGAATGAACGTCTGTACAATTCTAAATGTCCTTAAAGAATGCGGGGCGCACACACAGCCATTGGAGAAATGTTAACCATGTCTGACACACCTGTTTTTAATTAGGCTCTTTAAGGTCTTAATTAATCACACTGGCGTCATTCATGGGGAAACGCGTCTCGGAATAGCCAAAAGCCAGGTGACGGGTACCAATTAGCGTGGGCTTTCAAGTTGAAGTGGTAGCTACAGTATTACATAACCCGTTGCCCCTCGCCGCACTGTTTGTTCATCACGGGCGAATATCGAGCCGAGATGACACGAAGGGACTTCTTTTTGCGTGGAGAGGTGTCCACATTGTGGATGTTGGCTACAGACTGAATCCACTTGTGTTGGCGATCACCTTCCCAATAAATGAGGGAGAGAAAAAAGCACATCACAAAGATGAGACTAAAATGGGCAGTCTTTCTTTGCACTGCTCAGAGCTCGATGGTGACTCTTGCTGGGACATGAGCTTCGGCACCTTGGTTCCGTCTGTAATTACAAGCGCCATCCGGTGTAAAATAACTAGTTGTGAGTCGCAATAGGTATTACAGTGTGTATGTCACTGGATGGAGAGTAGAGGACTTGTGCTAAAATTGTTCCAAACCGCCTGTTGACCTAGAACATGCTTAATGCCATTTATAATATATTGTGAATGTAATACCAGCAGCTCTAAACCTTAAATGAAGGCGGCTTCTCATTAAACACCAATTATTTAACATGTTATGTGGTGGTTATAAACTGGGCTGTAGTGCAACTTAGAGTCGGAGAGGAGTTTATCGCCATTTGAAGTCTACATATATATATTTCTCAAAAGTTTCCTTTTTTTAAATTGTAATGCTTTCCCTCTCTCCTTCCAGAAATGTTTCTGAACATTTTGCATATATGTATGTATAGTGTATATGTGTGATGTATGTGTCTATATATGTATGTATATGTGTATACATGTATGTATGTGTGTGTCTGTCTGTGCACAGTACCAGTCAAAAGTTCGGACACCTACTCATTCAAGGGTGTTTCTTTATTTTTACAATTTTCTACATTGTAGAATAATAGTGAAGACATCAAACTATGAAATAACGCATATGGACTCATGTAGTAACCCATTTTTGTTTTTTAACAAATCAAAATATATTTTAGATTCTTCAAAGTAGCCACCCTTTGCCTTGATGACAGCTTTGTACACTCTTGGCATTCTCTCAACCAGCTTCACCTGGAATGCTTTTCCAACAGTTTTGAAGGAGTTCCCACATATGCTGAGTACTTGTTGGCTGCTTTTCCCTTCACTCTGCTCATCCCAAACCATCTCAATTTGCTTGAGGTCGGGTGATGGTGGAGGCCAGGTCATCTGATGCAGCACGCCATCACTCTTGGTCAAATAGTCCTTACACAACCTGGAGGTGTGTTGGGTCGTTTGTCCTGTTGAAAAACAAATGATAGTCCCACTAAGTGCAAACCAGATGGGATGGTGTATCACTGCAGAATGCTGTTGTAGCCATGCTGGTTAAGTGTCTCTTGAATTTAAAATAAATCGGACAGTGTCACCAGCAAAGCACCATAACACCAGTTCCGTGCTTTACGGTGGGAAATACACATGCGTAGATAATCCGTTCACCCACACCGTGTCTCAAAAAGAAACGGCGGTTGGAACCAAAAATCTCCAATTTGGACTCCAGACCAAAGGACACATTTCTACCGCTCTAATGTCCATTGTTCATGTTTTTTGGTCCAAGAGAGTCTCTAATTCTTATTGGTGTCCTTTTAGTAGTGGTTTATTGACACCAATTCATCCATGAAGGCCTGATTCACACAGTCTCCTCTAAACAGTTGATGTTGAGATGTCTGTTACTTGAACTCTGAAGCATTTATTTGGGCTGCAATTTCTGAGGCTGGTAACACTCAGGATCGTCCATTCCTGTGGCAGTCCTCATGAGAGCCAGTTTCATCATAGCTCTTGATGCACTTTGAAGAAACTTTTAAAGTTCTTGAAATGTTCCGTATTGACTGACCTTCATGTCTTAAAGTAATGATGGACTGTCGTTTCTCTTTGCTTATTTGAGCTGTTCTTGCCATAATATGGACTTCGTCTTTTACCAAATAGGGCTATCTTCTGTATACCACCCCTACCTTGTCACAACATAACTAATTGGCTCAAAGGCATTAAAAAGGAAAGAAATTTCACAAATTAACTTTTAACGATGCACCCCTGTTAATTGAAATCTGTTCCAGGTGACTACCTCATGAAGCTGGTTGAGAGAGTGCCAAGAGTGTGCAAAGCTTTCATCAAGGCAAAGGGTGGTTATATTTTGATTAGTTTGACAGTTTTGGTTACTACATGATTCCATATGTGTTATTTCATAGTGTTGATGTCTTCATTATTATTCTACAATGTAGAAAATAGTAAAAAATAAAGAAAAACCTTTGAATGAGTAGGTGTTTTAAAACTTCTTACCGGTAGTGTGTACACGGTGCCTTTGGAAAGTATTCAGACCCCTTGACCTTTTCCACATTTTATGTTACGGCCCTATTCTAAAATGGATTAAAGATTTTTTATTTTATTTTGCAATCTACACACAATACCTCATAATGTCAAATGTATAAATAAAAAAACTGATGCCTTATTTAAGTATTCAGACCCTTTTCCATGAGACTCGAAATTGAGCTCAGGTGCATCCTGTTTCCATTGATCACATGCACTGTCAACTGTGGGACCTTATTTAGACAGGTGTGTGCCTTTTTCAAATCCTGTCCAATTAATTGAATTTACCACAGGTGGACTCAATCAAGTTGTAGAAACATCGAGGATGATCAATGGAAACAGGATGCACCTGAGCTCAATTTCGTGTCTCGTAGCAAATGGTCTGAGTACTTATGTAAATAAGGTATTTCGTTTTTTATTTGTAATACATTTCTAAAAACCTGTTTTCACTTTGTCATTATGGGGTATTGTGAGTGTGTGTAGATTGATGAAGGCTGTAATGTAACAATGTGGAAAAAGTCAAGGGCTCTGAATACTTTCCAAATTAGTTTTTTTAAATTGGTTTCAGAACATTTTTGCCCCATTTGAATGTGCAGGCTGCCTGTACAAAGTACAACAAAAAAACACTGTTTAGCTGAAGTATCCCTAATTCTGTACCTGTTTTCTTGTACTATGTCATATGTTGGAGTGTCTTGAAGATGACACTAAGAATTTCGTTTTATTTTTTATTATTTTAGGCGTGGGCCTGGGAATTCAGTCTACCGTGCCCGTTGCTAAGGATCAGAATTTCAATCCAGGAAACTGATGATTGAAATTCAAAGTATTGGCTTGATAATTGTTGTTTTCTATGTTTACTTTTCAAATGACGGCACTGAAATGGGATTGATCCCCAAACCTGCTTATTCTCCAAAAGCCGACCCCAAGCAACAGAGACTAGAGCCTGGTTTCAATGATGGACTCTTTCGGCATAGAGGAACTATGCCACTGCCTACGTTGATAGGGGGGGGGGGGAATCTGGGGACTCTCCCAACTAATCACGAGGCAGACATGCCAAAACTTTGTGAATCAAAAGTTGCCGCCAAAATCTATTTAGTATTTTATTCAAGGGGATAAAGTAGTGGCATAAGCAGTGATGTAGTTCCTCTATGCCAAAAGAGACCATCATTGAAACCAGAACCTAGTCATTGACCACTTTTACATGCGCACCAATATCCCGTTATTATTCAGGATACTGAAGTGTACTGTTTTTGAGTGTATGCATATGAACGTCATATCCCATTTATAATAACCTGAAAAGGCTTGTATCTCGGTTATGAGGAACCCGGATAAGGTGTCTGGGATATGCTGATCTTAGACGGGATATTGGGACATGTATCCTGTTTACTGGTGTTTTTGGTGGAGTGCAGAGGCTCAATTTTGCAAATCACGGGTGACGTGTGATATTTTCATTTGGTTTGTCAAATCACTTCCAAAAGGTAGGCTACCTGCACAGTTCGTACAACCAAAATAATTCAATCATCGTTTATTTTGCCGATTTTCCGTACTAAACTCGAGAGATTTATAAATAAAAAAAAAATTTTTAAAGTAGTATTAAAAAGTATAATATTAATATTCTTCACTCTTGTTTCCAAGACATTTGTTGTATAATTTTACTGCTAGTGTTAGTATTATATTGCACTGCATGTGAGAGGTTATAGGCCCTCCTGTCAGTCTGTGTTTCTGTTACAATTCCATTTAACCTATAACTTAAATGAAGAATATTCAGTTTATTCATTCCAGAATAAGACCTTAAGCGGGATATGAGCTACTATCTGGAATACTGTGCGCATGTAAATTTGGTCACTGTGCTGCCTAGGGTCGTGTTTCCGAGACTAAGATCTGTTTGACTTGCCTAGTTAAATAAAGGTAAACATTTTAAAAAAGGCCTATAGCGTGGTGTCGGGTAAGTGAACTCCCACTCTTAGACACAAGAGGGCAGCAGATCCCTTCTGTCACAGCATCTGCCTGTGCAGTTGGTCTGAGAGGGCTGTTAAAGCCATTTTCTACCGTTTGAATAAATGTGAACATGTAAAGGATAATAAACAAAAAATGAAATGCTGCTGTCGCATGTTATTTTATAAAGTTTTCAATAAAATCTAATGAAAAATTTGAACATTTGTTCTGGCTTTATTTGTGACAAATTTCCACTGAGAATTTACCAAAAAGGCACAGACGTTTGTTTCCACCTACACGGCCCGGCTCCAGTGACACACTTGGCCATGGCCTCAGCGGACCTGCTCTGACTTGGCCAAAGCGGGGTCGCTGGTACTTTTCAGCTGGCATTCATATAACAATGGAATAACTGTGAACATGGGTTCACACCTTCCACCATCTCACAAAGCAACTCCACCAACACTGCTCTCCCAGTTCTCTCCCCTGCATCCAGCAACTTGAGGGAGGTCTGTCAAATGTCCAGACTGCTCTGCTGTCACGTGGTTGGCCAGGGACTTGAACGAAGTCTCATCTCACTCAACAAATAGCTGCCGATGACCCTATGCCTGTTAGCTCTTATGGGAACGATCTTAATACCCTCTCTGACTTTACACTTCATAGGGGGCTGACGCTTATGCAACTAAATGTGACAAGTATGATAGAAAAAATGGACACAATTGACACTCAGGTTTAGGGCTCATGCCTGACATTCTAGTTCTCTAGGAAACATGGTTAAATGGTTCCTTCTCTGATAAAGACATTGAAGTAAGTGATTCATCTATTTAGATGTGACAGATTAAAGGAAAGAGGGGCCATATGTAAAATCAAATTTCATGGTTTTCAAATCTTTCTGTTCCCAAGAAATTTGAGCTCCTGGTTGTAGATGTTCATAAACCAGAATGAACGTCTTCACTGAACCAAAATATAAATAACAATTTCAACATTTTTACAGAGTTACATTTCATATAAGGAAATCACTCGTGTGTTGTCCGTAGCTTATGCCTGCCCTTACCAATAACCCCACCTCCATGGGGCACTCTTCACAATGTTGACGTCAACAAACCGCTCACCCACACACGCTACACTGTCTGCCAGCTGCCCGGTACAGTTGACAACAGGGTTCATACCCAAAGAGCACACTTCTTCAGTGGCCATCGAAGGTGAGCATTTTGCCCACCGAAGTCGGTTTTGACGCCGAACTGCAGACAGATGATGACGACGAATACGCAGATGAGCTTCCCTGAGACTCTCTGACAGTTTGTGCAGAAATTCTTTGGTTGTGCAAACCCACAGTTTCATCAGTTGTCCCGGGTGGCTGGTGTCAGATGATCCCGCAAGTGAAGGAGTTGGATGTGGAGGTCCTGGGCTGGCATGGTTACACGTGGTCTGCAGTTGTGAGGCCTGTTGGCTGTAGGGCTGTTGCAGTGACCATATTACCGGCAGTCATGTGTCATGACTGCAGTAAAATTCCACGTGATCAAAATTACAGTTGACCGTTGAGTCACGGTAATCTCCTTTTATGCACTCTGGACATACTGTAATGAAACAGCAGGGAGCAGGTTTCGAACCCTTGACCTCCTAGCCCGAGGTCCGGCGCGCTATCGACTGTGCCGCAAAAGCATGCTCGAGCGGCAGAGTCGATTTCCGCGCTTATAAACCCAGGGTCGTTACACTACTCCCTCCTTTCAAAGAGCGCGTCCTCGCGCTAGCTTGCGACTTTACGTCTTACAGGAACGCGCTCACCGGCCAAGCACACGCACTGTCGTGGATGCGAGGTCCGATCACTTCCGACACCAATGTAATGAAACAGGCAGGGAGCAGGTCTCGAACCCTCGACCTCCTAGCCCGAGGTCCGGCGCGCTATCGACTGTGCCGCAAAAGCATGCTCGAGCGGCAGAGTCGATTTCCGCGCTTATAAACCCAGGGTCGTTACAATACTTTGGTAGTATCCAACTTGCTACTGTAACTACCATCCGTTCCTAATGGCCTCGTACTCAGGGCTCTATTCTTCCTCTAACCACTTTGACATCAATGCAAATTCAATAGAAAATTACAAACACTTACCATCAAAACAGTAGGCCTATCGTACATGTACAACTCACCTCACTGTGATGATCCGTTTGAGGAAAGAAGTTCAACAGCAGGTTGAAACAGTAAAAGATTGTTGTGGATGTTGTTTCAAAGCCTAACACAATGGAATGCACAGCATTTCAAAGGTGATGGTTAATTCGAAACACTAATGCATATTAGAACATATGATTCAAAGTATTCAGACCCTTTGACTTTTTACACATTTTGTTACGTTTTACAGCCTTATTCTAAAATGGATTCAATTGTTGTTTTTCCTCACCCATCTACACACACAATACCCCATAATGCAAAGCAAAAACAGGTTTTTCAAAATTGTGCAAATTTATAAAAAATAAATTAAAAAAAAACATCAAATTTACAGAAGTATTCAGACCTTTACTCAGTACTTTGTTACAGCCTTGAGTCTTCTTGGGTATGATGCTACAAGCTTGACACACCTGTATTTGTGGAGTTTCTCCCATTCTCTTCAGATCCTCTCAAGCTCTGTCAGGTTGATCACAAGAGTCACCACCTTTGTGAATGGGAGAACATAGGCCGCCTTCCAAACCTTGGGGATAGTACCAGATATATAATCGTCAGGTAAAACCTATGGGTTAATAATTCAGCAATCGGGGGCAGAGAGCTGCAGCAAAAATGGATCAAGCATATCAGCTCCAGTTTTATTTGCATTAAATGCAGGGCAGGGATCTAGCACATCACAGATAGTAAATTCTTGCAATGAAAACAAAGATTTGCCAGAAGTTGAAGGGGTTAAACCGACAAGTCAGCTAGTGGCTGGCAGAGGGAAGAGCAGTCGATTGACTGACCAAGGTCAACTACACCACTGTTTCTCTCGAATAAAAAGCCTGCCGAGATAAAATGACGACCACTTATCCCATTCTTCTCAGTTATAATGCCAGAGTCAGACATACAGTGCATTCGGAAAGTATTCAGGCCCCTTGCCTTTCCCACATTTTGTTACATTACAGCCTATTCGAAAATGGATGATATATTTGTTTAACTCAATCTACACACAATACCCATAATGACAAAACAAAAACAGGTTTAGAAATTCTGCAATTTTATAAAAAAAATATTAAAAAAATTCAGACCCTTGAAATTGATCTCAGGTGCATCCTGTTTCCATTGATCATCCTTGATGTTTCTACAACTTGATTGGAGTCCACCTGTGGTAAATTCAATTGATTTGACATGATTTGGAAAGGCACACACCTGTCTATATAAGGTCCCACAGTTGACAGTGCATGGGGGTCTGAATACTTAGTGAATGCAGTGCTTTTTCAAAATTATGTTATGTTACAGCCTTATTCTAAAATCTATTAAATGTGATATCACATTTACATAAACCCTTTACTCAGTACTTTATTGAAGCACCTTTGGCAGCAATTACAGACTCGTCTTCTTGGGTATGATGCTACAAGCTTGGCACACCTGTGTTTGTGGAGTTTCTCCTATTTTTCTCAGCAGATCATCTCAAGCTGTCAGGTTGGATGGGGAGCATTGCTGCTCAGCTATTTTCAGGCATCTCCAGAGATGTTCGATCAGTTTCAAGTCTGGGCTCTGGCTGGACCACTCAAGGACATTATCCCAAAGCTACTCCTGCGTTGTCTTGGCCATGTGCTTAGGATCGTTGTCCTGTTGGAAGGTAAACCTTCACTGCAGTCTGGAAAACATCCCCACAGCATGATGCTGCCCCCACCATACTTCACTGTAGGGATGGTGCCAGGTTTCCTCCAGATGTGACGCTTGGCATTCAGGCCAAAAAGTTAGATCCTGGTTTAATCAGACCAGAGAATCTTGTTTCTCATTGTCTGAGATTCTTTAGGTGCCTTTTGGAAAACTCCAAGCGGGCTGTCATGTGCTTTTTTACTGAGGAGTGGCTTCCATCTAGTCACTCTACCATAAAGTCCTGATTGGTGTTGTCACGTCTACCCCCGCTCCCCCTCTCTGGCGCTGGTTGTTGACAGTTGTCTTATTATTACGCACACCTGCCACCATCGTTACGCGCACCTGCTCCTCATAAGACTCACCTGGACTCCATCACTTCTGTGATTACCTCTCCTATATCTGTCACTCCCTTTGGTTCTTTCCCCGGGCAGTATTAGTTATGTTTCTCATGTCCCGACGCTACTCTTGTTTTGTATTGTTCCATGTTCTATTTATTGTTAAATTCACCCCCTGTACTTGCTTCCTGACTCCCAGCGTC
This sequence comes from Salvelinus fontinalis, assembly GCF_029448725.1. Taxonomy (NCBI): domain Eukaryota; kingdom Metazoa; phylum Chordata; class Actinopteri; order Salmoniformes; family Salmonidae; genus Salvelinus; species Salvelinus fontinalis. Next base: position 56,795,047 of record NC_074673.1, read on the forward strand.
TGCGTTACAGGTGGAGTGCTGCAGAGATGGTTGTCCTTCTGGAAGATTCTCCCATCGCCACAGAGGAACTCTGGAGCTCTTTCAGAGTGACCATCGGGTTCTTGATCACCTCCCTGACTAAGGACCTTCTCTGTTTGGCCGGGTGGCCAGCTCTAGGAAGAGTCTTGGTGGTTCCAACTTGCTTCCATTTAATACTGATGGAGGCCATTATGCTCTTGGGGACCTTGAATACCGAAGACATTTTTTGGTACTCTTCCTCAAATCTGTGCCTCAACACAATCCTGTCTCGGAGCTCTATGGACAATTCCAACTCAGGTGAGTTCTGTGGCTCTGTCCTCTGCTTCGAGACACGGCAGAGGCTGGTTCATTCCGGCGATTGTGATAGGGAGTTCGATGGTGAGGCAAAGACTTAGTGTTTTTAACCTGTGGCAAAAAGTTCAGGATATCACCTGGTTGCTTCCCGAGGCTGTGAGTCAGTCACTGGGGGCTGATACTGTCAGGGGGGTATGGGGGATTAATGGGGGGTCAAATTACATTATGTAGGTCAGCTCAGAACAGCTGAAGATGGATTTTAAAGTCCCTATTTAACACCAACAAACGGCCCATAATACTATACTGGCCCTCTGCCCTCCCTAAATCGTGGCATTGAACGGTTCAGCAAACTTTTAGCCCCCCTTAACTGGCTAGGAGACTATTGCAGCTCTGTGGGTGTAACATTCATTAACAATTTTGATACCTTCTGGAAACAAAACTTGTTTTATAAGGAGGATAGGATCCACCCAAATCCATTTAGGTTCCTGGATCATTTCACAGCATTATAAGGCTGCGTTGAGACAATCACTTATCAATGACCCAAGCCCAGCTCAGTTAATCCCTACCATTGTGTCGCTGAGTTGTCAAAATGCTTCAGCAAATGTACATTATCCCAGGGGCGTTGGAAGACACAATGTAAGTAACCTAATGTATGTCCCTCTTACTGCCCGTAATGCCTCTGCTGATCCTACAGCTATTGTACGCGGTAATCATGTGCCTATGAACCAGAGTTATACTGTTAGCATTGAGGTGGTGTGCCATAGTAGGAAGTCCACTGTGTGCAGCTCACCCTGCACTAATAAAAATAACCAGAGCATGTCTACCTCTTCTAAGCTTCCCAGTAAAGCAGGAAAAACAATCAAGCATCCCAGAAAAGTGTGAACATAGACCACGTTAACATATGTAGCTTAAGAAACAAAGTTCATGAAATCAATCATTTGTTAACAGATGACATTCATATTTTGACAATCTCTTAAAACTCACTTAGATGATACCTTTGATACAGTGGTAGCAATACTTGGTTATAAGATCTACAGAAAAGACAGAAATTCCAGAGGTGCGGATGTTTATATTCAGAACCACATTCCTGTAAAGCTTAGAGAGGATCTCATGTTAAATACTGTTGAAGTAATATGGCTACAGGTCCATCTGCCTCCCCTAAAGCTCATTCTGGTGGGAAGCTGCTATAGACCACCAAGTGCTAACAGTCAGTATCTGGATAATATGTGTGAAATGCTTGATAATGTATGTGCTGTCAATAGAGTTATGCTTTCTGGTTGATTTTAAATATTGATTGGCTTTCATCAGGCTGCCCATCCAAGAGAGAGCTTCAAACTGTAGCCAGTGCCTGCAACCTGGTTCAGGTTACCACTCAACCCACAAACAGTACAGGAATGAAATCATCAACATCTGTTCTTCAGATCTTTACTAATGCTGCAGACATTTGTTTGAAGCAGTATCCAAATCCATAGGATGTAGTGATCACAATATAGTAGCCATATCTAGGATAACCAAAGTTCCAAAGGCTGGGCCTAATATAGTGTATAAGAGGTCATACGATAAGTTATGTAGTGATTCCTCTGTTGTTGATGTGAATAATATTTGCTGGTCTGTGGTGTGTAATGACGAGCAACCAGACCCTGCACTTGACACATTTATGAAATTGCTTATCCCAGTTTACTAATAAGCATGCACCCATTAGGAAAATTACTGTAAAAACTGCTAAATCGACATGGATTGATGAGGAATTGAACAATTTTATGGTTGAGGGATGATGGCAAATAGGTCTGGTTGTAGAACCGATTGGCAAATTGAGAAATCATGTGACTAAACTCAATAAAAAGAAGAAGAAACTACACTACGAAACAAAGAAAAATGACAAAGAAAAATGACAAAGCATTGTTATTTTGAATTGTGTAAAGTGAGTGTGGAAGAGATGAATTTTTGTTGCTGTATATCAACAATGACAAGCCAACAGGGTCTGACAATTTAGATGGAAAATGACTGAGGATAATAGCGGACGATATTGCCACTTCTATTTGCCATATCTTCAATTTAACCCTACTAGAAAGGGTGTGCCCTCAGGCCTGGAGGGAAGCAAAGGTTATTTCTCTACCTAAGAATAGTAAATCCCCCTTAATTGGCTCAAATAGCCGACCAATCAGCCTGTTACCAACCCTTAGTAAACTTTTGGAAAAAATAGTGTTTGACCAGATACAATACTATTTCACAGTAAACAAATTGACAACATACTTTCAGCACGCTTATAGGGAAGGACACTCAACAAACACAGCACTTAAACTGCAATACCTTGATGTGGAATTTGTGTATCTGATGTGGTGTGTGATGTGTGAATTTGTGTAATTTGTGTAAGTCAAATTTGAAAATTCCTAACAAGACACTTTAGTCATCACCTTAGTGCACAAAACAGCCATTTAATTATTCAATTTTTATAATTCCCCCCCCCCCCCCCCCCCCCCCTTCATCACTCTCAACCAAAGATATTTACATGTTATATTCATGCTCTGAGGTCAAGACCCCGGCTAGCCAGGGGAAGTGCCGGTTGTCCACATGCTCTGACAGAGTATGTCCGCGCGATACTGCTATCCAGCGCAGGCAAGGCAATCCCAGTAAGAAAGATGGCAGCAACCACGAAATGGCGTATGCGAACGTGAGTAGATTACGTTGAAAACAAAGGTTAGCCATCATGGAGGCAGTCTTTAGTCCTTATTATACCCAAAGATTATGGATATACTGACAAGATGCATGTCTCTCCTCCCTAATAATGGGATTCGTTATCCACAAAGCGGAACAGCGGGCTGTCTAGTTCCCACCTATCCTTTCTTTGGATTGGTGGAGTCATCTCATTATTGTAATCCTTTTTTGAAAATTAAATGAGGGTTGTTGACGTCAACCGCCTGCATTCAGTATAGAGCGATGCTATGCTACTAGCCTCATGCCATGAATATGCATAGCCATCTCGATACAACTGATAGTGTTTGTCTTTTATCAAAGTTGCCGGGGTGCCCAATGTTCCCTCTAAGCTGCCTGCGGCACAGTAGAAATATCATAATATTCAGAGAAGCACAAGATTGAACTCAACTTTCTGGAGTTTTCCCTGTTAACACTGTTAACGTTTCCCTTTACTGTGGGAATTGTGATCGAATCAACGCAATATTAGCCACTTTCAATGCAACATACCGAGCCAAAACGAACTATGCAAAACTTTAGTATGCTAAACTAACTATACAAGAGATTTTGTTGTAAGCAGAACGCATCGGAGTAGGATTCTATTGCATTGATAGGCACCACTCAGGCACAACTCTTACCCTACGAGGTCCGGAGCCTGCTGGTTTTCTGTTCTACCTGATAATTGCATACGCCTGGGTTCCCAGTTCTAAATCAGTCCCTGATTAGATGGTGACAATGAAAAAATGCAGTCGAACTGGCTTCGAGGTCCAGAGTTGAGTTTGAGGGCTCTACGCAGACCGGTGCGCCATACCCAATCGGAGCTTCAGTAGGACTATATGCAAATAAACCATTGCCGTATATGGATCTGTGCCGTTCACTTTGAACTGGACTGTTTACAGCAACAGCGGTCGAGAGTAGATGCACTTGTTTTGAGATCAAAGCGAGAGCTACATGTAGCCACGTGTGCACATTTGTTCATATCCTTCGCTAAGTAGCCAACAGGCAGAGGGTAACATAATTTGTCTGATTCTCTAATAATGGTATGGGAATAATTATGCATTTTATTTTGTGGTTTCTTGTATCAAACAAAAACATTTTCAGTCACCACCTTGTCCGAAGGACAAGTGGATGGACAGGTTAATGTCAAGCTCTGCATGTTTTAAAAAAAAGTCTCTGTAGGCCTACGTTGAACACCAGACATTGGCTGATACTGTAGGCTGAACGACAGAACTGCTATTTCCATTTTAAAGTGTTATTGGATGCATTATCTCCATTGTTTTTGATGGTAGGCCACTGTTATGTCTATATTATGTTCAAATAGCCACAGTAGCCTACATGAAAAGTCCCAGAATCACAAAACGAGGTGCATTGAAACCCATAGAGACTGACCTTAAACGTTTCTGGCCGATAGCTCGCCCAGGGACCCCGTAGCAACACCGAAATAAGTGAATTTTCATCACTAATTAAGGTCGCTGCTCGGGCTCCGAATGACCTATTGACCCGAAACTCGGGATTCGGGGTCGCCTCAGCTAGGCTTTCACATGGACCCCGCAGCTCGAATGTAACTATGTTTTTGAAAGTTTTGATATGGTTTTAACAGAAGGTGCTATGAGTGGTGTACATTGTCCATTAGCAATATATTTAATGAGGGATTTGCATCACAAAATGGACAGGCTGAAATCAACGATGGAGAGAAACCACTGTCACTGTTCGGCCATCCTGCCATCCCATGAACTGGCCAGTCAATTGGGCATTTCTGCAGTATATTAGAGCATCTCCAATTCGTGATGGTTAAAGACATTGCAAATGGACAGTGTACAATTGTAAATTTACAATGTATTTAATGAAGGATTTACAGTTGAAGTCAGAAGTTTACATACACTTAGGTTGGAGTCATTAAAACTTGTTTTTTAACCACTCCACAAATTTCTTGTTAACGAACTATAGTTTTGGCAAGTTGGTTAGGACATCTACTTTGTGCATGACATAAGTCATTTTTCCAACAATTGTTTACAGACAAATTATTTCACTGATAATTCACTGTATCACAATTTCAGTGGGTCAGAAGTTTACATACACTAAGTTGACTATACCTTTTAACAGCTTAGAAAATTCCAGAAAATTATTTCATGGCTTTAGAAGCTTCTGACAGGCTAATTGACATAATTTGAGTCAATTGGAGGTGTACCTGTGGATGTATTTCAAGGCCTACCTTCAAACTCAGTGCCTCTTTGCTTGACATCATGGGAAAATCAAAAGAAATCAGCCAAGACCTCAGAAAAAAATTGTAGACCTCCACAAGTCGGGTTCATCCTTGGGAGCAATTTCCAAACGCCTGAAGGTACCACGTTAATCTGTACAAACAATAGTCCGCAAGTATAAACACCATTGAACCACGCAGCTGTCATACAGCTCAGGAAAGAGACGCGTTCTGTCTACTTGAGATGAACGTACTTTGGTGCGAGAAGTGCATATCAATCCCAGAACAACAGCAAAGGACCTTGTGAAGATGCTGAAGGTAACGGGTACAAAACTATCTATATCCACAGTAAAACGAGTCCTATATCGACATAACCTGAAAGGCCGCTCAGCAAGGTAGAAGCCACTGCTCCATAAAAAAGTCAGACTATGGTTTGCAACTGCACATGGGCCAAAGATCGTACTTTTTGGAGAAATGTCCTCTGGTCTGGATGGAACAAAAATAGAACTGTTTGGCCATAATGACCATCGTTATGTTTGGAGGAAAAAGGGCGGAGGCTTGCAAGCCGAAGAACACCATCCCAACCGTGAAGCATGGGGGTGGCAGCATCATGTTGTGGGGGTGCTTTGCTGCAGGTGGGACTGGTGCACTTCACAAAATAGATGGCATCATGAGGTAGGAAAATTATGTGGATATATTGAACATCTCAAGACATCAGTCAGGAAGTAAAAGCTTGGTCGCAAATGGGTCTTCCAAATGGACATTGACCCCAAGCATACCTCCAAAGTCATAAGGACAACAAAGTCAAGGTATTGGAGTGGCCGTCACAAAGCCCTGACCTCAATCCTATAGAAATTTGTGGGAAGAACTGAAAAAGCGTGTGCGAGCAAGGAGGCCTACAAACCTGACTCAGCTACACCAGCTCTGTCAGGAGGAATGGGCCAAAATTCACCCAACTTATTGTGGAAGGCTACCCAAAATGACGTTTGACCCAAGTTAAACAATCTAAAGGCAATGCTACTGTCACGAGAATTTCTGTCCCAATGTTCTAACTGAAATATTTTATCACTTTGACCAATTCCCAGAGGTTGTAAGGCTCTGGTTAATGAAGAATTAGACAAAGTCCCAGTCTGCAATAGATCAACACTTTATTCAGAGAGCGCTCTGTCTTCAAAGGAGAACACAATCTTTTTATAGCACAAACACACACAAATGAACTCACATCAGTAGAAACTCCACCTCTTTAGGTGGGCTGTATTTTTCCAAAGTTCACATACAATATCACCCTTCTGCAACATGTTTCATCATCTTCTGCAAGCCTAGCCATTTCTAACAGTGCTTTTTCCTCCCTAGGGTTGGGAGGCCTCTTTCCAGTTATTAGTTTCACCGTTATCACAAGTCGACAGTTCAGGTGTCCTTGAATGTCTCAACTATACCCTGCTCATATTGCGAAATAGTAACACAATGACCTAGTCTTTAAAAAGTCTAGTCACAGTCATTATTGGATTATTATATGGTTTCAGGGTGGAATACTTTAGTCATTATCTTGAACATACAAATTCTTCTATCAGCTACCAAATACTAATTGAGTGTATGTAAACTTCTGACCCACTGGGAATGTGATGAAACAAAATAAAAGCTGAAATAAATCATTCTAGCATTCTTAAAATAAAGTGGTGATCCTAACTGACCTAAGACAGGGATTTGTTACAAAGATTAAATGTCAGGAATTGGGAAAAACTGAGTTTAAATGTATTTGGCTAAGGTGTACGTAAACCTCCGACTTCAACTGTAACATCACCAAATGGAAAGGCTGAAATCAACACCAACAAGCGATTGGACAGTGTCCATTACACATATGCTATATTGTCTGTGTGAACAGCTCTTCTGCAAGTTGACAGTGTCCATTGCCAGTGTATCTCCATAATGACTTCCCATTATGAAATGGACATGCTGAATCAACATCAATGAGAAATTCTTACTTCCTATGGACCTTCTAGGTTGATTCAGAGCTTAACATAGTGATAAATTATATATAATTTGGATGTTTCTTATGCCATTTGGACTTGGTTCACTGACTTTTGGGTTCGGAAGCCGACTTCCTATGATCATATGTGGCAAATGGACAAAACATAGGCCTTATGGACAAAATCAATAAAATAAGACAAATGTATGTTCTTGCTCTGAGAAATTAAGTCTATTCCATGCGAGAAATTGCCAAGAAATTGAAGATCTCGTACAACGTGTGTACCACTCTCTCACAAACTGGTTCTAACCAGAATAGAAAGAGTGGGAGGCCCCGGTGCACAACTGAGCAAGGGGACAAGTACATCAGTGTCTAGTTTGAGAAACACACCTCACAAGTCCTCAACTGGCAGCTTCATTAAATAGTAACCGCAAAACACCAGTCTCAACGTCAACAGTGAAGAGGCGACTCCAGGATGCTGACCTTCTAGGCAGAGTTGCAAAGAAAAAGCCATATCTCAGACTGGCCAATAAAAATTAAAGATTAAGATGGGCAAAAGAACACCGACACCGGACAGAGGAACTCTGCCTAGAAGGCCAGCATCCTGGAGTCGCCTCTTCACTGTTGACGTTGAAACTGGTGTTTTGCGGTTACTATTTAATGAAGCTGCCAGATGAGGACTTGTGAGGTGTGTTTCTCAAACTAGACACTGATGTACTTGTCCCCTTGCTCAGTTGTGCACCGGGGCCTCCCACTCTTTCTATTCTGGTTAGAGTCTGTTTCTAAAGTGTTTTATGCTGGGCGTGAGTAACTTAGCAGGTCTATAGTATAATGTATTGTTTTGAAATGTTTATTACATATCTATTCAGTCACAACTCACTCATTTTATGTTGCCTTCTTTTAAAGTTTGCAAAAATGATATTTGTTTTTTACTGTTACCTTTTACATGCTGAAACAGTCATTAGTTTTGGGCTAGACTATGATCTGTAAATATATACTGTAAATGTCTACTACCCTTTAAAAAAAGTTGATGAATGAAATTAGCACCATTTTTAATAGTTTGTTGCTACTGTCTGGTGGGGAAGTGGGCAACATGGAATAAATACATCAGAGGAGGAAGGGAGAATTATGAGAAATCAGAACTTGGACAATGTCAGGCAATAAGCAGGTAAATGTACAGCCTATCAGTGACAAAAGAAACGGTGCAGAGGAAGCCTTAAGATAATATTAGATATTTGCATTTTATGTACTGGAAACAGGGCTAGCCAGCAATTCTCAAAACATTGGATTACCAATTTGAGCAATGACGTCTCAGTTTGCAGCACGTTTTCACATGGACGTATATACACTTAACAAAACTATAAATGCAACACCTAAAGTGAAATAAAAGATCCCAGACATTTTCCATACGCACAAAAAGCTTATGTCTCTCAATGTTTTATAATTTCCCTTTTGGAAAATATTTTCATCCAGCCTTTCTGGTTTGGAAAGTATGGTGACCAATATTGTTTTAATTTATCCATCAAACACATGGAGTTTTTGAAAAAGTAGGTACTTTTCACAAAACAACCACATCTGGTGGATGGAAAGTGCCATTTAAAATGTGTTTTCACATGCAGCTTAATACTTCAGACAAGGAAAAATGATGGATAGCTAATTAATGTGAAAAACGATAAACTATAATCTTGGAATGGAGCTCTAGAGTTGTATTGTTGTCATCACCGGGAGTCTATTAGTCAGTCAGTCATTCAATTAGTCAGCTAACCACTAGGACACTTTTATGATATCAATAGCAATAGCCTTTTTGTATTGCTCATGTTATACAGAAACTAAACGGGTTCTGAATTAACAGCAGAAAACGCATACAAAGCACACTTAAAGCAAAATATGGACTGCACAATGCAGGTCAAGGACAAACATGGTTCAACATTTTCTTCTTAATTTGAGTCACTGTAAGCATCTCAAATTAGTTTGACTTATTTGTCCACTTTGGGGTGGCAAAGTTTTATACATGGACCTTGGTGAAAATCATTGAGGGTCATATTCTGGTATAATACCCACTTATGGGAGGTAGCTAAATGATTATTATTAAATGTTTTATTGTTTCACTCAGATGCACTGTTGACGCTCAGAGCTGAAGTATTTCACTGTACCCTGCAACTATACCTGAGACCCTGTGCATGTGACATATCTACATGTGGTTATCACTGGCATTGGTTGTTTGGGTCAAGAGGATAGAGGGTCTGAAATGTAATTTTGTATTATCAGGGAACAATCGTTGCAAAATAAAAGAATACGACGGGTGTCTTTACTTACAAGCCCATTTCCCACCAAAGCGGAGTTAAAAAGTTAGAAAAATATTTGGTATATAAATAACGAAATAGTAACAATAACGAGGCATATATAAGGAGTACCAGTACCAAAATAAGGCCATTGATATGTTAACTTAATATTACAACACAAATTAAGGTATAAAATAATTTTTACAATAATGACATCTCCATGGGTCCACCTTGAGGGGTCAAAGGTCATACCTGTATGCATTTTGGGGTATATTGAGGCAGTATTGGGTGTGCTTTATTATCACATGCTAGATGATTTCTTCACAAGATTACCCATTGGAAAATTTGCAGAGAGTCATCATAGATTTTGTGTAAAATCAGTCATAGCAGCCTATTTTCAAGTTGGCCACCATTCATTTCAATGTGGAGGAACTGAATAGATTTTTCAATGCCATAAATTAGTAAATATTGGTGTAATAAGACCAACAAAGGCTGAAAATGTGTGTAACAGTAAGAAAAATGCTAAAATATGCACCAGAGATATGAGTTATTTGTATTTAGTAACATTTTACCAGAGCATCTAAATTACTCAAATGTAAATGTACTATTATAATGGTAGAAATATGACGTATGACAAAACACTGAAAATAAGGTCTGAGGTTAAGACACGCTTAGGAGATATTTTACGTTTACTTCTATGAGATAATATCAGTCATTTAACATGACCTTTATCAATTGTGAAGCCTATATGTGCTTTATGTGCTTTTTTCAAAACATAAATGTTTTTAAAAAATCCCAAATTATGACATTAGCTGATGAAGATGATCTCATAGAACAAAATGTATAACATTTCCTAAGCCTGTATTTACCAAAAAAGTAGTTTTTGGCCATAATCAAAAACCCCTACAAACTCCATTCATTACCCCGGGCTGTCGAACGAACCATGGCGGAGTTAGTCCCTACAAAAATACGCCATTACTATTTCTCTACAGCTGGGACAGGGTGCTGGCTGGATGTAGTGGTACCCACTGGTGGCCTTTACTATGGGCGGGGGTTGGCCCTCCCTCTCTGGGTTTCCCCAGCCCATGCAGGGAGCTGGCTGAATGTAGTGGCACTCCCTGCTGGCCGTAGGCGGGGGATAGGACCATTCTGGAGATTGGCCCACACTCACTGGGCTATGTCCTTGCGGCTGGGAGCTGGCTGGATGAAGTAGTGCCTCCTGGTCCTTGCCTGTCCGGGGGCCAGCTCCCGTTCTCTGGGTCGGCCCCAGCCCTCTCTGGGTGTATCTAGTGGTGTCCCCTGGTGGCCACTGGTAGGGGTCGGGCTCTCTCTGGTAGTCGGCCACCCCACCCTGGCAGTCTCCCCCCTCTTCCATGGTGCAGAGAGCAGGGTGGATGTTGTGGCGCCACCTGGTGGTGGGGGCAGGGGGTCAGCCCCCCTCTCCGGGCGTTGGTCTCTCTCTCCTGGGTAGGCCCCATTCCTCTCTGGCACTCTCCCCCAATCTCCCTAGTGCCCCTCCCTGGGAGGGAGCTGTCTGGATGGAGTGGCGCCCGCTTGCTGCCTTGGCAGAGTGCAGAGATTGGGCACCCTATCCGGGGGTCGGCCCCCTTCCCTGAGTTGGGCCCAGCCCTCTCCGGCCGTCTTCTCCCCCTTTCTCTGGTGCAGGGAGTTGGGTGGATGCAGTGACTCCCCCTAGTGGCCGTGGCCGGGGGTCGGCCCTTTTCCCGGGTCGGCCTCAGATCTCTCTGGCCCTCAACACCCACATCCTTGGGGCAGGGAGCTGGCTGGATGTAGTGACGCACCCTGGTGGCCACTGGCGGAGGTTAGGCAACGTCCCTGTGGAAGGGAGCTGGGTGGATGTAGTGGCGCCCCCTGGTTGCCGTTGGTGGGGGATGCCCCCCCCCCGCCGCCACTCTTGGGGACAGCCCCCCACTGTCTTGGTTGACCTCAGCCCTCTTACCTCATCACCCTGGGGCATGGAGCTGGCTGGATGTAATGGTGCCCCCTGGTGGCCTTGGGCAGGGGTAGGCAGCCCTCTCTGGCCCTCTCCCCCATATCGCTGAGGAAGGGAGCTGGCTGGATGTAATGGAGCCATCTGGTGGCCTTGGCCATCGGTGGGGGGGGTTTCGCCCCCGTCCCCCTCATCCCCCCCGCCAGCCCTCGTCCCCCAGTGGTCGGCCCACCCAGTCTCTGGGTGGAGTCTCTGGATTACAGCGTTCTAATCACTTGTAAATACACACTGGACAAGTGTAATGAATATATGTAAAAATGACCATAACGAGCGTTCTAATCACCTGTAAATACTCACTGGACAGGTGTAATGAATATATGTAAAAATGACCAGAAGTGTTCTAATCACCTGTAAATACACAGAATGGACGAGTGAAAAAAAAACACAAACATGTAAAGAAAATGACATTTGCCACTTGAAAAAAGCAAGTGAAAAATGATAATTACAAGTGTTAAGAAAGGTTCCGGGTAAGACGATTTGAACATATTGTCTTTTCATATGCTCCACACTTAATTTTTATGCGCTCAATTCCATTTTCTGGGCACACATGTTTGTTTGAGCTCTTTACTCTCTCTCAGCTCGCCAACATGATCCTCTACGGCTGTGAGGTTGTTGGTGAATGGGAAAATGCAGAGTCAGGCACAGGACACAGATATGAGTAATAGTCCAAATTTACTCAAAATATACGTAAAGTTCCAAACAAGGAACAAACACAATCATCCAGAGCACTATCAACACAAACCCACATGACAAACAATAACGCACAAAACAGAGAGGGAAGTCAGAGGGTTAAATAAGGAACATAATTAATAGAATGGAAACCAGGTGTGTATGATCAAGACAAAACAAAACGAAAATGAAACATGGATCGGTGGTGACTAGAAAGCGGTGACGTCGACCGCCGGACGCCGTCCGAACAAGGAGAGGGACCAACTTCGGCAGAAGTCGTGACAACGGCTTGATTTTTGGGGGGGAATTCTCAACTCTCCACCTGCTCTCAACATTATTGTCCGTGTTCTGCACATACCCCCTTGCGCTTTCAATTTGTGAGAAGGAAATGACACCATATCAGTGCCTGGTCTGGTAAAGTATAGGCAGCTGCATGCTGGAATGACCCTTAATGGGCGTATGGAGAGAAGTGGGAGAATCATGGGAGGATCATGGGAGGATCAGGTACTGGATGATTTCTCTGTGACTGGTTACTGTTTTGATTGAGCGGTGTTCCCGACTGTGTGTCACTTCTAGCCAGCCTGGGTAATAAGTTATCGTGTGAAACATGACTGGGAGAGCTAAAAAAGCTTGAACTAATCTTGATAGAATCATACTGTTTCGGTTTCATTTTAACGAAACACATATGTCACAAATTTTATGTCACTTTTTACCAATACATATTAGGTCTAGAACTCATTGTGACATCTGTTTGGCTATCATATGATGACAATAAACTTGAGTTTCGTAGGTAAGGCTTATTATAATTACTGTTGTAGGTTTATTATTAGGCACCAAACAGACTATACAGGTTTTTCATTTACCAGTAAATCTAAACTCAAAAAAAGAAACGTCCTCTCACTGTCAACTGCGTTTATTTTCAGCAAACTTAACATGTGTAAATATTTGTATGAACAAGATCCACAGACATGTGACTAACAGAAATTGAATGAGTCCCTGAACAAAGGGGGGGTCAAAATTAACAGTCAGTATCTGGTGTGGCCACCAGCTGCATTAAGTACTGCAGTGCATCTCCTCCTCATGGACTGCACCAGATTTGCCAGTTCTTGCTGTGAGATGTTACCCCAATCTTCCACCAAGTCACCTGCTAGTTCACAGATATTTCTGGGGGGAATGACCCTAGCCCTCACCTTCCGATCCAACAGGTCCCAGACGTGCTCAATGGGATTGAGTTCCGGGCTCTTCGCTGGCCATGGCAGAACACTGACATTCCTGTCTTGCAGGAAATCACGCACAGAACGAACCGTATGGCTAGTGGCATTGTCATGCTGGAGGGTCATGTCAGGATGAGCCTGCAGGAAGGGTACCACATGAGGGAGGAGGATGTTGTCTTCCCTGTAATGCACAGTATTGAGATTTGCCTGCAATGACAACAAGCTCAGTCCGATGATGCTGTGATACACCGCCCCAGACCATGACGGACCCACCACCTCCAAATTGATTCCGCTCCAGGGTACAGGCCTCGGTGTAACGCTCATTCCATCGACGATAAACGTGAATCCGACCATCCCCCCTGGTGATTCAAAACCGCGACTCGTCGGTGAAGAGCACTTTTTGCCAGTCCTGTCTGTTCCAGCAACGGTGGGCTTGTGCCCATAGGCGACGTTGTTCCCGGTGATGTCTGGTGAGGACCTCCTTTACAACAGGCCTACAAGCCCTCAGTCCAGCTTCTCTCAGCCTATTGCGGACAGTCTGAGCACTAATGGAGGGATTGTACGTTCCTGGTGTAAGTAGCCTCTGATGAAGGCGGAGGTGTCAATGGAGGTGGCATGGTTATTTGTGACCAGACTTGGTCGGTCTTCCAATCCATTAGTGGTATCAAACGGTCTATTAAATCTACCCCAATTAGCATCTGCTCGGTGTCAAAGCTAGTCACGTACACCGGGTGGATAAGGAAGTTTAGTTTATGTAGGAGACACCTGGCGAGAGACTAGGTAGCCTGAGTGAAGCCACAGTTTAGTGTCGCATTCTTCCGTTTTTAACCAATGTTTTGCTGGGTCCACTGCCCTTTTGAGTTCGTCGTGCAAAGTTTGAGAAATGAGGGAAATTGTCGAGCCTGAGTCAATCAGCGCATCACAGGTTAAGCAGTCCTCCAAGACTGTTTTGAGGTATGGCCTGTTTGAGTTGTTTTTCCTCGTCATATCCCCAACAATGTGGAGTGGGTCCTCTATCAAATGGGTCCTCTATCAGAGTTTGAGTGGAATTGGCTATTGCGATGTTGCTTACGTTGTGTGTTGCAACATTTGTATCTGAGTCTATAGTCAAAGCTGGTGGGCTTTTTTCTTGATCAAGCAGGTGCTGGATATGGTTTCGAGTGAGAGCGGGGGTAATTTGATCGTTTATGTCCTCGCAAATGGTGTTATTTTGTTCGGCGAGTCCACGCCTAGTCATGGCGACTTATCTTTGTCCTCGTTCTCATTTTTTCCCCGCTTCTTTACTTCTCTTAGCAGAGCTTCTAGAGAGCACCGGTTTCTGCTTCGGTCGTCATTGAACCCTTTGCCACCCTTGTTACTCTTGTACCCTGACCCTTTCGGTGCGTAAAGGAAAAGTAAGGTAAAGGTAAAGGAACAGGTTGTTGCCGTACCTGTTTGGTTGGGAACATTCTTTATAGTTAGTTTTACTGCTGTGGCTATTGGTGTTATTGTTTCATGGTAGATACCGTGTTTGTGTGTCATCATTCACTGCTCAAATCCTTGATTCCACACCCTCTAACTGGAGTGAGTGCTCCTGCTCAATACTGGGTAGTCACGCTGCAGGTAGTCATGCTGTGACTGTTTTGGAGTTACTTCCGACGGGTGGTATTCTGTTGCATCGCGGAGTCCACTTGGGCGCTTAGAGTATTTATTTTAGACATGTGAGTGTCGCACTTGCTCCGTTCTGCCTCATACTTATCTGCCATGGTTTGCAGGGAGAGGTCTTGAGTGCAGAGCGAGAGATTCAGCGATGAGATTTCCTCCGCTTGCTTAGAGTTCAAGTTTTCCACATTCCACACCTGGGTTTTCTCATCATTCATTTGATCAGCGACTTCAATGAGTTGCGCTGTTTTTTCATCCAACTTTGTCATTGTGTTCATTAACTGATCGTCCTTGGTTTGCAGTTTTTGGACTAAAACATTATTGCTTTGAGTGGTGTCGTTCAAAACTGCTTGCAGGGTATCAAGTTGTGCGTCCCTGTCTTCTACTAGGTTGTCAGATTGTTCTAGTTTTGCCTTGGACTTCGTCATATTTATTTTTGGCTTAATCGAGTTATTCCAAAATGGGGTAGCCCCAGGGGTAGGCACAATGCCGTCGGGGGTATGCCAAATAAAAATGTGATTCACATTTTCAAACAGTCCATTTATATTTTCCAACGGGACTATACATTTGGGTGAGGTTTTTTTCTCACATGAGTAGCCTCGTTTCACTGCCAAAAGTCAAATTAAACCATCTAGTGTTCAGTCGAAATAATAACACAATGTCAAACACAGGAAGCCTAGTCAAATAATTAACATCCAATCACATTAACTCTTATTCTCTCGCAAGAATTCCACTAACGGTCCATATGTAGCCAAACGTAGCTTCTGCTCATTCCGCTTGCTCGGAAATTGATACATGGTTAAAAAAAGTAAGGCCCGCAACCATAGAGACACATACTAGCTCTACTGGTAGTACTGCTATTACCTGTCGACGACACAAGTTGTTCTGCTTCCACGAGCACATCCAATGCTGGCATCAGTAATTCTACATTTGTTGATCAATGGACGTTGGACCATCGAAGAGGCACAAACATGAACTACATTGATTTGGGGTTCACTTATATTGGGAGTAGTGCCTTTCCTCAACCACAGTGTGTTATATGTGCTAAAGTACTATCTCACAACTCGATGAAACCTTCACTCTTGCGCAGACGTTTAGAAACAAAACATACCAATTTGAAAAATAAGCCACGGGAGTACAATAAACGTGACTTAAATTAAACATGAAAGCTTGTCTGCCTATTCCTTATACCATACCAAACTGTTACTGGGGGTAAGAATAATGTGTGTAATGTATGAACTGACATCGCTAAGTTAACTTGTGTGTCGACCCACATTGCTAACTTAGCTGACAACGAAGCAGGGAGGAGAGATGAGTGTGCGTGTTGATCTGTTAGCTTACCAAATGCTGCCTGCGGCCAGTGACGGACTTCTCCATCACACACACTTTGTTTTATCACAAAACCAGATAGCAACCTCTGTGAAGTCCACAACGCATATTGCATGTAACAGACAGTTACATGACCTACAGCATGGTTAAGCAAGTTTAATGTTTCTGACATTTTCGGACCACTAAACAACTATTGATTTAGAACCACAGAGAGTTACCGCAAGTTGCAAAGAAAACAGGAGCTGCCTCCACTTTTCCAGCACCATTTCAACATCATCAAACCACCTATGCTTAGTCTAATACAGTGACAACTAAAAGATACCAAAAACAATTTAGTCCAATCAACATAAGCTAAATATGTGGCTGTCCGTGGTTCTGATTTCTGTTTGTGTGCGCATTCGTACAAGTAGTAAACCATGTTGACTCACCCTACTTGTAGAGAAACGCCAATACCATCCTCTTCTCTTTCATGTTGATGAAACGGTCTTTCACTTTGTCATACAGTACACGCTTTTATTTGTTGTTGTCCTAAGCTACCTGGCTAAAATGTTTAATCGCTAGCCGAACTTCCATTATTGGGCAACGTTAGCTAGTTAACATTAGTCTTTTACATCTAGCTACTGTCCATATTGAACTTCCATCCTCTCAGGCCAGGGGCACAACAATGTATGAATTAATGGTTGGATCAGAATCGCCGTTATAATCATTGGACATTACGGAGAATTAAGTAAAACCACAAGTTCAAATCCCTATCCGGAGGACAACAACACAACGTGATGCAACAATTCAAGTTGTTTTTGTTATTGACGTATACTCTCAAAGAGATTTGATAGGAGAGATGCCAAATCCAAGCTGGCTTCTTTTTTTTCTTTCGCCAGGACCATTCACAGTTGAGCTTGCTCAGTTTACATTATTATACTTATTTTTTGTCAAGGGAGGCCACATGCTCGCTGGCTTCTTTTGCATTCAATGCTATAGGCGGAAACAATGTTGTTTTGAACAGACAGTATCAGATAGATGGCCTACACAGAGAGATAGAGGGGCACTGTTTCGCTCGCTCGGATGCTTTCTCCTGTGAGATACATTCAGCCTCTTGTGAATTGAAGGAAAATTTATGAAACACGGACGAAAGACAAATTATAACTTTTTCTGTATTTTTGGGGAAGCCTGGCTTCCCTTTCTACATTCTACTGATCATTACACAGGTGCACCTTGTGCTAGGGGACAATGAAAGGCCATTGTCCCCATTGTCCACTAAAATGTTTTGTCACACAACACAATGCCACAGATATGTCAAATTTTGAGGGAGCATGCAATTGACATGCTGACTGCAGGAATGTCCACCAGAGCTGCTGCCAGAGACTTTAATCTTAATTTCTCTACCATAAGCCACCTCCAACGTTGTTTTAAAGAATTTGGCAGTATGTCCAACTGGCCTCACAGCCACAGAAACGTGTAACCACAACAGCCCAGGACCTCCACATCTGGCTTGTTCACCTGCGGGATCGTCCGAGACCAGCCACCCGGACAGCTGATGAAACCGAGGAGTATTTCTGTTCTTTAATATAGCCATTTTGTGGAGAGAAACTCATTCTGATTGGCTGGTCTTGGCTGCACCCCTGCCCAGTCATGTGAAATCCATAGATTAGAGCCTAATGAATTCACTTAAATTGACTGATTTCCTTATATGAACTGTAACTCAGTAAAATCGATGAAATTGTTCCATTCATATTTTTGGTCAGTATATATTTACTTTTGATAAATAAGTATATGTAAAAACAAATACTATTAGACTTTTAGTCGACTAGTATTTTGGTCAGTGACTTTCACTTTTTCTTGAGTAAGTTTCTATTAAGGTAGCTTTACTTTTACTCAAGTATGAAAATGGGGTACTTTTTCCACCACTGGTTTCATGTGTATGTTGCCTGAGTGGGATCTCCAGGAGAGTGAGGAAGTGTGTGAACTGAGAGACACCCATACTTGATGATGCTGTCTTCACAATGCAGTCTGAGTCCCATGTGGCTCAGTTGGTAGAGCGTTGTGCTTGTAACAAAGATTGTGGGTTTGATTCCTACAGGGGACCAGTACGAAAATATATGCACTCGCTACTGTAAGTCGCTCTGGATAAGAGTGTCAGCTAAATTACTTACATTTAAAATGAGCAGGCTAGATCTTAGAATCAACATTGCTGAGTAGCGACTAATCAAATCAAATGTTATTGGTCGCATGCACGTTTAGCAGATGTTGTTGCCGGTGTAGCGAAATGCCTGTTTTCCTAGCTCCAACAGTTCAGTAATATCTAACAAGACACAGACATCTAAAAGTAAAAGAATGGAAGAATAGGATGAGCAATGTCAGAATCCAGAGTATAAATATATATAGTACCAGTCAAAAGTTTGGACACACCTACTCATTCCAGAGTTTTTCTTTATTTTTTACAATTTTCTACATTGTAGAATAATAGTGAAGACTTCAAAACTATGAAATAACACATACGGAATCATGTAGTAACCAATATATTTTTTTAATCAAAATAGATTTTAGATTCTTCAAAGTAGCCACCCTTTGCCTTGATGACAGCTTTGCACACTCTTGGCATTCTATCAACAAGCTTCACTTGGAATGCTTTTCAACAGTCTTGAAGGAGTTCCCACATATGCTGGGCACTTGTTGGCTGCTTTTCCTTCAATCTGTGTTCCAACTCACCACAAACCATCTCATTTGGGTAGAGGTCAGGTGATTGTGGTGGCCAGGTCATCTGATGCAGAACTCCATCACTCTCCTTCTTGGTCAAATAGCCCTTACACAGCCTGAAGGTTTGTTGGGTCATTGTCCCGTTGAAAAACAAATGATAGACCCACTAAGCGCAAACCAGATGGGATGGCATATCACTGCAGAATGCTGTTGATGCCATGCTGGTTAAGTGTGCATTGAATTGTAAATGAATCACAGACAGTGTCACCAGCAGTAACACCCTGATCTGTTTCACCTGTCCTTGTGATTGTCTCCACCTCCCTCCAGGTGTCACCCATCTTCCCTATTACCTATTATTATTATTATTATTATTATTATTATTATTATTATTATTATTATTATTAGTAGTAGTAGTATATTTATACCTGTTTTCTCTGTTTGTTGGTTGCCAGTTAGTCTTGTCTTGCCAAGTCAACCAGCGTTTTTCCAAGCTCCTGTTTTTCCTAGTCTCTCTTTTCTAGTCCTCCCGGGTTCTGACCTTTTGCCTGCCCTGACACTGAGCCCTCCTGCCTGACCATTCTGTCTGCCCTGACACTGAGCCCTCCTGCCTGAGCTTTTGCCTGCTCTGACACTGAGCCCTCCTGCCTGACCATTCTGCCTGCCCTGACACTGAGCCCTCCTGCCTGACCATTCTGTCTGCCCTGACACTGAGCCCTCCTGCCTGACCTTTTGCCTGCTCTGACACTGAGCCAGCCTGCCTGTCCATACTGAATGCCCCTGACCTTGAGCCTGCCTGCCGCCCTGTACCGTTTGGACTCTGACCTGGTTATGAACTCTTGCCTGTCCAGGGGTTCAAGGCGTTAATGGAGCAGTTCCATGAATTGTCTCACAGGCAGCAAGCCACATCTGAGACCTCCCAGTCGCTCAATAACCCCCCTACCAGTGGTGGGTTTGGTCAGCCTACCTCGGCTACCCGAGATCCCCGCTTACCTCCTCCGGAGCAATATGCTGGGGATCCTGGAACCTGCCGGTAGTTTCTTTCCCAGGGATCCCTTATTTTTGAACTACAGCCATCTTCGTTCCCTTCAGATCAGTCAAAGATAGCGTATTTTATTACTCTAATGTCTGGAAGGGCACTCTCCTGGGCTACGACTGTTTGAGAGCAACAATCCGGTGTTTGCTATAAACTGGAAGATGTCATGGCGGAGGTGAGGAAGGTTTTAGATTCTCCGGTGCCCGGAAGAGAGGTGGCAGGAAAACTACTGAAATTAATTCAGAACTCCCATAGTGTGACAGACTACGCTGTAGATATTCGGACATTGGCCGCCGAGAGTGCCTGGAATCCAGAGGCCCTGTTCGATACCTTCCTTTACGGACTATCAAGGGAGATAAAAGATGAGCTTGCAGCTCGGGAGCTACCTTTCGGCCTCGATTCCCTCATCGCCCTTACCGTTAGGATTGATGGGCATCTACGTGAACGCAGGAGTGAGAGGAGGTCGGGTCTGGGTCACACTCGTTCGTCCGCTGCTGCTTGCTCACCTCCAAAGGAATCCTGAAGTCCCCGAAGGCTGTATTTCCGAGAAGCTCCGAAGCCACCCGAGTTCCCTCGAGAATCATCGGCGACGGGTGAGTCGGACTCACTGGTGTCACGAACCGGCTCAAAGTGCGTAACAAAAAGGGAGACAACGTGGAGATAAGGAATAACAAAATACATTTATTAACTAAAGTAAACTAAATATAATTATCAATGGTGTGTGTGTAGTCAGTAATCAGTAAAGTGAGTGGTTGCGTGCATAAATGTGATGAGGGGTGTTGAAAGGTGCCAACGCAAACAACCAAAAACAGCCACAAAAATGCCACAACCAAAATCTGTGTCTGCATGGAGAGAGTCTTCCCAATGAATGGGGAAGAGGTGCATTTATCCTGGGACACACCCGAGCCCAGGTGTGTCCCATTTCTCTGACGACCTTCCCGGCTCCGCCCACAGACATCCTATTAAGGAAAACAAGAGCAAAGAGAAAGAATTCGGCTGTCTCAGCCGGACTCTAGAGGGTGCCCAGGCTAACCGGATGTTCTTTCCTGATTCGGCCCGGTCCCAGGTCCTGGAATGGGCTCATTCCTCCAGGCTTACATGTCAGCCGGGGTCCCGTCGAACCCTGGCCTTCCTCCGACAACGCTTCTGGTGGCGCACCATGGTCCCTGACGCCTCTGCCTTCATCACCGCATGCACGGTATGTGCCCAGAATAAGACTCAAAAGGCAAGCTCCATCTGGCCTCCTTCAGCCACTGCCCGTTCCCCATCGCCTCTGAAATGGTCCACCCTCCAGAAGCTGAAAAAATGTGTCTTGTCACCGCAAAACCCTCACTAACTTTTACAGGTGCACAATTAAGAGCATCCTGTCAGGCTGTATCATCCCCTGGTAAGGCAACTGCACCACCCACAAGCGTAAGGCTCTCCAGAGGGTGGTGCGGTCTGCACAACGCATCACCGGGGGCAAACTACCTGCCCTCCAGGACACCTACAACACCCGATGTCACAGGAAGGCAAAAAAGATCATCAAGGGCAATAACCACCCGAGGCACTGCCTGTTCACCCCTCTTCCATCCAGAAGGTGAGGTCAGTGCAGGTTTAGTTTAGTTTTTAATTCAACCATTTAAAAAAAGAAGCACACGTAAAACTTGAAAGCGCCATACATATACATGAGTAAAATCATTGAGGATAAGACACAATAAAGTCTGGGACTTATTTCCATTGTGGTCCTCTTGAGACAAGGCTCGACAAGATCGAACACAGTATGGCAGTGAAATAATACAACAAAAACAGAGAAGAAGAACATCTTTCGCATCATTCCAGTTACATCATAGGGGTTATTCATATGGGCACAGAAGACATCAAACATATTTTTTACTTTTATTTTTAAAGCTGCCCAGAGAGGATGTTGTTTTTATGGGCAGGTGCATCAAAGCTGGGACAGAGAGATTGAAAAACAGCTTCTATCTCAAGGCCATCAGATTGTTAAACAGCCACCACTAGCACAGAGAGGCGGCTGCCTACCTACAGACTTGATATCATTTGCCACTTTAATAAATGGAACACTAGTCACTTTAATAATGCCTCTAAGAATGTTTACATATCTCACATTACTCATCTGATATGTATATACTGTATACTGTATCCTTCACTATCTATTCTTTACTGTCACTGCTCGCTCATCCATATATTTTATACTTAAATATTCTTATCCCATTCCTTTACTAGATTGTGTGTATTAGGTTTTGTTGTGGAATTTGTTAGATATTAGCTACTGCTGCACTGTCAGATCTAGAAACATAAGTATTTTGCTACACTCGCAATAACATCTGCTAACCATGTGTATGTGACCAATAAAATTTGAGAAAAGGCAAGTGGCCACACCTATTACGTATGTGTCCCTTTTAGAGCACGCAGGCCAATTTTCCCGTGAAAGGCGACCCGACCAATGGCTGCGGCCACCGAGCTGCGGCCACCGAGGCCAGACTGGCATTTAGAGCTATTTCATTGAAGAATCTCACATATTGTGCTTTTAAATAACCATAGACCACTTAAACTGGTATAACACTTCCACTAATGGTTGGCACAAATACATCACAGTGTAAACCATGCCCACTATAAAAGGTAGTGAACAATCAGATCATATAAGTACCGCTGAATGTACATTGTGTTTTTTTACCTTTTTGTCCCCTAGGGACAATACCTCAACCATACACTTTTTAGACTGCAGGAGGCTGGCTATATGTTCAGCTGTGAGTGCCTAATCACGTGATCATCAGTAATCAGTAATCTGGAGAGTAATCTGTCCAAATTCTCAGGGCAGGTAATTGGGTTTGAAAAATTCAGAGGCCTGTTCCGTTGAAAACAGCTCTGTTCCAAAACTTTGAATTCTGAGTCAACAACACAGACGTTCTCAAGTGATGTTCTCAAGTGATACACTTAATTTATGTGTATGAGCTATTTTAGGATGTTTCTAGGCCAAGTATTGTTAATGCATTCCATGCATTGTTTACAATACAGGGCTTTCCGTAACCGGGCTTGTATTAAAATGACACGGAAAACACAATAAAACATTTTTGGGGACTTTGTTGTTCTCTGTCAGTAGATAATCTCATCATGTTGATGTTGTTTGTGTGTTTGTGCATCGACGGAGAATGAAAGGCCTCTTTATGCTACGAAGCACCGCATCACCATTACTCTGAGAGCCATAAGCGAGGGACACTGAGCAAAGTGGCGAAACGGAGGAATCAAAAATGATGCTTGTGACAGCATGATTTGATAGGAAGTTACCGTGGCAAGGCCAAGGTACAGAGACCAGAGCTATCATTTACTTGCTTTGTCAGATAATATCAGTGTTAACGAGACAGTGATGTCAATGGAAAGAGGTTTGAGGAAGTGGTAATAGCCTTGTCTTTTCTGTGGTTCAATTAGCGCTGAAAAGTTTTTGGTGTTACTTTGTTGACTTTTGAATGTTATATCATTTTTGTGCATCTCTGAGCGATGTCCTATCAATTCCCAGGGTCATTTAATGTTTTCTTGTGTATCTGAGCTAGTGCGGTTCAAGCAGGCAGAAATTCAGCCAGTATAACAAGTTTTCCATCAGAATGACCTACCCTCAATAGAGAATCTTATATAGCGCTGGGAAAGTCTGACGTATTCACTTCTTTTTATTGACTTCAAGTGCAAATGGCACAAAAACAAACTTGAAAACCTTCATAAAAGGCATCGCGTAGAAGTCATTTAATCCACAAATACGAATATAACATGAACCAGGTTTTAAGGGGACACATTTTCATGATTTTGATGAAACAATCTTAAAGTTCAGAGAAGCACAGAAAAGGTGGATACATAAGTGGAGACCACTTTCCCAGCATATACTGACATATGGAAATGTTGTAGAAGTTTGCTACCTCGACTCTAAAACACATGTGGGATAATCTCATGTAGTGTGCAGTTAAACTTAACTAGCAACTTGTTACGAATGTCATTTAAATCAATCAGAGGTTAAAACATACACATTTTGTCCGATCTAGTTTCAGGTACCTTGATTTCAGGTCCAATCAATGTGTTCATGTTTCGATATTATGCACGTTTCCACACAATGAACAAACCCAGACCTCTCGAGGTAGCCTACACGTAGCAACAGTGGCTGTTATTATCTGTCAATCGATCTATTAACAGTATGCATGCTCTATCTGACGTAAGAGTAAAAAAAATTTAAACAGTGGTGAGTCAGTATGTGTACAGTAAGAAGAAGTCACCCAGGTTTACAGAGGCTGAATGTCACTCACACTGGCTTTCCTTCTGTTTGCTGTCAGGCACTCCTAAAAAGATACTACAGTTTACTATAGAATAATACAGTACTTACTATAGAATTCAATACAATACATTCTGTAGTATCCCTCGGCCGTGTAGTGCTTACTATAGAATTTTGTAGTATACTGTAGAATACTATATTAAATACTACAGTTTTATCTGCAAAAAACACTGTAGTCAATACTACAGTAATGTCTGCAAAAACTCTACGTTTTTTAAACTATAGTAATACTACATTATTTCATTTGCGTATGCTCCACCCATTCCTATCCCCTATATCCCAATTTGTGCCACCCATTAGTTAGCGATCTGCATGCTAAGTACAGACCACACTGTATATTGTGTTCTCTACAGGTTATAGAAAAGAGCAGAAGCGTCTGCTGTCATACAGGTTAAGGAAAATTTGCTCTTAGTATTTGACATGTACATTTCCTCAAGGAGAAAGCCCCCAATTCTGTCAAAGAGAATAAATTAAAAAACACTATAGTAAATACTACAATAATATCCACAAAAACACTACAGTAATTACTATAGTGTATACTATAGTTTTTACTATAGTAATACTACAGTATTTATACTATAATAACAAACTTTACTACAGTATACTACAATCATGTCCACAAAACACTACGGTGAATAAAATATAATAAAATCAACTTCAATTTTTTTTGCCATTTATGCGCCGAATACAACAGCTGTAGACTTTATCCTGAGATGCTTACTTACGAGCCATTTCCCAACAATGCGGAGTTAGAAAGTACGAAGGAAATAGTGACACAAAAAATAACAATAACGTCACTATATACAAGGAGTACCGGTACCGAGTCAATGTGCAGGGGTACGAGGTAGTTGAGGTAATTGAGAAAATATCTAAATGTAGGTAGGGGTAAAAGTGACTAGGCAATCAGGGTAGATAATAAACAGAGTAGCAACAGCATATGTAAAGAGTGTGAAAGTGTGTCTATGTGTGAGTGTGTGGTGTGTGCCGTCAATATGCATGTGTGTGTGTTTTGTGCGTGTGAGTGTATGTATTTCGTACACTGCATTCGGAAAGTATTCAGACCCCTTGACTTATTCCACATTTTGTTAGGTTACAGCCTTATTCTAAAATGCATGACATCAATCTACACACAATACCCTATAATGACAAAGCAAAAACTAGTTTTTATTAAATGTTGTACATTTATAAAGAATAAACAACTGAAATATTACATTTTCATACGTTTTCAGAACCTTTCGCTACCAAGCACCTTTGGCAGTGATTACAGCCTCTAGTCTTCTTGGGTACGACGCTACAAGCTTGGCACACTTGTATTTGGGGAGTTACTCCCATTCTTCTCTACAGATCCTCTCAAGCTCTGTCAGGTTGGATGGGGAGCGTTGCTGCAGGTCTCTCCAGAGATGTTCGATTCAGAGACTTGTCTCGAAGCCATTCCTTGGCTATGTGCTTAGGGTCATTGTCCTGTTGGAAGGTGAACTTTCGCTCCAGTCTGAGGTCCTGAGTGGTCTGGAGCAGGTTTTCATCAAGGAACTCTCTGTACTTTGCTCTGTTTATCTTTGCCTCGATCCTGACTAGTCTCCCAGTCCCTGCCGCTGATAAACATCAGTCTGATGCTGCCACCACCATGCTTCCCCGTAGGGACGGTGCCAGGTTTCCTCCAGACGTGATCAATTTTATTTTAATCAAATCAAATCAAGTTTATTTTATATAGCCCTTCGTACATCAGCTAATATCTCGAAGTGCTGTACAGAAACCCAGCCTAAAACCCCAAACAGCAAGCAATGCAGGTGTAGAAGCACGGTGGCTAGGAAAAACTCCTTAGAAAGGCCAAAACCTAGGAAGAAACCTAGAGAGGAACCAGGCTATGAGGGGTGGCCAGTCCTCTTCTGGCTGTGCCGGGTGGAGATTATAACAGAACATGGCCAAGATGTTCAAAATGTTCATAAGTGTCAAGCATGGTCAAATAATAATCAGGAATAAATGTCAGTTGGCTTTTCATAGCAGGCAGAACAGTTGAAACTGGAATAGCAGCAAGGCCAGGTGGACTGGGGACAGCAAGGAGTCATCATGCCCGGTAGTCCTGACGTATGGTCCTAGGGCTCTGTTCCTCCGAGAGAGAGAAAGAAAGAGAGAAGGAGAGAATTAGAGAGAGCCAAGATGTTCAAAATGTTCATAAATGACAAGCATGGTCAAATAATAATCAGGAATAAATGTCAGTTGGCTTTTCATAGCCGATCATTAAGAGTGATGCATGGCATTCAGGCTAAAGAGTTCAATCTTGGTTTCATCATCTGAGAGTCTTGAGGTGCATTTTGGGAAATTCCAACCAGGCTGTCATGTGCCTTTTACTGGGGAGTGGGATGGATCAGTCTGGCCATTCTACCATAAAGGCCTGCTTGGGGGAGTGCTGCAGAGATAGTTTTCCTGCTGGAAGGTTCTCCCATTTCCACAGAGGAACTCTGGAGCTCTGTCAGAGTAACCATTGGGTTCTTGATCACCTCCCTGACCAAGGCCCTTCTCCCCCGATTGTTCAGTTTGGCCGGGCGGCCAGCTCTGGGACGAGTCATGGTGGTTCCAAACTTCTTCCATTTAAGAATGATTGAGGCCACTGTGTTCTTGTGTACCTTCAATGCTGCAGAAATGTTTTGGTACCCTTCCCCAGATCTGTACCTCTAAACAATACTGTCTTGGAGCTCCATGTATAATTCCATCGACCTCATGGCTTGATTTTTGCTCTGGCATGCACTGTCAACTGTGGGACCTTTATATAGATAGGTGTATCTATATGTGTGTCAATCAATTGGACTCCAGTCATGTTGTAGAAACATCTTAAGGATGATCAATTGAAACAGGATGCACCTGAGCTTCATGTAGAGTCTCATGGCAAAGGGTCTGAATACTTATGTAAATAAGGTTGTGTTTTTAATACATTAGCAAAAATGTATAAAAAACTGTTTTTGCTTTGTCATTATGGGGTATTGTGTATAGATTGACGTTGATTTTATTTAATTTGATCCATTTTAGAATAAGGCTGTACCGTAACAAAATGTGGAAAAAGTCAAGGGGTCTGAATACTTTTCGAAGGCGTTATATGCGCTATGTGTGTGTGTGGAGTGTCAGTGTAGTATGTGTGTGTGTAGAGTCTTATAGAGCTGGTGCAAGAGAGTCCGTGCAAATAAAAAGGGGGTCAATGCAAATAGTCAGGGTAACCATTTGATTAACTGTTCAGCAGTCTTATGGCATTGGGCGATAGAAGCTGTTCAAGAGCCTTTTGGTCCCAGACTTGGCTCTCCGGTACCTCTTGCGGTAGCAGAGAGAACAGTCTATGGGCCTTCCTCCTTCACTGCCTGGTATAGAGGTCCTGGATGGCAGGGAGCACAGCCCTAGTGATGTACTGGGCTGTACACACTACCCTCTGTAGCTCCTTATGGTTGGATGCCAAGCAGTTGCCATACCGAGTGGTAATGCAGCCAGTCAAAAGGCTGTCAGTGGTACAGCTGTCGAATTTTTTAGGATCTGAATAAATACTACAGTAAAGTCAACAAAAACGCAACAGTGAATACTATAGTATACTTCAGCAAAAACACTACAGTGAATACTATAGTATACTTCAGCAAAAACACTACAGTGAATACTATAGTATACTTCAGCAAAAACACTACAGTGAATACTATAGTATATAAATATAGAAAGACTACAGTATTTAGAGCATAGTATAGAGCATAGTATATTATAGTATTTTTTATATGGACTGGCAGGGCACTCTCTCAAGACAGGAAGTGACAGGACCAGAGGCCCTCGGGGCACGATTGTGTTGTCCAGGCTTGTGCATGTCAAGGCGTGACATTTACCAGCAGGGTCTGCACTCAGAGAGAGTCAAATGTGATTTTGTAGCATTTAGGAAGAGCCTGGATCTAGTATTGAACATTTAATGGCTGTTTTGGAAATATCGTGCCATGGGTAAAATGTGCCAGTATGTGTTACATGAACACTGGGGTAGTGACTGAAGCAGAGGTACTGTACAATGGAAGGAATGAGAGTGTGTGAGTATGAGAAAGTGTATCTTGGTACCGGACCATGATTTGGCATGTCTCCCCTGATTGAGACTCTGTATTATAACATCAATCAGTTAAATACAGTACATCAAACCTATGTGTACATCTCGGTTTACTGTA
The DNA here is from genome assembly GCF_029448725.1 of Salvelinus fontinalis. Taxonomy (NCBI): domain Eukaryota; kingdom Metazoa; phylum Chordata; class Actinopteri; order Salmoniformes; family Salmonidae; genus Salvelinus; species Salvelinus fontinalis. The sequence continues at coordinate 56,823,579 of NC_074673.1, forward strand.
AAACCGACAGTCCATGGACAAACGTCACGTTATTCGACACATTTGCGATCCACACGATGAGCTTGATCAGCGTGACACCTGAGAGACAATAGGAGACACCTGCAATGCACAAAACAGCACTTTACAGCTATCCAAGCTCCACAGCCCACGGCTCCCTCCCGCCTCTCTGTCCCCGCCTCCCCTGCATCCTCCCTGGGCTGGCAGAGCTGAACAGCTGGTTGTGCAAATATTAGCTGAGTGCAGCACCATGGGCTCAGTGAAAGGACAAGAGGGGGCTGTGTTACAGGGTCCACCTGTAACGTGTGTGTGTGTGTGTGTGTGTGTGTGTGTGTGTGTGTGTGTGTGTGTGTGTGTGTGTGTGTGTGTGTGTGTGTGTGTGTGTGTGTGTGTGTGTGTGTGTGTGTGTGTGTGTGTTTCACAGGGATGTCACTAAAGATGGGGATGTGTTTTTAAAATGTTAGACGTCATTCATCCGATTGGTCTCAATGTGGCCAAGTTTAGATTTATCTGTCAGATACAGCAGATACTTTGCAAGCTCAGTGGGGGATTGTTTGCTTCGCACATGTGGCGATTGGAGATAAATGTCTGCGGCCGGGCAGTCCAACACCCTATTGTATTTATCTGTATCTCTAGTTTAGTTTAGTTTAGTTTAGTAGGATCCCCATTAGCTACTGCACATGCAGCAGCTACTCTTCCTGTGGTCCACATAAAACATACAAATACATTACAAAGTACAGAACAGTTATAGACAAGGACATTAAACCCCCCCCCCCCCCCCAAAAAAAATAATATTATATATAAAGTTTGATATTGAAAAGACACCAAGAGACAACAAAAAAATAGCATTTGTTATCTGTTTTTAAAGCTAAATTTGCTTTTTGACTGAGTAACCTCTGGTCGCAGAGCAGTCCACGATGGCTCTATACATAACTGAGTGACGTATTAAATCAGTTTTTGTTTTTGGGTACAGTGAAGAAACCCATAGTGGCGTGTCTGGTGGGGTATGTATGTCTGTTTGAAGTGTTAACAGAGAGTTGTTAAGAGAGTTGTTAAGTTGGTGGAAGATGCACGACAGTTGCCCTAAGGAGCGGGTATTTAGTTTAATGCCACCTGAGTCAGCTCCCCGTACTCGTCCTGAGAAGTGTGTTAAAGTTCCGGTACAATTGAGGCCGGCTATACGCACCAGGTCTCCAGTGCGCCTTCAGAGCCCAGTACGTCCTGTGCCAGCTCCTCGCACTTGCCGGGTGAGGTGTGTCATCGAACCGGTGCCATTGATGCCAGCTATACGCACCAGGTCTCCAGTACATCTCCACAGCCCGGTACGTCCTGTGCCTGCTCCTCGCACTCTCCCTCAAGTGTGCCTTCCCAGTCAGGTGCGTCCTGTTCCTGCTCCCCGCACTCGCCCTGAAGTGCGTGTCACCAGTCTGGCGCCACCTGTGCCGGCTCCGCGCATCAGATCTACAGTGCGCCTCCCCATTCCAGAGCTTCAGGCGACAGTCCCCAGTCCAGAGCTTCAAGCGACGGTCCCCAGTCCAGAGCGTCCGGCGACTGTCCCCGGTCCAGAGCGTCCGGCGACTGTCCCCGGTCCAGAGCGTCCGGCGACTGTCCCCGGTCCAGAGCTTCAAGCGACGGTCCCCGGTCCAGAGATTCCGGCGACGATTCCCAGTCCAGAGCTTCCGGCGACGGTTCACAGTCCAGAGCTTCTGGCAACATTTCACAGTCAGGAACCTCCAACGACAGTCCACAGTCCGGAACCTCCTGAGACGGTCCACGGTCAGGAACCCCCTGAGACGGTCAACGGTCCGGAACCTCCTGAGATGGTCCACGGCCCGGAACCATCCTCTGACGGTCAATGGTCCAGAACCTGCAGCTCCATGGCTGGAGCCTTCCCCTGCGCCGATGCCCAGTCTAAGCACGGCGTCCAGTCCAGCTCCAAGGCCAGTCTTCTACTGCATTGGTGCCCCGTCCAGGCACAGCGTACAGTCCTGCTCCATGGCGGGAGCCTTCCCTTGCGCCGATTCCCAGTCCAGGCATGGCGTCTGGTCCAGCTCCATGGCCCGAGCCTTCCCCTGCGCCGATGCCCAGTCTAAGCACGGCGTCCAGTCCAGCTCCAAGGCCAGAGTCTTCTACTGCGTTGGTGCCCAGTCCAGGCACAGCGTCCAGTCCCACTCCATGGCGGGAGCCTTCCCCTGCGCCGATTCCCAGTCCAGGCACGGCGTCCGGTCCAGCTCCATGGCCGGAGCATTCTCTTGCGCCGGTGCTCAGTCCAGATACGGCGTCCAGTCCTGCTCCATGGCAGGAGCCTTCCTCTGCACTGATGTCCAGTCCAGATCTGGTGTCCAGTCCCGCTCCATGGCAGGAGCCATCCTTGATACCGAGGTCCAGTCCAGGCACAGTGTTCAGCCCGGGTCAATGGCTGGATCCACGGGATGAGCGGGTTCTTCGGGCCCGCACCAGAGCCGCCACCGATACTGGCAGATCCGCGAGCTGAGTGGGGGCTACGACCTGCACCAGAGCCACCACCAACACTAATCACCCCCCCTACCTAATCACCCCCCCTAGGGATCATATTTAAGTAGCATTTTTCCACCTGTGTTTTATGGGATATTGTTTTGAGTTAGTGCACGTAGCATCTCTGTAGTTTATTGTTTATTTTGTTTTTGTCTATTCTAAGTTTCACTTTATTCAGTAAATTATGTGGAACTCAACATCCGCTGCGCCTTGGTCCGATATTTATTCCAGCGAACGTGACAGCTATATCAAAAGGTTTTGTTATATATGACTGTAACGCTCGTCCTCCTCCTCGTCTGAAGAGGAGCATGGATCGGACCAAAACGCAGCGTGGTTTGAATACATACTTGTTTTATTAAACGAAGACGGACATGAAAAAACACTTGATAAACTACAAAACAATAAACGACGTTAACAGACCTGAACTCTCTTGTGAACATATAACATGAACGCACGAACAGGAAGGAACACACAAATAAAATGAACGAAACGAACGAAAACAGTCCCGTGTGGCACAAACACTGACACAGGAACAATCACCCACAAACAAACAGTGAGAACAGCCTACCTTAATATGGCTCTCAATCAGAGGATACGTAAAACACCTGCCCCTGATTGAGAACCATATCAGGCTAGTTGAATGAACCCAACATAGAAACACATAACATAGAATGCCCACCCAGCTCACGTCCTGACCAACTAAACAAAGACAAAACAAAGGAAATAAGGTCAGGAACGTGACAGTACCACCCCCCCAACCCCCCCCCCCCCCCCCCAAGGTGCGGACTCCGGACGCAAAACCTGAACCAATTAATCCCCGCTTCCGTGGCCTCCTCCTAATGGCTACCCACCATATTAACCCCACTGGATTAAGGGGCAACACCGGACTAAGGGGCAGCTCCGGACTGAGGGGCAGCTCCGGACTGAGGGGCAGCTCCGGACTGAGGGGCAGCTCCGGACTGAGGGGCAGCTCCGGACTGAGGGGCAGCTCCGGACTGAGTGACGGCTCTGGCAGGTCATGGCTGGCTGACGGCCCTGGCAGGTCATGGCTGGCTGACGGCTCTGGCTGTTCCTGTCTGGCGGGCGGCTCTGGCTGCTCCTGTCTGGCGGGCGGTCTGGCTGCTCCTGTCTGGCGGGCGGCTCTGGCTGCTCCTGTCTGGCGGGCGGCCCTGGCTGCTCCTGTCTGGCGGGCGGCTCTGCCGGCTCCTGTCTGGCGGACGGCTCTAGCGGCTCCTGACTGACGGACGGCTCTGAAGGCTCAGGACATACGGGCGGCTTTGAAGGCTCAGGACAGACGGGCATTTCAGACGGCGCTGGGCAGACGGGCATTTCAGACGGCGCTGGGCAGACGGATAGCACAGACGGCACTGGGCAGACGGGCAGTGCAGGCGGCACTGGGCAGACGGGCAGTGCAGGCGGCACTGGGCAGACGGGCAGTGCAGGCGGCACTGGGCAGACGGCAGACTGTGGCTGGCTGAGGCGCACAGTAGGCCTGGTGTGTGGTGCCGGAACTGGAGGTACTGGGCTGGAGACACGCACCACTGGGAGAGTGCGTGGAGGAGGAACAGGGCTCTGGAGACGCACAGGTGGCTTAGTGCGTGGTGCCGGAACTGGTGGTACTGGGCTGGGGCAGGGAGGTGGCGCCGGATATACCGGACCGTGCAGACGTACTGGCTCCCTTGAACACCGAGCCTGCCCAACCTTACCTGGTTGAATGCTCCCCGTAGCCCGACCAGTGTGGGGAGGTGGAATAACCCGCACTGGGCTGTGTTGGCGAACCGGGGACACCATGCGTAAGGCTGGTGCCATGTATGCCGGCCCGAGGAGACGCACTGGAGACCAGACTCGTTGAGCCGGCTTCATGGCAGCTGGCTCAATGCTCAATCTAGCCCGGCCAGTGCGGGGAGGTGGAATAACCCGTACCGGGCTAAGCATAACACGGTGTCTGCCCGTACTTTCGCTCTCCACGGTAAGCTCGGGGAGTTGGCGCACGTCTCCTACCTGACTTCGCCACACTCCCTTGTAGCCCCCCCAATAATTTTTTGGGGCTGACTCACAGGCTTCCGTGCTAGCCGCGTACCTTCATAACGCCGGTTCCTCTCTCCGGTTGCCTCTGCTCTCCTAGCTGCCTCCACCTGTTCCCATGGGAGGCGATCCTTTCCAGCCAGGATCTCCTCCCATGTGTAGCAACCCTTGACATCCAAAACGTCTTCCCATGTCCATTCCTCCTTCTTGTGCTGCTCCTGCTGCCGCTGCCTGTTATCCTGCTGCTTGGTCCTTGGTTGGTGGGTGATTCTGTAACGCTCGTCCTCCTCCTCGTCTGAAGATGAGCATGGATCGGACCAAAACGCAGCGTGGTTTGAATACATACTTGTTTTATTAACGAAGACGGACACAAAAAAACACTTGATAAACTACAAAACAATAAACGACGTTAACAGACCTGAATTTGTGAACATATAACATGAACGCACGAACAGGAAGGAACACACGAATAAAATGAACGAAACGAACGAAAACAGTCCCGTGTGGCACAAACACTGACACAGGAAAAATCACCCAGAAACAAACAGTGAGAACAGCCTACCTTAATATGGTTCTCAATCAGAGGAAACGTAAAACACCTGCCCCTGATTGAGAACATATCAGGCTAGTTGAATGAACCCAACATAGAAACACATAACATAGAATGCCCACCCAGCTCACGTCCTGACCAACTAAACAAAGACAAAACAAAGGAAATAAGGTCAGGAACGTGACAATGACCCATCAACTTCAATGAACAATGGATATTAATTGGCTTTTCTGCACATAATATAATTTAAGGTGCTCAAAAGTCTTTTTCCATTGTTTTTTACGTCATTTGTCTTGTTTTGGTAATATAATTTATTCCGTTTAATCACAATTTACAGTATGTCAACCAATCAGTTTAAAAAACATTTTTGTTATTAATAATAATTTTACAAATACTCTGTGCTGCATCTGGATTCTCCTCCTTATAAACATCAGACCAACATAAACATTTTTACATCTTCAACTAAAGAGTCCTGAGAAAACATTTTGTATGATATCTTATAACTTTAATCCCTGCCTTTGGTATTTTGGCTTTCCTTATAGATGATAACCAGTCAATGTTCAGGTCAACAATAAAATACACGTCTCTGTTAGCATCAGAAACCGTATCTAACATCACACACATATTCTCCAGATACTGACAGTTTGTACTTTGTGGCCTATAGCAACACCCTAAAAGAAGAGGCTTCAGAAGAGGCAGGTGAACCTGCAACCACAGCACTTCTACTTCATTTGTCATGAGATCCTCTCTGAGTACAGGAATATCACTCTGAATATATACAGCAACACCTCCCTCTAGGCATTCCTGTCTTTTCTATAGACGTTACATCCTTGTATTCCTACTGCTGTATCATCAAAGGTGCTGTCTAAGTGAGTCTCAAAAATGGCTGATATATGATCTAAGATTAGCAAATTACTAATCTCATGAAAAAAAAATTCTGAGGCTAAAGATATTTCTACTACATGACCAAAAGTATATGAACACCTGCACATCGAGCATCTCATCCCAAAATCATGGGCATTAATATGGGGTGGCAGGTAGCCTAGCGGTTAATAGTGTTGCGGCCAGTAACAGGTATGTTGCTGGTTCGAATCCTTGAGCTCATTAGGGGAAAAAATATGTCGATGTGCCCTTGAGCAAGGCATTTTACCCCAATTGCTCCTGTAAGTCTCTCTGGAGAAGAGTGTCTGCAAAATGACTAAAATATGGAGTTGGTTCCCCTTTGCTGCTACACTACATAGTCAAAAGTATGTGGAGGCTGCTGAGGGGAGAATGGTTCATAATAATGGCTGGAGTGGAGTAGATGGAATGGTATCAAACACATGTTTTCCATTCCAGCCATTATGATGAACTGTCCTCCCCTCAACAGTCTCCACTGGTGGACACATGCTTGTCGAACATCTCATTCCAAAATCATGGGCATTAAGATGGAGTTGGTCCGCCCTTTGATGCTATAACAGCCTCCACTCTTGTGGGAAGGCTTTCCACTAGATGTTGGAACATTGCTGCGGGATCTTGCTTCCATTCAGCCACAAGAGCATTAGTGAGGTCGGGCACTGATGTTGGGTGATTAGGCCTGGCTCACAGTCAGCGATCGAATTCATCCCAAAGATGTTTGATAGGGTTGAGGTCAGGGCTCTGTGCAGGCCAGTCAAGTTTTTACACGCCGATCTCTACAAACCATTTCTATATAGACCTCACTTTGTGAACGGTGGCATTGTCATAATCAAACAGGAAAAGGCCTACCCCAAACTATTGCCACTAAGTAAAAAAGCACAGATTCCTCTAGAGTGTCATTGTATGCTGTAGAGTTAAGATTTCCCTTCGCTGGAACTAAGAGGCCTAGCCCAAACTATGAAAAACAGCCCCAGACCATTATTCCTCCTCCACCAAACTTTACAGTTGGCACTATGCTTTGGGCCAGGTAGCGTTCTCCTGTCATCCGCAAAACCCAGATTCGTCTGTCGTACTGCAAGATGGTGAAGCATGATTCATCACTCCAGAGAAAGCACTTCCACTGCTCCGGAGTCCAATGGCAGCTAGCTTTACACCACTTCAGGCGATGCTTGGCATTGCGCATGTTGATCTTAGGCTTGTGTGCGGCTGCTCGGCCATGGAAACCCATTTCATTAAATACCTGACGAACAGGTCTTGTGCTGACGTTGCTTCCAGAGGAAGTGTGGATCTCGGCAGTGAGTGTTGCAACCGAGGACAGACGGTTTTTACCACTTCACAATAGCATCACTCACAGTTGACCAGGGCAGAGATTTGATGAACTGACTTGTTGGAAAGGTGGCATCCTATGACGGTGCCACATTGAAAATCACTGAGCTCTTCTGTAAGGCCATTGTAATGCCAATGTTTGTCTATTTTTTTTATTTATCCATTATTTTACCAGGTAAGTTGACTGAAAACACATTCTCATTTACAGCAAGAACCTGGGGAATAGTTACAGGGGAGAGGAGGAATGAGCCAATTGTAAACTGGGAATTATTAGGTGACTGTGATGGTTTGAGGGCCAGATTGGGAATTTAGCCAGGACACCAGGGTTAACACCCCTAATCTTACGATAAGTGCCATTGGATCTTTAATGACTTCAGAGAGTCAGGACACCCGTTTAACGTCCCATCCGAAAGACGGCACCCTACACAGGGCAGTGTCCCCAATCACTGCCCTGGGGCATTTTTTAGACCAGAGGAAAGAGTGCCTCCTACTGGCCCTCCAACATCACTTCCAGCAGCATCTGGTCTCCCATCCAGGGACTGACCAGGACCAACCATGCTTAGCTTCAGAAGCAAGCCAGCAGTGGTATGCAGGGTGGTATGCTGCTGGCTATGGAGATGCATGGCTGTGTTCTCGATTTTATACACCTGTCAGCAACGGGTGTCGCTGAAATAGCTGAATCCACTAATGTATACATACTTTTGAATATATAGTGTATATGAGCTAATTTGAACCCTTTCCTGTGTAGCTTATCTATAACTGAATTCATAATGATAATCAGTTGTATTTCTAATAATTTTATTTCTGATAATAACAAATCATCTATTTATTGATTTTTGAGCAGATTATGTTCAGCCAAAGCCTTGCCTGGTTTAGCTCGGCTGCAGCATATTCTTCGTGCCACTTCTGCATAGCTGTCTTGTTGGACTGTTGGTCTCAATGGTGCTGAGGGGTAGTGCTGTCCAGTCAGCAGGGGAGGTAATGCAGTGGGGGGGGTGCTGTCTTGTCAGCATGGGAGTTAATGGGGTGGGGGTGCGCTGTCCTATCAACATGAGGGGTAGTGGAGTGGGGGCCAATGGAGTGGGGGGATTACTGGCATCTCTGGGCGGAGTTCTGGTCTCTCTGGGGGATGTGTTACTTTCTCTGGGTGGAGAACTGGGCTCTCTGGTTGAGGGGATGGTCTCTCTGGGCGGAATGCTGGTCTCTGGGTGGAGTGCTGGTATCTCTGGGTGGAGAGCTGGACGCTGGATGGAGTGCTGGTCTCTGGATGGAGTGCTGGTCTCTCTGGGCGGAGTGCTCGACTCTGGATGGAGTGCTGGTCTCTCTGGGTGGAGTGCTGCACTCTGGATGGAGTGCTGGTCTCTCTGGGCGGAGTGCTGGTCTCTGGATGGAGTGCTGGTCTCTCTGGGCGGAGTGCTGGTCTCTTGATGGAGTGCTGGTCTCTCTGGGCGGAGTGCTCAACTCTGGATGGAGTGCTGGTCTCTCTGGGCGGAGTGCTGGACTCTAGATGGAGTGCTGGACTCTCTGGGCGGAGTGCTGGTCTCTAGATGGAGTGTTGGTCTCTCTGGGCGGAGTGCTGGTCTCTAGATGGAGTGTTGGTCTCTCTGGGCGGAGTGCTGGACTCTAGATGGAGTGCTGGTCTTTCTGGGCGGAGTGCTGGTCTCTCTGGATGGAGTGCTGGTCTCTCTGGGCGGAGTGCTGGTCTTTGAATGGAGTGCTGCACTCTGGATGGAGTGCTGGTCTGTCTGAGTGGAGTGCTGGTCTCTGGATGGAGTGCTGGTCTCTCTGGGCAGAGTGCTGGTCTCTGGATGGAGTGCTGGTCTCTCTGGGCAGAGTGCTGGTCTCTGGATGGAGTGCTGGTCTCTCTGGGCGGAGTGCTGGTCTCTGGATGGAGTGCTGGTCTCTCTGGGCGGAGTGCTGGTCTCTGGATGGAGTGCTGGTCTCTGGATGGAGTGCTGGACTCTGGATGGAGTGCTGGTCTCTCTGGGAGGAATGCTGGACTTTGGATGGAGTGCTGGTCTCTCTGGGCGGAGTACTGGACTCTAGATGGAGTGCTGGTCTCTCTGGGCGGAGTGCTGGTCTCTGGATGGAGTGCTGGTCTCTCTGGGCGGAGTGCTGGACTCTAGCTGGAGTGCTGGACTCTAGCTGGAGTGCTGGACTCTAGCTGGAGTGCTGGACTCTCTGGACGGAGTGCTGGTCTCTCTGGGCGGAGTGCTGGAATCTAGATGGAGTGCTGGTCTCTGGATGGAGTGCTGGTCTCTCTGGGTGGAGTGCTGGTCTCTCTGGGTGGAGTGTTGGTCTCTGGATGGAGTGCTGGTCTCTCTGGGCGGAGTGCTGGTCTCTCTGGATGGAGTGCTGGTCTCTGGGTGGAGTGCTGGTCTCTCTGGGCGGAGTGCTGGTCTCTCTGGGCGGATTGCTGGTCTCTGGATGAAGTGCTTGTCTCTCTGGGCGTAGTGCCGGACTCTGGATGGAGTGCTGGTCTCTCTGGGTGGAGTGCTGGTCTCTGGGCGGAGTACTGGACTCTAGCTGGAGTGCTGGACTCTCTGGACGGAGTGCTGGTCTCTCTGGGCGGAGTGCTGGTCTCTAGATGGAGTGCTGGTCTCTCTGGACGGAGTGCTGGTCTCTAGATGGAGTGTTGGTCTCTCTGGGCGGAGTGCTGGACTCTAGATGGAGTGCTGGTCTCTCTGGGCGGAGTGCTGGACTCTAGCTGGAGTGCTGGACTCTCTGGACGGAGTGCTGGTCTCTCTGGGCGGAGTGCTGGACTCTGGATGGAGTGCTGGTCTATCTGGGTGGAGTGCTGGTCTCTCTGGGCGGAGTGCTGGTCTCTGGATGGAGTGCTGGTCTCTCTGGGTGGAGTGCTGGTCTCTGGATGGAGTGCTGGTCTCTGGATGGAGTGCTGGTCTCTCTGGATGGAGTGCTGGTCTCTGGATGGAGTGCTGGTCTCTCTGGGCGGAGTGCTGGACTCTGGATGGAGTGCTGGTCTCTCTGGGTGGAGTGCTGGTCTCTGGATGGAGTGCTGGTCTCTCTGGGCGGAGTGCTGGTCTCTGGATGGAGTGCTGGTCTCTCTGGGCGGAGTGCTGGACTCTAGCTGGAGTGCTGGTCTCTCTGGACGGAGTGCTGGTCTCTGGATGGAGTTCTGGTCTCTCTGGGCGGAGTGCTGGTCTCTAGATGGAGTGTTGGTCTCTCTGGGCGGAGTGCTGGACTCTAGATGGAGTGCTGGTCTTTCTGGGAGGAGTGCTGGTCTCTCTGGATGGAGTGCTGGTCTCTCTGGGCGTAGTGCTGGACTCTGGATGGAGTGCTGGTCTCTCTGGGTGGAGTGCTGGTCTCTCTGGGCGGAGTGCTGGTCTCTGGGCGGAGTGCTGGTCTCTGGATGGAGTGCTGGTCTCTCTGGATGGAGTGCTGGTCTCTGGATGGAGTGCTGGTCTCTCTGGGTGGAGTGCTGGTCTCTGGATGGAGTGCTGGTCTCTCTGGGCGGAGTGCTGGTCTCTGGATGGAGTGCTGGTCTCTCTGGGCGGAGTGCTGGACTCTAGCTGGAGTGCTGGTCTCTCTGGACGGAGTGCTGGTCTCTGGATGGAGTGCTGGTCTCTCTGGGCGGAGTGCTGGTCTCTAGATGGAGTGTTGGTCTCTCTGGGCGGAGTGCTGGACTCTAGATGGAGTGCTGGTCTCTCTGGGCGGAGTGCTGGTCTCTCTGGATGGAGTGCTGGTCTCTCTGGGCGGAGTGCTGTTCTTTGGATGGAGTGCTGCACTCTGGATGGAGTGCTGGTCTCTGGATGGAGTGCTGGTCTCTCTGGGCGGAGTGCTGGTCTCTGGATGGAGTGCTGGACTCTGGATGGAGTGCTGGTCTCTCTGGGAGGAATGCTGGACTCTGGATGGAGTGCTGGTCTCTCTGGGCGGAGTGCTGGTCTCTGGATGGAGTGCTGGTCTCTCTGGGCGGAGTGCTGGACTCTAGCTGGAGTGCTGGACTCTAGCTGGAGTGCTGGACTCTAGCTGGAGTGCTGGTCTCTCTGGACGGAGTGCTGGTCTCTGGATGGAGTGCTGGTCTCTCTGGGCGGAGTGCTGGTCTCTAGATGGAGTGCTGGTCTTTCTGGGCGGAGTGCTGGTCTCTGGATGGAGTGCTGGTCTCTCTGGGCGGAGTGCTGGTCTCTGGATGGAGTGCTGGTCTCTCTGGGCGGAGTGCTGGTCTCTGGATGGAGTGCTGGTTTCTCTGGGCGGAGTGCTGGTCTCTCTGGGCGGAGTGCTGGACTCTAGCTGGAGTGCTGGACTCTAGCTGGACTCTCTGGACGGAGTGCTGGTCTCTCTGGGCGGAGTGCTGGAATCTAGATGGAGTGCTGGTCTCTGGATGGAGTGCTGGTCTCTCTGGGTGGAGTGCTGGTCTCTCTGGGTGGAGTGCTGGTCTCTGGATGGAGTGCTAGTCTCTCTGGGCGGAGTGCTGGTCTCTCTGGATGGAGTGCTGGTCTCTGGGTGGAGTGCTGGTCTCTCTGGGCGGAGTGCTGGTCTCTCTGGGCGGATTGCTGGTCTCTGGATGAAGTGCTTGTCTCTCTGGGCGTAGTGCCGGACTCTGGATGGAGTGCTGGTCTCTCTGGGTGGAGTGCTGGTCTCTGGGCGGAGTACTGGACTCTAGCTGGAGTGCTGGACTCTCTGGACGGAGTGCTGGTCTCTCTGGGCGGAGTGCTGGTCTCTAGATGGAGTGCTGGTCTCTCTGGACGGAGTGCTGGTCTCTAGATGGAGTGTTGGTCTCTCTGGGCGGAGTGCTGGACTCTAGATGGAGTGCTGGTCTCTCTGGGCGGAGTGCTGGACTCTAGCTGGAGTGCTGGACTCTCTGGACGGAGTGCTGGTCTCTCTGGGCGGAGTGCTGGACTCTGGATGGAGTGCTGGTCTATCTGGGTGGAGTGCTGGTCTCTGGATGGAGTGCTGGTCTCTCTGGGTGGAGTGCTGGTCTCTCTGGGTGGAGTGCTGGTCTCTGGATGGAGTGCTGGTCTCTCTGGATGGAGTGCTGGTCTCTGGATGGAGTGCTGGTCTCTCTGGGCGGAGTGCTGGACTCTGGATGGAGTGCTGGTCTCTCTGGGTGGAGTGCTGGTCTCTGGATGGAGTGCTGGTCTCTCTGGGCGGAGTGCTGGTCTCTGGATGGAGTGCTGGTCTCTCTGGGCGGAGTGCTGGACTCTAGCTGGAGTGCTGGTCTCTCTGGACGGAGTGCTGGTCTCTGGATGGAGTTCTGGTCTCTCTGGGCGAAGTGCTGGTCTCTAGATGGAGTGTTGGTCTCTCTGGGCGGAGTGCTGGACTCTAGATGGAGTGCTGGTCTTTCTGGGAGGAGTGCTGGTCTCTCTGGATGGAGTGCTGGTCTCTCTGGGCGTAGTGCTGGACTCTGGATGGAGTGCTGGTCTCTCTGGGTGGAGTGCTGGTCTCTCTGGGCGGAGTGCTGGTCTCTGGGCGGAGTGCTGGTCTCTGGATGGAGTGCTGGTCTCTCTGGATGGAGTGCTGGTCTCTCTGGATGGAGTGCTGGTCTCTCTGGGTGGAGTGCTGGTCTCTGGATGGAGTGCTGGTCTCTCTGGGCGGAGTGCTGGTCTCTGGATGGAGTGCTGGTCTCTCTGGGCGGAGTGCTGGACTCTAGCTGGAGTGCTGGTCTCTCTGGACGGAGTGCTGGTCTCTGGATGGAGTGCTGGTCTCTCTGGGCGGAGTGCTGGTCTCTAGATGGAGTGTTGGTCTCTCTGGGCGGAGTGCTGGACTCTAGATGGAGTGCTGGTCTCTCTGGGCGGAGTGCTGGTCTCTCTGGATGGAGTGCTGGTCTCTCTGGGCGGATTGCTGTTCTTTGGATGGAGTGCTGCACTCTGGATGGAGTGCTGGTCTCTGGATGGAGTGCTGGTCTCTCTGGGCGGAGTGCTGGTCTCTGGATGGAGTGGTGCACTCTGGATGGAGTGCTGGTCTCTCTGGGAGGAATGCTGGACTCTGGATGGAGTGCTGGTCTCTCTGGGCGGAGTGCTGGACTCTAGCTGGAGTGCTGGACTCTAGCTGGAGTGCTGGTCTCTCTGGACGGAGTGCTGGTCTCTGGATGGAGTGCTGGTCTCTCTGGGCGGAGTGCTGGTCTCTAGATGGAGTGCTGGTCTTTCTGGGTGGAGTGCTGGTCTCTGGATGGAGTGCTGGTCTCTCTGGGCGGAGTGCTGGTCTCTGGATGGAGTGCTGGTCTCTCTGGGCGGAGTGCTGGTCTCTGGATGGAGTGGTGCACTCTGGATGGAGTGCTGGTCTCTGAGTGGAGTGCTGGTCTCTGGATGGAGTGCTGGTCTCTCTGGGCGGAGTGCTGGTCTCTGGATGGAGTGCTGGTTTCTCTGGGCGGAGTGCTGGTCTCTGGATGGAGTGCTGGTCTCTCTGGGCGGAGTGCTGGTCTCTGGATGGAGTGCTGCACTCTGGATGGAGTGCTGGTCTCTCTGGGAGGAGTGCTGGACTCTGGATGGAGTGCTGGTCTCTCTGGGCGGAGTGCTGGTCTCTGGATGGAGTGCTGGTCTCTCTGGGAGGAGTGCTAGACTCTGGATGGAGTGCTGGTCTCTCTGGGCGGAGTGCTGGTCTCTGGATGGAGTGCTGGTCTCTCTGGGCGGAGTGCTGGTCTCTGGATGGAGTGCTGCACTCTGGATGGAGTGCTGGTCTCTCTGGGAGGATTGCTGGACTCTGGATGGAGTGCTGGTCTCTCTGGGAGGAATGCTGGACTCTGGATGGAGTGCTGGTCTCTCTGGGAGGAATGCTTGACTCTGGATGGAGTGCTGGTCTCTCTGGGTGGAGTGCTAGACTCTGGATGTAGTGCTGGTCTCTCTGGGAGGAGTGTTGGACTCTGGATGGAGTGCTGGTCTCTCTGGGAGGAATTCTCGACTCTGGATGGAGTGCTGGTCTCTCTGGGTGGAGTGCTGGACTCTGGATGGAGTACTGGTCTCTCTGGATGGAGTGCTGGTCTCTCTGGGCGGAGTGCTGGACTCTGGATGGAGTGCTGGTCTCTGGGCGGAGTGCTGGTCTCTGGATAGAGTGTTGGTCTCTAGATGGAGTGCTGGTCTCTCTGGGCGGAGTGCTGGTCTCTCTGGGCGGAGTGCTGGTCTCTCTGGGCGGAGTGCTGGTCTCTCTGGGCGGAGTGCTGGACTCTGGATGGAGTGCTGGTCTCTCTGGGCGGAGTGCTGGTCTCTCTGGGCGGAGTGCTGGTCTCTGGATAGAGTGCTGGTCTCTAGATGGAGTGCTGGTCTCTCTGGGCGGAGTGCTGGTCTCTGGATAGAGTGCTGGTCTCTAGATGGAGTGCTGGTCTCTAGATGGAGTGCTGGTCTCTAGATGGAGTGCTGGTCTCTCTGGGCGGAGTGCTGGACCACTCAATGGAGTGCTGGTCTCTCTGGGTGGAGTGTTGATCTATGGATTGAGTGCTGGGCCCTCTGGGCAGAGTGCCTTTCTCTCTGGGTGGAGTGCTGCTCTCTCTGGGTGGAGTGCTGCTCTCTCTGGGTGGAGTGCTGGTCTCTCTGGGCGGAATGCTTGGCCCTTTGGGTGGAGTGCTGGACTCTCGATGGAGTGCTGGGGTTTCTGGGTGAGGTGATGTTCTCTCTGGGCTAGTTTGGTATATATGGTGTGTGTGTGTGTGTGTGTGTGTGTGTGTGTGTGTGTGTGTGTGTGTGTGTGTGTGTGTGTGTGTGTGTGTGTGTGTGTGTGTGTGATTCACAGGGGCACCACAGGGGATGAAGGGGATGTGTTTTTAAAGAGTTGGACGCCGTTCATCGGTCTCAATGTGGTCAAGTTTACATATATCCGTCAGAGACAGCAGATACTTTACGTTGAGAGGGGAGGAGAGCAAAGGAAATGAAACAAGAGGAGAGGAAAGGAGAGGAATCGTGGGCTGCGTCACAGAGTTCATAACCCTGTATGGTTCTTCTGCCTTGCTGATATAATCCAGGGCCTATAGAGCCAGCAGGCATCTCCATTTTCTGCTTGACTTCAACCTGCAAAGGTCAAAGAGAGACATTATCTCTCTTTGTCTGTTTCTCTCACACACACATATACACACACACACACACGCACAAACACAAACACTACACAAACGGGTGTGTGGGCTCACACACACACACGAAATACGAGTTTCTCTCGTATTCCCTGTCTCAAACACACACACACACCTACAAATAAATTCACCATTAGAGATGGTCAACACGTCTCTAGCCCCTTATCACCTTCCTTCCCTCGGCCACCTCAATCCCACTGGGGTATTGGCTTTGTGAATGAAGTGGCCAGACTCCCAGATGGCAGTATTGATATGACGAGGGGGACAGGTGCTGGGTGCACTGGGCTGCCTGCCTGCGCATCCCCAGCCTTCCATTAGGCTCCCTACTCGTAACGCGCTGGTAATGGTCTGTCTGTGCACTCTAATCAGAGACACACACACTCCACGCAGGGTAATACAAAATACAAACACACACTGAAAAGCCATCAGACACACGCAGGTGCACACACACAATCTCTACAGAGGCACAGCCACGTCGGCCACAGCTTCAGCCATTAGTCAGCTATCCACCACTAAGCAACACATCATTCTGCACCAGATAAAAGAAGCACCCATTCACATGTAGAGTTCAAACAAAAGGTTAGATCGCCCAAAAGTCAGCTGGGGAAAATTTTGTCACTTTATCAGCTCCAATCCAATCTGCCCTCACAGCCCTTTGCAAATTAGATTGCGGTTGGAAAAAAGACACACACCAAACAAAAAACCCTACAGGTTGATTTCTGTTCTGTCCCCCAACCAAAGCAGAAACATCAAGTGGTTTTTGTACCCCCAGCCGCTAACAGTTTAATGGCTAATGTGATTAGGACGTGATGTACACCGCCCAGAGGCACTGAGGGGAGTAAAGGGATTATCCATGTTGCTCGACTCCCATGCAGCCTGCCACAGCCAGAGTCCCGGTGCAACTCAGGGCAAAAGGGTTAAATCCTCCCCCCTGAACACACAGAATGGAAATGTTAAAGAGCAGCGCTGTGTAGCTAGAGGCGTAAGGAACGAAAGGCCTTTCCTTTATTTGGAGGGACAGATGAACGGAAGGAAAGAGATAAAACACAAATTGACATTAAGACATAAACCACAGAGATTTTCCACCCTGTCTGGGCTAATTTTCCACATGAAATTGGTATCTTCAGAGATGTGGCATCTTGGTTTTTTCTTCTTCTTCTTCTTTTTGTTCTTTCCAAACCAGTATGGCATAAAAGAACGGGCAATAAAAGGTTGACATTTACAGTATTATACATGGCATCCATTTGGGTCTCCGGAGGCTGATAGAATTCATTGATTAGTTCATTTGGAGAAGAACTGGAAGTCTACAAGGAGGTCGACAACAGAGTCTCGGCATATTTGATTAGCTGTAAGTGCATGAACTCTGCGTTCACTCTTCGATGAAGCTGTTAAATACAAGTTGTACAGGGAAACAAGAGAACACTGCAGTAGCCTAGTAGCCATTTACTGATCCTGACTGGAAAAGGCCTCTGTGATTCAATCCCAGAAAATGAAAACAGCCTGTGTTTGATGGGGTTCAAACGAATCTTCTCTCTAAAGAAGACGCTGAACGAGAAATAAACTGATATTGGTCCATCCTCCCCCCATTTCTCTCCAACCAAAATCCATTACTAGAACTAGACAAAGATTACATTTTGAAACTGCTCAGAGAGAGCTTTAAATGTCCAGCCTACCTATTCCCATGTACTAAGTAGGACCTCAGCAATACGAACATGTCAGGAATGAAGGTCGTTATAATGTACATTACCAGTCACACACCTACTCATTCAAGGGTTTCTCTTTGTTTGTATTATTTTCTACATTGTAGAATAAGAGTGAAGACATCAAAACTATGAAATAACACAAATGGAATCATGTAGTAATCAAAAAAGTGTTAAACAAATCCAAAATATATTTTATACTGATGACAGCTTTGCCTTGATGACAGTTTTGCACACTCTTGGCATTCTCTCAACCAGCTTCACATAGAATGCTTGTCCAACAGTCTTGAAGGAGTTCCCACATATGCTGAGCACTTGTTGGCTGCTTTTCCTTCACACTGCGGTCCAACTCATCCCAAACCATCTCAATCGGGTAGAGGTCTGGTGATTGTGGAGGCCATCACTCTCCTTCTTTGTAAAATAGCCCTTTCACAGCCTGAAGATGGGTTGGGTCATTGTCCTGTTCAAAAACAAATGATAGTCCCACTAAGCGCAAACCAGATGTGATGGCGTGTCGCTGCAGAATGCTGTGGTAGCCATGCTGGTTAAGTGTGCCTTGAATTCTAAATAAATCACAGACAGTGTCACCAGCGAAGCACCCCCACACCATCAAACCTCCTCCTCCATGCTTCACGGTGGGAACCACACATGCGGAAATCATCCGTTCACCTACTCTGCGTCTCACAGACTCGGCGGTTGGAACCAAAAATCTCAAATTTGGACTCATCAGACCAAAGGACAGATTTCCACCGGTCTAATGTCCATTACTCGTGTTTCTTGGCCCAAGCAAGTCTCTTCTTCTTATTGGTGTCCTTTAGTAGTGGTTTCTTTGCAGCAATTTGACCATGAAGGCCTGATTCATGCAGTTTCTTTAGAACAGTTGATGTTGAGATGTATCTGTTACTTGAACTCTGTGAAACATTTATTCAGGTTGCAATTTCTGAGGCTGGTAACTTTAATGAACTTATCCTCTGCAGCAGAGGTAACTCTGGGTCTTCCTCTCCTGTGGCAGTCCTCATGAGAGCCAGTTTCATCATAGCTCTTGATGGTTTTTACGACTGCACTTGAAGAAGTTCTTGAAATTTTCCAGATTGACTGACCTTTATGTCTTAGAATAATGATTGACTGTCGTTTCTATTTGCTTATTTTAGAGCTTTTCTTGCCATGAGGCAAAGGGTGGCTACTTTGAAGAATCTCAAATATTAAATATATTTTGATTTGATTAACACTTTTTTTGGTTACTATATGATTCCATATGTGTTATGTTATAGTTTTGATGTCTTCACTGTTATTCTACAATTTGAAAATAGTAAAAAGAAAAGAAAACCCAGGAATGAGTAGGTGTGTCCAAACTTTAGACTGGTATTGTATGTGATCCAACTTAAATGGACTGTTTCATCAATATGTACACACATAATGCTTGAGGGACACAAATGGCACTCTATTCGTGGAATGACCCAAGTCACAGGGATTCTACTGTACCATGGAGCTAGATTTTTGGTTCACTGGATATTTCTCATACTATTACTAACAGTGCAAGTTGCTAACCTATTCAACTTGACAATTGGAGAGAATTCTGAATACGGTTCTGTTTGAATGGACTGAAATGAACAGCTTTGTGTGAGTAAAAAAAACAACATACTAAGCTACTGGAGGTCCATCCTGGTGGCGCAGTGGACTAATTCCATGGGTAAAGAGTAGAAGATCATATGTTTGAATCTCACTGATGCCATTCTACAATACAACAATGAATGTGTTTGCATGTTTAATGCCTAAGCAAATTCATTTCATTGTGTCCTCTGAAGATAAACAACAACCTGGAAATGGTTCCAATCCTATTTTCACCGTTCATTTTTAGAGCTACATCATATGAGGTCTGTGTTTTGTGTAGGCTTACCCTGGCGTGACGTTTTGATAACTGTGTAAATCGTTCTCGGACAAGGTGCACTACATGACTTAAAGTATGTGGACATCTGCTCTTCGAACATCTCATTCCAAAGTCATGGGCATTAATATGGAGTTTGTCCCCCCTTTGATGCTATAACAGCCTTCAATGTTCTGGGAAGACTTTTCACTTTCTTCCATTCAGCCACAAGAGCATTAGTGAGGTCGAGCACTGATGTTGGGTGATTAGGCCTGGCTCGCAGTCGGTGTTCCACTTCATCCCAAAGGTGTTCGATGGGGTTGAGTTCAAGGCTCTGTGCAGGCCAGTCAAGTTCTTCCACACTGATCTCGACAAACCATTTCTCTATGGACCTTGCTTTGTGCACAGGGTCATTGCCATGCTGAAACAGGAAAGGGCCTTTCCCAATCTGTTGCCACAAAGTTGGAAGCACAGAATTGTCTAAAATGTCATTGTATGCGGTAGTGTTAAGATTTACCTTCACTGGAACTAAGGGGCCTAACCCGAACCATGAAAAACAGCCCCAGACCATTATTCCTCCTCCGCCAAACTTTACAGTTGGCACTATGAATCCCTCTTCACCATCTGGCAGGCCAACGGACTAATCTCGCTCTCTTGGCATCCACCAAATCCAGATTAGTCCGTTGGCCTGCCAGATGGTGAAGAGGGATTCATCACTCCAGAGAACGCTTTTCCACTGCTCCAGAGTCCAATGGTGGCAAGGTTTACACCACATAGATAACTACCTTAGCATTTTTGTAAAATTACTTTTTTAATTACCCCCTACCTTTGTAGCAAACTAGCTAACCTTAGGTCTCTCTGTCAATCAGAATCAATGATGGTTCTGTGCAATGTACTGGATTGAAAACCCCTATTCCAATAAGCACATTTTTATCATTTTCCAACCTCTGTAAGCGAGAGGCTTCCCTGTGGTCATGTGATAAGGTAAGCTCAGTTTGTTAGCTGCTAACAATCAATTTTGGTTAGGTCAAAGATCTGTGGTTAACAAGGTGTTTATGAAAATATGTTAGATTACCACTGATTGTAGGTACGTGTACAACACATGTTACCTTCCTTACAATTAAAAAGAAAACCAGCATAGACTAGCACAATGACTGTTGTGATCTTTTTATTGACATGTGTTTAATGAGCTAGCCAGCTATTTTTTTCATTTGGTTACATGCCAGCTAGCGTTAGCCCACCAGGGAAGGGATATTTAGCTAGCTAGTTGACATTAACTCACCGTTCGTGTAATCAGACTTGCTAGCTAACGTTAGGCCGGCACCATGGCAAGGATAGTTGGTTAGCTAGCATGTCACGACTTAGAAAAGTCTGACTACACGAGCG
The DNA here is from genome assembly GCF_029448725.1 of Salvelinus fontinalis. Lineage (NCBI taxonomy): Eukaryota > Metazoa > Chordata > Actinopteri > Salmoniformes > Salmonidae > Salvelinus > Salvelinus fontinalis. The sequence goes on from NC_074673.1 coordinate 56,843,852, forward strand.
GTGGTCTAACAAGTTAGGAACCTTGGTTGGCTAGTTAGCTAAATTAGCTAATATTGGCTAGCTAGATCACAAAGGACTTGTGGGCTCAAATCAAATCAAATCAAATATATTTATATAGCTCTTCTTACATCCGCTAATATCTCAAAGTGCTGCACAGAAACCCAGCCTAAAACCCCAAACAGCAAGCAATGCAGGTGTAGAAGCACGGTGGCTAGGAAAAACTCCCTAGAAAGGCCAAAACCTAGGAAGAAACCTAGAGAGGAACCAGGCTATGAGGGGTGGCCAGTCCTCTTCTGGCTGTGCCGGGTGGAGATTATAACAGAACATGGCCAAGATGTTCAAATGTTCATAAATGACCAGCATGGTCAAATAATAATAATAGTAGTTGTCGAGGGTGCAACAAGTCAGCACCTCATGAGTAAATGTCAGTTGGCTTTTCATAGCCGATCATTAAGAGTATCTCTACCGCTTGTGCTGTCTCTAGAGAGTTGAAAACAGCAGGTCTGGGACAGGTAGCACGTCCGGTGAACAGGTCAGGGTTCCATAGCCGCAGGCATAACAGTTGAAACTGGAGCAGCAGCACGGCCAGGTGGACTGGGGACAGCAAGGAGTCATCATGCCAGGTAGTCCTGAGGCATGGTCCTAGGGCTCAGTTCCTCCGAGAGAGAGAAAGAAAGAGAGAAAGAGAGAATTAGAGAGAGCATACTTAAATTCACACAGGACACCGGATAAGACAGGAGAAATACTCCAGATATAACAGACTGGCCCTAGCCCCCCGACACAAACTACTGCAGCATAAATACTGGAGGCTGAGTCAGGAGTGGTCGGGAGACACTGTGGCCCCATCCAACAATACCCCCGGACAGGGCCAAACAGGCAGGATATAGCCCCACCCACTTTGCCAAAGCACAGCCCCCACACCACTAGAGGGATATCTTCAACCACCAACTTACCATCCTGAGACAAGGCCGAGTATAGCCCACAAGATCTCCTCCACGGCACAACCCAAGGAGGGCGCCAACCCAGACAGGAAGATCACGTCAGTGACTCAACCCACTCAAGTGACGCACCCCTCCTTGGGACGGCATGGAAGAGCACCAGTAAGCCAGTGACTCAGCCCCTGTAATAGGGTTAGAGGCAGAGAATCCCAGTGGAGAGAGGGGAACCGGCCAGGCAGAGATAGCAAGGGCAGTTTGTTCCTCCAGAGCCTTTCCGTTCACCTTCACACTCCTGGGCCAGACTACACTCAATCATATGACCCACTGAAGAGATGAGTCTTCCGTAAAGACTTAAAGGTTGAGACCGATTCTGCGTCTCTCACATGGGTAGGCAGACGATTCCATAAAAATGGAGCTCTGTAGGAGAAAACCCTGCCTCCAGCTGTTTGCTTGGAAATTATAGGGACAATAAGGAGGCCTGCGTCTTGTGACTGTAGCGTACGTGTAGGTATGTACGGCAGGGCCAAATCGTAAAGATAGGTAGGAGCAAGCCCATGTAATGCTTTGTAGGTTAGCAGTAAAACCTTGAAATCAGCCCTCGCCTTAACAGGAAGCCAGTGTAGAGAGACTAGCACTGGAGTAATATGATCACATTTTTTGGTTCTTGTCAGGATTCTAGCAGCCGTATTAGCACTAACTGAAGTTTATTTAGTGCTTTATCCAGGTAGCCGGAAAGTAGAGCATTGCAGTAGTCTAACCTAGAAGTAACAAAAGCATGGAGACATTTTTCGGCATCATTTTTGGACAGAAAGTTTCAGATTTTTGCAATGTTATGTAGATGGAAAAAAGCTGTCCTTGAAACAGTCTTGATATGTTCGTCAAAAGAGAGATCAGGGTCCAGAGTAACGCCGAGGTCCTTCACAGTTTTATTTGAGATGACTGTACAACCATCAAGATTAATTGTCAGATTCAACAGAAGATCTCTTTGTTTCTTGGGACCTAGAACAAACATCTCTGTTTTGTCCCCATACAAAACATAGAAACAGTTTTGTTCCATGAGTGCTTTGTCATTTGACTAATCAAATGACCTGTGAAGTCAGTTAGAAATGTCAGCAAGGGATGGAAATTAAGCTAGCCTGAGGCATTTACTTTTCAGACTGGGCTAGTAGACAGTGTTCCCAACTACCCTGACACAGCAGTGAAATTTTGCCTTTTCTAACATCGCCTGCCACAGATATAGGACCTGAATGTAGAAATCGTGGTCTGCTGGTCAGTGCCCCAAATCCCTATGTTACATCCCTGCATGTCAATCCCTTTCAGACGTTCCCCCTATCACTGTTGGTCCTCCTCAGTGACCTGACGGCTGAGGATTGTAACTTTCCTCTTGAGAATTAGAATCACAAAAACAGTCGTATAGCTAATCGCAGTACTTCACCTCTTTGGAAAATAGTACCCTAGACTGTCCTGATCATCTAGTTGAGCGTTCCAGATAGTTCCTCCATCCCAGCAGAAATGTCCCATCCACAGAGTAGGGTTTTACACATGCAGATAGACCAAAGCCCAGTCTATTATACCATTACTACAGTCAAGTCTGTGGGTTATGGTATTTTCATATAGATGTTACCATTTCAGTAATCAACTTAGCTTGCTAGTAAAAGTAACTTTTACTAGCTACAGACCCGAGTGACAACACTTGGGTCTGTAGCTACCATTTGCTGGTGGGAAAGAGATATGGCCCTGTATTCACCAGAAAAGGTAGCTCATTCACCATGGCAGAAGAGGAAGATCCAGACTGTTGATTGGGAAACAAGAACAAACAATGAGACAGGAGGATTGGGTGTTGAGTATGATGAACAATGCGTTTCCTGTCCCGATAAAGATGGTGATACAGGATGGAAAAAGATCTACTACTGACCAAATGTCTCTTTGTTTTCCAGTACAATGGGAGTGCATCCCTTAGGCCATCCAGTGCATGGACATTCTGTGCCAATGTGCCAGACCAGCCTTTGTGATTGAAATTACGTTAACTACGTTAGTTGGCTGCTTTGAGAAAAACTTTAATGTAATATGTCCTATTCTGGGAGCCTATTGTTTTTGTATGATCTTTATTCATTGTTCACTTGTTTTTCAACAATGTCAGGTATAAGCAGGGATGACTGGGTCCTTCAGCAAGTAAGACACAGGGGTTAAGAAGCATAACATAACACATCTACATAACATGTATATCTGTTATTTGAACATAACAGATCTACATTGCCACTGTGCCCATAATAAAATGTGATGTGGATTGTGTTGTACTACTAAATGAAACTGAGGAGATGTACTCAGACCAGCCTTTGTGATTGAACTTACATTAACTACATTACTTTAGTTGGCTGCTTTGAGCCAAACTTGTATGTAATGTAACCTATTCTGGGAGTCTAGTGTGTGTGTGTGTATGAATATTTTTGGACCATTGGCTTCCCTGAAAAGAGGCACTGACAGGAGGAGCACTTTGAGTCTGTCAGAGGTTGTCACGCTGGATGGGGATAGTAAAGGAGGCTTTGGTGGTCCACACAATGAAGAAGCAGGTGTCCCTTCCAGTGATGTCGAACTAACCTTGAATCTCGTGCCAGTAAGGATGGTCTTCATCCTTCATCTTACAGGCTGTAAGAACCTCCCTCCTTGATATAGACATCCTTTGACTTCACTGCCTCCTCAATGGTAAGGTCCCTTGCACCATAGGGACACTTGACCTCCACCTCTGCTGTGTTGCCCACCAGACCATCCAGTGAGGCACCCAGGATCCCAGACCCCTTGACCCAAAGCCCTGACTCCTGCACATCCATCCCGGTAGCCATTTGCCTTGATGCCTCACTGGATGGTCTGGTGCCCTCCTCTTCGTTATATGTGCACCACTTTACAGACAACACCCCATCCAACAACTGTGATCTGAGGACCCTTTTAGCAGTGACAGAGTAACGTGCTTGGCCCTAACCACTGCTCCATAATTGCTGGCCGTTGTCGTGACGTTGCCATCATTAATGTGTTTGACTGTTATTTTATCAAATCAATTAACAATTTTTAATTATTACGATGATTATATTAATCATGTAACAATTAACTCATTAATAATCTTTGGGCACCACGGGAAAAGTTATTTAACAAGTTACTATCTCCCGAACTAAACTCTAAAGATGTCACGCCCTGATCTGTTTCACGTCTCCACCCCCCTTCAGGTGTCGCCCATCTTCCCACTTCTCTGTCTGTTTGTTGCCAGTTTGTTTTGTTTTTTCAAGCATACCAGCATTTTTCATGTCAGCTCCTATCTTTTTAGCCTCTCTTTTCTCATCCTCCTGGTTTTTGACCTTTGACCTTTGTCTGTCCTGACCCTGTACACACCCGCCTGACCTCTCTGCCTGTCCCTGACAATGAGCCTGCCTGCCGTCCTGTACCTTTGTTCCACCTCTGAATTACTGAACTCTACCTGTTCCTGACCCTGAGTCTGCCTGCCATCCTGTACCTTTGTTCCACCTCTGAATTACTGAACTCTACCTGTTCCTGACCCTGAGTCTGCCTGCCATCCTGTACCTTTGCCTTACTCTGGATTATCAACCCCTGCCTGCCTTGACCTGTCTTTGCCTGCCCCTGTTGCTCCAATAAACATTGTTACTTTGAAAGTCTGCATCTGGGTCTTACCTTGATTCCTAATAAAAGATATAAATATCTCTTACATCAGTCAGTCAATTCATGAATTCTTATCTACCTCATCAATCTCACTCTGAACGTTGTAATATCCTATAAATCTGCACGAACCCTAGTCTCCATGATGAATCAGCGATACACAAATTGGCTTCATTATTTATTTACTAACTAATGAAATAATCACACAGAAATACATAAACACACACACAGGATAGATTATACACTGAGTATTAACATGATGCAATGAAAAGTCCCTAGTGGACTAACCCGATATGACGGCTGGTTACACAATGAAAGAGGATGGGGAATGAAAGAGCAGGAGGAGGAGAGACAAAGAAATTCAACTATCGTACATACAGTTGAATAATACGCTCATTGTAAATGTGGATAATTAGCACCCTAACAACCGCCTAATTCGGATTTAGAAGTGCAAAGTATATATTTATGCTTGTATGTCTTTGTCGTCTCGCTCTGTTGAAATCGCCCGATCAGTCTGTGGCGAATAGTTTGACAGAAAGTCTCTGGTTGTGTATGTCTCCAGTTGTCCACCGGAGATCACCATGTCCTTTGTAGTCATAGCTTCTTGGTCTTGGAGTGTCTGTTATTACGTATCTTCCAGAGGTGTACCATGCGGTGTTCAGCAGGCCTTGTCCTTCTCTCTGTTTGTTTAGAATATATATCCTAGAGATACCTATAGTGGTGAGAGGAAATTGTTCTTTGTCTCTCGTCTTCGGTCGAGTTTCCTAGGCTAACAGTGCATAAACAGCTGCAGGCTGAATGTTCCTGTGTAGTCTTCTTCCTCTTTCAGAGGGTCTAACAAGTTTCTGGTATTGTAGTTTCAAACCATTTTGCCATATTCAGCTCGCGCTGTTTTTCTTCTGGTCTTTAGTTTTATACCAATTCTCAGCCGTGTAGCCACCGCTTCACATTGTCTGGTCCAATATGTTAATTCTTCAGCGAGTCCTTTTAAGCACTCGCCTTGGAGGGCGGTTCCATCCTGTTGCCATAATGTCTGTGCTCACGTGAGCGTGGTTACTGACTTGGCAAAGTTCATATAAAAAAGCATTATCTCATTTAGAAGGCCAAAATCCCATTTCAACTTCTCACAAATAGTTTCATAGTTAATCACATAAGTTCCACAACATTTAGATGTAAATCTGATAACTGGGACATATACATTTGTAGAGTTACCGTTATTTGGTTATACTGTCCGTAATGATATCACAAAACAACAACTTATTTGACATTTTTTAGGCGAGATGCAATGTTGACATTTACATTACATTTAAGTCATTTAGCAGACGCTCTTATCCAGAGCGACTTACAACTTGGAAAGTTCATACATATTCATCCTGGTCCCCCCGTGGGAATTGAACCCACAACCCTGGCGTTACAAGCGCCATGCTCTACCAATTGAGCCACACGGGACATGATTATTGTTTAGAGCCCTACAAACCATTTACCACATTATTTACATTAGAAATATTATTTCAATGTCCAACCTTTTGATGTTACAGTACTGCAAAATCTCTCTCTGTTGTAACAAAGGGATTTTTAACTTTCATTTCTGCAGAGTGGGATAGATAGTTCCTGCAAGGTATTTACGGCCGTCATAAAACTGTCCAACCTCCCCCTTCCGCTCTGATCCTCACCCAGGAGGGAAAGTCATGACACCGCCTACCTCCCTTTCCTGATGGTGTACCAGTTGGGGTTGGTGTGCTGTCCAACTGTTGCCTGCCATATAGCCTCCTGCTGCTCCACCAACAGCACCATGCCAGCCAGGATGCCTGCATGCCCCCCGGTGCACTTGTTTTTTAACAATGTCCGGTACTGACAGGGAGGGTAGCGGTTGTTCTGGCTCAGGTTCAAGGAGACATGCCATTCCGCTGAACCTGCACCAGAGATGGTTCCATAGCCACTGAAGATCCTCCTCTGTGGGCTCTCTGGACAGAGGGTTGTAGTCTTCGGCCGGGTTCCTGCACTGACTGGCTGGCTTCTTCCACTCGCATTCCACATCTGTACGGCCGATATTGTGAACCGCCAAAATAGGCTGCGTGGCTACACTTTTAAACTCCACAGAGACAGTTTCATGTGGTAGAGAGAATCCCCTGGTCACCTATACAGACCTGCCAAGAGGAAGGAGGTTAAGTGACACATGCCTTTCAATGCATGACTTTGAACACCTTGAAATGCATTCTTTGTAAGACATTTGCTTTATAAATAAAGTTTGATTTGATTGATGACAATACAGCTGTAGAATACTTAATAAACTGTCATTTTCACATGAGGACAAGTGCAGTTTTTCCATACGTTTTTAATTGATAACTTGGGATTTCATCACTTCTATTATCAATCATATAGTGGGAAGGATCCAATGAGACTGTGTGAATGCATGTACCACTCTGAATAAATACATATTGTGCCTTTGAGGATTTGTCTTGTCATGAAAGTGCAATACAGGCTGGAAGTCTAAACAAAGTCGATTCTGAATGTCAATAGATTTTTTGATTCATTCTCATCAATGACAACATTCTAGAACTGAGTTGTCACTCATCAAAGTCTGGTATCCAGGGTAATCTGGTTAACGACTATATCATTGATTAAGTGTCTCTTTCCTTGTAGAATGTTGACAGCTGTATAGAACACATTGTATTGCTAAGATCCTCAAACGTAACTTAATAGCTACACTCACCGACACAGGATAAACTTTATCCCTCATGCTGGCCCTTACCAAACCGGTACGTTGCCCCTCACTATAGCTGCACTTCTCCGCATGGCCAGATTTAGTGGTCTTCTCCCCTTTTAATGCTCTTACAGTGGCAAAAAAAGTATGGGAACCTTTTGGAATTACTTGGATTTCTGCGTAAATTGGTCATAAAATTTGATCTGATCTTCATCTAAGTCACAACAATAGACAAACACAGTCTGCTTAAACTAATAACACACAAACAATTATACGTTTTCATGTCTTTATTGAACACACCGTGTAAACATTCACAGTGGAGGGTGGGAAAAGCATGTGAACCCTTGGTTTTAATAACTGGTTGACCCCTCCTTTGGCAGCAATAACCTCAACCAAACGTTTTCTGTAGTTGCGGATCAGACCTGCACAACGGTTAGGAGGAATTTTGGACCATTCCTCTTTACAAAACGGCTTCTGTTCAGCAATATTCTTAGGATGTCTGGTATGAACTGCTCTCGAGGTCAGGCCACAGCATCTCAATCGGGTTGAGGTCAGGACTGACTGGGCCACTCCAGAAGGCGTATATTCTTCTGTTGAAGCCATGCTGTTGTTGATTTACTTCTGTGTTTGTCTATTGTTGGTACTAAGATGAAGATCAGATAACATTTTATGACTAATTGATGCAGAAATCCAGGTAATTCCAAAGGGTTCACATACTTTTTCTTGCCACTGTATGCTCATCCTTGAAAAATGCCTTAAGGTCTGAAATAGATACCAAAGTCAACATACTGTACAAACAATTATCTAGGCTAAGTAAAACAAATTTTAAAAAATGTATCTAGTGCTCTGCTATCTAGCTAGCTAAAGTCTAGTCAGTGGCTAGCTAAGACAGAGAAAGTGGACATAAGTTTTTGGATTGGGCACAGAAGGTCTCTGGGCCAAAGTCCTCTGATCGCGCTGACGAACGGTAGCTGACAGTGTCGGCTAGAGATGATGTGTAGGCACTTCCTGCAGGAATTTGTAGTCTTGCTGAGGTCTTCTCTGTTGCTTATTAGCATTTTGAATGTTTGAGAGTAAATTGAGGCAATTATATTGAGAAAACTCACCCTGTACGGGATAGAATTGCATGGCTATCAAAACGTCACACCAGGTTAAGCCTACACGAAACACAGACCTTATACGAAGTAGTTCTAAAATTCCAGACGCAAAATTGAACAGGGTAAAAAATGATTGGAAGCATTATCGGGTTGTACTGCTAGGTTTTATGGTTATTATGACGCGTCCACTGTGCCAGGCTATACGTTTGGAAAGCAAATGGCTACTGCGGAAAAGAGAAGACTCATTTGGCAGTTGACGCTACCATTTTTCTCAACAAGCTGGACGAGCAACACTACTTTTCAAAGTATTTTGAGACTATCATCATTATGGTGAGGAGCCTGGGCTACTCCTGTTCATGCTATCTTCATGATTGGGTGAGTCGGTTCCACTGGAAACTTGATTCAGTAGCTTACTGTAGCCTGGAATATTTATACATATATGTGTCTCCCTTCTTTTTATTGTCCCTGGGCCAGATCAAGACCAAGGTAGGAGACATTATCAGAATCTATTCTAATACGACACAAATGACCAAAATGACACTGTCAAACAGATAAATATAAACAACCTGGGCCCGGTTTGCCAAAAGCATCTTAGGCTAAGTTCATTGCTAAAACCATAGGATCGATCCTAAATGACGTAGAATTGCGTGAAATGCGTTTACAAAAGGCATTTCTGCCTGATGTGTGTAAATCCTTAAACAACTTCTGCTGAACTGTATCCCACGAGGCAAATGCCATGATAGAATGCGTTATTACAAAGGGGTCGTGTGTAGGCTACATCACTCTGTTTAATGATTGTTATGTGTTCACGAGGTTGACAGTAGAGTTCAACAAGTACACGCACTCAAAACCATGAAAAGGAACAACCCAAGGAAGCCGAGGTGCAAAAATAATATCATTAATTTAATCCATGCTTGAAAGAATACAGAGTGTGTAAAGTGCTATATTAAAAAGAACAGAGCATACGTTTCGGTCTTATGCCTTCATCAGTGCCGCACTAACGAATTAAGACACCTGCTGTGCGTACCAGGTACAAGCAGATAGTTGATTAGAGAATAGGGAGTCAATGCATATTAACAAGGGATTTATATAAGAGTGTCAAAAGTGGACAATTCATATATCCCATATAATTAGAAAGAGACAACAGTCTGGGCTACATAACAGTACCAGAAGCAATAGACATGAAATACTCAAGTAGGCTATTTTGAGACCCTAAAGAGCATCAGGTACTGGCGGAATGTCTGCCAGTAATATTACACAGGTCACTCAAAACATTTATAAAGTATAAATAGCTTGAGATGAGGCCACAAAAAAATACTTAACTAATGAGTAGTAAATGGTTAATAAGGACCTATATTAAAAAGCTTATGAATCGAGTAATAATTCATAAATGATGAATCGACTATTTACTAGTCCACTATAAATGATTTATTATGTGAGTTATCATAAAGTGCTACCAACAATTAAATGATATGATCAATCTTAGCCTCTTACGGCAAAATACAGACACAAAGTTCCACCATCACCAAACATTCCAATTGAACACTTTCTTTCTTATTCAATTGCATTGAACGTCTGGCAGTATAACGTTGAGGAGGAGACCTCAGCTAATACCTCCCATAAGCCTTCTGACTCATCGCCACCGCGCCTCACGCCAGGTATCGAGCCCACCTTTTGTTTGGAAAGTCGCAGTCTGGTGAGGTGATACCCTCTTTCATTCACCCTGTCGTGTTTGTTCAATCACCTCTCCTTTTTCTGGAAGTCCCCGGTGGACCGACAACAGACACAGGGACGATAATTATGACAATTATGTATTGATTCGACAGCAGCATCGTGGCATTGTGCGCGTCAGTGTAATTGTCGGACTTCAGACGAGGTAATTGCAGCAGGGGCGACCAGCTGGGCGATTATTTGTCCATCCTCCACATTTCTTTTCTCCCTCTCTATTGAATGCTGCCAGTCGTCTTTGTGGCGCTCATTAGAAGCGTTCATTGGATGAGAAGAGAAGGAAACAAATAAATACTCTTTTCATTCCAATCAGGTTGCATAAGTATCACAATAAGCATATCAGTGGGCTATAATACATTACTGTCATTATTGCTCTGTAGTTGTTGAGGTGGCACTGTAGCTCTGTAGTTGTTGATGTATGATTAGTGATATAGTGGGACAGGGAAAATGAGACAACATAAACACCCATCCCTCCTTGAAGTCCAGTGAAATAGTTTTTCCAAATGGTAATATAAATTCGTTACTTAAATTGTTTGCTAAGGAAGAACTATTTCTGTAAGGGAGAACTAATTGTACTTCACACACACACACACACACACACACACACACACACACACACACACACACACACACACACACACCACTTTTCATTGGGCGATTGAGTGTATGAAAACAGAGAGAGAGAAATGGAGAGAGTGAAGACAGATTGAAAGTCATGAAAAGAAACAATCCTGGATTTTGCAATTCTCATTTAATCTCGTCACCATAAAAACCTTTATATATTTTGTCCCATGAAAATGACATGAAAACTAACCTGGTAATATTCTGTCCTTATGCAAGCCTACCCAGTAAGAAATCTGAACTAATCATGGACGTGTGCTTTTGGGCCAAATCAAGGTCAGTCAAGATGGACAAAGTCTGGACCAATATTAGACGATAACTATCAGGCCAGTCAAGCCTGTCCTTGATTTGGCCCCGAAAAAAGTTGTCTATGATTGGTCCAGATTTAATCCACATGGACTTGCCCAAAAATCAAGGCCAGGGCGGACCAACTAATAATCAACGTCCATGGACGTCCTGTGTCAGTTGGTGCTCACTGGGTACTGTTCTAGCCAAATGATCACAACAACAATCACAACATGTCCTTTCTGTGTTTTTTTTCTTCTCTCCTGTACTTTTTAGTCGAGGGGCTATAACCACAGATTGTCGTGATTGCTTCTGAATGTGTCAAAATACAGCTGCCAAGAGAAATGGGTAATCACACAAAGAGTGCTCCTCCATTGCCTCGAATTGGTCTCCACATGGGTAATTTGTCAGCCGATTGGCAGTGTTTTTGGTGGAGGGCAGGCAAGCAATGCTCAGTCAGCCACGTTAACTGCCATTGTCATGACCGTAGCATCCCCATGACCTGGCACACGAGTGTACTAGCCAGCTCTACATGGTTGGGGTCAATTCAGTTGTACGTTCAGTCCTTTCATGAAGTTAATTTAGATTCAATCCCATTAATTGAAAAATCCACATTGAATACAACTGACAATTTTCAAGTCACTTTCCTAAATTGACTAATTTCTGGTAGGTGGCCATGACACCCAATGCCTCCATCCAGAGGTTTTGTAGACCTGTAATTTCTGATAAGTTGACTTGACAACTTGGGTTGGTTTTCTTTAATATACCATCTTTTTTCTATCATATTTTCTTTATAACTGAAAGGGGTATGGGGTAAAAAAACGTGGCACCTTAAAACCTACCTCGAGACCTAGTCATCGTTGCGGTATTTTCTTTCAAAATGTCACCTACGGCTATGAAAATCGAGCCATGCAACGTGTACCGGCTTTAGGCGTTCTGAAGCACGAAGCTCACTTGGGTTTACCAATCACAAAGATTCACAGAAATGCTTTGGCATTTATTCAAATTAATTTTCAAATATAGATTACCTCACCTTGCCATTATAAATGTTTTTCCTAAGCATTTTTTTGGTAAGATAATGTCACGCCCTGACCTTAGAGATCCTTTTTATGTCTCTAATTTGGTTGTTCAGGGCGTAAGTCGGGGTGGGCATTCTATGTTCTTCTTCTATGTTGTCTATTTCTGGCCTCGTTGGACCCCCCTTCTTGCCAATGTAATTTGGTTGTGTTTATGAAGGTCTTAGGTAACATTAGAAAGCAAAGTGTGATTGCCTCCTGAGGTTGAAGAGGCGCTCTTACGCCTTCTATACCATGCTGTCTGTGTGGGTGGACCATTTCAGTTTGTCCGTGATGTGTACGCCGAGGAACTTAAAACTTTCCACCCTCTCCACTACTGTCCCGTCAATGTGGATAGGGGGCTGCTCCCTCTGCTGTTTCCTTAAGTCCACGATCATCTCCTTTGTTTTGTTGACGTTGAGTGGGAGGTTATTTTCCTGACACCACACTCCGAGGGCCCTCACCTCCTCCCTGTAGGCCGTCTCGTCGTTGTTGGTAATCAAGCCTACCACTGTAGTGTCGTCTTGATGATTGAGTTGGAGGCGTGCATGGCCACGCAGCCATGGGTGAACAGGGAGTACAGGAGAGGGCTGAGAATCCTCAGTGTTGAGGATCAGTGGGGTGGAGATGTTGTTTCCTACCCTCACTACCTGGGGGCGGCCCGTCAGGAAGTCCAGGACCCAGTTGCACAGGGCGGGGTCGAGACCCAGGGTCTCGAGCTTAATGATGAGTTTGGAGGGTACTATGGTGTTAAATGCTGAGCTGTAGTCGATGAACAGCATTCTTACATAGGTATTCCTCTTGTCCAGATGGTTAGGGCAGTGTGCAGTGTGATTGCGATTGCGTCGTCTGTGGAACTATTGGGGCGGTAAGCATATTGGATTGGGTCTTGTGTGTCAGGTAGGGTGGAGGTGATATGATCCTTGACTAGTCCCTCAAAGCACTTCATGATGACGGAGGTGAGTGCTACGGGGCAATAGTCATTTAGCTCAGTTACCTTAGCTTACTTGGGAACTGGAACAATGGTGGCCCTCTTGCAGCATGTGGGAACAGCAGACTGGGATAAGGGTTGATTGAATATGTCCGTAAACACACCAGCCAGCTGGTCTGCGCACGCTCTGAGGACACGGCTAGGGATGTCGTCTGAGAGTTAACACTTTTAAATGCTTTACTCATGTTGGCTGCGGGGAAGGAGAGCCTGCAGGTTTTGGTAGCGGGCCGTGTCGTTGGCACTGCATTGTCCTCAAAGCAATCAAAGAATTTGTTAAGTTTGTCTGGGAGCAGGACATCGTGATCCGCGACGGGGCTGGTTATCTTTTTGTAGTCCGTGATTGACTGTAGACCCTGCCACATACCTCTCGTGTCTGAGCCATTGAATTGCGACTCTACTTTGTCTCTATACTGATGCTTAGCTTGTTTGATTGTCTTGCGGAGGGAATAGCTACACTGTTTGTATTCGATCATGTTTCCGGTCGCCTTTCCCTGATTAAAAGCAGTGGTTCGCACTTTCAGTTTTGCACGAATGCTGCCATCAATCCACGGTTTCTAGTTGGGGAAGGTTTTAATAGTTGCTGTGGGTGCAACATCACCGATGCACTTGCTAATAAACTGGCTCACCGAATCAGCGTATTCATCAATGTTATTGTCCGACACTATGCGGAACATATCCCAGTCCACGTGATCGAAGCAATCTTGAAGCGTGGAATCAGATTGGGCGGACCAGCGTTGAACAGACCTGAGCACAGGCATTTCCTGTTTTAGTTTCTGTCTATAGGCTGGGAGCAAGAAATTTGAGTCATGGTCAGATTTTCTGAAAGGAAGGCGGGGCAGGGCTTTGTATGCGTCACAGAAGAGTAACAATGGTCCAGGATTTTTTTCCGCCCGGGTAGCGCATTCGATATGCTGATAAAATTTAGGGAGTCTTGTTTTCAGATTTGCCTTGTTAAAATCCCCAGCTACAATGAATGCAGCCTCAGGATATGTGGTTTCCAGTTTACATAGAGTCCAATGAAGTTCATTCAGGGCCATCGATGTGTCTGCTTGGGGGGGATATATACGGCTGCGATTAAAATCGAAGAAAATCCTTTATAAAGCACGACATATGGTTATAGATGATTTGTAAATCATTTATGTAATGTTTATGAAAACTTTATGAAGATGTGTTTATTATCCAGGAGCTGATCACAGGAAAAGGTGGGCCGAACAGGCTCCCATTAACATCGTAGTGTTAGTGGAGCGGGTCAAGAGTTTCAAGTTCCTCGGTGTCCACATCACAAACAAACTATCATGGTCCAAATAAACCAAGACAGTCGTGAAGAGGGCACGACAACACTTTTTCCCCCTCAGGAGACTGAAAAGATTTGGCATGGATCCCCAGATCCTCAAAAGGTTCTACAGCTGCACCATTGAGAGAATCCTGACTGGTTGCATCACCGCCTGATATGGTAACTGCTCGGCATCTTACTGTAGGGCGCTACAAAGGGTAGTGCGTACGACCCAGTACATCACTGGGGCCAAGATTCCTGCCATCCAGGACCTATATACTAGGCGGTGTCAGAGGAAAGCCCAAAAAATTGTCAAAGACTCCAGTCACCAAAGTCAAAGACTGTTTTCTCTGCTACCGCATGGCAAGTGATATCGGCGCGCCAAGTCTAGGAGGTGGATCTAGGGTGTCAGGTAAGGTAGAGGTGATATGATCCTTAACTAGTCTCTCAAAGCACTTCGTGATGACAGAAGTGAGTGCTACGGGGCGATAGTGATTTAGTTCAGTTACCTTTGCTATCTTGGGTACAGGAACAATGGTGGACATCTTGAAGCAAGTGGGCACAGCAGACTGGGATAGGGAGAGATTGAGATTTTGGCCTTTCTATGGGAGTTTTTCCTAGCCACTGTGCTTCTACACCTGCATTGCTTGCTGTTTGGGGTTTTAGGCTGGGTTTCTGTACAGCCCTTTAGATATCAGCTGATGTACGAAGGGCTATATAAATACATTTGATTTGATTTGAATATGTCCGTAAACACTCCAGCCAGCTGCTCTGTGCATGCTCCGAGGACGCCGCTAGCGATGCTGTCTGGGCTGGCAGCTTTGCGAGGGTTAACACGCTTAAATGTCGTACTCACGTCGGCCACGGAGAACGATAGCCCACAGTCCTTTGGAGTGGGCTGCGTCGATGGCACTGTGTTATCCTCAAAGCAGGCGAAGGTGTTTAGCTTGTCCAGGAACAAGACGGTGTCCGCAACGTGGCAACGTGGAATATAGCCTTGCTACTGTTACTTTCAAATGTCTTTTTACTGTTGTTTTATTTCTTTACTTACCTACACACACACACACACACACACACACACACGTTCTGCATTGACTGACCTTCATGTCTTAACCTTTTCATACGTGAGTTCCGAATATCTCTAACGGTCGCCCCAGTGTGAGTTGTTTTTGTAATGTCTGCTTCCAACTCACACTCTCAAACACGTAGATCCCCTGAACGCAGCTCACTTTCCAGCCCACTATCCAGCTCACACTCTCAAACACATAGATCCCTTGAACGCAGCTCACTCTTCAGATCCCAATCACCTGAATTCTGATCACCTGTTCACACACCTGTATGTCATTATCACACACTATTTAGTTCAGTTCTTTGCACCCCATCACTGTGAGGTATTGTTTGTTTTGTGACACACGTCTATCAGAGCGCTGGGTTTCCTATGATTTACTCCTCCCGTGTATGATAGTTTTTGCCTGCCTCACTAACAACGCATTTTGTCTATTCCCTGCCTGTATTTTAGCCTATCATATTTCCTGTTATCAACCTATTGCCTGATCTCCCGGACGACGTTACTATCCTTTTCCCTGCCTGTACTGTTGCCCTTTTGGACCCTCTGTGTGTGACCTGCCTGCCCCTGGACCCAGCTACCTGCCTCCTCCTGTGTATTACCTTCTGCCTGCCCCTGGACCCAGCTACTTGCCTCCTCCTGTGGTTCTTTACAAATAAACACCTGCTGTGCCCTGCGCTTGAAACCAGCTCTCGGTCTCCCATCTTGTTCATTACAGTTTTATGCACGTGATGTCAGAATGCACTCACTGTTCCAACATGGAATTATTACGCAACAGGACAGTTAACACACGCTGCCTGCTAATTATCTATAGGCTATGTTTCAACTTGTCAATTTCAAATTATTTTCTAACAAGTTGTATTTTCTAACAGTTTGAATTGAGGTGTGTTCCGCCTGCTCATTAATTCACATTGAAGTAGCCCAATACGGCATTGCAGACAATTTATGTTTGAGGCTTTACTGAGCAGGACAAACTTCGCTCTTCGAGGAGAGCCCACGCACTTCACCAATATTTCCGCAGATCAAATATACAGACGTGTGCAATTTTGCATGAATTGGCACATTTTCTGGCTTGCGCTCGCATTGCCTTCCTTGTTGTTTTCCTAACAAATAATAACTTTGGACATGTGTGCGTTCCTATCAAAGTAAGTGCCTTATTTTCTATATATCGTGTTGTCGTTTCTACTGTTGCATACAGTATGTATCATATGTTTTCAAGTACTGGTAACAAATAATGCATTACGATTATTGCATAGAATGTAATGGACAACTATGATATGGGTAAAACACTTTTAATGAAGGTTGTACTGATTATAATGAGATAATGCTAAGCTATTTGCCAGCTATGTGTGGCGCAATGTTTGTTTACATTATACAATGCATTCAGGGTGTCACATAAACGTCTGTCAGACCAAAGATGTTATAATGAGGTGAAGGAATGGTTCACTCATCTTTCAGGTAAACTTCTGGAAGTGAATGAAGGGATGTGAATGATGGTAGACGACACACCACCTTCAACATGCACACTGCAAACAGACCAAACTCATCTTGTCTCTTCTTATAATCTTTGGTTGTGTCGTGGCAATTTCCTGTATTACCAAATGAGGAGAGTTATAAACCACACACCAGTCAGAGTTATACTTAAATTTCATCTTTAATCATATGAGCTTCAAAATCGCCCTTTGACTCTCAGATCAATTCAGTGTCTATAATGAATTCTGAGAGTGCCTACAAAAGAATAGCAAGACCTTTTATAGCCAAGATACACCCCTCTCAACTTACATGACGCACCACAGATCTTAGCAACAGTTCACAAAGAAAGACTTTTACTTTAGAGAGGAGTATCCCATAGCCAGATAGCATTATCTATAAATTGTCGTTCAGTTTGGTCTCTAAGACGAGGTTCTAATCTCGTTCCTGGTACTTCATAGTACCAAAACATTACCTCATCCAATGGCATATATCAATTGTCAACTCTAGATACTACTCCCATCTCAAGTACACCCCACTCCTGGACAAGCTCACTGAGGGGAGTGAGCCTCTAGGTCATACTATCTCACGATAAGTGCAACATCAGAGGGGGCATACAATGGTTCCAGACACTGCCATACTCCTCCCCCCCAATGGGAAAAGGAGGGAGTGACTGGCGTACAGACGTTGTGGAGACAACTAACTGGTTCCCCATTAATCACGCCATCCCTTCACATGGTTTAACAGATACATTCACATATGAAGACAATGTTCCATTCTGACCTCTCCCTTTCTGATATTCTGCATATTACCAGACATGTAAAAGACAAGCCTGACCTCTCCCCTCTCTGGGCCCCAAGTGACCTCTCCCTAGCTGAGAATGGAAAAGTGCAGCTGCCAACAGTATAGTCCAAAGGGATACATTCTAATGACAAGTATCTCACATAAGCATATTATGTAAATAAAACATCTTATTTATCTATGTTACCCAACTATTTCTGATTCATCCCCCACAGTTGATGCAAAAAACAAACATGGCGGTGTGCACAAACTACCCATCGTCGGATTACTTTCAATTTCTAGAAAGGGTTTTACTCAATTATTTCGATCAATGTTTAGCTCACCCGTGATGTGATGAATAATAAATAGTAATTGCTATTAGCTCATTCATATTGTGGTTTCTGGCAGTCGAGAGTTATCTAAATATGACCGCTTGTGTTACGTCAATATTTCCTCAGTTAGCGCTAGGACTAATGTACAGTATCTACATTTTCCAGTTTGGATGATTGTGTTATACTGTTGCTACTTCTGTGAATGTCTGAACATTGCATCCAAAAATAAACTTGTCACATTCAGAACATAACTTTGTAAGGACTGTGTTTGTGCAAAATGATTCTGTGAAAAAACAGTATGGCCAGCTCAAATGCTGACTGTTGCATCAATCGAAACGTTCTAAATAAGCATTCTAATCAAACCGGTGGATCGTACGCTCCAGGGACCACTATAGAATGATGACACCTGTTTGTTGGTACGTGTGAAAAGGTTAAAGTAATGATGGACTGTTGTTTCTCTTTGCTTATTTGAGCTGTTCTTGCCATAATATCGACTTGGTGTTTTACCAAATAGGGCTATCTTCTGTATACCACCCCTACCTTGTCACAACACAACTGATTGGCTCAAACACATTAAGAAGGAAAGAAATTCCACAAATGAACTTTTAACAAGGCACACCTGTTAATTATTTGAAATGCATTGCGAAGCTGTCATCAAGGCAAATGGTGGCTACTTCGAAGAATCTCAAATATAAAGTATGTTTAACACTTCTTTGGTTACTACATGATTCCACACGCGTTATTTTATAGTTTTGATGTCTTCACAATTATTCTACAACGTAGAAAATAGTAAAAAATTAAGAAAAACCCTTGAATGAGTAGGTGTGTCCAAACTGACTCATCATGAGACCCTGATGCAGACATGTGAGGCAGTTCAAGACTCAGAGATGTATTGAATATACAGGAAACTAGAAACAGAAGACAAAGGACAGTGAGACACAGGTTTTATCTTGGACACATGAAATGTAGGAAGGATACGGAGGGTGCGGGGCAACAGAAGGCAAACAGCAGAGGGGCCAAGGATTTTAGAGATAGGGAAAGGGCTGATGAAACGGGGGGAAAGTTTGCGAGATTCCACCCGGAGGTGCAGATCCCAAGTAGACAGCCATACCCTCTGCCCAAGACAAATGCGGGGAGCCGAGGTTTGGTGGCGGTCCGCCTGTCGTCGATACCTGGAGGTGATCGTAAGAGTGGACCGTGCACTCTTCCAGGTACACGGACAGTGGCATACATACATTGGCCGAGGGTATGTTGCCCTCCACTTGCTCAGGGAAGAGCAAGGTCTGATAACCCACAGAGCACTCAAAGGCCAAGAGACCAGTGGCTGAGAAGGGAAGGGTTATCTGGGCGTACTCCCCCCACACAAATTGCTGGCTCCAGGTGGTGGGGTTGGCCTGATTGGCACGCTCCGACCAGATGTTAGATTGAGGATGAAACCCGGAGGACAGGGTGACCGACGACCCAGAATCAGGACGAGAACTGAGGACCCCGATCGGAGACTATATCGACCGGAAGTCCATGGATTCAGAAGATGTGCTGTACCATCATTTGGGCCGTCTCCATGGCTGAGGGTAACTTGGGAAGGGGGATGAAATGGGCTACTTTGGAAACCTATCTAGGAAACCTATCTAAGGATGGTGGTGTTGCCATCAGACGGAGGAAGACCAGTGACAAAGTCCAGGGATATATGGGACCAGGGGCGATGAGGAACAGAGAGTGGTTGAAGGAGGCCGGCCAGAGGATGCCACTGAGTCTTATTCTGAGCACACACCGTGCATGCGGTGATGAATGCGGAGACATCAGAACCCATAGTTGGCCACCAAAAATGTTGTCGGAGGATGGCCAGGGTCCTGCGGGAGCCGGGACAGCAGGTTAGATTAGAGCAGGGGTGGGCAACTCCAGTCCTCGGGGGCCTGATTGGTGTCACACTTTTTCTCCACCCCGAACAAACACAGCATAAGATCATGATTAGGTGATTATTGGAGTCAGGTGTGTTAGCTGGAGCTGGGGAAAAACTGTCACACCAGGCCCTCGAGAACTGGAATTGCCCACCCCTGGTTAAGAGGAATGAGCCCATTCCAGGACCAGGGAATGGGTTAGCCGGGCAACCTCGGGGTCCTTGCCTTGCGGACCAGGCCATCGATACCCCAGACGAGTGTCGCAGCTAGGGAGGATGGTCTCTGGGTCAGACTGTGTAGCTGCGGAGCTATGCAAGAGAGAGGGCATCAGGCTTCACATTCTTGGATCTAGGGCGGTAGGAGATGGTGAAATTGAAATTAGTGAACAGCAGAGCCAAACGAGCCTGCCTTGAGTTGAGGCGCTTGGTTGAAATATCTGAGGCGCTTGGCTGAAGTATCACTTTTACACAACTATTCAGACCCTTTACTCAGTACTTTGTTGAAGCACCTTTGGCAGTGATTACAGCCTTGAGTCTTCTTAGGAATGACACTACAAGCTTGGCACACTTGTAGTTGGGGAGTTTCTCCCATTCTTCTCTGCAGATCCTCTCAAGCGCTGTACAGGTCTCTCAAGAAATGTCTGATCGGGATCAAGTTTAGGCTCTGGCTGGGCCACTCAAGGACATTCAGAGACTTGTCCTGAAGCCACTCCTGCTTTGTCTTGGCTGTGTGCTTAGGGCCGTTGTCCTGTTGGAAGGTAAACCTTCACCCCAGTCTGAGGTCCTAAGTGCTCTGGAGAAGGTTTTCATTAATGATCTCCCTGTACTTTGCTCCATTAATTAATTAATACTGACTATTCTCCCAGTCCCTGCCACTGAAAAATATCCCCACAGCATGATGCTGTCACCACTATGCTTCACCGTAGAGATTGTGCCAGGTTTCCTCCAGACGTGACGCTTGGCATTCAGGCCAATGAGTTCAATCTTGGTTTCATCAGACCAGAGAATCTTGTTGACCTTGACCTGAGGAAACACTGGCGGAGTGCTTGGGCCATTGAGCTCTATCTAAGAGAGAAGTTTGTTGTTCGGCCCGTCTAGCTAATCCTCGCCTTACATTAGCATAGCATGCCTCAAATGTAAGTTGTCCTCCACAGTGAAATGGGCTACTTCTATGTGAATGAATGAGGTGGAACGCCTCATTTTAAACTGTTGTTAGAAAATCAGTTGAAATATAGCCTATAGATAATGAGCTGTCCTGTTACATAACAATCACATGTTGGAACAGTGATGAGAAAACTCACTGGGGGACCATTAGAGATATTTAGTACTGACGTGAAGAGGTTAAGGTTCTATATAGAACTGAAATTGGCTCCATTACAATCCTATATGGAACGCAAGGGTCCTATATTGAACCAGTTTTGGTTCAGTGAAGAAGAACCCCTGGGGTTCTGATCAAAGAACTCTACAAAAAGTGTATATAGTACCTTTAGGGTTGCCATATATGAAGCAAGCAATAGAACCCTTCTTGGTTATATCCAGAACCTTTTTTTCTAAGAATGTAGTTGTGGTCAGAGTCTAAACTACAGTTGCTGCATCTGAAAACTGAACGATGTTATCGGGTGAAGTTTGAAGCGAGTGAACAGAATCCATTTCACTCTATCCAAGCACAAGGCTACAGCCTGCCCTTCTCTTTACAGACAGGGAAACTAGCCAGTTTAGTTATTTAGAGCACAAAACATCTTTGCTAGATTCCTAATAGCGTTTGAAAAAGCAAGGAAAGTAAACTTCAAAGCGTGATTCAGTTCTATTGGAATTTGCCGTTTTTGTTGGTAAGCTTCTGACATGACTTACTGCATCTGATGGGTTACTAAAACAGCTTCATTTATTAATTGGTAGAAGCTATTCCTAATCTGTTTTCAGATTTGTAGGCAAAGAAGTAAACGAAAATGTGTTAACTCAGTTACTGAAACAGCTGTATCGTTAGATCCGTAGGGGGTATTTTTGTTCCGTGAACAGATTTGAATACCAGAGAAGTAGACGAAGATATCATACCCAGTAACTTTTTGCCTAACTTGGGGAAGTGGTAAAAATATCTGTTTATAAAAAGTTACAGAAAATGTTATGGGTGACGGTTTTTGTTCCACATTCAGATTTGAAAAGCAGAGAAATAGAGGCAGATTTTCATATATTTAATACTTTTTAAACTACTCAGCTTGGACCGTAGAGTTAAGGAAAGGCAGCCAACAAGTGCTCAGCATATGTGGGAACTCCTTCAAGACTTTTGGAAAAGCATTCCAGATTAAGCTGGTTGAGAAAGTGCCAATAGTGTGCAAAGTTGTCATCAAGGCAAAGGGTGGCTCCTTTGAAGAATCTAAAATATATTTTTGGTTACTACATGATTTCATATGTGTTATTTCATAGTTTTGATGTCTTTACTATTATTCTACAATGTAGAAAATAGTAAAAATAAAGAAAACCCCTTGAATGAGTAGGTGTGTCCAACCTTGTGACTGGTACTGTAGTTGTCAGCCAGTTATTGTCATGCAAAAGACTGCCGTTCTCACGGTAATAGACCGTTAATTAACACAAACATGTTTAGCATCTCCAGGCCTCCACTGATGTGTGCCCTTGGAACATCTACATTTTAAAAAGTATAATACATCAATACAATATACACCGTCCCAAAAAATCCATGATGTATTTCATTTATTATGATATCACGAAGAACAGAATAGAGTTGGCCTACTGTATGTTAGCCTATCTGGCTATGCGCCAAGCCAAAGGTTTGTTCATTTAGCGAACAAGATATGCTTATAGGCCCAATGCCATTCTATTATAATGTATGATTTTATAATCATAAAAATAGAATTTAACTTAGCTGAATAAAATACCGATGATATTTTTCCCGTTACGGAACGAGTGCGCATATGAAGCGGCTATGTTGACATGAAACAGGTCCTATACAATTGTCAGGTCCGTCGTATAGAGGAGACCAAGGCGCAGCGTGATATGAATACATACTTTTAATATATGACGAATGAACACGAAGAACACTAAACAAACTAACAAAGTGACCGCTATAAACAACGAGTGCAGACACATAGACAATAACCCACAAAACCATAATGGAAAACGGCAACCTAAATAGGATCCCCAATCAGAGACAACGATACACAGCTGTCTCTGATTGAGAACCAATCTAGGCCACCATAGACCTACATTACCTAGACAATACCAAAACCCCATAGATATACAAAAACCCCTAGACAAGTCAAAAACACCCATATCACCCTCGTCACACCCTGACCTAACCAAAATAATAAAGAAAACAAAGATAACTAAGGTCAGGGCGTGACAACAATATAACTATTTGGCAACTTTAGTTGTGAATGATAATGTTTCGAATGTCTTAGAAATCAAAACATATATGGGCTGCATGATGCGGCTATAGGCTATTGATGATTTGAGAAAGTTGCAAAAAAAGCTTGCTCTCTTGTCCCTGCTCAAGCTGCACATGCTATTCTCTCGTTGGGTGATCATATGATCACCCATCAGACTATTCTCTATTTAATCTTGTCTTTACTAATATGTCAAATTTGTTTTAATTTAGAATGGCCCATTATCAAATGGGCAGGAACAAGGGGAGGAGCAAAAATACAGGTCATCTGTATGCAGTGGAATAGTGAACGGTTCATATTTTTCAATTATGCCAGGTAGGCTACGAATATTTCACTCCAAGCATCAACCACTGTGTCACGGCCGTTAAAAGAAGAGGACCAAGGTGCAGCGTGGTAAGCGTACATTTTCTTTTATTAATAAAAATGACGCCGAACAAAACAATAAACACTACAAAAACAAACCGTGACGCTAAAGGCTAATGTGCCCTAAACAAAGTCAACTTCCCACAAACACAGGCGGGAAAAGGGCAGCCTAAGTATGGTTCTCAATCAGAGACAACGATAGACAGCTGTCCCTGATTGAGAACCCTACCCGTCCAAAACATAGAACATAGAACATAGAATACCCACCCCAACTCACACCCTGACCAAACCAAAATAGAGACATAAAAAGGATCTCTAAGGTCAGGGCGTGACATACTGTTTGAGGTACATGCAGCCTCTCCCTGCGCGACAGGTGATATTCTGCCCAAACTCTGTATGACATGGGCTCTCCAACCCTGTTCCTGCAGCTACTCAGTGCTTCATTTGGAAAATCAAGGAATGAAGGAGAGAGAGGAGCATATGGAAACATATGTTGGTGAGATATTCTGTAGCTAAAGGTGTGTGTCAGCCTATTCATTATAAAAATATACAAATCCCAAAAAGTAGGTCATTCTAAATCAAATACACTATAATTGTAGGCTAATTCTGTAAGCCGTTCTGCACTACCAATGAACCAACAGCATCGCCTAAGCGTATACGCTCTCTCCCAGACTCAAGGATAGAACGTTTGGAGTGTAGCATTAGTTAACCAGTCCATCCTGTATGCAGTCCATACAGTCCACACTCAAAGGCGGTTACTAGAATTTGTTTAATTTTGGAGAACAGGCTAGACATTATATACCAAAGACATCTTACATTTAAAAAAAAACACATTTATTCTTTGTCAAGATAATCCATCCACCTGACAAGTGTGACATGTTAAGAAGCTGATTAAACAGAATGATCACACTTTCCGTAGCCGATGTGAGCAAGACCTTTAAACACGTCAACATTCACAAGGCCGCAGGGCCAGACATGCACGGACCAACTGGCAAGTGTCTTCACTGACATTTTCAACCTCTCCCTGGCCGAGTCTGTAATACCTACATGTTTCAAGCTGACCAACATAGTCCCTGTGCCCAAGGAAGCGAAGGTAACCTGCCTAAATGATTACCGCCCGTAGCACTCACGTCGGTAGCCATGAAGTGCTTTGAAAAGCTGGTCAAGGCTCAGATCAACTTCATCATCCCAGAAACCCTTGATTCACTCCAATTCGCATACCACCCCAACAGATCCACAGATGACGCAATCTCAATCGTGCTCCACACTGCCCTTTCACACCTGGAAAAAAGGAACACCTATGTGAGAATGCTGTTCCTTGACTACAGCTCAGCGTTCAACACCATAGTACCCACAAAGCTCATCACTAAGCTAAGGACCCTGGGACTAAACACCTCCGTTTGTAACTGGATCCTGAACGTCCTGACGGGCCGCCCCCAGGTGGTCAGATTAGGCAACAACACATCTGCCACGCTGATCCTCAACACGGGGTGCGACGCTTAGTCCCCTCCTGTACTCCCTGTTCTCCCACAACTGCGTGGCCAAGCAAGACTCCAACACCATCATTACGTTTGTTGAGGACACAACAGTTGTAGACCACTGTTCCCGAGTTGCGCCATGGTCTAAGACACTGCATCTCAGTGCAACAGGTGTCACTGCAGTACCTGGTTCAAATCCAAGCTGCATCACATCCAGCCATGATTGGGAGTCCCATAGGGCGGTGTACAATTGGCCCAGCGTCGTCTGGGTTTGGCTGGGGTAGGCCGTCATTGTAAAGAAGAATTTGTTCTTAACTGACTTGCCTAGTTAAAATGTAATTAATTGTTGTGATCTACCCTTAGAAGCTTTTGTTATGTTTATTTATTTGTAGAAATTGCAAAAAGAAGGAGAGATATTCAAGCAGATAATAACATATACCATAAAAAACAACTTTTATCTATACCATAAAAAATAAACCAACATGTAACACTTTCTCTACTACTACTAACTTATACTATTACAACCATCACAACAACTTCTATTGTATTTATTAATTATTTAACATTTAATTAACCAAGCAAGTCAATTGAGAAAACATTCGTATTGACAATGACGGCATATCAGGAGCCAAAAGGCACAAACATTGTTAAGCACAGACAACAGCATGAAGTACAAAATGGAAGATCATTTTTTTCTCCATATGCGCAAAAAGTTTGTTTTGCACAAATTTGTTTACGTCCCTGTTAATGATAATTTCTCCTTTGCCAAGGTAATCCATCCACCTGATAGGTGTGGCATATCAAGAAGCTTATTATACAGCATGATCATCACACAGGTGCACCTTGTGCCGGGGACAATAAAATGCCACTCTAAAGTGTGCAGTTTTGTCACACAACACAAAGCCACAGATGTCTCAAGTTGAGGGAGTGTGCAATTGGCATGCTACTGCAGGAATGTCAATCGGAGCTTAATTTCCCCACCATATGCCGCCTCCAACGTTGTTTTAGAGAATTTGGCAGTATGTCCGGCTTCACAACCGCAGACCACGTGTATCCACGCCAGCCCAGAACCTCCACACCCGGCTTCTTCACCTGCGGGATCGTCTGAGACCAGCCAAACTGAGGGTTGAATTTCTGCACAAACTGGAAGTTCATCTGTGTGCTCATGGTCCTCACCAGGGTCTTGACCTGATTGCAGTTCGGCATCGCGACTGAATTCAGTAGGCAAATGCTCACCTTCGATGGCCACTGGCACACTGAAGAAGTGTGCTCTTCACGGATGAATCCAGGTTGGGTAGATGGCAGATGGCAGAGCGTGTATGGTGTCGTGTGGGAAAGCAGTTTGGTGATGTCAGCATTGTGAACACAGTGCCCCATGGTGGCAATGGGGTTATGGTATGGGCAGGCATAAGCTATAGACTTCAAACACATTTTGCATTTTAACAATGGCAATTTGAATGCATAGAGAAATAAGGCCCGTTGTCGTGTCATACATCCACCGCCATCATCTCATGTTTCAGCATGATAATGCACGGCCTCATGTCGCAATGATCTATATACATTTCCTGGAAGGTGAAAATGTATCCGTTTTTCCATGGTCCTCATACTCACCAGACATGTCACCCATTAAGCATGTTTGGGATGCTCTGGATCGATGTATACGACAGCATGTTCCAGTTCCCGCTAATATCAAGCAACTTTTCCCAGCCATTGTAGAGGAGTGGGACAACAGCCTGATCAACTCTATGCGAAGGAGATGTGTCGCGCTGCATGAGGCAAATGGTGGTTACACCAGATACTGTCAAGTTTTCTGATCCACACCCCAACTTTTTCTTTAAGACATCTATGACCAACAGATGCATATCTGTATTCCCAGTCATGTGGAATCCATAGATTAGGGCCAAATAGGTTTCTTTCAATTGACTGATTTCCTTATATGAACTGTAACTCAGTAAAATCTTTGCAATTGCTGCATGTTGCATTCATATTTTTGTTCAGTGCATAAATTACGTTTCCGTAATCTAGCGTGGAAAGGATGGTAATCTGAATCAGGGTTAATTTGGCAGCTGGGGTGAAAGAGGAGCAATTACGATACTGGAAACCAAGTCT
Organism: Salvelinus fontinalis; assembly: GCF_029448725.1. Lineage (NCBI taxonomy): Eukaryota > Metazoa > Chordata > Actinopteri > Salmoniformes > Salmonidae > Salvelinus > Salvelinus fontinalis. The sequence goes on from NC_074673.1 coordinate 56,871,100, forward strand.
AGATTTAACCTTTAACTGCAAGCTTGGATATGTGCTAAAAGAAGAACAGTGTACTGTCTAGCCATACTCCCAAGGCTTGTATGAGGTGACTGCCTCAAACTCTAAACCCTTAGAGCTAGTAATCACATCGGTGGGGGCATTCTTCCTACCAAACTACATAACCTTGTTCTGAACACCTCCAAAACAAAGGTTAAGGGCAGAGAAAGCTTGCTGGACACTAAGAAAGATTTTTTGTAGAACATTCAACACAAAATCCAGGGAGGAGCTAGCTGAGTATAAGACTATCATTTGCATATAAGTGGATGAGAGAGCTTCATACTACCTGAGCTATGCTGTTGATGTAAATTGAGAAGATTGTGGGACCTAAGATTAAGCCACCCTTGGTGACAGGCAGGGGCTGGGGCAACAGATGTTCTGACTTTATACATTGCACTCTTTGAGAGAGGTAGTTAGCAAACCAGGCCAAAGGCCACTCAGAGACACTCCTTAGTCAACCCACAAGAATAGAATGGTCTACTGTATTGAGAGAGTGGGCCAAGTCAATAAAGATAACAGCACAATATTGCTTAGAGTCAAGGGCAGTTCTGACATCATTTAGGACCTGGGTTGGAGTGACACATCCGTAACCTGAGCGGAAACCAGATTACATACCGGAGAGAATACTATAGACATCAAGAAAGCCAGTGAGTTCATTATTAAAATAAGTTAAGGCTAGCTGTTCTAGCAGTGATTGATACACTCACAAACGCTTGGATTGCTTTCGCTGTAAAGCATATTTCCAAAATCTGACACGATAGGTGGATTAACAACAAGCAAAGCTGTGTTTTGGTATCTTTCACTTGTGATTCCATGATTATACATATTTTTAGTATTATTTTTGAATTTGGTGCGCAGCCAATTCAGCGGTTGTTTACAAAAATTATCCCGTAAAAGGGATCCGTGCAGCAAGAAGTTAAAACCTCTAGGGCATTGGTGTCCCTAAACTGGGACGGTGAATGCTAACGTGCGCTAATGTGACAAGAATGACGTTGTAAGTAACAGTAAACCTTCCTGGACATAGACATGTCTAATATGGACAGAAAGTTTACATTCTTGTTAATCTAACTGCACTGTCCAATTTACAGGAGCTATTACAGTGAAAACATACCAATCTATTGTTTGAGGAGAGTGCACAACAACAAAAACTTTTATCACAACAACTGGTTTGATACATTCACCTCTGAAGGTAAATAATGTACTTACATTCAGCAATCTTGCTCTGATTTGTCATCCTGAGGGTCCCAGAGATAAAATGTAGCATAGCTTTGTTTGATGAAAGCCATTTTTTATATTCAAATGTAGGAGCAGGGGTTTGAACCCCTGCTGTCTCTGGCTCCACACTCACCCCATCCCCGGCATCTAGATGTGTGAAAGTTAGTGTATAAGCTAATGATCCAGCATGTATGACATTCCTGGGAGTGTGTAAACTTAAATGTTGTTTTACCATATCATTTTTGTATTCTCTATAGTTATGTACTTAAAAATGTATCAATTTACCAATTTGGCACATTTGTGCAGACTTGATACAAAATAATGTGCAATATTGCAATGCTTCACTGGATCAATTTGAAACTTTGCACACACACTGCTGTCATCTACAGGCCACAATCTAAATTGTGCCTAAACTGCAATATTATATTAAATCAAATCATATTTTTAACAACCTTACAGTGAAATGCTTCCTTACAAGTCCTTAACCAACAATGCAGTATTAAGAAAATACCTCAAAAAAAAGTAAGAGATAAGAATAACAAATGATTAAAGAGCAGCAGTAAATAACAATACTGGGGCTATATACAGGGGGTACCGGTACAGAGTCAATGTTCGGGGGCACTGGTTTCGAGATAATTGCGTTAATATGTACATGTAGGTAGAGTTATTAAAGTGACTATGCATAGATAATAACAGAGAGTAGCAGCAGTGTTCCAGAGGGGAGGGGGAATGCAAATAGTCTGGGTAGCCATTTGATTAGCTGTTCAGGAGTCTTGTGGCTTAGGGGTAGAAGCATTTAGGAGCCTATTGGACCTTGTTACGCACGCCTCTGAGAAGAGGGAACGCAACTCCCTGCTACAACTCAACTCTCTGAAGTGCAAGAGGTATGGACCGCAGGTGCGAGTAAGGATGACACAAAAGCAGAATTTACCATTTACTAGAATTTATTTTCTTACACGGTAATATGGGGAAAAGGGGCTGGACGGAACCAAAGCAAAGAAAGTAAATATAAAAGTTCCCCCTCTCCTATCTAACCTGCCTACCCACTTAACTTACCTAACTTAACACCGCCTGGTGCCCTAACCAAAATACAGGGGGTGGTCCGCCCAGGTCTTACCTAGTGTGCCTAGACAGTAAATATACTACGGGTATATGTATGCCCGCGGGCCTCTTGCCTAAGCACTCCCAAAGTGCCTTCTCCTTCCCCCCTGGGAACAAATGAAACAGAGTAATTATTAATGATTTCACAAACACTCACAACCACAGGACATAGAAAAACTGCTACCACAACAACAGTACATACCACACTTTCTGATACACAACCCACACTATATCACAATCTAATTTCTCTCTCTCAATCTCCAAATCTCTACTCCTTATCTCATCTCTCTCCTCTCTCTACTCATCTCTTGGGGCAGAACACTGGCTTTTATCTTCAGGTGGCAATGGTGATTAGTGTCAGCTGCTTCTTGACGAGGGGGCGGGGTCAGCTCCAATCATCAATTAGCCTGGGGTAGACCAATCAGCTGGTTGGGGAGTACTTCCGGAAGCCATCTCCTGAAACACACACTCAAATACTAAACAGAACACAGAAACTGGGGAACGTAACAGACCTAGACTTGGTGATCTGGTACCGCTTTCCGTGCGGTAGCAGAAAGAACAGTCTATGACTAGGGTGGCTGGAGTCTTTGACAATTTTTAGGGCCTTCCTCTGACACCGCCTGGTATAGAGGTCCTGAATGGCCGGAAGATTGGCCCCAGTGATGTATTGAGCCGGACACACTACCCTCTATAGTGCCTTGCGGTCAGAGGCCGAGCAGTTGCCATACCAGGCAGTGATGCAACCTGTCAGGATACTCTCGATGGTGCAGCTGTAAAACCTTTTGAGGATCTGAGAACCCATGCCAAATCTTTTCAGCCTCCTGGGGGGAATAGGCTTTGTTGTGCCCTCTTCGACTGCCTTGGTGTGCTTTGACCATGTTAGTTTGTTGGTGATGTGGACGACAAAGGAACCTGAAGTTCTCAACCTGCTCCATTACAGTCCAGTAGATGAGAATGGGGACGTGCTCGGTCCTCCTTTTCCTGTAGTCCACAATCATCTTCTTTGTCTTGATCACATTGAGGGAGAGGTTGTTGTCCTTGCACCACATGGTCAGGTCTCTGACCTCCTCCCTACAGGCTGTCTCATCGTTGTTGGTGATCAGGCTGTGGTGTGGTGCCATCAGCAAACTTAATGATGGTGTTAGAGTCGTGCCTGGCCGTACAGTCATGAGTGAACAGGGAGTACAGGAAGGGACTGAGCATGCACCCCTGAGTGGCCCCCGTGTTGAGGATCAGCGTGGAGGATGTGTTGTTACCTACCTTTACCACTTGGGGGCGGCCCGTCAGGAAGTCCAGAATCCAGTTGCAGAGGGAGGTGTTTAGTCCCAGGGTCCTTAGCTTAGTGATGAGCTTTGAGGGCACTATTGTGTTGAACACGGAGCTGTAGTCAATGAATAGCATTTTCACATATGTGCTCCTTTAGTCCAGATGTGAAAGGGCAGTGTGGAGTGCAATAGAGATTGCATCATCTGTGGATCTGTTGGTGCGGTATGCAAATTGGAGTGGTTATGGAGTTTCTGGGATAATGTTGATGTGAGCCATGACCAGCCTTTCAAATAATTTCATGGCTACCGACATGAGAGCTATGGGTCGGTAGTCATTTAGGCAGGTTACCTTAGTGTTTTTGAGTACAGGGACTATGGTGGTCTGAATGAAACATGTTGGTATTACAGACTCAGACAGGGAGAGGTTGAAAATGTTCGTGAAGACACTTGCCAGTTGGTCAGCGCATGCTCGGAGTACATGTCCTGGTAATCTGTCTGGCCTTGAGGCCGTGTGAATGTTGACCTGTTTAAAGGTCTTACTCACACCGGCTGCGGAGAGCATGATCACACTGTCGTCCAGAACAGCTGATGCTCTCATGTATGTTTCAGTGTTACTTGCCTCAAAGCAAGCGTAGAAGTTATTAGCTCGTCTGGTAGGCTCGTGTCACTGGGCAGCTCTCGGCGGCTTCCCTTTGTAGTCTGGAAATGTTTGCAGGCCCTGCCACATCCGACGAGCGTTGGAGCGGTGTAGTACTGTTCGATCTTAGTCCTGTATTTACTCTTTGCCTGTTTGATGGTTCGTTGGAGGGCATAACGGGATTTCTTCTAAGCTTCCGGGTTAGAGTCCCACTCCTTGAAAGTGGCAGCTCTACCCTTTAGCTCAGTGTGTATGTTGCCTGTAATCCATGGTTTCTGGTTGGGGTATGTACGTACAGACACTGTGGGGACAACGTCCTCGATGCACTTATTGACAAAGCCTGTGACTGATGTGGTGTAATCCTCAATGCCATCGGAAAAATCCCAGAACATATTCCAGTCTGTGCTAGCAAAACAGTTCTGTAGTTTAGCATCTGCTTCATCTAACCACTTTTTATAGACCAAGTCACTGGTGCTTCCTGCTTTAATGTTTGCTTGTAAGCAGGAATCAGGAGGAATTATGGTCAGATTTACCAAATGGAGGGTGAGGGAGAGCTTTGTACGTGTCTCTGTGTGTGGAGTAAAGGTGATCTAGTATTATTTTATTTTTTTAAATGCTGATAGAAATTATGTAAAACTAATTCTAGGAGCGACGTCTTTGAATGAGCGTTTTCCTGTTCGCTTATGGCGGTATACAGCTCATTGAGTGTGGTTTTAGTGCCAGCATCGGTCTGTGGTGGTATGTAGACAGCTATGAAAAATACAGATGATAACTATCTAGGTAGATAGTGTGGTCTACAGCTTATCATGAGATACTCTTCCTCAGGCGAGCAAAACCTTGAGACTTCCTTAGATATCGTGCACCAGCTGTTGTTTACATAAAAGCATAGGCCCCCGCCACGTGTCTTACCAGAGGCTGCTGTTCTGTCCTGCCGATAGAGTGTTTAAAACTCTTATGGCTGCAAGCCCGACGTCGATACACTTATGACAACAGCCAGCTCAAGTGCAGGGCGCGAAATTCAATTTTTTTATATTTAACTTTCACACATTAACAAGTCCATTACAGCAAGTGAAAGGTACACATCTTGTGAATCCAGCCAACATGTCCGATTTTTAAAATGTTTTACAGCACGTATATTTATGTTAGCTCACCACCAAATAAAAAAAAAGGACAGACATTTTTCACAGCACAGGTAGCATGCACAAAGCCAACCTAACTAACCAAGAACCAACCAAACTAACCAACAAACAACTTCATCAGATGACGGTCTTATAACATGTTATACAATAAATCTATGTTTTGTTTGAAAAATGTGCATATTTCAGGTATAAATCATAGTTTACATTGCAGCTACAATCAGAAATTGCACCGAAAGCAGACAGAATAATTACAGACACCAACGCCAAATAACTAAAGGCTCATCATAAAACATTTCTGAAAAATACATAGTGTACAGCAAATGAAAGACAGGCATCTTGTGATTCCAAGCCAATATTTCCGATTTATTAAGTGTTTTACAGCGAAAACACAATATAGCGTTATATTAGCGTACCACAATAGCCAGAAAGACAAGACATTTCCCAGCAGTAAAAGTTAGCGATCGTAACAAACCAGTAAAAGATATATTTGACTAACCTTGATATTCTTTATCAGATGACAGTCCTATAACATCAGGTTATACATACACTTATGTTTTGTTCAAAAATGTGCATATTTAGAGCTGAAATCAGTGGTTATACATGTTGCTATCTTAGCTACTTTTTCCACAACGTCTAAACAGCAACGATATTTTTCTGACACACATATTCTGACCAAATAGCTATTCATAAACATAACTAAAAAATACATGTTGTATAGGAAATGATAGATCCATTAGTTCTTAATGAAATGGCAGTGTTAGAATTCTAAAAAATAACTTCATTACGACATCCAGCTTCAGTATATCTAGAGTACCCCAAAGTTGGGCGCCGGCGACTAGTTCACATGCACGACAGATATATGAAATAGCATCATAAAATGTTTCTTACTTTTGGTGATCTTCCATCAGAATGTTGGACAAGGTGTCCTTTGTCAAGAACAATCGTTGTTTGGATTTAGAACGTTCATTTTCCCTCTTGAATTAGCAAGCGCACTAGCCAAGTGGCTCGAAGCTCTCCATGTCAACAAACGTAAGAAACGGAACACGGCAAAACTCCCGAAAAATTTTCAATAATCTGATGAAACTATATTGAAAAAACAAACTGTCGCGATCGTCAAAGGGACTGAGTGAGGACCAACATGCAGCGCGTGGAAAGTACATCTTCTTTATTAACCTGTCTAGGATCAGCGTGGCGCTAGCGGCACCCCCCCCCCCCCCCACTGAAAAACCAGTGCCGCGAAATTCAAAAAAAATATATTTTTTAAAATATTTAACTTTCACACATTAAAGTCCAATACAGCTAATGAAAGACACAGATCTTGTGAATCCAGTCAACATTTCCGATTTTTAAAATGTTTTACAGGGAAGACACAATATGTAAAGATGTACATCTATTACCTAAAAACACATTAGCATAATCCACCATCTTTTATTTGTCCACCAACACCAGTAGCCATCACCAATTCGGCTAAACTAAGATATTTATAGCCCCTAACCAACAAAAAAACTCATTAGATGACAGTCTGATAACATATTTATGGTATGGGATAGGTTTTGTTAGAAAAAAGTGCATATTTCAGGTAGATGGCATAGTTTACAATTGCACCCACCATCACAAATGGACTAGAATAATTACAATGAGCAACGTGTTTACCTAACTACTAATCATCAAACATTTCGTAAAAATACACAGCATACACGAATCGAAAGACACAGATCCTGTGAATACAGACAATATTTCAGATTTTCTAAGTGTCTTACAGCGAAAACACAATAAATCGTTATATTAGCTTAGCACATAGCAATTAGCAGCCCAGCATTGATTCTAGCCAAAGTGAGCGATAAAAGTCAACATCGCCAAAAGATATTAATTTTTTCACTAACCTTCTCAGAATTCTTCCGATGACACTCCTGTAACATCACATTACAACATGCATATACAGTTTGATCGAAAATGTTTATATTTAGCCACCAAAATCATGGTTAGACAATGTGAAATGTAGACAGGCTGGTCAGAAAATGTCCTTGCGCCACTTAGACAGTGATCTACTCTTATACATAAATACTCATAAACGTGACTAAAAAATATAGGGTGGACAGGGATTGATAGACAATTTAATTCTTAATACAATTGCGTTATTACATTTTTTAATTTATCCTTACTTTTCAATACAGTTTGCGCCAAGCGAAGCTACGTCAAAAAACATGGCGTCCTAAGCCACTAAAATGTTTCGACAGAAACACGATTTATCATAATAAAAATGTCCTACCTTGAGCTGTTCTTCCATCAGTATCTTGGGCAAAGGATCCTTTCTTGGGAGAAATCGTCTTTTGGTGGAAAGCTGTCCTCTTGCCATGTGGAAATGTCAACTGCGTTCGGGATGAACTGAAAAGCGTGCCCAACTTTTCACATCGTTGCAAAAATAAATGTCCCAAAATCGCACTAAACGGATATAAATTGCTATAAAACGCTTTAAATTAACTACCTTATGATGTTTTTAACTCCTATAACGAGTGAAAAGATGACCGGAGAAATATAACAGGCTAAACTAACGCTTGGAACAGGTGCGCGCCGGGGTCCTCTAGGCTCATGACGCAGCTCCCAAAGAATGACTAGCTTCAGGGTTTTTTGATTTGTAGGGCCTGTGAACGCGCAATCGACCCCGTTGGAATCGTCATCACGTAAAGGCATCCAGGGGAAGACGTAAGAAGTGTCCGTATAGTCATAGCAACGACAGTGCCCTTTTAAATGACTTCAGAAGAGTGGCCAACATTTCTCAAATCTGACTCCATGTCAGGGAAATTGCTGTAGAATGGGCTCTGTTCCACTTAGAGACAAAATTTCAACTCCTATAGAAACTATAGACTGTTTTCTATCCAATAATAATAATAATATGCATATTGTACGATCAAGGATTTTGTGGGAAGCCGTTTAAAAAATTAGCCACATTAGCATAAATAGTCTAAACAGCGCCCCCATCCCCAACAGGTTAACGAAAGAAGACAAAAACGAAACAAACACTATACAAACTACAAAAAACAACATAACAGACGACCGTGAAGCTATACAAACAGGAGTGCTGACACTACTAAACACTCTGACATAGACAATTCCCCACAAACAGCTAAAGCCTATGGTTGCCTTAAATATGGCTCCCAATCAGAGACAACAATAACCAGCTGTCTCTAATTGAGACCCAATTCAGGCAACCATAGACTTTCCTAGAACCTACACTCAACCATAGACACAGCTAGACACATTCACTCAACACAAACCCATACACTACACCCAACACCCCCTTTACCATATAACCACCCAAAACCGACAAAACACAAACATTCCCCATGTCACACCCTGACCTAACTAAAATAATAAAGAAAACAAAGAATACTAAGGCCAGGGCATGACACATACTTTACGATGATATGGTCAAAAAAAATCAAAGCCGGAGATATTAGTCGCCTATTACGGCAGCTAAACAGAAGGCAAATCCAAGTCCCCCTTCGCGCTCTCCAGAAAACAGGAAACAGGAAATGGGCGGACACGTCATACAAAGAGCTTGTATTCCACTTCAGACCAAGATAAACACTACATTTCTTCTCTCACCGCCTCTTGACATCCAGGGGAAGGTGTATGAAGTGCACGTATACTAAAACGTATCATGCCCATGTATAGGCAGGAAGTAGAACAGAGCCTTGTGATTTCAGACTTTCCACTTCCTGGTCAGGAAGTTTGTGCCAAATGAGCTCTGTTTGACTCACAGATATAATTCAAACGGTTTTAGAAACTAGAGAGTGTTTTCTATCCAATAGTAATAATAATATGCATATTGTACGAGCAAGAATTGAGTACGAGGCCGTTTGAAATGGGCACCTTTCATCTGGCTACTCAATACTGTCCCTGCAGCCCAAACAGGTTAACCCGCCAGCTGTATGTTCTTAATGTGGTCGTTCAGCCACAACTCGGTGGAACATGAGATATCACCGTTTTTAATGTCCTGTTGGTAGGATAAACGTGCTTTCAGTTCGGCCCATTTATTTTCAAGCGAATGAATAGCTAGCAGGACAGAAGGCAAGGGTATATTAGCCACTCACCGCCTGATCCTATATACCCATATAGGGTACTTTGAGGTTGTCTGTGGTACTTTGGGGTACCCGTGTGGGGTTGTTTGGGTAAGTTGGGGTTACTTTGGTGGACTTTGGTAGCTGTTCGGGTTGTTTGGTGTTGATTGGGGTGATTAGTAGGACCCCAATAAAGAACAGTGACAAGTCAGACATTGAAATGTGTTTCATGTAAATCAAGGGAAGCTTCCAAAATAATTTTTCAATTTTCAGTAACATTAAATGCTTTAGCTAGATTTTTTTTTTACATCCACTGAGGTTTACAAGAGGACAGTCTGGTTAGCTGGTCTTCTCAGGAGTCCCTAAAACATTGAACAACACAAATTACAATTTATACACATGTCAAATGCCCATATAACAAGCTAAATGTTGGCTAGTCATATAGTTTGTTATATAGAGATTTTTGTAAATTAACATTATGACAAAAGAATATGCATCATTTTGTTTGTCTCCACTGTGGCAAAGACGCACCACTTGCACTCTTCAACTTATGAATTTGTTTTGCGTCCACATGTCGCTCTCTACTTCTCTAGTGTGAAAGTGGATGAGTTTGTTTTTTAGGAGGACAAAAAGCTTAATAGTTTAAAAAGTATCAATGTTTTTAAAAAGTTGTAGACAAGCTCACTATTCCTGCCCAGTCTGCACATTTTAAAGTTTGAATGACTTGTCTAGCTTAAATGGAGTATGAAAAAAATAGCATTCCAAATAATAATATGTTTTTTTTGCCTACGCTAGTCCCACTAGTCCCACTAATAAAGTAGTAGTTTTGCTGTCCCAATAATATATCTGAAATAATATACTTTATTTAATACTTTTTGAACTATAACCAGAGGCAGCCTCAAAGCTGCAGGACTGTTTTAAGAATACTGATTGGAAAATGTTCTAAGTTTCATCCACCCTGGACTCATCCATCAACACTGAGGAATATACATTGTCAGTCACAAACTTCTATTAAATGTGTTGATGAGGTACCCACAATAACAATTCGAACATACCCCAACCAAAAACCCTGGATGAATGGAGATATCCGTACCATGCTGAGAGCCAATAATGCAATGTCATCAGAAGGAACTCACAACGAGTACAAGGCAAGCAGGTACAAGCTCCACATATCCATTAGGGACGCAAAAAGACAAAACAGACTGTTGCAAGGACTACAGACTAACATGCACTACAAAGGCAAATCCAGCTGTGTGGTGCCCACTGAAGCCTCCCTCCCAGACGAGCTTAAGACATTCTATGCTCATTTCGAGACAGACAATACCAAGCCATCCAGGACAACTCTCTCTGCACAGGATAACCAGGTGCTTTCGCTCTCAGAGGCTGGCGCAAGTAAAACTCTCAAAAGAGTAATTATTCAGGGATGGCATCCCTGGCCATGTCTTCAGAGTGTGAGCTGACCAGCTGGCAGGCGTCTTCTCGGATATCTTCAACCTGTCCCAGTCCCAGGCTGCGGTCCCCACCTGCTTCACCACGATCGTCCCAGTGCCCAAGAAAAAGAAGTTGACATGCCCAAAATGACTATCGCCCTTGTCGCACTCACCCTGGTCATCGTGAAGTGCTTCGAGAGGCTGTTCATGGCCCACATAAAGGCCTGCATGACAGGCACATTGGACCCACTCCAATTTGCCTAGCGCTCCAACAGATTCACGGAAGATGCCATTTCCATCTCTATTCACACAGCTTTAACACATCTGGACTAGAGGAACACCTACAGTGTAAGTCAGAAGTTTACATACACTTAGTTTGGAGTCATTAAAACTTGTTTTTCAACCACTCCACAAATGTCTTGTTAACAAACTATAGTTTTAGCAAGTCGGTTAGGACATCTACTTTGTGCATGACACAAGTAATTTTTCCAACAATTGTTTACAGACAGATTATTTCACTTAATTCACTGTATCACAATTCCAGTGGGTCAGAAGTTTACATACACAAAGTTGACTGTGCCTTTAAACAGCTTGAAAAATTCCAGAAAATGATGTCATGGCTTTAGAAGCTTCTGATAGGCTAATTGACATCATTTGAGTCAATTGGAGGTGTACCTGTGGATGTATTTCAAGGCCTACCTTCAAACTCAGTGCCTCTTTGCTTGACATCATGAGAAAATCAAAAGAAATCAGCCAAGACCTCCACAAGTCGGGTTCATCCTTGGGAGCAATTTTCAAACGCCTGAAGGTACCATGTTCATCTGTACAAACAATAGTACGCAAGTATAAACACCATGGGACCATGCAGCCATCATACCGCATAGGAAGGAGACGCGTTCTGTCTCTTAGAGATGAATGTACATTGGTGCGAAAAGTGCAAATCAATCCCAGAACAACAGCAAAGGACCTTGTGAAGATGCTGGAGGAAATGGGTACAAAGTATCTATAACCACAGTAAAACAAGTCCTATATCGACAACCTGAAAGGCCGCTCAGCAAGGAAGAAGCCACTGCTCCAAAACTGCCATAAAAAAAGCCAGACTACGGTTTGCAACTGCACATGGGGACAAAGATCGTACTTTTTGGAGAAATGTCCTCTGGTCTGATGAAACAAAAATAGAACTGTTTGGCCATAATGACCATCGTTATGTTTGGAGGAAAAGGGGGGATGCTTGCAAGCTGAAGAACACCATCCCAACCGTGAAGCACGGGGCTGGCAGCATCATGTTGTGGGGTGCTTTGCTGCAGGAGGGACTGGTGCACTTCACAAACTAGATGGCATCATGAGGGAGGAAAAATATGTGGATATATTGAAGCAACATCTCAAGACATCTGTCAGGAAGTTAAAGCTTGGTCGCAAATGGGTCTTCCAAATGGACAATGACCCCAAGCATACTTCCAAAGTATGCAAAATCGCTTAAGGACAAAAAAGTCAAGTGTTTGGAGTGGCCATCACAAAGCCCTGACCTCAATCCTATTGAAAATGTGTGGGCAGAACTGAAAATGTGCGAGCAAGGAGGCCTACAAACCTGACTCAGTTACACCAGCTCTGTCAGGAGCAATGGGCCAAAATTCACCCAACTTATTGTGGGAAGCTTGTGGAAGGCTGCTGAAACAGTTTACCCAAGTTGAACAATTTAAAGGCAATGCTACCAAATTCTAATCTCAGTGTATTTAAACTTCTGACCCTCTGGGAATGTGATTAAAGAAATAAAAGCTGAAATAAATAATTCTCTCAACTGTTATTCTGACATTTCACATTCTTAAAATAAAGTGTTGATCCCAACTGATATAAAACAGGGAATTTTTACTAGGATTAAAGGTCAGGAATTGTGAAAAACTGAGTTTAAATGTATTTGGCTAGATGCATGTAAACTTCTGACTTCAGCTGTATGTGAGAATGCTGTTCATTGATTACAGTTCAGCATTCAACACTATTGAACCCTCCGAGCTCGACACCAAGCTGAAGACAATGCCTTATTGCAAAATTGCATACTGAATGCATATTGAGAAAAACCCTTAGTGTCATGTCTTATCTGGAACAGCAAAGCGTCTTCCCGGGCCCTGGAGAAGAATGGGTCTGAGCCATAAGAAATCACTTCAAGAATGCTTTTCATCAATCATGATAATTGTTTTGATAAGTCATTCGTCTCACTTTGGTTGCGTGCCTCGTAGGTGCTTTCTCACCAATGAGAAACACACAAAATGAAACGTAACAAACATGAAACGTCCAGAGAGTGCAGTAACATTTCAGAGTTTTACACTCAGTGATGTGTACTATGTTAAAAAGTCAACCCCATTGTCATGCATGATGATTATACAACTATACAGCACAACCTCTTGACGAAAACATTTTTCACAGAACACTTGTGATAGACTAATATTCCACAAAAACGCTTACCTTAAAAACCATACACCAGGTCCCCGTTGTCTCTTAGACAGTCAGCAACTACCCGATCCTAATTTACCTGCTGTTTGCGTTCTGTTTTTTTATATTACACAACTCTGTGCTGAGGTCAGAGGAGCAGTGTATTGATGCAGTGGTTAGTGTTCCCTCCGGCAGTGACACAAAGCCCTGTCACTCTACAGAATGGTGATTCGATTTACCTTTTCTCTAATGGCCCCCTGTCCTCCATCCACCACCTGCCCCGGGGCCACACTAAAACAACACGAGGTTGCAATAGCCAGGACCTCAATCTACTCCATTGACGTACTGTATCTCCTTATCATTATATTTTCATACCGTAGCATGAGGGGACCTTATTTAGGCAACATGGTGTGGTTAGAACGTGGTTTACTCATCTTGGTTGTGCATAACATGGGCCTAATCTCGGTTAACACGGAACTAAATCTCAGGTCATTTGGTCAGATTCTTAATTAAGTTTGTGTTCTGGGGGGAGACGTGTTGAAAGTAGATCCAAAAACTCGACACACTTCCAGCACTTTGGATGGGGTCATTGGCAAAGTTTTTTTTTACCTAGGAGACTGTTGTGACATGTTCATTTAATTAAAATGATGTAGGAGGAGGGGTCCGTTAAGGTTGGGGGGTCCTTCCAGGGGCACACTAGAAAACTTAATTATGAAATTTTGAAAAATATTTATAACACCCTAACCCTAACCCATAGTCATAGTCAAGAACTTGCAGGAAAGTTTAATGTGCAATCTACTTCCTGCTGTTTACAGAGAGGCATTATCTATTTATATAAAAGAAGCCTACTTAAATCTCAGCTGCTTAACTAGCTCATCCGTTGGACGAGAAAACTTTCCGCATCAAATCCCCACCCCCAGTTTAAGCACCACCTTCGCCCAATCCTTGTGTTATTTCATAGTTTTGATGTCTTCGCTGTTATTCTACAATGTAGAAAAAATAAAGAAAAACCCTGGAATGAATAGGTGTGTTCAAACTTTTGACTGGTACTGTATACTGAACAAAAATATAATTCAATCTTGGTTTCATTAGACCAGAGAATCTCATGGTCAAATCAAATCAAATTTTATTTGTCACATACACATGGTTAGCAGATGTTAATGCGAGTCTAGCGAAATGTTTGTGCTTCTAGTTCCGACAATGCAGTAATAACCAACGAGTAATCTAACCTAACAATTCCACAACTACTACCTTATACACACAAGTGTAAAGGGATAAAGCATATGTGCATAAAGATATATGAATGAGTGATGGTACAGAACGGCATAGGTAAGATGCAGTAGATGGTATCGAGTACAGTATATACATATGAGATGAGTAATGTTGTCACGCCCTGGCCTTAGTATTCTTTGTTTTCTTTATTATTTTAGTTAGGTCAGGGTGTGACATGGGTATTTATGTGGGTTTTGTAGTGTCTAGGGTGGTTGTAAGGTTTAGGGGGTTTATTTAGAGTAGTTGGGTTTATGTTTAGTATAGTTGTCTAGCTGTGTCTATGTTGTGTGTAGTTGTCTAGGAAAGTCTATGGTTGCCTGAATGGGTTCCCAATTAGAGACAGCTGGTTTCTGTTGTCTCTGATTGGGAGCCATATTTAAGGTAGCCATAGGCTTTAGTTTGTGGTGGGTAATTGTCTATGGTGAACGTTTGTAGCCTGTGTGTGTGCACTACGTTTATAGCTTCACGGTCGTTTATTGTTTTTGTTAGTTTGTAAGTGTTTTGTTTCGTTTTTCCTTCTTCACAATAAAAAGAAGATGGCTTATTTTCCACATGCTGCGTTTTGGTCCGTCTCTCCCCCACACGATCGTGACAGAATTACCCACCAATGCAGGACCAAGCGGCATGTAAAGCGGCAACAGGACCCACCTACACAGGATTCTTGGACATGGGAGGTGATACTGGATGGTAAGGGACCTTGGGCACAACCGGGAGAATATCGCCTCCCTCGTGAAGAGCTGGAGGCAGCGAAAGCCGAGAGGAGTCGATATGAGGAGGCAGCACGGAAGCAAGGCTGGAAACCCGTGAGTAATACCCAAAAATGTCTTGGGGAGGGGCTCATGGGGAGTGTGGCGAGTCCAGATGGGAGATCTGCGTCAACTTCCCGTGCTACCCGTGAGGACTCTAAGAGGGAACCTGAGCCAGTCGGGCTGATATTGGAGGTGAACAATGGGGATGATACAGAGACTGTTAAGGATTTATTGGGGAGGTTGGAAGAGAGTGAAATGAGGGAGCTGCTGTGTTGGTGCGTGAGGCACAAGATCCACCCGACAGAGCGTGTGCGGGATGTGATGTTACCTGAGTCAACTCTCCATGCTCGTCCTGATGTGCGTGCTAACCGTCTGGGAATGACAGTCCCACGAGCCAGGCCTCCTGTACGCCTCCCTAGTCCTGCACCTCCTGTATTAGCCCCACGTACTAACTCTCCTGTGACAGTCCCCAGCCCAGTACCACCAGTGCCTCCTCCACGCACTAGCCCTATGGTGCGTGTCTCCAGCCCTTTACCACCAGTGCCTAAACCACGCACCAAGCCTCCTGTGTGTCCCCAGAGTCCTGTGCGTCCTGTTGCTGCTCCCCGCACTAGCCCTGAGATGCGTGTCCCCAGCCCGGTACCACCAGTTCCGGCACCACGCACTAGGCCTAATGTGCGTCCCCAGGGTCCAGTATGCCCTGTTCCTGCTCCCCGCACTAGCCCTGAGATGCGTGTCTCCAGCCCGGTACCACCAGTTCCGGCACCACGCACTAGGCCTAATGTGCGTCCCCAGGGTCCAGTATGCCCTGTTCCTTCTCCCCGCACTAGCCCTGAGAAGCGTGTCCCCAGCCCGGTAACACCAGTTCCGGCACCACGCACCAGGCCTACAGTGCGCCTCAGCCGGCCAGAGTCTGCCGTCTGCACAGCGATGCCTGAACTGCCCGTCTGCCAAGCGCCATCTGAGCCATCCGTCTACCCAGCGCCATCTGAGCCATCCGTCTACCCAGCGCCATCTGAGCCATCCATCTACCCAGCGCCATCTGAGCCATCCGTCTACCCAGCGCCATCTGAGCCATCCGTCTGCCCCGAGCCATTAGAGCCGCCCGTCTGTCCCGAGCCGTCAGAGCCGTTCGTCAGTCAGGAGCCACTAGAGCCATTCGTCAGACAGGATCTGCCAGAGCCGCCAACCAGACAGGATCTGCCAGAGCTGCCAACCAGACAGGATCTGCCAGAGCCGCCAACCAGACAGGATCTGCCAGAGCCGCCAACCAGACAGGATCTGCCAGAGCCGCCAACCAGACAGGATCTGCCAGATCCGTCAGCCAGCCATGAGCAGCCGGATCCGTCAGCCAGCCATGAGCAGCCGGATCCGTCAGCCAGCCATGAGCAGCCGGATCAGTCAGCCAGCCATGAGCAGCCGGATCAGTCAGCCAGCCATGAGCAGCCAGATCCGTCAGCCAGCCATGACCAGCCAGATCCGTCAGCCAGCCATGAGCAGCCAGATCCGTCAGCCAGCCATGAGCAGCCAGATCCGTCAGCAAGCCATGAGCAGCCAGATCCGTCAGCCAGCCATGAGCAGCCAGATCTGTCAGCCAGCCATGAGCAGCCAGATCCGTCAGCCAGCCATGAGCAGCCAGATCCGTCAGCCAGCCATGAGCAGCCAGATCCGTCAGCCAGCCATGAGCAGCCAGATCCGTCAGCCAGCCATGAGAAGCCAGATCCGTCAGCCAGCCATGAGCAGCCAGATCCGTCAGCCAGCCATGAGCAGCCAGATCCGTCAGCCAGCCATGAGCAGCCAGATCCGTCACCCAACCATGAGCCGTCCAACCAGGATGCGCCAGAGCCGTCCAGCCAGGTTCCGCCAGAGCCGTCATCCAGCCAGGATCCGTTCCTCAGTCCGGAGCTGCCGTCCCTCAGTCCGGAGCTGCCCCTTATCCTGGTGCTGCCCCTTATCCTGGTGCTGCCCCTTATCCTGGTGCTGCCCCTTATCCTGGTGCTGCCCCTTATCCTGGTGCTGCCCCTTAGTCCGGAGCTGCCCCTTAGTCCGGAGCTGCCCCTTAGTCCGGAACTGCCCCTTAGTCCGGAACTGCCCCTTAATCCAGTGGGGTTAATGTGGAGGGTGGCCATTTGGAGGAAGCTACGGAGGCGGGTAGTGACTGTGGTGGGGTGGGGACCACGACCAGTGCCGGAGCCGCCACCGTGGAAGGACGCCCACCCAGACCCTCCCCTAGACTATGTGCTGGTGCGCCCGGAGTTCGCACCTTAAGGGGGGGGTTATGTCACGCCCTGGCCTTAGTATTCTTTGTTTTCTTTATTATTTTAGTTAGGTCAGGGTGTGACATGGGTATTTATGTGGGTTTTGTAGTGTCTAGGGTGGTTGTAAGGTTTAGGGGGTTTATTTAGAGTAGTTGGGTTTATGTTTAGTATAGTTGTCTAGCTGTGTCTATGTTGTGTGTAGTTGTCTAGGAAAGTCTATGGTTGCCTGAATGGGTTCCCAATTAGAGACAGCTGGTTTCTGTTGTCTCTGATTGGGAGCCATATTTAAGGTAGCCATAGGCTTTAGTTTGTGGTGGGTAATTGTCTATGGTGAACGTTTGTAGCCTGTGTGTGTGCACTACGTTTATAGCTTCACGGTCGTTTATTGTTTTTGTTAGTTTGTAAGTGTTTTGTTTCGTTTTTCCTTCTTCACAATAAAAAGAAGATGGCTTATTTTCCACATGCTGCGTTTTGGTCCGTCTCTCCCCCTACACGATCGTGACAAATGTAGGATATATAAACTTAAAGTGGCTAGTGATACATGTATTACATAAAGATGGCAAGATGCAGTAAATGATATAGTGTACAGTATATACATATACATATGAGATGAGTAATGTAGGGTATGTAAATATTATATTAAGTGGCATTGTTTAAAGTGGCTTGTGATACATTTTTACATCAATTTCCATCAATTTCCATTATTAAAGTGGCTGGAGTTGAGTCAGTATGTTGGCAGCAGCCACTCAATGTTAGTGGTGGCTGTTTAACAGTCTGATGGCCTTGAGATAGAAGCTGTTTTTCAGTCTCTCGGTTCCTGCTTTGATGAACCTGTACTGACCTCGCCTTCTGGATGATAGCGGGGTGAACAGGCAGTGGCTCGGGTCCTTGATGATCTTTATGGCCTTCCTGTGATATCGGGTGGTGTAGGTGTCATGGAGGGCAGGTAGTTTGCCCCCGGGTCTGATAGTCCTTTAGGTGCATTTTGGCAAACTCCAAGCGGGCTGTCATGTGCCTTTACTGAGGAGTTGCTGCCATCTGGCCACTCTAATATAAAGGCCTGATTGGTGGAGGGCTGCAGAGATGTGTCACGTTCCTGACCTGTTTTCCTTTGTCTTGTATTTATTTTAGTTGGTCAGGGTGTGAGTTGGGTGGGTTTGTCTATGGTTGATTTTCTATGTTGGGATTTTTGTGTTCGGCCTGGTATGATTCTCAATCAGAGGCAGCTGTCAATCGTTGTCCCTGATTGAGAATCATACTTAGGCAGCCTGGGTTTCACGTGTGTTTGGTGGGTGTTTGTTTCCGTGTTTGTGTTTTTCACCACACGGTACTGTATAGGTTTCTGCACTTCGTTTATTTGTTTTGTAATTCAGTGTTCAGTTTTGTTATATTAAATCATTATGAACACTAACCACTCCGCGTATTGGTCCGATCCGTCTCGCCTCTCCTCGTCCGAGGAGGTGGACGAATATGAAAGCCGTTACAAGATGGTTGTCCTTCTGGAAGGTTCACCCATCTCTACAGAGGTACTGAATCAGGTGTGGCCAATTAGTGGACGCGGCCAAAACACTTGAAAACCCTTAACAAGATAGAGGACAGAGAGACTTTTGTTGATGCTGAAAGCTAAACGTCTATGTTTTTAAATCACATTATTAGAACCGTCTTTGAACATTACTAAGGATCTTTGCGGGGTTTTCTCAATGTTCTGAAAACAGGACTTTACATTGAACCTTGAAGAAACCTGCAGAAAACTTCATGCTGAAGTATTAGAATTCCCACAGAACAAGGTTGTTTCTTTACGGTCTCTGAAGGATTTGAGAATATTTCTTTAAATAGAACCATGAAGAAACCTGTAGGAGACTTCATGGGAAGGTTATATGCAAAATAACCATTGGACAAACATGTTCTCACCAAGCTCTAAGAAACATATGGTTCTCAGAACATTATGTGCTAGCTGGGTGCTATGGATTACATTTCGATGGCAGCAATGCAAGAAACGGTCCTATATTTGGTGCATGTGCTGCCCATGCTCATCAGTGTTCAGACAGGAGTAGTCATATAATTTTGTACACATTATTTCAATGTATCAGGAGGTGCTGCAGAACCTTCAACACCCCTACTTCCCGCAGCTATGATTGGAAATCAATACACATTGTCTTCCTACATTAGGAGACCAAAACGAAACCACACGAACATGGCTTTTAAAATGCCACTTGCTCTGTTACATAATAATGAAGGCAAATATGGGAGCATGTGTCAGATGCTGTATTGTTCGATAAAGAGAACGGGATGCTTGACGTCAGGAAGGACAAACAAATCCTCCTCTCTCCCCAATAAATTAGACAGGCAAGTTCTTCCGCGTGGGGAAAAAAAAGACACCAGGCGCACCAGGCAAAGTCAACGCAGTGCAGGGAGCATCAATAAAAGACGCTCAGATACACAGACACTCACATTACACCCGCATACAAAGACACTATCTTACACACTCCAGAATCTGATCATGCCGATTTCAAGCAGCTCTTCTTCCTCAACGAAGAGTATGCGCAGGGCAGCGTCCGAGCTCGAGAGGTCTGATTCTGTTACGGTAAGGAGTAACGTTCTTATTACCATTCCATTTAGCCCTATCATACTCAACTTTTGAGTAGAAATGGTCAGAACTATTGTTATAAGTGTCATTTGCTAATATTCTTTAGACTTTTTCTATGTTGCCTCAATGCGCGCAGAGAGCCTGGCTCATTGGAGAGTGCACTATTATGCAGGAGCGGTTGGGTAAATGGTAACTTTTTATAGGAAAATACCTTATTGTGGTTTAGCAGCTCGGCTTTTAAATCACTAAGACTAAGCTATGCGTCAGGCTTACTTAGACTGCATTGGAGTTCTTATGCGTTTTTGGAGATGTAAAATGCTTCCATCGAGGTAAGCAAGGCTCTCCAGTCTTCAATTACTATGGGCTGTGTCTTGTGCGCTGTCGGTGGTCGAGATAAATATGTTCGAGTTTAAATATGTTCACAGACATAACAGTAAAGCTGTTTTAAATCCAATATGTTGCTCTTTTTTGGGCGCAGTCTCCAAGATTCATTGGGAGACGACAAAGTTTGATCGAGGATGCGCGGAAGGAACGAGAGGCAGCGGCAGCCGCGGCAGAGGTGGCTGAAGCGACTGAACAGATCGTGTTTGAGGAAGAGGATGGAAAAGCTCTGCTCAATCTCTTCTTCACGCTGAGAAGTTCCAAGACACCAGCACTGTCACGCTCTCTCAAGGTGTTCGAGGTAAGTACAAACGATGAGCTATGCCTTTTTCTGTATTAAAGAGCCTAGATGGGATTTGTGATAATTCAAAAAATGATTTAAAATGAAACGTTTAACTTTGAAAATTTACAACATCGAATTTAACCTAATAATCTATCAAATAACACAAACCAAAACTTATTTTTGTTCAAATGGAGAGTGGAATACATATTTTGCACAATTTATATTTTGTATGAATATACGAGAAAATAGGAGATATTCAAGAAGGCAATTAATTCGGAGTTGTTAAAGTGTGAGAAAATGTTGTAGCCTAAGCCTATTAGTGCTTGCTCTCAGCTCTTCTTGTTGATTTTTCCAGGCGACAAGGCAACATCATCACTGTGTCTATTATGTCATTATGGTTCAGGAGAGGCAACTAGGTAAATTCGAATGTTATGGCAAATTATGCAGAGCAGATTGTTGGAGCCTTGACACAAAGGTGCCAAGGATTATGCCTAAATAGATTTCCTAAATGGGAATGTTTCAATGACGATATTGTTTTCGTGGTGTAGCCTATGCTATCAACAACAGCTTGTTTTAAAGTATAGTCATTTCTTATCAAGGGAAAATAAAATATCCCTGAACTGTCCACATTTTAAAATGTGTAGGCTAATCTAATCAAACCAATCCCCACCTGGCAAAACGAGTTAATTTCAACGTCATTTCAACCCCCCCCCCCCCAAAAAAAAAAAAATCAGTGATGATATTGAATCAACGTGGAAAACTGATTTGATTTGCCAAAAGTCTTCAAGGTCAAGGAATTTCGTCATTTATTCACCCAACTTTTAACGTAAATCCAATGACAGGGTAACATTTTTCGTTGATTTCACGTTGAATTCACGTTAGCTGACAACTCAACCAAATGTAAAACAAAACTAGATGTTGCACTGATGTCAATGTTTTAATGCAATTGTAGTCTCATCAAGTTATTTAAAATCACATCAATTATGTTGACATTTAAGATGCAATCTTATATATATACTATATAGTATATAGTATCACATATATAGTATCACATAACAGCACGAGATCAAGTGTTGCAAGCGAGTTCGTTTAAACACGTAAGAGCACGTAATCTCCCTTTCTGCCTTGATCAGACCGTCAGTGTCGTTGCGTTTTGGTGCACAAGAAGTACATTCATTTGCAATTGAACGCTGCACACATATCGACAAAATGTTGGATTACATAATGAAAATGAAAAAAAATTATACTAATCTGCAGTATTGATGCATCTACACTGTGGGTCTGATAGTTCTGATAGAGGCGTTAGTTGCCCTGCGTTTGTGAAGAAACCCCTGCACTGACGTGATAGCTCATTTCTGCAGTCGAATGACCAGAAGCGCCCACATGGGTGGAACTTTATTAATATTTTTCATAATTAATACAACTTTTTTAACTACGAAAATCCAGTGTTTCTATGTCAAACGGTTTTGTTATATTCCAGTCTTCTATGATGTATATAAAGTGTAATATTGGGATGCAAACTCAAAATGGAATACATTTCAGCTCTATATCTGACACGGTACAGGTGTTTTCTTTTTTTTAAAGCCCATAACCATGTGTGTGAGGTGTATACTTTTGTTTCAAAGTTGATTCGTTTACAACTACCACGAAACACTGATTTAGCCCGCTACAGTAAAAGGTTGCTCTGCCCATTGGTTGCAATTGACCCATGCAGTTTACCGGAGAAATGTGTTCAGACCTCAGACCTTTGGTTAGACCTAGCACCCATCCCTCCCTTCCTCTCTCCTTCACTCCAACCCTTCTTATTCCATCACAAAGGTTTGTTCTCAATTGTAGGAAAATCTCCTCACTTCCTTTCCTTCACTGCAAGAACAAACCAGATGAAAACCAGTCTAATGATGAGATTCCACCATAAAATAATGTTCTCGAGTCTTTTCTAGGCAGTGCCGATGAAGGGATGGAGACGAGGAAAATTTTTTAGCAAATGAGAAAGAGCCTAAGAGAAGTATGTTGAGCCTGACAGACATTTGAAGTATTTTCTATTGCAGATGCAGTGGTGGTGTAAATCTTAGTAAAAATACTTTAAAGTACGAGTTTTGGGTTTTGGGGGGTATCTGTACTTTACTATTTATCTTTTTTTTTTACAACTTTCTACTTCACTACATTCCTAAAGAAAAGAAAATACTTTTGACTTCATACATTTTCCCCTGGCACCCAAAAGTACTTGTTACATTTTGAATGCTTAGCGGGACAGGAAAAGGGTCCAATTCACACACTTATCAAGACAACATCCCTGGTCATCCCTACTTCCTCTGATCTGGCGGACTCACTAAACACATGTTGTTGTTTTTTTATAAATGTCTGAGTGTGGGAGTGTGCCTCTGGCTGTCAGTTTTAAAAAAAAATGAAAATGGTGCCGTCTGGTTTGCTTAACATAAGGAATTTTAAATGATTTATACTTTTTCTGTTGATACTTAAGTATATTTTAGCAATTACATTTATTTCCAATACTTAAGTATATTTAAAACCAAAGTAGTTTTAGACTTTTACTTAAGTAGTATTTTACTGGGTGGATTTTATATGAGTAATTTTCTATTAAGAAATCTTTACTTTTACTCGAGTATGACAGTCGGGTACTTTTTCTACCATTGTGCAGATGAAGGGGAGTAGACGAGGAAAGGATAGATGTTTGAGCCAATGAGAAGAGCCTAAGAGAGAGATATATATATATATATGTTGTGCCTGATAGACGTTTGAAGCTAAGATCCACCACCTGGAAACACGGCCGTGCAGGAAGCCCCGGGACAACCTGGAGGGGCTGGAGTACTTTGTCCGCTGCGAGGTGCACCTGTCTGACGTCAGCACCCTCATCAGCTCCATCCGGAGGATAGCGGAGGACGTCAAAACCACCAAAGAAGTCAAATGTGAGAACCTTCAACATTTCTGCATAGTGCACTTCATTAAAACTGTACTCGTCTCACGAGCGCAGGTGAGAACCCATAATGCTGTGAAACTCGAGGCTTTAAAAAAAACATCTATCAAGTGTCGGACCATCTAATATTGTATCGCCGATGTATGACCCAAATGTAACCTAACTGAATAGTTGAATGATCCTGTTGAATCTGAAGACTTGACTGGCTGGTCACCTCCTTAGATATAGTCCACCATTGCATTGCATTTAGTTATACTGTGGCTGCTATTGAGTTGACCAAAGCTATGAATCTACGATAGATAGCAGGCTTTGTCCAAACATTTGTGTGCATTACGTGTTTTGCAGTGACAAGAATTAAAGATAAAATATGGAAATGGGAGCATGTTTGTAAAAAAAATAAAACTTCTTTACGGTCTTTTTTCAGTTCACTGGTTCCCAAAGAAAATCTCAGAGCTGGACAGATGTCACCACCTTATCACAAAATTTGATCCAGATTTAGACCAAGAACACCCAGTGAGTGAATGAATGGAAACAATCACTCAGGCTGCTTATGTAGAGAGAGAGAGTGAGAGAGAGCGAAAGAGAGCGAGAGCGAGAGAGAGAGAGAATCATTGTTACATTGCTATTACACTGTTATTACATAATTTTTTTGACAGTCGTTGAGCCTACATCAGATAATAATCCTATTACATTGCTATAACTGTCACACCCTGACCATAGTTTGCTTTGTATGTTTCTATGTTTTGTTTGGTCAGGGTGTGATCTGTGTGGGCATTCTATGTTGTATGTCTGGTTTGTCTATTTCTATGTTTGGCCTGATATGGTTCTCAATCAGAGGCAGGTGTTAGTCATTGTCTCTGATTGGGAACCATATATAGGTAGCCTGTTTTGTATTGTGGGTTGTGGGTTATTGTCTATGTCTATACGTTAGTTGCTTGTGTTCTGCACTTTCGTTACATAGCTTCATGTTCGTTTGTTGTTTTGTATAGTTTGTCAAGTGTTTTTCATTTTCGTCATCATTAAATAGAAGAATGTATTCAAACCACGCTGCGCTTTGGTCCTCCTCTCTTCAACGTTACGACGATCGTGACAGAATAACCCACCAACCAAGGACCAAGCAGCGTGGTAACGGGCAGGAGCAGGAGAGACAGCGAGGTCAGGATTTCTGGACATGGGAGGAAATACTGGACGCAAAGGAACCATGGAAACAGGCTGGTGAGTATCGCCGCCCCAAAGCTGAGCTGGCGGCAGCGAAAGCGGATAGGCAGTGGTATGAGGAGGCTGCACGAAAGCGCGGCTGGAAGCCAGAGAGGCAGCCCCAAAAATTTCTTGGGGTGGCACACGGGGAGTGGTGTTAAGCCAGGAATGAAACCTGAGCCAACTCCCCGTGCTTACCGTGGAGAGAGAGCGACCGGGCAGGCACCGTGTTATGCAGAGATAAGCACGGTGTCCCAGGTGCGTGTGCATAGCCCGGTGCGGTACATTCCAGCACCTCGTATCGGCCGGGCTAGGGTGGGCATCGAGCCAGGTGCCATGAAACCGGTTCTACGCATCTGGTCACCCTTGCGTCTCCTTGGGCCGGGGTACATGGCACCAGCCCTACGGATGGTGTCTCCCATACGTGTTCATAGCCCAGTGCGGCTGATTCCACCTCGCCGCACTGGCATGGCCACGGGGAGTATTCAGCCAGGTAGGGTTGGGCAGGCTCGGTGCTCGAGACCTGTAGTGCGCCTCCACAGTCCGGTCTATCCGGTGCCTTCTCCACGCACCAGTACGCCTGTGGCAGCCCCTCGCACCAGCTCAGTACCACCAGTGCCAACACCATGCACCAGGCTTCCTGTACGTCTCCAGAGACCAGTACGCTCTGTTCTTCCTCCCCGCACTAGCCTTGAGGTGCGTGTCCCCAGCCCAGTACCACCAGTTCCGGCACCACGCACCAAGCCTCCTGTGCGTCTCCAGAGCCCTGTACGCCCTGTTCCTGCTCCCCTCACTCGCCCAGTGGTGCGTGTCCCCAGTCCGGTACCACCAGTCCCGGCACCACGCACCAGGCCTAGAGTGCGCCTCAGCAAGCCTGAGCTGCCCGTCTGCCCAGCGCCGCCTGAGCTGCCCGTCTGTCCAGCGCCGCCTGAGCTGCCCGTCTGTCCAGCGCCGCCTGAGCTGCCCGTCTGTCCAGCGCAGCCTGAGCCGCCCGTCTGTCCTGAGCCGCTAGAGCCGTCCGTCAGTCAGGAGCCGCCAGAACCGCCAGCCAGTCAGGAGCCGCCAGAGCCGCCCGCCAGTCAGGAGTCGCCAGAGCCGCCCGCCAGTCAGGAGCCGCCAGAGTCGCCCGCCAGTCAAGAGCCGCCAGAGCCGCCCTTCAGTCAGGAGCCGCCAGAGCCGCCCTTCAGTCATGAGCTACCTCTCAGTCATGAGCTGCCCTTCAGTCATGAGCTGCCCTTCAGTCATGAGCTGCCCCTCAGTCATGAGTTACCCCTCAGTCATGAGCTACCCCTCAGTCATGAGCTACCCCTCAGTCATGAGCTACCCCTCAGTCCGGAGCTGCCCCTCAGTCCGGAGCTGCCCCTCAGTCCGGAGCTGCCCCTCAGTCCAGAGGCGCCCCTCAGTCCAGTGGGGCCATTTAGGAGGGTCGCTGTTCCTAGGAGGCCACGGAAGCGGGGATTGACTATGGTGGAGTGGGGGCCACGTCCGGCGCCAGAGCCGCCACCGCGGACAGATGCCCACCCAGACCCTCCCCTATAGGTTCAGGTTTTGCGGCCAGAGTCCGCACTTTGGGAGGGGGGGGGTACTGTCACACCCTGACCATATTTCGCTTAGTATGTTTTATGTTTTGGTTGGTCAGGGTGTGATCTATGTGGGCATTCTATGTTGTATGTCTGGTTTGTCTATTTCTATGTTTGGCCTGATATGGTTCTCAATCAGAGGCAGGTGTTGTTTCTGATTGGGAACCATATTTAGGTAGCCTGTTTTGTATTGTGGGTTGTGGGTTATTGTCTATGTCTATGTCTATACGTTAGTTGCTTGTGTTCTGCACTTTTGTTACATAGCTTCACGTTCGTTTGTTGTTTTGTATAGTTTGTCATTTGTTTTTCATTTTCGTCATCATTAAATAGAAGAATGTATTCAAACCACGCTGCGCTTTGGTCCTCCTCTTCAACGTTACGACGATCGTGACAATAACGCTGCCATATTTCTAATAACAGTATAATGACTCTAGATAAAATGTGAAACTATAGATATTGGGTCTCTACTCATGTTTTGTGTGACGGTTTTGCACAGGGATTCACAGATCCCGTCTATAGGCAGAGGAGGAAGATGATTGGAGACATTGCCTTCAGATATAAACAGTAAGTCAGAAATAATTATACCTTAACTCATTACAACATTTATTCATAAACATAAGCCCTAAGAAATTATATTTCTCATTTCACGAATAAATATATATATTTCAATATACTCCTATGTAGCAGACCTGGGCAGAAAATAATGTAGTTGTATTTTGTAGTTTATTTGAAAATACAGTACAAACTGGAGGTAGTCGGGTATAGTTTATATAATTTTAACAAAAAGGCAACTATTTTCTTTGATATTCAAATACAGGTATCAGATAAACAAACAGTATTTGGAATACCTCTCAGAAAAACAAATAATATTTTAAGGTACTTGAATATGCAGTGCATTCGGAAAGTATTCAGACCCCTTGACTTATTCCATATTTTGTTAGGTTACGTCCTTATTCTAAAATTAATTAATTGTTTTTTTCCCTTCAAACTACACACAATACCCCACAATGACAAAGGAAAAACAGGTTTAGACATTTTTGCTAATTTATTAAAAATAGAAATATCACATATACATAAGTATTCAGACCCTTTAGTCAGTACTTTGTTGAAGCACCTTTGGCAGCAATTGCAGCCTCAAGTCTTCTTGGGTATGATGCTACAAGCTTGACACACCTGTATTTGGGGAGTTTCTCCCATTCTTCTCTGCAGATCCTCTCAAGCTCTGTCAAGTTGGATGGGGAGCGTTGCTGCACAGCTATTTTCAGGTCTCTCCAGAGATGTTTGATCGGGTTCAAGTCTGGGCTCTGGCTGGGTCACTCAAGGACATTAGGAGACTTGTCTCGAAGCCACTCCTGCATTGTTTTCTTGTCTGTGTGCTTAGGGTCGTTGTCCTGTTGGAAGGTGAACCTTCACCCCAGTCTGAGGTCCTCAGCTCTCTGGAGCAGGTTTTCATCAAGGATCTCTCTGTACTTTGCTCTGTTCATCTTTGCCTCGATCCTGACTAGTTTCCCAGTCCCTGCCGCTGAAAAACACCCCCACAGTATGATGCTGCCACCAACGTGCTTCACCTTAAGGATGGTGACAGGTTTCCTCCAGACGTGACGCTTGGCATTCAGGCCAAAGAGTTCAATCTTGGTTTCATCAGATCAGAGAAGCCTAACCCTGACCCGAACCCTTTCTCATGGTCTGAGAGTCTTTAGGTGCCTTTTGGAAAACTCCAAGCGGGCTGTCATGTGCCGTTTACTGAGGAGTGGCTTCCGCCTGGCTACTCTACCATAAAGGCCTGATTGGTGGAGAGCTGCAGAGATGGTTGTCCTTCTGGAAGGTTCTCTCATCTCTACAGAGGAACTCTAGAGCTCTGCCAGAGTGATCATCGGGTTCTTGGTCAAAAGGCAAAAGGCCCATCTCCCCCCATTGCTCAGCTTGGCCGGACAGTCAGCTCTAGGAAGAGTCTTGGTGGTTCCAAACGTATTCCATTTAAGAATGATGGAGGCCACTGTGTTCTTGGGGATCTTCAATGCTGCAGTCATTTTTTGGTACCCTTCCCAGATCTGTGCCTCGACACAATCCTATCTCCGAGCTCTACGGACAATTCCTTCGAATTCATGGCTTGGTTTTTGCTCTGACATGCACTGTCAACTGTGGGTCCTTATATAGACAGGTGTGTGCCTTTCCAAATCATGTCCAATCAATTGAATTTACCAAAGGAGGCCTCCAATTATGTTGTAGAAACATCTCAACGATGATCAATGAAAACAGGACGCAACTGAGCTCAATTTCGAGTCTCATAGCAAATGGTCTGAAAACGTATGTAAATAAGTTATTTAAATTTTTTATTTGTAATAAATTAGCAAACATTTTTATAAACCTGTTTTTGCTTTTTCATTATGGGGTATTATGTGTATAGTAACATTGGAACCGAACAATTTTTTTGAAGGGTTCTGTTCAGAACGAAACGATTGGAAAATAATTTAGGTTCCAACCCCTCCTTAAGATTGTGTAAATTGCTTTATAATTGCATAATAATGGAGTTAAAACATGTGGAATAAGGAGCAGTTACTATTCCTGTAGAGTACTGTATTGCTCATTGCTATGCAATTAAAATGGAATTACCAAAGTGTTACGTAACATGTTAATAAAATGTTGCTCAAAGTTATTACCGTTTTTTTACACAGGCGCCAGAACAGTTTGTTAAGTGCTACTGAGAATGCTAACAGTAACAAAATATGCCTATTAAGTGTCAAAAGGAAACTAAAAAACAGAGCGGCAGGTAGCCTAGTGGTTAGAGGGTTGGACTAGGAACTGAAAGGTTTCCCTCATTTACCCTCAGATGGAGAAAGTTCAAGTTGTTTTTGCTAAGCCTCCAACTTGCTGTTTACAAATGGCTTTGAATTACTCTGCACTATTTCCAGGTATCATAAAATGTTTTGCAGCTTTTTACCTTTTCAGTGGCATACAGTAGTTGAGCGTCACAACTTGCTTATACTTATCTGTACACAATATAATAGGTTAGGGCCTACCGAGTGGCGCAGCCGTCTAATGCAATGCAGTGCTTGAGGCGTCACTACAGACCCGGGTTCGATCCAAGGTTGTGTCACAACCGGCCATGACAGGGAATCCCATAGGGCGGGTCACAATTGTCCCAGCGCCGTCTAGGTTAGGAGAGTTTGGCCGGGGGTGTTTTATTTGTCTCATCGCACTCTAGCGACTCCTTGTGTATGCTGAGCACTTGTTGGCTGCTTTTCCTTTACTCTGGGGTCCAACTCATCCAAAACCATCTCAATTGGGTTGAGGTCAATTGATTGTGGAGGCCAGGTCACCTTATGCAGCACTCTCCTTCTTGGTCAACAGCCCTGACACAGCCTGGAGGTGTGTTGGATCATCGTCCTGTTGAAAAACAAATGATAGTCACACTGCAAACCAGATGGGATGGTGTATCACTGCAGAATGCGGTGGTAGCCATGCACGTTAAGTATGCCTTGAATTTATCAAAGATCACTGACAGTGTCACCAGCAAAGCACCCCCACACCATCACACCACCTTCTCCATGCTTCACAGTGGGAACCACACATGCAGAGATCATCTGTTCACCTTTTCTGCGTCTCACAAAGACACAGCGGTTGGTGGAACCAAAAATCTCACATTTGAACTCATCGGACCGTGCTTCTACACCTGCATTGCTTGCTGTTTGGGGTTTTAGGCTGGGTTTCTGTACAGCACTTCGAGATATTAGCTGATGTACGAAGGGCTATGTAAAATAAACTTGATTTGATTTGATGATCAGACCAAAGGACAGATTTCCACCGGTATAAGGTCCATTTCTCGTGTTTCTTGGCCCAAGCAAACCTCTTCTTATTATTGGTGTCCTTTAGTAGTGGTTTCTTTGCAGCAATTTGACCATGAAGGCCTGATTCACACAGTCTCCTCTGAACAGTTGATGTGTATGTTACTTGAACTCTGTGAAGCATTTATTTGGGCTGCAATTTCTGAGGCTGTTAACTCTAATGAACTTATCCTCTGCAGCAGAGGTAATTCTGGGTTTTCCTTTCCTGTGGCGGTCCTCATGAGAAGCAGTTTCATCATAGCGCTTGATGGTTTTTGCGACTGCACTTGAAGAAATGTTGGCACATCGGCATTGACTGTCCATGTCTTAAAGTAATGATGGACTGTCATTTTCTCTTTGCTTATTTGAGCTGTTCTTGCCATAATATGGACTTGGTATTTTACCAAAAAGGGCTATCTTCTGTATACCATCCCTACCTTGACACAACACAACTGACTGGCATTCCGAAGGAAAGAAATTCCACAAATGAACTTTTAACAAAGGCACACCTGTTAATTGAAATGCATTCCAAGTGACTACCTCATGAAGCTGGTTGAGAGAATGCTAAGAGAGCAAAAATGCTCTGAAGAAGGCTGTGAGGTTGATACGTAAAAGCTTATTAAAGAGCAGTGATACTATCAAGAGCAGTGTGCGGGTTTCTTCTTGTTTCTCATTTTAAGCAACTGTTACCATGCACTAGCAAAAAAGATAGCTCAGATATGCCTTTTGAATTAAGAATTTCAAATATAACACTTTTTTGGTTACTACATGATTCCATATGTGTTATTTCATAGTTTTGATGTCTTCACTAAAAATCCTTGAATGAGTAGGTGTGTCCAAACTTTTGACTGGTACTGTATATATAAATAGTTAGACTTTATGGCAACGGACATTCAGGAGAATGGACATTTACAAAATGTTCAGAAAGAAATGTTTTGTGTATATCAAACATGACTGTCCTATAGATTGGAATAGTTTATTAGATTTGGTGTGCTCTATTCATTATATTTCTATCTTAACATGCAGTTCCAGATACAGCACTGCCATAATTTTTTTAAAGTAGTTACTTTCTGAGATTTTTATTCAAATTGTTTTAAAAAGTAGTATTTTTTTCGGATCTGTATTCAAGTAGTGGTGGTCACCTCAAAAGTAAATATTTATTTTCCCGGAAAAATAGTTACTTTCCACAAAGAATAGTTAAAACTATAGTTATTCTAGGTCTGCCATGTAGTAATACAAATACAAAGAGTCATGAAACTTTCACAGTACATGGAGACGACTGTCTACTTAAAATGTCATGTAAAAAATCATCAAAAAAGTGGATACAAGTTTTATCCAGGAATAGGAAGCTACAATGGTGTATATCTACTAATTTCATTCTTCTCTTTGTCAGAGGGGAGCCCATCCCCAGAGTAGAATACACAGAGGAGGAGATCGGTACATGGTGAGTGGCACTAGCCTGATATTCTCTGGTAAAATCAGTGATAAGTATTCTAACCTTAATCAGTGATAGGCGTGTGGATATTAAACATTTAGGTACATACAAGTGTCTTATATCGGTTGAAAGCTGAAATGCTTGTTAAAAACTTCTTATGGCTGCAAGCCCGACGTCGGTACACTTATGACAACAGCCAGCTCAAGTGCAGGGCGCGAAATTCAAAATATATATTTTTTAAATATTTAACTTTCACACATTAACAAGTCCAATACAGCAATATGAAAGGTACACATCTTGTGAATCCAGCCAACATGTCCGATTTTTAAAATGTTTTACAGCGAAAACACCACGTATATTTATGTTAGCTCACCACCAAATACAAAAAAGGACAGACATTTTTCACAGCACAGGTAGCATGCACAAAGCCAACCTAACTAACCAAGAACCAACCAAACTAACCAACAAACAACTTCATCAGATGACAGTCCTATAACATGTTATTCAATAAATCTATGTTTTGTTCGAAAAATGTGCATATTTCAGGTATAAATCATAGTTTACATTGCAGCTACAATCAGAAATTGCACCGAAAGCAGACAGAATAATTACAGACACCAACGCCAAATAACTAAATACTCATCATAAAACATTTCTGAAAAATACATAGTGTACAGCAATTGAAAGACAGGCATCTTGTGATTCCAGACAATATTTCCGATTTATCAAGTGTTTTACAGCGAAAACACAATATAGCGTTATATTAGCTTACCACAATAGCCAAAAACACAAGCAATTTCCCAGTAGCAAAAGTAAGCGATCGTAACAAACAAGCAAAAGATATATAACTTTTGACTAACCTTGATTTTCTTCCTCAGAAGACAGTCCTATAACATCAGGTTATACATACACTTATGTTTTGTTCGAAAATGTGCATATTTAGAGCTGAAATCAATGGTTACACATTATGCTAACTTAGCTACTTTTTCCCACTACGTCCGGATTTTTCCTGACACTTTTTCTGACACACATATTCTGACCAAATAGCTATTCATAAACATAACTAAAAAATACATGTTGTATAGGAAATGATAGATCCATTAGTTCTTAATGAAATCGCAGTGTTAAAATTCTAAAAATAACTTCATTACGATATGCAGCTTCGGTATAGCTAGAGTACCCAAGCGTTGGCCGCCCACGACTAGTTCACATGTACGACAGATATATGAAATAGCATCATAAAATGTTTCTTACTTTTGCTGATCTTTCATCAGAATGTTGGACAAGGTGTCCTTTGTCCAGAACAATCGTTGTTTGGATTTAGAACGGCAACTTTCCCTCTTGATTTAGCACGTGCACTAGCCAAGTGGCACGGATCTCTCCATCGTCAACAAAGTCAGAGAACGGAACACGGCAAAACTCCCGAAAAAATTTCAATAATCTGATTAAACTATATTGGAAAAACATACTTTACAATGATATGGTCACATGTATCAAATAAAATCAAAGCCGGAGATAGTAGTCGTCCATAACGGCAGCTAAACAGAAGGCAATCCCACTGTCCACCTCGCGCTCCCCAGAGTACCGGAAATGAGGGACACGTCATACAAAGAGCCTGTATTCCACTTCAGACCAAGATAAACACGAAATTTCTTCTCTCACAGCCTCTTGACATCCAGGGGAAGGTCTATGAAGTGCACGTAGACTCCTACATATCAAGCCCATTTATAGGCAGGAAGAAGAACAGAGCCTCGATTTCAGACTTTCCACTTCCTGGTCAGGAAGTTTGTGCTAAATGAGTTCTGTTTGACTCACAGATATAATTCAAACGGTTTTAGAAACTAGAGAGTGTTTTCTATCCAATAGTAATAATAATATGCATATTGTACGAGCAAGAATTGAGTACGAGGCTGTTTGAAATGGGCACCTTTAATCAGAGCTACTCAATACTGCCCCTGCAGCCATAAAAAGTTAATCTAACTGCACTGTCCGATTTACAGTAGCCATTACAGCGAAAGTATGCCATGCGATTGTTTGAGGACGGCGCCCCACATCAAAATATTTTTCCACCGGCACAGGTTTCATAAATTCACAAATAGCGATTAAATATTCACTTACTTTTTGAAAATCTTCCTCTGATTTGTCATCCAAAGGGTCTCAGCTATAACATGTAGTGTCGTTTTGTTAGATAACATCCTTCTTTATATCCCAAAAAGTCAGTTTAGTTGGCGCCATCGATTTGAATAATCCACTCGTTCAACATGCAGAGAAAGGAATCTGAAAATCTACCACTAAACTTTGTTTCATCAAGTCAAAATAGGTTTCTATTTACTTCTCAGATACTCTAAAATGTAATCAAACTATAATACTTCTTACGGAAAGAAGTATGTTCAATAGGAAACCAATTTTAGAAGGTGTGTCTCGTCTTCATCGTGCGCCCAAACACTCATTTACAAGACTGTATCCCTGTACTAAAACTGATATTTCTTATTCGTTTTGGAAGTTTCAATCCTGAAACCTTGAACATAGACTGCTGACATGCCGTGGAAGCCATAGGAATTGCATCCTGGGAGCTAGAATTCAGTATGCCCCTATACTTTCCATTGTAAGAGCATGGGCTCTCAAAAAAAACATTCTGTTGGTTGGTTTTTCTTGGGATTTTCTCCTACCATATCCATAGTCTCCTACATTATTTTATAATTTCTATCAACTCTAAAGTGTTTTCTTTCCAATGGTACCAATTATATGTATATCCTGGCTTCAGGGCCTGAGCAACAGGCAGTTTACTTTGGGGCACGTTAGTCAGGCAGAAATTGAGAAAAAAGGGGTCTAGCCCTAACTAAGATAGTGTTAGACCATTGAACTAAAGCTTCGGTAGTAGCTTTTGGAACTACAATGACTCTTCACATCTCAATACTTATCTTGCAAGGCTTGTTTATTGTATGCTTTCTGTTATGCTTCAGCCCTCTGTTCACGTGTCCATTTGCACAAAGACGTGTTAATTTCATACTATTTATGATTTTGTGATTTTGACTCAGAGTGGTAAAGCTTATTTAATGGTTATTTTCCTGATTTGCCACGGATGGAGGGTGCTATCAAGCAATCTAGAGTAAAAGCTTTTGATCGTTTATGTGCAAATGTCACCGATTAAAGTCAATTGCCCAGATATCATGTCAGTCTAAAATGTCAGTTCATTGTTTGACTCACTCCACCAAACGGAAATATTGTGTTTGAACAATATAAAAACATTTTCAAAAAAGCGTGCAGGTCCCTTGACCGAACTTCTCCGAAGTGACTGTCAGCCATCTGGTACACGACTAGTTATGCATCCCAAATGACAACCTATTCCCATATAGTGCACTACTTTTGACCAGAGTCCTATGGTTTCCAGTTCAAAATCAGTGCACTATATAGGGAAAAGGGTACCATTTGGGACGTAGACTTGCTCATGGATAACCCGATTATAAGAGAGTAAACAGTTTTGTTTTGGAGAGATTTATAGTTTACCTAGAGGACAATATCCTGCCATAACTCAATCAAAGAGAGGCCACACATTCAGCTCACCATTCTGGAAAGGGGTTATACAGAAGTTCTCTCTTTTTTAATGGATATATTTGGACTTCTATAACATTTCTATCTTGAAAATACCTAGAAATCAATCCTTTTCCCATGATGCCTCACAGTTGTGTTTTAAGATTTCTACATTTTCATGCAATTTTATCTACAACATTATATTTGTTTCCATCGTGTGTGTTCATCTTCTGGTGTGTGTGTATCCATGTGTGTGTCCGTACGTGCATGCATGTCTGTGTGTTCTCCCACGTGTGTGTGTGTTGGATAGGAGAGAGGTTTACTCCACCCTGAGGGACCTGTACACCACCCATGCCTGCTGTGAGCACCTGGACGCCTTCCGCCTGCTGGAGAGACATTGTGGATACAGCCCTGAAAACATCCCCCAGTTGGAGGACGTGTCACGCTTCCTCAGAGGTACTCATACATGCCGCCTATAGCAGCCATTGTCATTGAGCTTCTCACAAGACGCATGCGTCTCTCTGCAATTTCATTGGCAGCAATAATCTGAATGAATGTGCTGTGAAAAATGTTTTCCTCCTCAGTCAGCTGAATGCGCCGCTTAGTTCATAGAACCCTGGTTACGTTAGTAACCTTTTCTATTAGCGGCTGGGACAAACGGAACAGTAACAGCGGTTTCTAGTGCTTTTAGCGCATCCTGAAAACAAAATATTCCTACAAATTGGGCTCTAGTTTTTGACCCCATTCCTGAAAGCTAAGATTCTCAGGAATGTGTTTGTTTCTTCTGTTTCTATTTATCTATCACACAAGTTGTGCAGGACTCAGTAGAAGAGACAGAGAAGAATCTGTTCAGAATGACTGGGGGGAATTAATTGATTCTTCACAAAAGATCATACACAAAGATTGCTTGATAATCATCATCAACTTTTTCTTTTTGAGATAATGGCAATAAGGCCAAGTTCAAAAGATTCATACAATGACTTTAACACATTTGTTACTAATACCGCAACTTGAATGAAAGCTTGATGGTCCATGTTAATAGTATCTTAAATATCATGTATGAATTCATTTGATATAATGTATGAATCAATTTCACTTCATGACCCCCCCCCCCCCTCCCCCCTATAGGCCAGTGTCTACCACTGGCCTATAGCATGTTCAATACAGCCCATTCCTGATTGAACATTGGATACATGTAAGTGCAAAGAAGTGGATATTCAACCTGCATAGGGGTCGAAAATGGTAAAGATTAGGGTTAAGGTTGGGTTTAGAGACAAAGGTTACGTACTGCAGTCATACATTTTCTGTCGGCTGAACATACACTACCTAAGTTCCACCTCTTGGTAGATGCGTAGTCATTAGTACCCAATTGTCATTGTCACTGTCTCCCTGCTTTTTCTATTTTTTCTTTCTCTGTCTCTCACTCACTCACTCACTCACTCTCACACACAGAGCGTACCGGGTTCCAGCTGCGTCCCGTGGCAGGTCTCCTCTCTGCCAGAGACTTTTTAGCCAGTCTGGCCTTCCGCGTGTTCCAGTGTACCCAGTATATACGCCACGCCTCTTCTCCCATGCACTCCCCTGAACCGTGAGTACTACTGTTTCACCATGGCCATATTCAGTATGCAAACATTGTAGAAAGTTGCAGATAGAGATGTCATGAATAGAGCTGTTGTGATTCCTAATTCTACATGCTATATTTCTATCTTAACATTGCACAACATCCTAGTTCTCCATACCTGGGTTAAAAGATAGCTGATCTGCAATTTTCTACATTGTACTGGATACAGTGCAACCTTTGGTAGGCAGTCTGTTGTCAGGTTTCGACTGTGGTACAGCAAAGACAAATAAACCCGTGGTCATGGTTCTCACAGGGGAAGTGAAATGATAGGCTATAATGACTTTGCTCAAGATCATGCATGCCGCAAATGACATGCGACTAACTATAATGTAACAAATTCCACATCAGCCAATTAAAAACGTTGACGTTCTGTAGTTGGACGGGATCTAACCGTTTTTCATGAAAGTGTTCCAAACAGAAGTTCTGCTGATCAAAGTTACTAAATCACATGTGTTTAACTGACTGGTTAAATAGCTCACAGTGTAGTAAGCCAAGCTCCTGATAATTTTCGTAGATTGCGGCAAGGGTTTGAATCCCAGATCAGATTATTCATTTTTTTTAATGTACAATTACATTTGTGTTATTGTGTTGCAAAGGGAAGTGCACCACCTTGATAATGAACAATAATAATACATTTAATGAGGCATCTTTCTTCAGCCCTGTAGACACACTGTTAATAATCATGTTTATTACATATATTGCACAGACGTGTACATTTAACTGTACAACCTTGTACATACATTATTAAAATGATCTACAAACATCACATATGCATTATTTGACTCGAGGACCAGCAGGAGATCGTTTTTCTAATTCGAGTCGCGTAGGGGACTTGAACCCACACAAAACGTTTTGGAGCATACCCCCTTGCAATTCTCCTTTGACCTCTCATCAACGAGCTGTTTTTGCCCAAAGGACTGCCACTGACTGGATGTTTTCTGTTTGTCGCACCATAGTCAGTAAACCCTAGACACTGTCGTGCGTGAAAAGCCCAGGTGGCCGGCCGTTTCTGAGATACTGAAACCGGAACACCAGGCACTGACGATCACACCACACTCAATGTTGCTTAGGTCACTCGTTTTGCCCATTCTAATGTTCAATCGAACAGTCTCTGAATACCTCGATGCCTGTCTTCCTGCTTTATATAGCAAGCCACGGCCACGTGACTCATTTTCGTGAATGGGGTGCTTTACCTAATAAACTGTGTATCTCAATTTTTGGGGGAGGTTTCTTTAAATAAGCTTTTCTGTACAATTAAAGGTCAGATACACTGCATTTCAAACAGTCAGCAATAATCTAATGAATTCAGGGCTTGTGAAATTAGTCCTAGGCTAAATATAAGCCTTCCACAACCATAAGACCCAATAATAATGTCGTTATTTCATCAAAATAGTTGAACCTGCTTTTTTGCAATACTGCCCTACTAAGCAAAAAGGCAGTAACTGCTCATAGCGTGGAATTGAGAAAAATTGCTTTTATTTACCTTGGTTTCACAGTAACTTTATGCAGTTACTGCTAACATGACCCCCATTTTCTCTAAAACACAATAGAGGCAGGATACTTGTCCAAATGATTAAGCATGTATTTCATGTGGCAGAAAGTTAGAGCATAACCTGTAAACCCATGTTATCCTTAGGGAGAAACTCGGATGTGTCAAACTACATGAACCTGCGAGCGCAGCTAGAATAACTCTGTGGCTTATCCACCCCAACCTCTCCCCGACGACCCCATCAAAACGGTGTGTTTCTGTGTGACCCAGAGGCCACAATATGTCAAAAGCATGTTGAAATCACTAATTGTCAGGCTTCATTCTGGGCCTACTTTTTGCACAGTCGCTGCGGTCAGACCAAGCGAGCTACCGGCAAGTGGGGCACCTCGTTAAACTCGGCACATCCCAGAGACTACGGTTAGGCCATTTGCCAACCCTTTCAGTGTTGATTTCAGCCTGTCCATTTGGTTATTGGAAATAGACAATAAGTCAGCCATAAAGTCAGCCATCCATCAGTCAATAGGATATCATACTGACACCAAACTGATACATACTGTCACCAAACCCACTTTGTCCAACTCGTTTAGAAGCCAAATATCACATATTTTAGAGCCGGCCCAAAATTCACACAGCGCCTTCTGTTTAAACCATAAAAAAAAGTAAAACACGTAGTTACGTTCTAGCTGTGGTTCCAGTTCGGACATTATGTGTAGGCCTAGCTGAGGCAACCCCGAATCCCGAGTTTTGGCTCGATAGGTCATTCGGAGCCCGAGCAGAGACCTTAATTGGTGCTTGTAGGGTCCGTCTCTATGGGCCGAGGCGGTTTCAATGCACCTAGTCTTGTGATTCTGGGACTTTTCTAAATGTTGTCATTTTCACAACGTTAAAAATGTATTGAAGATATTGCAAATGGACGAGGCTGTTTCGCGGTCTGAGAACCTTCTAGAGCCACATAACTCACCGTGCGCTACCGACTTAAGCCCTAGAACAGGTTTATAAAGTATCAGAGCTCTAGTTCTGACTATTCTTTGATGGTGCGAACACAGGCTCTGTGTGTCTGTAAGCCCCACAGTGTGTCACTCCATGTTGACGGATTCGGCTTAACACACCTCAACTGGATCTATAAAAATATATATTTTTTTAAACATTTGTTTTAGCATCATGAAATGGGTGTTGTACGATTTCTCGTAAACTACAATAGATAAATGCTGGTTCTATTTTTCCTTACAGCGTAGGTTCATGTACTTTGACATGAAGCGGTCAAATTACTGCTGTATTACCATTTTTGACCTTTAATCCCACAAAATGTGGATTAACTTCTTACGGCTGAAATCCCGCTAAAGGGATCGATTTGACAACAGCCAGTGAAAGTGCAGGGCGCCAAATTCAAACAACAGAAAGCTCATAATTAAAATTCCTCAAACATACAAGTATTTTACACCATTTTAAAGATAAACTTCTTGTTAATCCCACCACAGTGTCCGATTTCAAAAAGGCTTTACGACGAAAGCATACCATGTGATTATGTTAGGTCAGCACCTAGTCACAGAAAAACACAGCCATTTTTCCAGCCAAAGGGAGGAGTCACAAAAAGCAGAAATAGAGATAAAATTAATCAACCTTTGATGATCTTCATCAGATGACACTCATAGGACTTC
Organism: Salvelinus fontinalis; assembly: GCF_029448725.1. Taxonomy (NCBI): domain Eukaryota; kingdom Metazoa; phylum Chordata; class Actinopteri; order Salmoniformes; family Salmonidae; genus Salvelinus; species Salvelinus fontinalis. The sequence goes on from NC_074673.1 coordinate 56,911,208, forward strand.
ATGTTACACAATACATGTATGTTTTGTTAGATAAAGTTCATATTTATATCCAAAAATCTCAGTTTACATTGGCGCGTTATGTTCTTATGTTCTTATGTTTTGCTTCCAAAACATCCAGGGATTTTGCAGAGAGCCACATCAATTTACAGAAATACTCATCATAAATGTTGATGAAAATACAAGTATTATACATGGAATTAAAGATATACTTCTCCTCTTCCTGTGTCAGATTTCAAAAAAAGCTTTACGGAAAAAGCACACCATGCAATAATCTGAGTACAGCGGTCAGAGACCAAAACAAGCCATCCAGATACCCGCCATGTTGTGGAGTCAACAGAAGTCAGAAATAGCATTATAAATATTCACGTACCTTTGATGATCTTCATCGGAATGCACTCCAAGGAATCCCAGTTCCACAATAAATGTTTGTTTTGTTCGATAAAGTCCATCATTTATGTCCAAATACCTCCTTTTTGTTTGTGCGTTTAGTTCACAAATCCAAATTCACAAGGCGCAAGCACTTAGTTCAGATGACAGTTCCATTACAGTTCGTAGAAACATGTCAAACGATGTATCGAATCAATCTTTAGGATGTGTTTATCATAAATCTTCAATAATATTCCAACCGGACAATTCCTTTGTCTTGAGAAAGGAAAAGGAACAGAGCTTGTGCTCACGGCTGCGCGAGATTTAGCTCATGGCATTCTGCCAGACACCTGACTCAAACAGCTTATTCTCTCCCCCTTCACAGTAGAAGCCTGAAACAAGGTTCTAAAGACTGTTGACATCTAGTGGAAGCCTTAGGAAGTGCAATCGGACCAAGTTTTACACTGTATATTGGATAGGCAAAGACTTGAAAACCTACAAACCTCAGATTTCCCAGTTCCTGGTTGGATTTTTCTCAGGTTTTTGCCTGCCATATGAGTTCTGTTATACTCACAGACATCATTCAAACAGTTTTAGAGTGTTTTCTATCCAAATCTACTGATAATATGCATATCTTAGCTTCTGGGCCTGAGTAGCAGGCAGTTTACTCTGGGCACCTTATTCATCCAAGCTACTCAATACTGCCCCCAGCCATAAGAAGTTGTGAGCGTTGTGGCCTCGACGCCAACTTGTTTCAGGGCTAAAAGTACATTTGGCCACCCCTATGCTCACTGAGTTTCGTCTTTGAAGTCTGTTCCATTTACAAGAAACGGCCATGTCCATTTGATTATGAAATGTCTATTTGCCATATACAGTCAGTCGCCATCTGGTGGAATTTTCCGGGTACAACATTACATAAAAAAAATAATAATAATATGTATATCTCGGAATCCGAGTGTCCTGGTCACTTTATTTTTTTACTTCCCAGAGACCAGGCCTTGGGGTGTGACCTGAGGCCGTCTGTCTATTGTAATAGCACCTGTGGACGTCTAGTTAGGGACCGTCCATTTTCCCTATGAAAATCCTCATCAATCGTAAGGGAGCTGCCACATGCGTCCCTTATGTGGGGTTAGAGTTAGATAGGGCAGAAAACTGATCTGACTTTCAAGTCTGTCGATGACAATACCATTTTGTAAAACAAATACCAAAAACATTCATAATGCAAATTCACTAATAATGACTAACTTCTTGTAGGCATTATAGAAAATTAACCCAGGTCTCATCAACAATCTCTCAAGTACAAGCCCACGTGCTAGTGAGCAGCCAGCTACTCTTTTTATTTCAAGTTTATCCAACGTGTATCTATTTGCTAGCTAACAAGGCAGAACAGTTGAATTGTTATGAACACACCCCTCTGTCCGTCTCCAACTGTTTGAACAGCATTTGTTCATGTTGAAATCGAGTGGCCTGCCTTATTTCTCAGAATGAGAATGTGTTGCCAATTCCTTATATAATTGTGTTTTATGCTTATTGCACATTTATAAAACACAGACTAGACAGCTAGTACGACAGTCTTTGGATAGAATCCTGCTAGTGGTATGTAGTACAGAGCATACATTTTCCAGAATCAATGTTCATTGATACTACTGTTTTTTAGTAGTGTCTGCTCTGCGTGCAATTTGAGGACTTGAGACAAAGCAAGGGGATTGTTAGAAAAGTTCTCCTCTATTACAGTAAAATAATATCTCAATGTGTTCAGGTGTCCATAATATGGACACCGAAACACATTATGAATAATTTGGTTAGACCTTCTGTTGGACCAAACCTCAAATGTGAACAGCGAGTCGAAACCGCTTGTCAGTGGGGGGGGTCCTCCTACAATTTCCTGCAATTCTGCAATTCTATGACTTATTATGCATATCTTACAAGGTATTTTGAAAGATTTCAAATAGTATTTCAACTCAGGTCTGCAGTCCAAACAGCTCTCTGTCCCTGTATCATGTATTTCTCTCTTTCCATACCTCTCTCTTCCTTATCTGCACCTTCTTAGATAGAGACAGCATCATGCACTTTCTGTATGATAACTGGAGGAAATATGTACTGGGCATCTTACTCTCACTCTCACTCTCTGTCTCCATCTCCTGTGTGACTGTGTGCATTTAGCATTTCATCATCTCATTATTTTTGTGATGTTGCCATAGGGACTGTGTGCACGAGCTCCTGGGCCACGTCCCCATTCTGGCTGACCGGGTGTTCGCCCAGTTTTCTCAGGTGACAAATTCTGTGGCTTTATTGGCTTTATTGATTCTGATGTATTGATTCTGAAGATGGACATTTTTAACCCCAGTAACATTTAGAAAAGGAGCCGTTCTAAAATGAAAGAGAGTTGGGCCTCTGGTCTGCACCTTGACTTGAGCTGTCTACCCATCAGCCTCTTGTCTGCCTTGTATACATACCATGAACCAAAGATGATACTCTGCCATGCTTTACTAACAGAGATCACATGTGTCTTGTAGAACATCGGTCTTGCTTCACTGGGGGCTTCAGAAGAAGATATTGAGAAACTGTCAACGGTACGTTTTGTTGTTGCAACACGGCTTGGATTATTCCTGATTCCTTATTTGCTTCCTACCACACATGCAAAACATATGAAGTGTGAAGCTGTGGAAACATGACTAATTTAGAATGCATGTCGTGTGTGTGTGTGTGTGTGTGTGTGTGTGTGTGTGTGTGTGTGTGTGTGTGTGTGTGTGTGTGTGTGTGTGTGTGTGTGTGTGTGTGTGTGTGTGTGTGTGTGTGTGTGTGTGTGTGTCTCTCAGCTCTACTGGTTCACGGTGGAGTTTGGTCTGTGTAAACAGGGTGGCATTGTGAAAGCCTACGGGGCAGGACTCCTCTCCTCATATGGAGAGCTAGTGGTGAGTACATGGAGTATTCTCTTTCTCTCTCCATTCTAAAATCATACCATATCTTAAAACCTCTACGGGATCGGTGACCCCCCCACGGGACGGTTGAGCTAATGTGCGCTAATGTAATTAGCATGACGTTGTAAGGAACAAGAACATTTCCCAGGACATAGACATGTCTGATATGGGCAGAAAGTTTAAATTATTGTTAATCTAACTGCACTGTCCAATTTACAGTAGCTATTACAGTGAAAGAATACCATGCTATTGTTTGAGGAGAGTGCACAGTTATGAACTTGAAAATGTATCAATAAATCAATTAGGCACATTTGGGCAGACTTGATACAACATTTTGAACAGAAATACAATGGTTCATTGTACCAGTCTAAAACTTTGCACATACACTGCTGCCATCGGGTGGCCTAAATCTAAACTGTGCCTAAACTGGAATAATACATTGTGGCCTTTCTCTTGCTTTTCAAAGATGATGGGGAAAAAATGGGGGAAAAATGTACCAGATCTAATGTGTCATATTCTCCTACATTAATTTCGCATTTCCACAAACTTCAAAGTGTTTCCTTTCAAATGGTATCAAGAATATGCATATCCTTGCTTCAGGTTCTGAGCAGTTAGCAGTTAGATTTGGGTATGTCATTTTAGGCGGAAAAAAAAGGTCAGATCCTTAAGAGGTTCATCTTAGAGATAAGCCATTGTATAGACAATATAATGGAACAGAATAAACCTCCCCTAACCAAATTTTCCATTAAATGTTGAATTACAGTAATATCCAGACATCCAGACATTAACCACCCGTCCCCGTCCCCCTTCTCTCCCGCTCTCGCTCTCTCTCTCTCACTCTCCCCCTGTCTTGCCCAGCATGCTCTGTCAGATGAGCCAGAGAGGAGGGAGTTTGACCCAGAGGCTGCTGCCATTCAGCCCTACCAAGACCAGAACTACCAGTCTGTATACTTTGTCTCTGAGAGCTTCACAGATGCCAAAGAGAAACTCAGGTAACGAACCAGACACACATAGGCCGTGTCAGAATACCAATACTTGTAGGCTAAATAGTAGGTTTTTTTGGTATGCAAAAATATACATTTAGAAAATGTAGTATGCCAGGATGTCATACTCATTTTGACTTTTCAAGAAGTAGAATTCACTGCACAGTATTGAGGAAGCGCGATTGCGCATTAGATGATGCCTTCTCAGTATGGATGAGTGGAATGTTGATATTTGTTGTTTGCTGAATACATTTTTATTAAACAGTACATGCAAAATAGTATGTAGTACTATAAGTACACCAGTGGAGGCTGGTGGGAGGAGCTATAGGAGGACAGGCTCATTGTAATGGCAGGAATTAAATGAATGGAATTGAGTCGAACATGTGGTTTCCATATGTTTGATGTGTTTGATACCTTCCATTAATTCCATTCCAGCCATTACAATGAGCTGCCCTACTATAGCTCCGCCCACCAGCCTCCACTGAAGTACACAGCATGTAGTTTTAGTAAGTAGTAGGCAAGACAGATTTCAGACACGGCCATTGACACACGAATGCATACACACACAAGCGCACACGTTTAAGCCGTATAGTCCGGTCTCACACTAGTTTTATTATTTTACCAACTAACATCAGTTTTTGCTTTCAAACCTGATCTACCTGCTAGCTTCTAGAAGGCCAGCATCCCGGAGTCGTCTCTTCACTGTTGACGTTGAGACTGGTGTTTTGCGGGTACTATTTAATGAAGCTGCCAGTTGAGGACTTGTGAGGCGTCTGTTTCTCAAACTAGACACTCTAATGTACTTGTCCTCTTGCTCAGTTGTGCACCAAGGCCTCCCACTCCTCTTTCTATTCTGGTTAGAGCCAGTTTGTGCTGTTCTGTGAAGGGAGTAGTGCACAGTGTTGTACGAGATCTTCAATTTCTTGGCAATTTCTCGCATGGAATGGTTCTTCTCAGAACAAGAATAAACTGACGAGTTTCAGAAGAAAGTTCTTTGTTTCCGGCCATTTTGTGCCTGTAATTGAACCCACAAATGCTGATGCTCCAGATACTCAACTACTCTAAAGGCCAGTTTTATTGCTTCTTTAAATCAGGACAACAGTTTTCAGCTGTGCTAACATAATTGCAAAAGGGTTTTCTAATGATCAATTAGCCTTTTAAAATGCTAAACTTGGATTAGCTAACACAACGTGCGATTGGAACACAGGAGTGATGGTTGCTGATAATGGGCCTCTGTACGCCTATGTAGATCTTCCATTACAAATCAGCTGTTTCCAGCTACAATAGTCATTTACAACATTAACAATGTCTACACTGTATTTAGATCAATTTTATGTTATTTTAATGGGCAAAAAAAATTGCTTTTCTTTCAAAAACAAGGACATTTGTAAGTGACCCCAAATATTTTTTGCTTCTCTTATTTGCCATGTATTTGTGTGTTATTCGGTGGGTTTCTATAGTCTAATAGCAGTAAGGCCAAATGTAATATTTAATAAATAAAAAAAATGACATTTTTTTATACCTACAGGTGTCCTAAAATTCAAAATCAGCTAAATGGTCCATGTTATTACTAACTTAAAACAATTCCATATGTTTGGTTAGTCGGTGACCCGTTCCTGTAGGTTCATGCTCTACAACATTCGCAGAGTACGACCCTGCCTCACACAGGAAGCGGCGCAGGTCCTAATCCAGGCACTTGTCATCTCCCGTCTGGATTACTGCAACTCGCTGTTGGCTGGGCTCCCTGCCTGTGCCATTAAACCCCTACAACTCATCCAGAACGCCGCAGCCCGTCTGTTGTTCAACCTTCCCAAGTTCTCTCACGTCACCCCGCTCCTCCGCTCTCTCCACTGGCTTCCAGTTGAAGCTCGCATCCGCTACAAGACCATGGTGCTTGCCTACGGAGCTGTGAGGGGAACGGCACCTCCGTACCTTCAGGCTCTGATCAGGCCCTACACCCAAACAAGGGCACTGCGTTCATCCACCTCTGGCCTGCTCGCCTCCCTACCTCTGAGGAAGTACAGTTCCCGCTCAGCCCAGTCAAAACTGTTCGCTGCTCTGGCACCCCAATGGTGGAACAAACTCCCTCACGACGCCAGGACAGCGGAGTCAATCACCACCTTCCGGAGACACCTGAAACTCCACCTCTTTAAGGAATACCTAGGATAGGATAAAGTAATCCTTCTAACCCCCCCCCCCCCCTTAAAAGAGTTAGATGCACTATTGTAAAGTGGTTGTTCCACTGGATATCATAAGGTGAATGCACCAATTTGTAAGTCGCTCTGGATAAGAGCGTCTGCTAAATGACTTAAATGTAAATGTAAATGTAGTCGATATCGCCCTCTAGAGGCTTAGACTGTAGATGGTTAATATGTATTTGCAGTGCAATGCAAATCAGTTTTCTGTGATTCAATGCATATTGAATTCATGTTTCTTGTAGTTGGCCTCTACTGAAAAAAAGATGCATGATACAATAAGAATGCTGTCATTGAACTGTAGGTAGGTCAGACAGACAGGACAGACAGGACAGACAGGACAGACAGGACAGACAGACAGACAGACAGACAGACAGACAGACAGACAGACAGACAGACAGACAGACAGACAGACAGACAGACATTGACCAATCAATAGATATTAGACTTTCTATACATTTTAGATTTGCCTTGTGTTTTTCCGGACAGATCGTATGTGGCTGGAATTAAGAGGCCGTTTTCTGTGCGGTTTGACCCCTACACCTACAGCATAGAGGTCCTGGACAATCCCCTGAAGATCCGAGGAGGCCTGGAGTCTGTCAAGGACGAGCTGAAGATGCTCACAGATGCCCTCAACGTGCTCGCATGATGTACAACACCGCCGCTACTGCTGCTGGTCCCACTCTGTGCCATTTTGACGTGTGACATGACCATTGTTCTCTTGTGCTTTATGAGTTGCTTTATGTGGCTGGCTAAGTGGCGACCGTGAAACCTCTCGCTGGACTTGTTTGGTTTATTTGATCTGGTGATGTCTCTAAGATATGTTGTGCAGGTGGGTGGGCATTATCCATTGGTACCCATGCTTACTGAAGTCAGGATTCAATCTGATCGCGCTTTGTAGACAATGAGGCTTTTACTTTTCCTCCATTGGTGGAGACTGCATTCATCTCAAATGTTGTACACACTCCCCTCCGTATTGATTTGGACAGTGAAGCTAAAACTTTTAATTTGGCTCTAATTTGGCTCTATACTTCAGGATTTTGGATTTGAGATCGAATGTTTTATGAGGCAAGAGCACAGAATGTCACCTTTTATTTGAGGGTATGTTCATACATATTTGTTTTACCGTTGAGAAATTAAAGCACTATATGTATCTAGTCGGCCCATTTGAATGTGCCATAAGTATGCGGACAAATTCACTTAGTGTATTAAAGTAGTCAAACATTTAGTATTTGGTCCCATTTTCCTAACATGCAATGTTCCTAGCATGTGACTCCACAAACTTGTTGGATGCATTTGCAGTTTGTTTTGGTTGTGTTTTGGATTACGTTGTGCCCAAAAGGAACTGAATGGAGAATAATATATTGTGTCATTTTGGAGTCACTTTTATTGTAAATAAGAATATCATATTTTTCTGAACACTTTGAAATGAATGTAGATGCTAACATGATTGCGGATAATCATGAATGAATCCTGAATAATGATGAGGCAAAAATATCTTACCCCGCCACCAAAAAACTCCCACTATTGGTAATGATGAGAAGTTAGAATGTTTTGGGGGTAAGATCTTTGTGCCTCTATCTTTCTCAGTCATCATTATTCAGTAGTCATTCATGATTATCCATAATGGTAGCATCCACATTAATGTTGTGTTCATAAACATATTCTATTCTTATTTACAATAAAAGTGATTCCAAAATGAACCATTCGGCTGCGTTTGACGAATCTGATCAGGTCTGAAAAAGATCTGATGAGAGAAGATCTGATTTTGATTTGGTCAAAAGACAAATTAGTGGAAAAAAGATCAGCCATGGGCTACCTGTTTTGAACACAACCTACATTATTCACCATGCAGTTCCTTTTGGGCACAGCATAATCCAAAACACAACCGAAACAAACTGCAAATGTATCCAACAACTTTGTAGAGTCACAAGCTTGATGTACAGTGTAGGCATTGCATGCTAGGACTATGAGACCAATTCCTATACTTTTGACTACTATAATGGACTACAAAGGAATTTGTCTATATACTTGACACCTTCAAATGTTGGGACTTGATACATAAAGTGCACGCAAAAACCCTCAAGTAAAATGTTACGTTCTGTACTGTTGCATCAAATAAAACAATTGATCTCAAATCCAAAATGCTGGATTATAGATTATAGAGACAAATGAATAGTTTAAGCTTCACTGTCCAAATAAATACAGAGGGGTGAGTATGTCACTTCAATCTCAAATTATTTTAAAATGGCGCATTGTCGACAAAATGCGAAGAAAAAAAATATTTTGTGAACAAGGAATAGGGCTAAAATGCAGAGTTAATGTAGGGTTAAGGCAAGGTTGTGGCTTGCTACTCACGTGTGTTATACTTTCAAACAAAAGTCTCAATGCAAAGTTTCACCTCACTTTAGTAGTTTGGTATGAATTCAACAAAATATGTAAAACGCTAGGAAAATTACAAAATCCAAGCAGCAAAATGATGAATGTAATAAAAGCAGGGAAACTGGACATGGTATAATGATAAAAAAAAGATGTTTATGTAAATTACTGTAATATTGAACCAGGGAAAATATTGAAGTCATTCAAAACAAACCCTGTTTGGAATAAAATATACATTATTGTGTGTATAACTATTTTCTGTGAATTGTAAGCATTGTGCTTGTTGCGATGTAATAGCAGAATAAAAAATAAAGAACTGTATCCGATGTTATATACATATATTTATGCTTGCCCAGTGAGGAAGTTATGATAGCACATTCTCTGTAAAAATATCAATAAAAAAAAGAAATAATCAGACATTAGCATTACCTCTTGGTGTCCATTCCTGACTCAATAATCTCAAAGAAAACGTGATTCCTCAAATTCCTCAAAAACACACCTATACAGTACATTTTCTAGTATATTGACTATCGCTCTGACTATTCCTCTCAAATTTAATCTGGCTATTATGATGACATTTTATTAAATAAATAAACATCACACATACCAACAAAACACAGGAAAATAACAAGATGCGGACAGTATTATTGGTTTGTTTGACTGCGAGCATTTGATCAAATGTATGCAATATCATAACTTGTTTTCTCTGAAACATTTGGTGAGTCGCATCTCATTTACGTGTGCTTCCGATGCAGATTAAGGGAGATGGGGGCTGGATGTCAGAATTTTGACTCACTTGTATTTCTCATTACCAGTAGGATATCTTATGAGACTCTTTTCAACAAGAAATGGTCAGGCTATTGATTTTGATTGAACAGTATTCTTTTTAAAAGCATGAGCTGGCACACACCCAGAGAAACTGATTTAGTGTAGAGCTGCTGACTAACAGAGAATAAACTATAAAAACAGAGTATATAACAATATTCTTCACAAAATTCAACAGTTTAAACTTTGTAAAATATTTTTTTATATAATTACCCACAACTGAACATAAAGGCAAAATTTGAAATTCATTTCCATATGATTTGTCCTATAGCAACTCAGAAATAGGTTTGAAATACAGCTCTCCTGTCTTCTTTCAACAAATCAATTGTTCATGGATAGCCTACTCCCATAATTCAAAAAATGCAAATGCCCTACTTGGCCAAAAGTATGTGGACTCCTGCTCGTCGAACGTTTCATTCCAAAATCATGGGCATTAATATGGAGTTGGTCCCCCCTTTGCTGCTACAACAGCCTCCACTCTTCTGGGAAGGCTTTCCACTAGATGTTGGAACATTGCTGCGTGGGCTTGCTTCCATTCAGCCACAAGAGCACTAGTGAGGTCGGGCATTGATGTTGGACTATTAGGCCTGACTCGCAGTTGGCGTTCCAATTCATCCCAAAGGTGTTCAATGGGGTTGAGGTCAGGGCTCTGTGCAGGCCGGTCAAGCGGCTGAAACAGGAAAGGACCTTCCCCAAACTGTTGCCACAAAGTTGGAAGCACAGATTCGTCTAGAATGTTATTGTGTGCTGTAGCGTTAAGATTTCCCTTCACTGGAACTAAGGGGCCTAGCTCAAACCATGAAAAACAGCCCCAAACCATTTTTCCTCCACCAAACTTTACAGTTGGCACTATGCATTGGGGCAGGTAGTGTACTCCTGGCATCCGCCAAACCCAGATTTGTCCATCGGAATGGCAGATGGTGAACCATGATTCATCACTCCATAGAATGCATTTCAACTGCTCCACAGTCCAATGGCGGCAAACTTTACATCACTCCAGCCAACGCTTGGCATTGTGTATGGTGATCTTAGGCTACTCGGCCATGGAAGCCCATTTCATGAAGCTCCCGATTAACAGTTTTTGTTTTTCCGGACTTGATTCCAGAAGCAGTTTGAAACTCGGTAGTGAGTGTTGCAACCGTAGACAGACGATTTTTACTCGCTACACGCTTCAGCACTCGGCGGTCCAATTCTGTGAGCTTGTGTGACCTACCACTTTGTGGCTGAACCGTTGATGCGCCTAGCCGTTTCCACTTCACAATAACAGCACTTACAGTTGACTGGGGCAGCCATTTGCCTAACTGACATGTTGGAAAGGTGGCATCCTATGACGGTGCCACGTTGAAAGTCACTGAGCTCTTCGGTAAGGCCATGTTTGTCTATGGAGATTGCATGGCTGTGTCCTCGATTTTTACACCTTTCAACAACCGGTGTAGCTGAAATAGCCGAATCCACTCATTTGAACGGGTGTCCACATACCTTTGTATATATAGTGTACCAATGCATGTATTTTTTTATTTTCACACATTCTCAAACACACAGATCCCACTCTCCTCCATGTTTTGAGATGTTGATATGAATTGACCAGGTCACATAGGTCACACATTCTAATCTTAAAATTACTAGGCTACACAGCATCCTAGAGTAATAGTGACTGTGACAACCAACCCATGATGAGACACCCAGTCTCATGGCAGTTACATTTACATTTACATTTATGAGTTATGAGTTATTTACAGTTATGAGAGCGGCTATTGCGCGGTGTCCTCTCCCGTACGTTGACCAAAGCAAAAAGTAATATGAAGATTGGGACCCACAAGTGCTGCTCCATGATTGTAATAGATGGATTTAACATGACCATTTTGTGTCCAAAAAAAACAAATGACTTGCATGAACATGTGGTTTTGTTTGGTCATTTTTGTTTGTTTAGACATTTGGCAATGTGAACCCAAATGAACCAAATGAAATGAATACAATGTAAGAAATAATCAAACTCTGATTCAAACTAGAGCAACAAAATATGTGTGAAAACCCTATATTCAATCCCGCCTCATTACACTATGTACAGCTCTGAAAACAAATGGTGTAACATGAGATACCTATCCAGTCTCCCACCCTCTTGGAAAGTCGATTTCCTCCACCAGAATATCTGTGCTTGTGTCCTTATAATAACTTAACTTACATAATGTCCAGCCTCCCACCCTCTTGGAAAGTCGATTTCCTCCACCAGAATATCTGTGCTTGTGTCCTTATAATAACTTAACTTACATAATGTCCAGCCTCCCACCCTCTTGGAAAGTCGATTTCCTCCACCAGAATATCTGTGCTTGTGTCCTTATAATAACTTAACTTATATAATGTCCAGCCTCCCACCCTCTTGGAAAGTCGATTTCCCCCACCAGAATATCTGTGCTTGTGTCCTTATAATAACTTAACTTACATAATGTCCAGTCTCCCACCCTCTTGGAAAGTCGATTTCCCCCACCAGAATAGCTGTGCTTGTGTCCTTATAATAACTTAACTTACATAATGTCCAGTCTCCCACCCTCTTGGAAAGTCGATTTCCTCCACCAGAATATCTGTGCTTGTCCTTATAATAATGTCACGTTCTGACCTTCCTTTTTATGTCTTTGTGTTAGTTTGGTCAGGGCGTGAGTTGGGGTGGGCAGTCTATGTTCTTTTTTCTATGTTATTGTATTTCTGTGTTTGGCCTAGTATGGTTCTCAATCAGAGGCAGGTGTCGATCGTTGTCTCTGATTGAGAATCATACTTAGGTAGCCTGTTTTCCCACTATGGGTTGTGGGTGTTTATTTTCTGTGTAGTGTCTGTTCACCTCGTAGATCTGTTTCGTTTTCTCATCGTTTGTTATTTTGTGTAGTGTTCAGTTTTTCTATTAAAATTATGACGAACACTTACCACGCTGCATATTGGTCCAATCCTTCATACTCCTCAGACGAAGAGGACGAGAATCGTTACAAATAACTTAACTTACATAATGTCCAGTCTCCCACCCTCTTGGAAAGTCGATTTCCTCCACCAGAATATCTGTGCTTGTGTCCTTATAATAACTTAACTTACATAATGTCCACACTCTCCCTCTCACAAAAATGTGGGAAAGAGAACTTTAGAACTTTGGGCTGGAACAGGAATGGCACACGTGTTGGTCCGTTAGCTGATCCATTTCAAATTTGCACACAGTACCTTTTTTACTGCCGAATGCAGATTTAAACTGAATCTTGCAGATAACGATAAATGCTCTTGTTCTGACATAGGAAACTTCATGCGTATGTTTTGACCCTGTTTCACTGTTGAAACTCTTCGAGAAAATGTTATTGACGTTTCGGGACCAATTCGGGTCGTGCTTTAAGTGATGTGCAGCTTATAAAGGCTTCATAAACACTACATACATGTGTCACAAATCATCTAAGTGTACCATCGTCTCAAGCTCTATAAAGGGTTCAAAAATGCGACATAACTGTGTGACACAACCACCAACGTCAAATGTGACATCAACCACTACGTCAAATATGACATAAACCTGTGCTTTATAAAGGGTGGCGTAAGCACTGCTCAATAAAGGCTTATAAATCATATTACATCGAGGCGTCACAAAGCATGTATAACCTTGTCATGCATCTTGGTAGAGCATTGCAACACGAGGATAGTGGGTTCGATTGCCAGGACCACCCATACATAAAAATGTATTCACGCATGACTGTAAGTTGATTTGGATAAGGCTTTTGTGCACACAACACATTTAAGCCTGGGATATCAACCATTCAAAGTTGGCCTTAGTGGGAGTGGCCATAGAATTCTATGGGAGTGACCTTACTGAGTAAAGTATTTGTCATCAGGCTGTGTCCTCTGTCAGCAAAAGCATTTCCCCTCCCTGGTCATCACTAGTTAACACAGCCACAAGGGTCATAATTATGGCAAAACCTTGTCCATTTCCACAATTTCTCTTCTTAAAAATTTGACTTGAAATGTAACCCAACTAATGAAGGCCAAGTTGAATGCGTTGGTCCACCAGACCTTCTGTACATTTGGGCAGAAGTGTCTGGGAGCGAGATTAGGTGTAATGTGACTAACATGACTTCACAGAGCGTGAGCCATCCTTCAGCACAACATGCCACCTTTTATAAAGCACATGTTTATATTATGTTTGACATTGGATGTTGTCATACAGTTATGCCACATTTTTGAACCCTTTATAAAGCATGACGTATGCTTATAGATGCTTTGTAACACATTTATCTAGTGCTTATGAAGGCGTTATGAAGGCTTTATGAAGCCTTTATATGCTGAATGTCATTTAAAGTGGGACGATAATGGATCATTCCTGCTCTTATGCTCTTTGGTTACAACCCACATTTCAACATGTCCTTTCAAGAAAAGCTAATAATCTTATCAGCTTCAACAGCTGTGGAAAAAAAACTTTCAATTTCTTTTGTTTGAACCGAATATTGTATTGTGTAAGGTTAGGGTATTAATATCAATCCCGTTTGCATATTAGAAAGGTCAATAGCCAAAATGTTTGGAACTAGGGTTGAGCCACTAACCAACTGATCCTAGGCTATCACGTACACCCAGAATCTGATCTAGGATCTGTCCCTAGTCATCCCTTTAGGATATCTGGCTGCTATTATAGGCTATATTTGTATGTGTGGTTTGTACGTGTATGTTTGTGTATATATTGTGGTGTATTCTTCTTTCAGGAGTATGCATGCTTTGCACCATCCTGTGCCCAAAGGTGTAATTACACTGCTTTTAGTATAGTCATGTTTATTCACCAGAAAAAAACACAAGAACTGCAACACAATTTGTTTTGACCTTCTTGATTGATTTATTCCTCGTTTTTGGTTGTTGTTAATGTTTTTCCCCCTGTGTACTGCTTGTATGTACTGTTTGTATGTTGCCTTATATTTAATATAATAAACATAATTGAAAAAAAACAAAAAACGTTTTTATCCGTTTCAGTAATATCTGTTAATCAATGAGACCAGTCTGTCTCATCTGAATGAGAATTGCTGATACTACACAGTGATAGAGTCAAGTCATTACACCTCGAGTCAGAGTCTGAAGTCCCCTTCCACTGGGCACACACTGGTTGAATCGACGTTGTTTCCACGTCATCTCAATGAAATGATGTTAAACCAACGTGGAATAGACCTTGAATTGATGTAGACTGCCCAGTGGGCTGTAGTCCATGAGCCGGACGGCTTACTTCCGCCATCTTTGAATGCGAAATTGTAAGACATCTGTACGTTCAAGCGTAAGTTCGGAGCACAATTCCTGCATTTTCAGCCCCGCCGACCCAAATTCGTGATTTGTTGGGGAAGTTGAGAAACATTCACGTAACATTTTTTTGTCCCCTTTCGAAATGTCAGAGAAAAGCTGACATTCTCCCCCAGACATTGTGCCGTTGCTTATAGGCTTACGTAGCTCCAAGGTCGAGGATATATGAGACAAAGTCCCCGGTGCTTCGGTCCGAGTCCAAGTCATCAATGGTCGAGTCACAAGTTGTGTCACGAGTCCCGATGGCTGGAGTCCGAGTCCCAGTGCTTCAGTCCACATTAACTGCAAATTAAGTTATTTACCTAGTCAGATGCAGTGTAGCGGCAAGACGAAAGCTTACTCTGTCAATCAAGTGTTTGCTATCACTTTTCTTTTCGGGTCACCAAATGTTTGCATATACCGCTAAAGGTATCATAAAACTGCAGATGTTTCTCTCTGCCCCATGGCAATATGTGTAGAATTGCAGGAAATTAGCTTTAATATTGAGTTGCAACCCTCCTCCCCCTTTTTCGTTGGGGAATTGACTCTACAAGTTGTCGAAAGCATTCTACAGGGATGCTGGCCCATGTTGACTCCAATGCTTCCCACAAATGTGTCAAGTTGTCTGGATGTCCTTTGGGCGGTGGACCGTTATTGATACACACAGGAAACCTATTGAGCGTGAAAAACCCAGCAGCGCTGCTGTTCGTGACACACTCAAACCGGTGCGGCTGGAACCTAATACCTACCATAACCTTTTCAAAGCCACTTAAATCTTTTGTCTTGCCCATTCAGCCTCTAAATGGCACACATGCACAATCCATGTCATCCAAAAATAATTTCTTTAGCCTGTCTAACCTAACCTTTAACCTGTCTTCTTTAATTCTGTCTGTCTACCTTTTGTTAGGAGTGAACCATGTTGTTTGGAGTTCGACGACTACGGGAAAGACAGCTTCCAAACGGGCTGACAAAACATAGAGCTGTAGTCAGCAGGATTCAAACCTGCACAAGTAGATCCCAATAGAGTTCTAGTCCGTTCTTAACCCCTTGGACTCGACTAACTCTCTTGCAGCTGGCTGTGCTGAGGCGATTTCCCTTCTTCGGTGGAGCTAGGAGCAAGTTTGCCATGGAAACTCCCTTGAGATGATGTAATGTCAAAAGTGGGATTCGAATCCACACCTCCAGGGGAGGCTGTGACCTGAACACAGCACCTTAAACTACTTGGTCATCCTGACCTCCTGCAGGTCGCCTTGCCGTGGGCCAATGACAGCAGAAGGCCTGGTTGCGCTTCATTTTACAGTGGCTGCAAGACCTGTGCCCCAGCACACCTTTTCCCATGCACTAAACCTTACATTCTGCGCATGTGTTATTTTATGCAAAAAAACGTTCCATACTGTATCTGCTGCTCCTCTGCTTCTCCCTCCCCCTCTCCTTTACCGTTAATTCTCACCATACATATAGGAAGATGGGTACCTTATATCCTTGTAATGGCTGTCTTCTGTGATAGCATGGGCCGTGACATTGTGGGCTATCTCCATTTTAAAGTACTTTTTTTGTCATTTAGAAGACGCTCATATCCAGACCGACTTACAATTAGTCCATTCATGTTAACAGAAATGACCTTAACCAAAAGGGCCTCCCAAGTCACGCAGTGGTCTAAGGCGCTGCAGCACAGTGCCAGCTGTGCCACTAGAGATCCTGGTTCGAGTCCAGGCTCTGTCACAGCAGGCCGCGACCGGGAGACCCATGGGGCAGCGTACAATTGGCCCAGCATTTTCCGGGTTAGGGGAGGGTTTGGCCGGCAGGGATGTTCTTGTCCCATCGCGCACTAGCGACTCCAGTGGCGAGCTGGGCGCAATGTCAGGTGTAAGAGCTGGTGACACGGTCGCCAGGTGTACGGTGTTTCCTCCGACACTGGTGCGGCTGGCTTCCGGGTTAGGCAGACATCGTGTCAAGAAGCAGTGCGGCTTGGCTGAGTTGTGTTTCGGAGGACGCACGGCTCTCGACCTTCCCCTCTCCCGAGTCCGTATGGGAGTTGCAACGTTGGGACAAGACTAACTACAGTACCAATTGGATACCATGAAATTGGGGAGAAAAAAATAAAATAAAAAAGATATTACCTTATCCAAACAAATATTGCAGACTAGAAATTATGGGAATTAACAGTAAATGTAAGCTACTACTGGTGAAATAGGTCATGGATAATTGATAGACACTTCAAACAATGAAGTTATAAAACAATGAATACCCACAAAATGGAGGGAGAGGGAGTGCATTGAGACAATCCCCATATTTAAGGACTGTGTCACGTTCCTGACCTGTTTTTCCTTTTCTTGTATTTATTTAGTTGGTCAGGGCGTGAGTTGGGGTGGGTTGTCAATGTGTTATTTTCTATGTTGGGAAGTTTGTGTTCGGCCGAGTATGATTCTCAATCAGAGACAGCTGTCAATCGTTGTCCCTGATTGAGAATCATACTTAGGCAGCCTGTGATTCACGTGTGTTTGGTGGGTCTTTGTATCTCGTGTCTGTATTCGTGCCACACGGGACTGTTTGTCGGTTCGTTTCTCTTTTGTCATTTTGTTTCATTAGTGTTCCGGTTATTTTTGTTAATAAATAATCATGGACACAAACCACTCCGCATATTGGTCTGATCCTTCTCGCCTCTCCTCCTCGTCCGAGGAGGAGGATTACGACGACCGTTACAGACTGTGTCATCCCGCGGTCTCAATGACAGGTGCAAATCGCATGTGCCCTGAAAAAATTAAAATTAAAAGCACTTTATATTTGTGACTGCTGGACTAAAATAAATCTCATGTTTTCAATAGACCCCTTTTGTCATACAGTATTCCATATAAAGTACCCAGACCTTATGAAAATTGCACAGTATACCATTAATCTTGTAATAAAGTGATACATAACTTGACATTTCTGCCATCCATTGTGACATTGTGGGAGGATAACCAGCTTTGCAATTAATGGCAAAGTATTTCTTAGCCGCTATAAATGCTAGATTACACAGTTTTTTCGGATTTTTCGGAAGTCTCCAGTATCAACGTATCCATGTCACGCCCTGACCTTAGTTCCTTTGTTATGTCTCTATTTTGGTTTGGTCAGGGCGTGAGTTGGGGTGGGCATTCTATGTTTTTGTTGTATGTTTTATATTTCTATGTGTTTGGCCGAGTGTGGTTCTCAATCAGAGGCAGCGGTCTATCGTTGTCTCTGATTGAGAACCATACTTAGGTATCCTCATCCCACCTGTGTTTTGTGGGTAGTTGTTTTCTGTTGTGTGTCTGCAGCAGCCAGAACTGTTTCGGTCCTTCTCTTTGTTATTTTAGTGTTCATTAAATAAATATGGACACGTACCACGCTGCACCTTGGTCCTCTCCTTCCAACAGCCGTTACAATCCAAGCAAACAAAAACAAAGAGAATCTGTAGACATGTTGAGAGCAAATCATATTTGCCAGAATTCACAAGATCACAACATGCAACTATGTCCCCTTTTGTGTTTTATACAGCAGAGGAATTACATTTCTGAGTGCATTGATATATCAGTTACACAGGCATATAGTATGTTCTATGGATGATCTTAACGTGCAGTAGTTTATGTCTGTGATGATATGAACAGGACTGGGCATCCAAACATATCTGTATCCATTCATCATCAGTAGTGTCTCCCAGATTTTCCTCACCTTTTTACATTTACCTCATTTAGCAGACACTCTTATCCAGAGCAACTTACAGTAGTGAGTGCATACATTTTCATACATGGGAATCAAACCCACAACCCTGGCATTGCAAGTGCCATGATCTACCAAGTGAGCCACACATTGTCATGTTTTGTATCTTTGGTTAAAGCCTCTATCGACCTTTGATAGTGTGGAAATCAACTTGAGGTTTGTCAGACTGCCTTAAAATAGTTCACGTCTTTGAAGCTTCTGGCTTGCCCGGTGTTTGCTTCAGAGAGAATCAAGTGTGGTATCTTCAAAAGATTACCCCATCACAGACTGGTCTTCTCTGGTTGCCTAACCCTGTTGAGACTCCTGTCACCTTCTGATCCTGCTCAGATGAAGCATAACAAAGAATTACCTTGGTGTACATTTATACATGATTGTATCCAAGAACAGAATAAATGGTTCAATAATTGAAATGCCCATTATTCCCAGATCCCAGACTGTATGTCATGTTTTGTCTTTGATCTTCATGTCTTGTCCCTGTGCTTCCCTCTGCTGGTCTTATTAGGTTCTTTCCCTCTTTCTATTCCCTCTCTCCTCCTCCCTCTCTCCCTCCCCCGCTCTCTCTCTCTATCGTTCCGTTCCTGCTCCCAGCTGTTTCTCTTTCTCCTAACGACCTCATTTACTCTTTCACACCTGTCCCCTATTTTGCCCTCTGATTTGAGTCCCTATTTCTCCCTCTGTTTTCTGCTTCTGTCTTTGTCGGATTCTTGTTTGATGTTTGCTGTTCTGTGTCCTGGTTCCGCCCTGTCGTGTTTTTGCCTTCATCAGATGCTGCGTGTGAGCAGGTGTCATCTAAGATATATCCTGGAGTACCGTTTTGTTTAAGACTGGAATAAAGACTCTGTTTTTGTTAAGTCGCTTTTGGGTCCTCATTCACCAGCATAACAGAAGAATCCGACCAAGAATGGACCCAGCGACTACGGATTCTCTCTACACTACCGTCAAGTTCCAGGGAGCAATGCTCGGCAGACACGAGCAGGAATTGTCTGCTGCTCGTCATGCCGTTGAGACCCTGGCCGCTCAGGTTTCCGATCTCTCAGGACAGTTTCAGAGTCTTCGTCTCGTACCACAAGCTACTTCCTGGTCTTCCGAGTCTCCGGAACCCAGGGTTAATAATCCACCATGTTACTCTGGACAGCCCACTGAGTGTCGCTCCTTTCTCACCCAGTGTGATATTGTGTTCTCTCTCCAGCCCAACACATACTCTGGAGAGAGAGCTCGGATCGCTTACGTCATATCACTCCTTACTGGGCGGGCTCGGGAGTGGGGCACAGCTATCTGGGAGGCAAGGGCTGAGTGTTCTGACGTTTATCAGAACTTTAAGGAGGAGATGATACGGGTCTTTGATCGTTCAGTTTTTGGGAAGGAGGCTTCCAGGGGTCTGGCTTCCCTATGTCAAGGTGATCGATCCATAACGGATTACTCTATAGAGTTTCGTACTCTTGCTGCATCCAGTGACTGGAACGAGCCGGCGTTGCTCGCTCGTTTTCTGGAGGGACTCCACGCTGAGGTTAAGGATGGGATTCTCTCCCGGGAGGTTCCTTCCAGCGTGGACTCGTTGATTGCACTCGCCATCCGCATAGAACGACGGGTAGATCTTCGTCACCGAGCTCGTGGAAGAGAGCTCGCGTTAGCGGGGCTTCCCTTCTCCGCATCTCGACCATCTCCTTCCATCGGCTCAGAGACTGAGCCCATGCAGCTGGGAGGTGTTCACATCTCGACTAAGGAGAGGGAACGGAGAATCACCAACCGCCTTTGCTTCTATTGCGGATCTGCTGGACATTTTGTCATGTCATGTCCAGTTAAAGGTCAGAGATCATCAGTAAGCGGAGGGCTACTGGTGAGCGCTACTACTCAGGTCTCTCCATCAAGATCCTGTACTACCTTGTCGGTCCATCTACGCTGGACCGGGTCGGCTGCTTCCTGCAGTGCCTTGATTGACTCTGGGGCTGAGGGTTGTTTTATGGACGAAGCATGGGCTCGGAAACATGACATTCCTCTCAGAGAGTTAGGGAGGATCACACCCATGTTCGCCTTAGATGGTAGTCCTCTCCCCAGTATCAGATATGAGACACTACCTTTAACCCTCACAGTATCTGGTAACCACAGTGAGACCATTTCTTTTTTGATTTTTTGTTCACCTGTTACACCTGTTGTTTTGGGTCATCCCTGGCTAGTATGTCATAATCCTTCTATTAATTGGTCTAGTAATTCTTTCCTATCCTGGAACGTTTCTTGTCATGTGAAGTGTTTAATGTCTGCTATTCCTCCTGTTTCTTCTGTCCCCTCTACTCAGGAGGAGCCTGGTGATGTGACAGGAGTGCCGGAGGAACATCATGATCTACGCACGGTCTTCAGTCGGTCCAGAGCCAACTCTCTTCCTCCTCACCGGTCGTATGATTGTTGTATTGATCTCCTTCCGGGGACCACTTCTCCTCGGGGTAGATTATTCTCTCTGTCGGCTCCCGAACGTAAGGCTCTCGATGATTATCTGTCTGCTGAAGGCATTCAGATGGATCCCGCTAAGGTCCAGGATGTCAGCGATTGGCCCGTTCCTAAGTCACGTGTCGAGTTACTGCGTTTTCTCAGTTTCGCTAATTTCTATCGGCGTTTCATTCGTAATTTCGGTCAAGTGGCTGCCCCTCTCACAGCTCTGACTTCTGTCAAGTCTTGCTTTAAGTGGTCCGGTTCCGCCCAGGGAGCTTTTGATCTCCTCAAGAAGCGTTTTACATCCGCCCCTATCCTTGTTACTCCTGACGTCACAAGACAATTCATTGTCGAGGTTGACGCTTCAGAGGTGGGCGTGGGAGCCATTCTGTCCCAGCGCTTCCAGTCTGACGATAAGGTCCATCCTTGCGCTTACTTTTCTCATCGCTTGTCGCCATCGGAACGCAACTATGATGTGGGTAACCGCGAACTGCTCGCCATCCGCTTAGCCTTAGGCGAATGGCGACAGTGGTTGGAGGGGGCGACCGTTCCTTTTGTCGTTTGGACTGACCATAAGAACCTTGAGTACATCCGTTCTGCCAAACGACTTAATGCACGTCAAGCTCGTTGGGCATTGTTTTTCGCTCGTTTCGAGTTTGAGATTTCCTATCGTCCGGGAAATAAGAACACCAAGCCTGATGCTTTATCCCGTCTCTTTAGTTCTCCTGTGGTTTCTACCGAACCCGAGGGGATTCTCCCTGAAGGGCGTGTTGTCGGGTTGACTGTCTGGGGAATTGAGAGACAGGTAGAGCAAGCACTCACTCACACTGCGTCGCCGCGCGCTTGTCCTAGTAACCTTCTGTTCGTTCCTGTCTCTACTCGTCTGGCTGTTCTTCAGTGGGCTCATTCTGCCAAGTTAGCTGGTCACCCCGGTGTTCGGGGTACGCTTGCTTCTATTCGCCAGCGGTTTTGGTGGCCTACTCAGGAGCGGGACACGCGCCGTTTCGTGGCTGCTTGTTCGGACTGCGCGCAGACTAAGTCAGGTAACTCTCCTCATGCCGGTCGTCTTAGACCGCTTCCCATTCCTTCTCGACCATGGTCTCAGATCGCCTTAGACTTTAGTACCGGTCTGCCTTCGTCTGCGGGGAGGACTGTGAGAGCCGCCAATAAACGTAGGATTAAGAGTCCTAGGTATGGTCGCGGTCAGAGAGTGTGGCTTTCCACTCGTAACCTTTCCCTTACGACAGCTTCTCGCAAGTTGACTCCGCGGTTCATTGGTCCGTTCCGTGTCTCTCAGGTCGTTAATCCTGTCGCTGTGCGACTGATTCTTCCGCGACATCTTCGTCGCGTCCACCCTGTCTTCCATGTCTCTTGTGTCAAGCCTTTTCTTCGCGCCCCCATTCGTCTTCCCTCCCCCCCTCCCGTCCTTGTCGAGGGCGCACCTATTTACAAGGAACGGAGGATCATGGACATGCGTTCTCAGGGACGTGGTCACCAGTACTTAGTGGATTGGGAGGGTTTCGGTCCTGAGGAGAGGAGTTGGGTTCCATCTCGGGACGTGCTGGACCGTTCGTTGATTGATGATTTCCTTCGTCGCCGCCAGGGTTCCTCCTCGAGTGCGCCAGGAGGCGCTTGGTGAGTGGGGGGGTACTGTCATGTTTTGTCTTTGATCTTCATGTCTTGTCCCTGTGCTTCCCTCTGCTGGTCTTATTAGGTTCTTTCCCTCTTTCTATTCCCTCTCTCCTCCTCCCTCTCTCCCTCCCCCGCTCTCTCTCTCTATCGTTCCGTTCCTGCTCCCAGCTGTTTCTCTTTCTCCTAACGACCTCATTTACTCTTTCACACCTGTCCCCTATTTTGCCCTCTGATTTGAGTCCCTATTTCTCCCTCTGTTTTCTGCTTCTGTCTTTGTCGGATTCTTGTTTGATGTTTGCTGTTCTGTGTCCTGGTTCCGCCCTGTCGTGTTTTTGCCTTCATCAGATGCTGCGTGTGAGCAGGTGTCATCTAAGATATATCCTGGAGTACCGTTTTGTTTAAGACTGGAATAAAGACTCTGTTTTTGTTAAGTCGCTTTTGGGTCCTCATTCACCAGCATAACACTGTAGCTTTAAACTACTGTCTTGTAGCTACCGTAGGTCTACCCATCAATTCAAGACGGAACTTTCTATCCATTCACCGACTAATATAATATACTACAAAATTCACCTGAGCTCCGTAGACTGTACTTCCCTGGCTGTCTGACCCTGCTGGGACACCTGGACCCTCTGATCTTGCTAAGACATGATGAGCATAGTCTTTGTGTACTGCCTGTGCACCATGACAGTGTAGCCTGTAGAGCTGTTTATACCGTGTTGGCGTGAAAAGACAGGGAATTAGTTAAAAAACTGACGGATCAGTAACGTTATATTGCTATACAGACGAATAAAAACTCACACTGTGCTTTCAAAAGAACTTGAGAATAACCGGTCTTCAAATGGTTTGGCCGCTGGTTTCATCAGAGATCAATGAGACAGATATTTCACCGGATGTATAAATGTGAAGCATCCGGTTGGCGTTTCCTCTTACTACCAAATATGCTAGTAAGAAAAGCCCATTGGCCGGCAGTGGGAGAAGATTGAGTGAGATGGATTTTGGCCGACATTCTGCACATTTTCTCGTCAATGAAACATTTGATCGGTAATCTCTAACAAACAGAGTGCACTAAGTTTGGTAGACTTGATTTACCTAATTGTTCAGAGATTACTTTGTTTAGGATGAGTGCAGAAGGTAGTGGGCATTTTCCTAATGAAGAATCTCATGCATATTCAGTAAGGCACAAATGGTCCTCCTCCTCTTGGCAGCAGCTAGCTAGCTTGTTCCAAGTAGATATCGAGCTGGCTATCGAGCCAATTCACAACTCAAAGAATTTAAAAAACCTACTTGGCTTAAATATTTGGAAATCAATGTCTTTTCAAGTTTTTTGTTGTTGTTTACACTACTAATACTCCATTTGTGAATCATCTTTTGTTGACGATAAGAAACATGTCATCAATAAATAAATGTAAAATGTTCTGTGATTTTGTTCAGGGAGAGGGGAAGCAATATACAAAACAAATTATGCAAGGCTATTTTCCCACTTGATTATAAAATTGCTGAGCTGGAATCTCATGTGTTTGACGTCAGATACACTGATAACCACTGCAATTATTACAAAGATAGAAAGATAAGGCTAGGTGCAGCAATCAGCTGCAATACTGTCCAGAGGAAGGGACAGACATTGAAAGGTATGTAATAATTTGAGAGAAGATGCATTTGGATTAATTGCATGGCGAGGCATACATCATTGGCTGTGCAATCAGTCGTGTGCTAAATCCACGACTACCCATCTAATCAAATCAACAAAGTAATGATCATAAATATAGTAAACATGCTAGCTACCAGTAATGAATCAAAACTATAGCTGGGTGTAACACAACTAGCATGACAAGGCAGCATGGCTAGCTAACGTTAGTTGACCCATTTATCGAGCTGTAGAACACCATTAAGTACCTCTTGAGTTACGGTAGATATCTATAAAACATTTTTTTAGGCAACTACTTATGCTCTGTTGCCCTATGATCCGATTAGCATACCATAAAAATATATTCTACTATAAGTATATGCATCTTCTGAAAATAGATGGGGGGAAAAAAGAGGTTGTACATTTATTAAAGGCCCTAACATGGGGGAAAATATAGAACATACAGAAACCATGAAAGTAGAGCATTTGATCACGACCTGGAAGAACACATTGTTCATGCAACCGCTCAACAAGAAAATTATACAGAAAGACATACACCACGTGTAGAATTAGAGCATCTAATTCCATCAAGAGGTCTATGAGGTCAGCAACTGAACATGTTTCATAGGACAGGATAAAGTGTGGGTATTTTTTCTATAATATGTGTAACAGTTGTAACTTTACGTCGTCCCCTCGCCCCGACACGGGCGCGAACTAGGGACCCTCTGCACACATCAACAACTGACACCCACGAAGCGTCGTTACCCATCGCTCCACAAAAGCCACGGCCCTTGCAGAGCAAGGGGCAACACTACTTAGGTCTCAGAGCAAGTGACGTAACTGATTGAAATGCTACTAGCGCGTACCCGCTAACTAGCTAGCCATTTCACATCCGTTACATATGTTCCCAGTCATTGGGAGTGTTGCTCATCAGACATTGGTTGTTATGGTGGTATCTCAAAGAGGAGCGTGTTAGTTTTGATTGAAGAGGAGTGTGACGTAGACCACAGAAATCTGCAGACTACGAGGGATGGACTCCATATACACTACTAACTATAGCAGGACACGGTCAGTAAGAATGTAACGTTTTCATTTAGGTACTGGTAACAGGAGTAGCAAGAAAGCCTTTGATGACTTCTGGAGCCTACGTCACACTCCTCTTACACAGACAGAGAGAAAAACGACACGGATGAGGTTTAAATGAATTGTAGAGAGTACGATTAAAAACAATCAGGTTGGATAACAGGGATAGAGGACAACCATAAACTTATCGACAAATTACACTATAACAGATGTTATAACAACCACTAGGCTACTAAATGAAGTATAAAACAGGAGACTGTATAAACCATAATCCAGCAGAAACAAGAGTAGAGGTAAGAAAGAGAACTGGAGACCATGAGCATAGAAACAACTCTAGAAGATGATGCTTCTCCCCCGATTGCTCAGTTTGGCTAGGCGGCCAGCTCATGGCTTGGTTTTTGCTCTGACATGCACTGTCAACAGTGGGACCTTATATAGACAGGTGTGTGCCTTTCCAAATCATGTGCAATCAATTGAATTTACCACAGGTGGACTCCAATCAAGTTATAGAAACGTCAAGGAGGATCAATGGAAACAGGATGCACCTGAGCTCAATTTTGAATCTCATAGCAAAGGGTCTGAATCAAATCAAATTGTATTTGTCACATGCTCCGAATACAACAGGTGTTGACCTTACCGTGAAATGCTTACTTACAAGCCCTTAACCAACAATGCAGATCAAGAAAGAGTTAAGAAAATATTAACTAAATAAACTGAGGTAAAAATAGTAAAATATAAATAAAAAGTTACACAATAAATATAACAATAACGAGTCAATATGTGGGGGTACAGGTTAGTCAAGTTATTTCGTACATGTAGGTAGGGGTAAAGTGACTATGCATAGATAATAAACAGCGAGTAGTAGCAGTGTAAAATCAAAGGGAAGGGAGGGGGGGGGGGGGGCGTGTCAATGTAAATAGTCCGGGTGGCCATTTAATAAATTGTTCAGCAGTCTTATGGCTTGGGGGTAGAAGCTGTTAAGGAGCCTTTTGGTCCTAGATTTGGTGCTCCGGTACTCCAGAATACTTATGTATTTAAGAGTTTGGGGGTTTTTTGCAAAAATTACTAAAAACCTTTTTCTGCTTTGACATGATGGGGTATTGTGCGTAGATTGAAGTTTTGACATTTATTTCATAAATTTTAGAATAAGGCTGTAACACAAAATGTTGAAAAAGTCAAGGGGTCTCAATACTTTCTGAATGCACTGTACATTTGTAGATGATCACGTGTCTCTATTATGCATGGGAATATTTGAACAGACTTCTTAAATAAAAATCACTTGGAGCTGATTTCCTGTTTTTTTCAAGTCTTTTATGTTAAAAAATAAATAAATAAAAGTTCTTGCTCAGAAAACTTGGGGGGCCAAATAAAACCACTCACGGGCCAATACTCAATACTTGGTTCTAACAAGGGTATTACATACTCTACCATTGAAAGGTTTGGAGTCACTTAGAAATGTCCTTGTTTTTGAAAGAAAAGCAATTTTTTTGTCCATTAAAATAACATCAAATTGATCAGAAATGCATTGTAGACATTGTTAATGTTGTAAATGACTATTGTAGCTGGAAACGGCAAATTTTTTAAATGGAATATCTACATAGGCGTACAGAGGCCCATTATCAGCAACCATCACTCCTGTGTCCAATGACACGTTGTGTTAGCTAATCCAAGTGTATCATTTTAAAAGGCTAATTGATCATTAGAAAACCCTTTTTCAATTATGTTAGCACAGCTGAAAACTGTTGTCCTGATTAAAGAAGCAATACAACTGGCCTTCTTTAGACTAGTTGAGTATCTGGAGCATCAGCATTTGTGGGTTCGATTATAGGCTCAAAATGGCCAGAAACAAAGACCTTTCTTCTGAAACTCGTCAGTCTATTCTTGTTCTGAAGAAATGAAGGCCATTCCATGCAAGAAACAGCCAAGAAACTGAAGATTTCATAGAACGCTGTGTACTACTCCCTTCACAGAACAGCGCAAACTGGCTCTAAACAGAATAGAAAGAGGAGTGGGAGGCCCCGGTGCACAGCTGAGCAAGAGGACATTAGAGTACATTAGAGTGTCTAGTTTGAGAAACAGACACCTCACAAGTCCTCAACTGGCAGCTTCATTAAATAATACCCGCAAAACACCAGTCTCAAAGTCAACAGTGAAGAGGCAACTCCGGGATGCTGGCCTTCTAACAATAGAACACCATAAAAAATCTGTGAAACCAGGCCTGCTATTCATAGCTTACTTTGAATAGGCTTTTGATAAAGTACGACTGGAGTTATATAAATGCCTCGAACATTTACATTTTGGAAAAATCATGTATTATCTATTAAAATCATGTATAGTAACCCTAGGTGTAAAATATAAAATAATGGCTACTTCTCAGAAAGTTTTAAACTGTCAAGAGGAGTAAAACAAGGTTGTCCTCTATCGGCATATCTATTTATTATGGCCATTGAAATGTTAGCTATTAAAATCAGGTCCAACAATAATATCAAGTGATTAGAAATCCAGGGCTTAAAAAAAAGGTGTCATTGTACACTGATGATTCATGTTTTCTTTTAAATATACTTGGATCCCTCCACAGCCTCATAGAGGATCTAGATAATTTGTCTAACCTCTCTGGATTACATACAAATTATGATAAGTATTACGTATTGGATCACTAAAAAATACAACTTTTATATTACCGTGTAGTTTACCAATAAAATGGTCTGATGGTGATGTGGATATACTCGGGATACATATCCCGAAATAAATAAATGATCTCACTCCAAAACATTTTTATAGAAAGTTACCAAAAATAGATAAGATATTGCTACCATGGGAAGGTAAATACATTTATATTTGTGGAAAAATAACCCTGATTAACTCTTTAGTAATATCCCAGTTTACCTATTTGCTTATGGTCTTGTTTACACCTAGGGAACAGTTTTTGAAATTAGAAAAAAAGATTCAATTTTATTTGGAACGGCAAGCCAGACAAAATTTAACGGGCCTATTTATATAATGAATATGAATGCGGAGGGCAGAAATTAAATATTAAAGCATTAGACCTCTCACTAAGGCGTCAGTCAAACAAAAGTTATACTTAAATCTGAACTGGTTCTCTAGCAAATTAGTAAGAATGTCTCACCCTAACTTCAATAAAGGCCTTTTTCCTTTTATTCAGATTACCTCTCACTTTCAGTTATTTGAAAAGGAAATCCTCTCACAAATATTGCTATTTTTAAAACAAGCCATAGAAAGTTGGTTGCAATTTCAATTTAATCCACCAGAAAAGACAGAACAAAATTTCACATTTTGTGGTTAGACTCAAATATACTAATTGATAAAAAAAAAAAATATATATATATATATATATAATCTTGATATCATATAAATAGCTGGAGTTTTCACACATGCAGCTAACAAAAACATTCGGAAATGTCTGCTTTAACCAAAATTACAACCACCTAATTGCAGCATTACCGCAAAAATGGAAGAGGCAAGTGGAAGGGGGAGAAAGTAAGGAACTTGTCTGTCGGCCCTGCGTTAAAGACCAAAATTGGATAAAGAAAATTGTGATAGATAAAAAAGTATCAGTTTCATTTAAGGACCAAAAAAATTGACAGCCGTGTCGCGCTAAGAGTCGGCAAGAAAGTTCAGGCAGTGAGTGTTTTAATAAATAATAGAACCAATTAAGACGAACCACAACCAACGCACCGACATGAGAACAGAGTCAATAACACCTGAGGAAAGAACCAAGGGGAGTGACAGATATAGGGAAGGTAATCAAGGAGGTGATGAAGTCCAGGTGAGTGTCATGAGGCGCTGGTGCGCGAGACAATGGTGACAGGTTTACGGGATAATCAGCAGCCTGATGACCTAGAGGCCGGAGAGAGAGTATACGTGACACCAGGTCTGCAGATTTTGCTGCGACGAGGCAGAATCATTAGATCGTTTGTTTTGGTACTGTCCAGATGTAGCTTGGTTTTGGTCACAGGTCAAGGAATGGCTGAAGAATTGCAATATTTACTTGGAGCTGCAAATAGCACTACAGGGTGGTCGGAAAAGTCATAGTCAATCGATCAATAATACAATAATTCTTTTAGCAAAAATGTTTATTTTCAATTGACAATATGTAGAAACAATGAGAATAGAAAGGTTCAGAACTTTTGTGAAACATCACAGCACAGTTGAAAAATATATGGCAAATAGAAATCCAATATGGATGGTGTTAAGAGATAGATGCGAGGGGTTAAATGGAGCTGAAGGTTGGGACTAAT